>NC_136072.1:1081220605-1081923562 GCF_964261635.1 Lissotriton helveticus
CCATACAGTAGCAGATTAACAATATATGCATTATAAGTCTCTCTGGAACTTTAATGAATTTGTGGCCCATGCTAAGTCCAGACTATATAAAGCACCTGCAATCGCCTTAGCACGAGCCTCCTAGAGGTCAATATGTGGTATAAAGTTGAGGTTATATCTAAAAAGAAGACCAAGGGAATGATATTCCTTCACCACCTCTACTGGAAAGCCACTTAGTCACCACTTAAACCTTTTATTCTGAACCCTACTTTTCTAAAAAGACCATTACTTTATTTTTACCCATATTTATTTTCAGATCATTGGACTTACAGTACTCAACAAAAACATTTCATTGCCTCTAAATGCGAAATGGCATAAGATCCAACAAAACCGTATCAGCAGCGTAAAATATTACTGAGATGGCCTCATTGCCTCATTTTGGTGGAAAGGATCGAGCCCGCTTTTGTTATACAGAGATCTAGTAAAAAATTACAGAAATCTTACACAATACATGATGAGAACATTAATTACCCAAGATTATCGCAATGTCACGATATACAACTACGCAGATGATTTACAACTTATTTTTTCCCTGAGCTCTCCTGATGCAGTTGTAGAATTCCAAGCCACTATGACCCACATCCAAAGCTGGATGACTTTGAACCATCTTAAGCTCAACCCGGGCAAGACAGAATTTGTCTTGCCCGGGAAAAGCGAAATCAGCTGGGGCCCTCATTTTTGGCCCTTGGACTTGGGAAATGCCCCCGGCAAATCTCACTCCGTCAAGAGTCTGGGGGTAACCATCAGCGAGGATCTCTCACTGAAAAGCCAGATAGGAACGGTAGTCTCTTCTGGATTCTTCCAGTTGAGAAAGATAAGGAAAATCGCCCATTTTTTAACCCACTCGGCTCTGATTCAGGCAGTCATCGCCTTGGTTTTATCCTGCCTTGATTTTTCGAACAGTCTTTATCTGGGTCTTCCAGTTGGTCAGCTTAAAAGACTGCAGTATCTGCAGAATCAGGCAGCCAGGCTTATTTATAAGCAACCTAAGTGGCAGTCCATCAGGCCAGGCTTAGAAGAACTACACTGGCTGCCTGTGGCGCAGAGAGCCGCATTCAAGGCCGGATGTATTATTTTTAAAGCTTTGCAAAATAAGGGCCCAAAATTTATAAGGCAGCTGATATGCAAATATATCCCTTCACGCAGCCTTCGTTCAGCCCATAAAGATTTACTTTTGGTACCCCAGTATAAGAAAAAACGTCAGGGAGGCAGCAGCTTTCACTACCTTGCAGCCTCCCTCTGGAACTCCTTGCCACAATCCCTGCGACAAACTGAAAACCTTCTTTCTTTTAGACATGCTTTCAAGACCTGGCTTTTTAAACAGGCATACTCTAAATAGATGACTGCCGAAAATGCCTTGCTGTGTTATGTCTTCAAACCCACTGTTCAATAGCGCCATGAAGCCCATGGGCGTACATGCACTGAATAAATAAACAATTAACATAACATAACATAATATAACATAACATATCGAAGATACATATGCTTCACTTAGTAGAGATAATCTGGAAGCCAGACCTGGGAAACCAATAGATACCAGCTATTCTGACAATTTTAACTCTAAGCAAGCACCCGCTTCCTCAAAGAAGAAATGGGATAATAAACAAAAAAATGAAATAAAACATAGTCACGGGGTAGGTCTCCTCAACAGGAGCAAATGAGAGAAAATACAATTTGAGAAACTGTGACAAAATTAGAAAGCCTGACAGGTATCAGGATACTCATACACATTCCACTGGTTCCTTTCAGAAGTCATCCGAAAAATGTTCGGAGAGAGAAGGATGATCAGAGTACAGATCGAAAGAGCGAGTCAGGCTGAAGAGGGAGACACATCGCACTTTGGACTAAATCATTAAACAAGAAGATAAACAAAAGACTTCTAAACCTTAATTTAAAAAGAAACAGAATGGCGAGATGAAAATTTGAAATGTCCAGGCTACTGAGAGTTCCGCTTCTGAATGGGGAATGGGCAGTGACGATGCCAGACAGCGCAACAGAAGTCACAATAGCACGCCAGAACCTGATGGATTATTTGGCGGTAGCAGCGCTAAGTGAGCATATCATGGTGGAAACACCTGATACAACGGTAAAGTGTCCCACATCGTTTATACAAAATAACACTCCAAAAGGTGGCCGACATACCCAGGAAGGTAAACTGTCTCTTTTGGGAGAACTTGACATAAGGTTACGATATTCTTTTGGCCAAAACGGATTGGCTACCTGCTTTTTGTAATGGATTACCCTATGGGAGAAGTAGTTATTTTACCTGCTTACTACGACCTTGTACCAGAAGCAGTTCAAAATCCATACGCGCAGGAGTGGGCGTTAGCTCCTGCACTTTACCGCAATCATGTTGGGTGGGACCTCATCACAAAGTCCCATTAAAATCAACTCCTCAACCACAGAGACTATACAAAGTAAAGCATTAAGCAAAGAAACAAGTTGGGGAGATCCTAGATCAACTAAAATACGAGGGTGTGATGGAGAATTGCACCTCTCCTATGAATAATCCCTTGTTTCTAGGGGTGGGCGTCAAATTCCCTTCCGCTCGCGGAAATTGCGATAATTTGACATTTTTTGTGTTCCGCGGAGTGCGCGAAAATGCCAAAATTTCCGCAATCCGCAGCGTACCGGAGATTTTTTTCTCGCGCTTTGGAAATACGTTCTCGCGCGCGCGATCTTCTTACCGGGTTCCCCGCATTCGCCGACTAGTTTTCCCAATCCGGTCGTGTGCTCCACGAGATGTTGGTAGCCGTTTGCGCTATCTCGCAAGAGTTTGCGCGCACAATCACGTCATTCGTCTCGCGATCATGCACCGCGAGAGGATGAGATCTCGAACATGTCATTCTCCACCGCGAGCGAGAGCGTGAGGACGCGAACACGTCATATCGAACGCGACAAGGAGCGAGAGAACCCGAACACGTCATATCCAACGCGACAGGGAGCGAGAGAACGCGAACACGTAATTTTGGATGCGCCATCGACATCCGCCGGAAGTAAGGTGAAGCTCGAGAACTCGAACATGTAAAATTTTCAATCTGTAAATGATGATTTGGATGAAAAAAAACTCCTCAGATTGACAATTGGCTGTCCTTTTTTGTGCAAGGAGTCTTTTTTTAAAATGGGGGGAGAGGGAGGAAGTGCCACAGAATCTCCAACTTCCTGTTCCTGTCCAGCAGGCTCCTCCCAGTGCTTTGTCCATCTCCTGCTCATTCTGCCTTTGGATTTTGAGCTGGAAAGATCACTCTTTTTGTCTGCTGCATCATTATCATTGGATTTGAGGATTTTTTAATTGGATATTTTACAAGTAAGTGGTTGTTGTGTCTATTTAATTGGGGGCATTGCAGTTGTTGCAACTACAATTTAATTTTGGTACTTATCATTCCTTTTTTTAAATTGTTGTGGGTAGCAGTAGTCAGTAGGCCCAGAGCTAGTCATGGGTGAGTGCATGGTGAAGCAACTGTTCCTTTGGTGTGTTTTGAATGTATTTCATTTTCAAGCATCATTTAGGGCATGGATGGCATTGGATTGAGTTGGTAAATGTGGTTTTTTAGGGTGGGGTTTCTGTTGTTGGGCCTGGCCATGTGGCTGGTGGCCATTTTGAAGCCTAGGCCTACAAGCTTGTCTGGCCTTGTCTGCCAACAGGCCTGCTTTCATTCAGTAGGCTCAGAGCAGGTAGCCACAGGTGCATTAAACAAGTGTTTCTGTGTGGTCTGTTGAATTTAGACATCATTTAGGGCATGGATGGCATTGGATTGAGTTGGCAAATGTGTTTTTTTTGGGGTGGGGTTCCAGTTGTTGGGTGTGTTAAAGACATGCCTTTGTTGTGTGTGTCTGGTGTGTGTTGGTGTGCAATGCATGCACCCTGCAGACCTGTTTTTGGGCCTGTGTATTTTCGTTTTTGTATTTTATTGCATTAAAAAGGCAGAGCAGTGTGCTTTAGCATGCATCCTTTGCTTGGCTTTTAGAGGCCTTTTGTCAGTTCATGGTGTTTCCCAGGCCTCCTGCTTGTTGCTTGTGATTTGTGAGTGTCCATGTGGCTGGTGGCCTTTTTTGTGGTGGGAGTTATTAGTGTCCTGCTTTTTTTTGTCCTCATATTGCGAAAATTCTATGTGTATGGAGTTTCAGGTCTCTGCCTCTGACCATTTGTACCGTCACTGCCCCTTGGTCTCTCTTAGTTGGGGAGCTTCCCTTATTTCACTGTATCAGAGGAGTCCCTTTAAGCCATTTACATATTGACATTTCTGCTGTCGGGAAGGGGGGAGCTAGCCACCTTGGCTACTCTATGAGTATTGTACTCATCAGCCAGATGATGCTTTCGCATTAATCATGGGACCGTGTGTTCCGCCCTTACATTGGAGGTCAGGTGGTTTTCCATGATTTCCCAGTATTTATATCTCTTGCTAGCTTTCCCTCTTCTATCTAATCTGTTTATCTTGAAGGTTGAATTCATCCACTCTCCATGTGTTGGAGGCAATGGCCCAATCCACTTAATACAAATCTCCCTCCTTGCTATCACCATTAATACGAAGAGTAGATTTGCCTCACTTACTGTTAATTTATGCCCTTCTGCTGTGTTACCAATCCCAAAGATAATAAGACTTGTACTTACGTTTAGTTGTCTTTGGAAAATCAAGCTTAGAGTCTTACCAACTTCTTCCCAAAACTTTTCCAGGGATGGGCAATTCCAGAACATGTGGACATCGTCTGCCCTCTCTTCTCCACATTTAGGGCACTTTTTCACTCCTGCATTTTTAAATTTTGAAAGTCTTTTCGGTGTCCAGTATGCCCTGTGTAGTGTGTAGAGATGATTTCTTTTCAGGGCTGCTGATTTTAGTGTTGACCAACATTTCTTTAGAGATTCTTCCCATATTCTGCCTAGGTCTACTATAGGCAGGTCTTTTCCCCAGATTTGATCTTCAGTCTGAATACTCTCGTCTCCTGCCATTATAAAGGTCCAGTACCACTTTGCAATTTCCTTATTTATAGGTAAAATCTTTATCATTTCTTTTTCAAGATTTTTACTATCTTTGTCATATGCCGGAATTGTTTTTGCCCAACTGTTTAGTTGATAGAACTTAAATTTGGAGACTGTCCCGTTGGAAATCGTATACAGTTCTTCCCAGGAGATTAGTGTTGATTCGTTTAGAAGTTGGCCCCAGTGTTTAATATCAGCTTGTTTCAGAGGGTTAGCCATGGCGTCTTTTAAGCAATCCGGGGTTCCTGGTGAGTCCCATACCGGTGCCATTGAGCTGTAATAGGGAATATTTAGGATTGTTCTAATTTGAAGCCATAATTTGGCTGCCTCCTTTAGTATCTTTAGTTTGATTTTTTTGAAGTACTTTTGGTGTCCAAACTTGAAAAGAAAATGATCCTCAGCTTCTGTCATTGCCTGTAAGTGTTCCGGGTAATATTGATGAATTTTTAGAAGGGACCGCATATTTTTAAAGTGAAATGCCCTGTGATATTCAGCCAGGTCTGGGCTTGCTATCCCTCCGTTCTCTTTTTTCCTCCTGAGTTTTTTCCATGAAATTCTTGTTCCTTTAGAGGCCCATATGAAGCTAGTGATTTCCCCCTGCAATTTTTTTAGTGCTGCTTTTTTAAATTCTAGCGGAATGGTGTTAAAGCGGTATGTATATTTCGGTAGCACAGTCATTTTTATGATGTTAGATCTCCCTATAAAGCTTAAGGGTAGGCTAGACCACACTTTGAGTAGTTTCCTTACCTCGCGTGCCACTCTGTTTAGATTATTCTGTGGGATTTTGTCTAGGTCCTGACTCACTAAAATACCCAGGTATTTTATCTCCTGCCTGACGTTTGGGCTGTTGAAGTGTGTGTTCCATGTCATGATTTCTGTTTTGGTATGGTCAACCAAATATCCGGAGACCTCTCCAAAGTTGCTTAAGATATTTTCTATGGCTAGCTTAGAGCTGGCATAGTTATCTGTGAATAGCATCAGATCGTCTGCATAAAGTGCAATCTTTTTCTCCCATCCCTGATATTTAAAGGGGGTTATTTCCTTGCTGTTTCTAAGTTTGTTTGCTAATGGCTCGATGTATAGGTTAAAAAGCAGGGGGGAAAAGGGGCATCCCTGTCTAGTACCTCTTCCTATTCTGATGTCATTTGTAAGATTTCCATTAACCAGAATTTTGGATCTTGGGGTTTTATAGATTTCTCCTACGGCATGTAAAAAGGAGTTACCTAGATTATTTTTGGTCATTATTTTATTCAAAAATGCCCAGTTTACTCTGTCAAATGCCTTAGCGGCATCGACAGTCAATATCGTAAGAGGGATCTTCTTTAGTGTGGCAATATCTATGGCACTCAGAAGTTCGTGTGTGAGCTCTTGTAGTTGTCTTCCTTTTGTGAAGCCTTTCTGATCTGGGTGTATAAGCTGGGGCATGAGTCTTCCCAGTCTAGCTGCCATTATTTTTGTAAATATTTTGTAGTCTGCGTTTAGCAGAGATATCGGGCGGTAGGATTCGCATTTTGTAGGGTCTTTCTCTGGTTTTAGAATGATTGTTATTACCGCGTCGTTCCAAGAATCAGGTAGTTTGTCATGTTGTTTGAAAGACAGATTTACCAGTTCCGTTATATATGGGGATAGAGTTTCCATTAAAGTCATGTAAAGTTCATTTGGCAAAGCATCTGGACCTTCGGCTTTACCTTTCTTCAGGGTTTTTATTACGTCCTTTACCTCGGTGATTGTGATTTCTTTATTTAACTCACCTTTCTCCTCTTCAGATAAGGCTAAAAACGAGATGTCTCCTAAATACTCCTCTATCTGTTCCTCAGATGGGCTGATGTCTTCAGTATATAGTTCAGAGAAAAAAGTCTCAAATTCTCTTTTGATTGCCTCTTCCTCTGTGGTCAAACTTGGTTGATCATGTTGTTTTAGGCCCCTTACTTTATTTCTTGCCATGTCGGTCTTTAACTTCCAGGCACGCCATTTTCCGCAGCCTTCTCCATACTCATGATTTGCCAGCTTGCTTGCTTCCCATTTAATTCGTACTCTATCCTCAAGAATGTCGCTTAGGGAGTCTTTCTGTTTTTGTCTATTCTTTTGTAGGTTTTCTTTCTTATCTAGTTCTCTTTCCGCTAATATTTGGGTATCCAGGGTGCTTATACTGTTTTCCAGATCTGTGATCTCTTGCCTCATTTTCTTAGATTTATATGCTCCTAGGCTAAGTAACTTGCCCCTTATCACGGCCTTATATGTATCCCAGGTGACCTGTTTTGTTGTACCTATTTTATTGTTTTCAAAAAAAAATTCTGTTTCTGCTCTAAGTTCCTGTACGATTTGCTGGTCTAGTAACATAGCCCTTTCTACTGTAAATCTCTTTTGAGTTTGGATTGCCTTTATTTGAACATTTAACTGTACAGCGGAATGGTCTGATAGGTGGGCTGGTATGTGAATTAAGTTTGTTACGCTTTCCAGTAGGCTTCTATCTATCAAGAAGTAATCTATTCTTGACCTGTGTCCTAGCTTTTTGTTATGTAGTGTATAAGGCTGACTCTTGTCTCCTTTTTCCCTCCATACATCTATCAGATCTAAGTCCCTTCTATATATTCCCATCCACTCCCTCATTTTCGGTAAATTTGGTTGCCTTCCTGGGGGGGACCTGTCTACTCTGGGATCTAATATGAGGTTGAAGTCTCCTCCCAGGATTACCGGGGTGGTGGCTAATAACAAGTGTGAGTATAGATTTTGAAGGGGCTCGGGGTCATCAAGATTGGGGCCGTAATAGCCTGCTATTGTGTATGAGGTATTTCCCATTTTTATTCTAGCTGGTGCCCACCTACCCTTACTATCGACTTCCGAGGATTCCATAGTTGCTTTTAGTGATTTTTTGATGATAATGGCTACTCCTTTGATGTTACACCCTTGGTTTGTACAGACGTACGTATCAACCCATCTTAGATTTTTCATTGCCTGATCCCATTCCTCCTTTAGGAGATGCGTCTCTTGCAGAATAATGATCTTGCTTTCAGCTGTCTTGAGATATTCTAGGATTTTATTCCTTCTGCTTTTTGTCCTCATGCCATTTATGTTCCAGCAGAGTATTTGAATTCTTTTACTAATTTCTCCCATCTGTCATGTTTGTTATTAGTGCATTTTGGTTGCAAATTCCAGATGTTTTGGCAGAGGCTTCAACTTTCCGTTCGTTCCATTTTTTCCAATATTTGAGGATTATTTTTTTAGTTTTTTTCCCCATTTTGCTCCCCACCCATTTTTTGTTTTCTGAGTTTTTTTTGTTCTTTTTTTCTTGTACTTTGTCCTTACCCTCCCCGGGGAAGCCTCCTTCTTCTTTTCTTGGGGTTTTCATCTTAACCCCTTTGTAGCTCCTTGACTCTTGACTTGACTTGTGTGTGGTGTTTTTGCTTATCGCGCCCTACACCGCCTATTCTATGTAATCTTGTATGCGTTTTTTTTATCCATCTTGAAATCATTTTTTAGCTTGTGGGATCTTCCATCCGACTATTATCTCTCATTAACCCGAGAAGACTTTTCACCTCTTCAGGATCTCTAATGTTCCTCATTTTATTACGCCACATGATTCTTAACGAGGGAGGAAACTTCATTTGTACTGTAGCACCAAATGATTGTAGTTCTGGCATGAGTTTCCCCAACTCCCATTGCCTGTCTTGTGATGCTTTTGACATGTCGGATCTGATCCTGAAGGACCATGAGCCTTTACTGAAGTTACCTTTTTTCAAGGCCTCACCGAGAATCTTCTCTTTTAATGTGTACGTTTTAAAGTTAATGAGTATTTTTCTAGGTGTTTTCCTATCTTTATTTTTTCCAAACGGGTCTCTGTGAACTCTTTGCATGTCTTCCTCTAACTGCTCTGCATCAATCCAGGGAAAATGTTCCACCAGGAGTTCTACTTGATGTCGGTCCCCTCTTCATTTTCTGGCACTTTTAGGATTCTTATGTTGTTTTTTCTGGCTTGATTTTCAAGCGATTCCAGCTTCTCGCTCATATATTTCCCCTCCTGTTTTAATGTGCTTAGCTCTTTCCGGTTGCTTTCCACCCTTTTGTTCAAGACGCTTACTTCTCCTTCCACAGCTGTCACTCTCACTCCTAGTGCATTTAGTTTACAGTCCAACCTCTCGCATGCTTCTTGAATTTTGTCTTGTTTAGCCTCTGATATGGTAAACTTGTCCCTCATCTTAGTCCATATTCTCTCCAGAAACTCATCCGTCTGATTTTTAGGACTTGCTTTTTCAGCCTCTTGTGTCTTCTGCACGACCACAGTCTCGGTTTCCTCGTTCATCTCCAATTCTTCGTTATTTTTATCCAGAGTACTTTTTGCTGTGGCTTCCTCTGCTATGTCTTGAGGTACAGGAATAGTTACTGATTTCTCTATGGGCTGCATATGAGTATGACTTTTATCCTCCGTCTGCTTAGCCACTGCTCTGTTGGTGTTTAGCGCCTTCTGAAGTATTTCAGGGCTCTCGTTTTGAAATGTAAGAACAGTTGCTATTATAGGGAGTTGGTTATTTTGCACAATCTCGGGGCTTTCTGATAATGATTCAAGCTGATTCACCTTGTCCCTCACCATGTGTAACTGCTGTTGTTTTTTAACTTTAAAAAAAGTTCTCAGAGAGGGGGTAATCTTGGGCCTACTTTTCAGGGCTGAGTCAATTTTATCTCCAGCAATTTGTTTCTCACTGTCAGCGTTGTTTTTGGTGGTTTCTTGAGGTGTTTTCTTAGCCTTTTTAGTTTTTCTTTTACTAACTTCCCTTGGAGTAATGTTCTTTGGATATTGCTCCTGTTTGAGAAAGCTTCTGTTTCTAAGGCTATAGCTGGATACTATGCTCAGTGGTCCCCTTTTTCCTTCTGCGCCTCTTTGATTTCCTGTCATTGGAACCCCCAAGCTCCTGGTCCCATTAGTTGTATCTTTATCCTGCACTGCTTCTCTGCTTTCTCTGACCCCCCCCTTCTTCACCCCCCTCTTCTCTCTCTCCCGGTACCTCGCTCATGTGTTGTGACCAAATATAATCTTCCTCGTTGTTTGGGTCTTTTGTCGGCACTGTACCAAGTTTTACAAAATAGGTGACAAAGGGGTCAGCAATACGCTTCTTTGTGCTAATTGCGCAGTTTATACTCGAAGCTGGAGTCTCCTAGCTTGCACTCCCTTTCTTGTGCACCTCGCGTGAAAGCGAAACCGACTCTGGCTTGTCTCTGACGCTTATGCCCCGGAATTGAAAGCCGAGCCTCCCGGAAGCCTTCCTGCAGTTCGCTCTAGCTCTAGCTCTTCCTGCTGCTGCCCAGACTCCCGTATAATCAGTGCCACTCTTCGTATAGGGGATTTCGAACTCCCTCCGTGGTGAAAGTCTGTCGGGGGCCAGGTAAACAATCATTTTTCTTTTATATTGTTATTCCGTATTTTTTCGGAAAGTACGCCGTTATACGCCGTTATACATGCCTTTGTACTTGCTAGTCTGTGTATCTTGCAACCTGGACTTTTGATAGGTCTACCGTCTTACCGTCTGCTGTATTCATTTTCTTGACGGTGGGGGTGACGGTGTAGTCTAGCGCAGTTTTTCCGTGTTCCTCAAGCTAGAGTCGCGGAGCTCTCCGACCGGGCGTCCTACCCGGCCGCCATCTTCCCCCCTCACGAGATGTTGGTAGCCGTTTGCGCTATCTCGCAAGAGTTCGCGCCCACGATCACGTCATTCGTCTCGCGATCATGCACCGCGAGAGGATGAGATCTCGAACATGTCATTCTCCACCGCGAGCGAGAGCGTGAGGACGCGAACACGTCATATCAAATGTGACAAGGAGCGAGAGAACCCGAACACGTCATATCCAACGCGACAGGGAGCGAGAGAACGCGAACACGTCATTTTGGATGCGCCATCGACATCCGCCAGAAGTAAGGTGAAGCTCGAGAACTCGAACATGTAAAATTTTCAATCTGTAAATGATGATTTGGATCAAAAAAACTCCTCAGATTGACAATTGGCTGTCCTTTTTTGTGCAAGGAGTCTTTTTTTAAAATGGGGGGAGAGGGAGGAAGTGCCACAGAATCTCCAACTTCCTGTTCCTGTCCAGCAGGCTCCTCCCAGTGCTTTGTCCATCTGCTCATTCTGCCTTTGGATGTTGAGCTGGAAAGATCACTCTTTTTGTCTGCTGCATCATTATCATCCATTTGAGGATTTTTTAATTGGATATTTTACAAGTAAGTGGTTGTTGTGTCTGTTTAATTGGGGGCATTGCAGTTGTTGCAACTACAATTTAATTTTGGTACTTATCATTCCTTTTTTTAAATTGTTGTGGGTAGTAGTAGTCAGTAGGCCCAGAGCTAGTCATGGGTGGGTGCATGGTGAAGCAACTGTTCCTTTGGTGTGTTTTGAATGTATTTCATTTTCAAGCATCATTTAGGGCATGGATGGCATTGGATTGAGTTGGTAAATGTGGTTTTTTGGGGTGGGGTTTCTGTTGTTGGGTCTGGCCATGTGGCTGGTGGCCATTTTGAAGCCTAGGCCTACAAGCTTGTCTGGCCTTGTCTGCCAACAGGCCTGCTTTCATTCAGTAGGCTCAGAGCAGGTAGCCACAGGTGCATTAAACAAGTGTTTCCGTGTGGTCTGTTGAATTTAGACATCATTTAGGGCATGGATGGCATTGGATTGAGTTGGCAAATGTGTTTTTTTTGGGGTGGGGTTCCAGTTGTTGGGTGTGTTAAAGACATGCCTTTGTTGTGTGTGTCTGGTGTGTGTTGGTGTGCAATGCATGAACCCTGCAGACCTGTTTTTGGGCCTGTGTATTTTCGTTTTTGTATTTTATTGCATTAAAAAGGCAGAACAGTGTGCTTTAGCATGCATCCTTTGCTTGGCTTTTAGAGGCCTTTTGTCAGTTCATGGTGTTTCCCATGCCTCCTGCTTGTTACTTGTGATTTGTGAGTGTCCATGTGGCTGGGGGCCTTTTTTGTGGTGGGAGTTATTAGTGTCCTGCTTTTGCCATATAGGCCTGCATGCTATTCCTATTGGCTTACTGCTTCCATCCATCCACCCCCTTTGCCAGCAGCAGCTCCATGAATGATGTGATGCTCAAATAATTTAATGGCAAATAGGGTCCACCCCACTTCCATTACATTTTTATTTTGGTGGTTCTTATTCTCTTTCCTAACCTTCCTGAGAGTGTAGTGTGTACACAGTAGTATGACATAGCCCTTGTTGGCAAAGTCTCAGAAATGGCTAGACTATATATTTTGTTTGTTTGTTTGTACTAGTACAGTAGTAACTGAACCACCACAACAAATTCAACATTTCACTGATGTTCTTCTCCTGGCTTATTTGCTTTTAGGTGCACAAAAAGCCAGCAGAGGAGGTGTCATCATCATCACCCATTGTATGGCCAGCCAGACAGAAGTCCTGCTGCACATCACGTCCACGTGTGACCACAACTTGTGCACCTGCGTCCTGCCTGACATCTGAAGAAGATGGCCCCAAAGAAAGGTATCAGGTCCAGTACCAAGAAAGTTGCCGGTTAGAATAAGGACCAGAAAAAGGAAGTGCCACTAACCACGACTGGTGTGCCGGCCAATGTTTTTTTTGGGACCAAAAAAATTACGCATGCAGAAGCGTTGTCCGGGAACCAAGCTGGGAGCAGCACCTCCGCACTAGCTGTCCGACCCCACCAACCTAGGCCCAAGTCCTTGAGTGTCGCAGAGGTAGCCAGTCTACTAACGAGTAGCAATGTTGAAAAGTCATTATCGCAAAGTAGTACACAATCAACGCAGGTGGAAACTCAGCAGATAAGTGTGCAGCAACAGCCACAACAACAACAGCAGCAGCCGCAAGAACAGCAGCAGCCGCAACAACAACAGCAGCAGCCGCAAGAACAGCAGCAGCTGCAAAAACAGCAGCAGCCGCAAGAACAGCCCACAATAGTAGTTGTTGCTCCTGAAGTTGGGGCATTACAGGAAATCGAGCTTCCTGTAGACAAAGTGGAGCAAACCACTGTTTCGGAAGATCTATTGTCTTCCAGACCACCAGCAAAGAAAAGGAGGCTTAGTCCATCATCATCTTCTTCAAGCCCCGCTTCTGATGATCGTGATGCCACTTGGCAGCCACCAGCTCAGTCTGAGAGTGATGCACGCCACAAGACAATGCTTCTGAAAAGGAAGGTTCCAGAAAAACCTAGAGTTATGAAGGTAGATGTACCAGAGGGGGGATGATGTTGATGAAGATGAGCCAATCATCACGCACATCACTCCCGCCCCAAAGGGGATGGAGACCAACATTCTCACCCTATCCAGAAAGGCTGCTACTGACCGGGATGTAGCACGGATAACACCAACACAGGTTACACCACCACGACCTCCAGCTGCCATATTTTTAAAGGCCCGGCAGGATCCTACATCCAGCTCAACCATCTCAGTAGGTAGTGGTAGTAGAAGTCACAGTGTAGCTGCATAGAGTCACATTCAAAGCACACCCTCCAGTTTATCTGGTATTGAAAGTGGCACATCCAGCAGCACCAGAAAGTTCTCCTCCCCAGTTTGGGACTTCTTTTCAGTTAGCACTAAAGAGGAGAACGTTGCTATATGCTCAATTTGTCGACAAGGTGTTTGACGGGGTAAGCTTGGTACAAACTATGGTACAGGAGGCCAAACAAGTCATCTCAAAATACACCACAGTATTGTGTGGGAAAATCACCTACTTCACTTCACAACAAAGTAAAAAAAATCAACCCATTGATGTTGGGCATGAAGAATCAGGGGACAATATTATTGCGGTGGAAGGTGAAGAAGAGGGAGGCCCTGTGCCCAGTAGTGTAGTGTTACAGCCCACGCCCACATTCTCCTCAGCAACATCTCAGTGGCACCTCAGACACCAAGGCGACCGAGTACTGCAATGAAACAAAGTGCATCGGTGAGCCTAAGTGGGTTAATGAAAACAGCACCACAAAGGAAAGTAATCCAGCCTACCATTGAGAGCATGCTTAGGTTGGAGGGGCAGTCCCAACGCAACCACCCAATGGCATGGTTGTACAATGTGAAGCTGGCTAAAATGTTAGCGCTGGACCTTCTCCTTTTTTCATTTGTGGAAAGGGTGAGTTTCCTTGAATTTATATCAGCCATCTGCCCTAAATGGAAGGTACCCAGACGATCCTATTTCGCAAGAATTGCTGTTCTGGCACTACATCATGATGTGCTGGAATTGGTTGGACAAGCTTTGCAGCAGAGTGTTGTTCACAATATCCACCTAACAACCGACATGTGGACCAGTTGCAAAAGCCACAGATTACATGTGCACCACTGCACACTAGGGGCCATATTATCAAGAAAGGGCGATACATTATCGTCGCTTTTATCGGCAGGAAACTGCCGCTAAAGCGGCGATAATGGGCTTGATAATATGCCCTTGTGAAGTCCCATAGAAGCCCAGGTTCTGGTGTTAACCTGGGCTTCTACGGGAATTCACAAGGGCACATTATCAAGCCCATTATCTCTGCTTTAACGGCAATTTCCTGCCGATAAAAGCGGCGATAATGTATCACCCTTTCTTGATAATATGGCCCTCGGTCTCTTTTGTGAGGGTTAGAGATAAGCTATCTGAAGGAGGGGCTGTTGACACAGCTGAGATTTTTACGGCTACTCGGAAATATGCAACTGTAGCCATGTTCGCCATGGAGAAATCTCATACTGCTGTAACCATTTTGGAAGAGTTTTGCAGCAAGATTTTTGAATGGCTGCGCCCAAGAGGGCTTAGTATTGGCTTTGTTTCCACAGATAATGGCAGTAATGTACTTAAGGCCATGGAGCTTGGTTCCTATTTCAGGGTTCCGTGTTTGGCACACTGCATAAACATTATAGTTCAAGACTTTCTGAAAAAAGAACCCATAGTCCGCAACTTACTGACCACCTGCCGAAGAATATGCACTCATTTCAGCCATTCTTTTAAAGCTCAGAAGCAGCGGAGGATCAGTCAACGCAGGAGGTGGCAACACGTTAAAACTCAACTTATTACATGCTTGATGGTCTGTTTGAGCAGTACAGGCCACTCAATGAATATGTCATGCGAAGAGGGGATGCTACTGTGAAAGGCATGACCCTTCAGATGGACCAATGGTGCCTAGTTAAATGCCTGACTGACATGCTTCGTCCTTTTGAAGTCTTCACACGTGAAGTCAGCAAGGAGGACTGTACTATGGGCCAAGCTATCCCATTATTGCAAATGCTAGAGCATCAGCTGAAGGCGGTGTCTGAATCATACAAAGGTGTAGAGGAAAAAAAAGAAGCCTATGAGTTGTTGGAGAGCTTAGCCTGTCGCTTAGCTGACAATACAAGGGTGCAAAATAAGATTTTGACACAAGAACATTACATTTCTGCCACAATTCTGCATCCACAAACAAAATTGGCACTGAAGATATTAATTCCTTTTTCAGAGATGGATGTTTCCCGCTACAAAACTTGGATAGCTGAGGCAGCGAGTAAGTTGGAAAATGAACGGCTGCTAATTAAATTTAAAAGCCCGCTAGATCAACCCACAACAAGTATTGCAGCAGGGCATCCGGCATCAAGTGCAACTTCAGAGGCTGAGGGCAGTGCGTTTGGCTCAGAACACTCACATCACTATCGACAACAGCAATAACTGGATCATTCGGCCCAGTAGAATCTTTACAGGATTGGTAAACGCAGTGCTGATGCAAAGAGAAAAGACCCGGAAAAAAGTTTAGCACTCCTGAACATTGAGCGGATGGTCCAGGCCTATCTGGACGACCGAACAGAGGTGTTCATTGATCAAAACCCATTGCGGTATTGGTATGGGAAAAGGGCCCAATGGCCACTGCTCAGCAGGCTGGCGATAAGCTTTCTGGCTTGCCCTGTCATAAGTGTCTCTTCCGAACGTGTTTTCAGTGCTGCTGGTTCCATTGTAACAGTGAGAAGGACCATTCTCTCGCCCAAAAACGTGGGGAGGTTAACAATACCACCGAATTACACAATATATTAATCAAGGGAGGAAGATGAGGACAGTGCCCAGGTGATGGAAGTAGTGTGTTACATGATGATTACCTACTTCTGGTTGAACCCCCAGAGTTTGAGGACGAGCTGTACTTCCCTGACAATTAAGCTTGCATTTACTGTCTTCCTCCCTTATTTTCCTTTATTTGTGTGTCTGTCTTTAATGAATTATGCCATGCATTAGACGCAGACTGAGTGATTTTGTTGTTGTGTGTTGTGCATGAAGTTATTTCATTGTGCACTATTTGTAATATTCATCATTCTATACACTAAAAGTAACTCAAGGCAATTTTCCCCTTCTTGCAAGTATTTTAATAAGAAATGTGTACTTCTACTGCAGCTTGATACATTGCTTTTGATTGAACACAGGAAGGGAACTCAATCTGCATACTGCACACTAAGTATGACAACAGCACCATCCATGATGATGATGGTGAGAGAGACGGCCCCTTAATTTAAAATGAGAAGGAACAGGTAATGAAAATGAATGGCATGCATTGGATACCTGACTCTGAGTGATTGGTGTTTGTGTTTTTGTTGTTTGTTGTGCATGAAGTGAAGTCAAAGTGTACTAGTCTTAGTGTACACACTAAAGAGTGACTCAAGTCAATATTTCTACTCTTGTTGTTTAATAACAAAATTGTACTTCTACTGCAGGCCGATCTTCACAGTCAGTCAGTACAATTATCGGAGATGATTGATGGAATAATAACAAGTCAGGACGTTTCATGAGTGGCATAAAAGGTAAACAAGTCCACAACAACCACAGCAGACCTAAATGTCTGTGTAGAAGTGGAGTCCAGTGTAGCGGTGGTATGACTGCGGTGCATTGATTTAGTCACTTAAATTGTAAAATGCTATGTTGCTGGATATGTGCTTTGTCCAACTCTTTAAAAAAATGTACTCTGTGCCATCACTGTGGGCCTGCTCTGTCCTGTTGCTGTTGTAGGTCAATGCTAGAAACAGACTAGAGTAGAGATGATGCACACTTGCCGCCTCGGAAAGTGTTCTTGTTGCACAACACCATAACTTGTGCATTTTTTTCAACTTTGTTTCTCAATAATATCCCTTTTGTTTTTCCAACTACAATTACAGGCCGGGCCTTTCCCTGTGCTATACTTGGGAAAACTTACCTTACCAATAAATCTACATTTGCCAGGCAGGCAGTGGCGACACCCAAGATTGATGAACGAGAGGACCAAGAGGAATGCAGAGATACAAATCCACATTTTTGACCAGGATAACCCAGTAACAGTATCAACTTTCATCATCTTTTAAATAATTTGTTTCATTTTTGGTCTACAATCTTTACAACAGTGTGTTCTTCTTCTTGTTGTTATTAGTATCATTAGGTTTGCTCTCTGTTTATGATTCATCCCTACCAATATTTAAAAATGTTATTTGCTATCTGTAAAAGTAAGCCTGGAACAACTGAACAAAAACTGTATGTAATCCGGGTCTCCTTATCAATCATCATCATGCATGCATTTCCTTTTTCTCCCTTAACATATTGATATGGATATGGTAGTCTACAGAGTTTGTTGTTTGTTGTTTGTCCATGCGTACTGTTTTTCATTTTCAAACCTTTCCCCAAACCCCCCTTCCCATCCATTCAACAAACGCTAACCCTCTTTTCCCAGGCTGTGTAACTGATTGAGGTGTGACTAAATTAAATGTACACCAATAATTTGTCACACGCTTGCTGGGGCGGATGTGGCGAAAGCAACAGTACTTCAATTTCAAGGCAGAGCGAGGATCTTCTTCTGCTTTCCCACCCATGAGCAGTATATTTTAGAGGTGATTTTTTTTTTACCAAAGGAACATATACATCCTTATTAATTGCTGGCATTGATTAGATTTGTTGTCATCCTCATACACAGCACTAACTGTTACGCTTGTATCGAGTGTACTGTAGGCCTAGTCAAGTGACTCGACACAACTATAGTTTTTAACTCTGTTTAGTAGGCTATCCCCACCACCATTATGTTTTGTTGTAAAATATTTTTACATATTATTGTTGCTCGGTAAGTTCTGTACTGTATTTCATTCTACTACTCCTCAAACAGTCTCTCTCAGGCGACTGACTATCTCATTTTCTTTTTTTGCAAATGCTGCTGCCCTGCCAGTGTCTACTACTACTACCACCACCACAATCATGGCATGTTAGGAAAGGAAACCATCATCACCATGCAGCCATCTCTGTGCCTAAGTTAAACATCAAGCAAAGTTAAGAGAAGTTTGGAGGAGGCATAATTAATAATGAACATGTTTTCTTTTTTTTTTTTTTTTGAAAAACCTTTATTGAGAGACATGTATCAATACAAGCGCAGGCCTACAACCACAAGGGCCGGCCGCAAAATCAGGAGAGCCAAAAAGAGCAACAGCAATGTGTACGGTAAAATGAATACAGTATAGACGTGGAATAAAGTCGCTACACAGCAAGCGCCAGGATAAGAAAGGTTTCATTTTATGATTTATAGAGGAGGCAGCAGCCATATCTACCAGGGTGTCATGCAAGATATGCAGAAAAGGAGGGGGGGGACGGGAGGGATACAGCCCCCCACGCAGTCAGATAATCACAGTAGGGCGAGGCCCAAAAACATCCTATGCCCATCAAAGGGTTCAAAAAGAAAGGACAAATCATAGCAAACAATTGAATGGGACGCCACATAGACAGCCCACCCGCCCCGAAAAGGAGAAAGTGCAGACACTAGCGAAACGAAGGAGAAGAAAAAACAAAGGGACATAGCCCACCCCCTGGAAAGGAAGCAAAAAGGGACCATAGAATAAAACAAACTAAAATAACAAACACCCCCCCCACCCTACATCACCGTAATGGCTATGGCCTATCCCACTAAACAGCGTGTCTGTCGCCCAGAGTCACCCGAAATATAGAAGAAAGAGAAAAAGAATAATAACGAAGAAAGAAAAAGGAGAAAGAGAGAGAAAGAGAGGAGAAGGAAGAGAGAGAGAGGAGAGGAGCCGGCGATCGAAATACAAAACACCTCCCCACCCGCAACAACGGATCAATGATCGAGGTCAAAAGAGGATACTGAGAAAAGCCTACACAGAGGATGGAGACAGGAACTGTCCAAATAATGAGGCCCGGAGATGCCATTAACAAAACGAAAGTCCCGCAGGCACCCAGGCACGATCACCCCTGTCCACTTCTACGAAGAGCAGAGCTGCCAGACCCCGGCACGGCCAAGAAACAGCATGATACAGTGGGCCCATACCAGTCAGGGAGAGCAAGTGGGATCGTCGCGGAACATCTTCCCGGCCAACAAGAAGCAACCAGGAAAACTCGGCAGCAGTCAGAATGCAAAAGTACACCAAATATCCACGTGGCCAAGCACAAAATCTGGGCTGTCCAGCACGAAGCAAAGAAATCAGGATGTAGGAAACACTGCAGCATCGGCACCGGGTCCACTTGATCCCATAGAATCGAACACCCAGCCGGAGATCCCAGCACAGCAGCTAAAGGAGTCCCAACAACACCAACTCGGGAAGACGACACCGCATCACAAAATGGCGGAGAAACCATGGCGGCGATCCGCAACTCCAAGTCCCGGCATTTCAAGGACAGGTCGATCCGCAGAGTAGCCAGGGCAAGCAAGACAGTACTCCGTGTAGGGGCCGCCCAAAGCAAGCGAGGTCCGGGGAGAGCAAATGCAGCAACGTCCCCGTCTCCAGGAGGAAGACACTCCGAGGGGCCATCCGCCATCTTGAGCACATCGCCCGCCGCCATCGTCCCATCCGCCTCCAAATCCACCATGAATGCCGGAGGCCCCAGGACACACAGCCAATCCGCGGCGGACGGCGCTCGGCGGAGAAAGGAGAGTCACCAGAAGAACGGGCGTGCACCCCACAACACTCGGGGGAGCCCTGCAGCGGATCCCAGACGGGACAATCAACAGGAGTGGGCGTCTCACCCGAGGGGCGCCGGACAGCGCGGCTTCTCTTCTTCGGTCCGGCAGGCAATCGGGCATGCAGGGCGGCCCATCATCGGGGGCGGGCCCGCTCCGGCGCTACCGGCTCGCGGCTCTCAGGCTCCCACCATCGGGTCTCTCCACCGGTTCCGGACCGCCGGCACTCCGAACACTTCCGGGCAGACACTGCACTCGAGGCCCCGGCGTCAGGGCCGGGAAGGCCAGCAAGATAACAAGGGCAGAACGCAGAAACCACTGCACGCCAGAGCCCAGGAAACAGACGGTAAGTGAATACGGAACGCCTCGAACAGGATTAAAGACAGGATAGGTAGCGGGGAGGAAGGGATCTCGGAGCAAGGCGTTTATGCGACTGTTCCGATCGCCATCTTGGCTCCTCCCCCTCATGAACATGTTTTCAATCAATTCACACACCCCTTTGAGTCCAGTTAAAGAATGCATAAACTAGAAGAGAGAGACTGACAGTACTTGTAGGACTACTCAATCAGTGAGGGGTGCCGCATCTATCTGTTTATGTCTTACACAGGCAGACAATTATTTAAATCAAACACTGGCTATGGGTGGACCTGCACCAGCAAGGAAACAGTGTGATGTAAAACAGTAACCCCACCCACAAAACATTAACAACATTGTATGTAAAGTAGAAATATTGATTTAATAACCCTAACAAAAATAAACTATGTAAAAAAAACACAAAACCATATCCACCCCTCTCCCTAACCCCAACCAATGTCCATAAAGAAAAAGTCCAACCAAATGTCCAACTGTCCAAAACCCCAATGCCCAATTCCCACCCACCAAAACAATAAATAAACAAGCATTTACAATGCAATGGTCTCGCCTTTGCCAAAGTTAGAGCTATTGGCATTGTAAATGACAACATTTTTATTTTTGTGTTGGTTTTGAAAACAGATAAATAAATGGCATTGTCATTTACAATGTCAATAGCTTAATCTCTCGCAAATGCGAGACCTATTGCATTTGCACCCACCCACACACTCACAGAGAGCCACACACACACACATACACAGAGCCCCACCACCCACACACACAGAGCCCCCCCACCCACACACAGCCCCACACAACCATCCCCCACACACACACAGCTCTACACATACACACATAGCCCCACACACACCCAGAGAGCCCCCCTCCACACACAGAGAGCCCCCCCACACACACACAGAGCTCCCCCACATACACACAGAGCCCCCCACACACACAGAGCCCCCCCCACACACACAGAGCCCCCATACACACACAGAGCCCCCCCACACACACAGACACCCCCACACACACAGAGAGCCCCCCCACACACACAGAGCCACACACACAGCCCCACACACGGCCCCACACACAGCCCCCCCACACACACACAGCCCCACACACAGCCCCACACACAGCCCCACAAACACACAGCCCCCACACACACACACACACCCCCACACACACATCACCCCCCCACACACACACAGCCCCACACAAACACACACACAGCCCCCCCCACACACGCAGCCCACACACACACGCACAGCCACACACACACACACAGCCCCACACCCCCCACACAGCCCCACACACACACACAGCCCCCCCCCCACACACAGCCCCCCCCACACACACAGAGCCACACACACACACATCCCCACAAACACACAGCCCCACACACATACATACACAGCCCCACCCACACAGCCCCACCCACACAGCCCCACACACACACAGCCCCCCACACACACACAGCCCCACATACAAACAGCCCCCCCACACACACAGAGCCCCACACACACAGAGTCACACACACAGAGCCCCCAACACACACACAGAGCCCCCCACACACACAGAGCCCCACACACACACAGAGCCCCCCACACACACACAGAGCCCCCCACACATACACAGAGACCCCACCCACACACACACAGAGCCCACCACACACACACAGAGCCCACCACACACACACACAGAGCCCACCACACACACACAGAGCCACAAACACATACAACGCCCCCCAAATACACACACACACAAGCACAACGAGGCAACAGGGGGGTGGGGGGCAGAAAAGTGAGCACCACGAGGCAACAAGGGGGTGGGGGGCAGAAAAGTGAGCACAACGAGGAACAGGGGGGTGGGGGGCAGAAAAGCGAGCACAACAAGGAACAGGGGGGTGGGGGGGCAGAAAAGAGAGCACAACGAGGCAACAGGGGGATGGGGGCAGAAAAGCGAGCACAACGAGGATCGGGGGTAGAAAAGCGAGCACAACGAGGCAACAGGGGTGGGGGCAGAAAAGCAAGCACAACGAGGAACAGGGGGGTGGGGGTGCAGATAAGCGAGCACAACAAGGCAACAGGGGGTGGGGGGCAGAAAAGCGAGCACAACAGGGCAACAGGGGGGTGGGGGGCAGAAAAGCGAGCACAACGAGGAACAGGGGGTGGGGGGTCAGAAAAGCGAGCACAACGAGGAACAGGGTGTTGGGGGGCAGAAAAGCGAGCACAATGAGGAACAGGGGGTAGGGGGGCAGAAAAACAAGCACAACGAGGAACAGGGGGGTGGGGGCAGAAAAGCAAGCACAACCAGGAACAGGGGGGTGGGGGGACAGAAAAGCGAGCACCACGAGGCAACAAGGGGGTGGGGGGGCAGAAAAGCAAGCACAACGAGGCAACAGGGGGGTGGGGGGCAGAAAAGCGAGCACAACGAGGAACAGGGGGTGGGGGGCAGAAAAGCGAGCACCACGAGGAACAGGGGGGTGGGTGGCAGAAAAGCAAGCACCACAAGGCAACAGGGGGCTGGGGGGGCAGAAAAGAGAGCACAATGAGGCAACAGGGGGGAGGGGGGCAGAAAAGCAAGCACAACGAGGAACAGGGGTGTGGGGAGCAGAAAAGCCAGCACAACGAGGCAACAGGGGGTGGGGGGGCAGAAAAGCGAGCACAACGAGGCAACAGGGGGGGCAGAAAAGCGAGCACAATGAGGCAATGGGGGCAGAAAAGAGAGCACAACGAGGCAACAGGGGGGCAGAAATGCGAGCACATCGAGGCAACAGGGGGGTGGGGGGCAGAAAAGCGAGCACAACGAGTAACAGGGGGGTGGGGGGGGGGCAGAAAAGCGAGCACAACGAGGAACAGGGAGCTGGGGGGCAGAAAAGTGAGCACAACGAGGCAACAGGGGGGTGGGGGCAGAAAAGCGAGCACAACGAGGCAACAGGGGGATGGGGGGGCAGAAAAGCGAGCACCACGAGGCAACAGGGGGGTGGGGGGGCAGAAAAGCGAGCACAATGAGGAACAAGGGGGTGGGGGCAGAAAAGCAAGCACAACGAGGAACAGGCGGGTGGGGGGTCAGAAAAGCGAGCACAACAAGGAACAGGGGGGTGGGGGCAGAAAAGCGAGCACAACAAGGAACAGGGGGGTGGGGGCAGAAAAGCGAGCACCACGAGGAACAGGGGGGTGGGGGGGCAGAAAAGCGAACACCACGAGGCAACAGGGGGGTGGGGGGCAGAAAAGCGAGCACAACAAAACAACAGGGGTGTGGGTGGCCAGAAAAGCGAGCACAATGAGGAACAGGGGGGTGGGGGGCAGAAAAGCGAGCACAACGAGGAACAGGGGGGTGGGGGGCAGAAAAGGGAGCACCATGAGGCAACAGGGGGGTGGGGGTGGCAGAAAAGCGAACACAACGAGGCAACAGGGGGGTGGGGGGGCAGAAAAGCGAGCACAACGAGGAACAGGGGGAGGGGGCAGAAAAGCGAGCACAACGAGGAACAGGGGGGTGGGGGCAGAAAAGCGAGCACAACGAGGAACCGAATGTAAAATTCCAGCCAATGGGAAGAGGAAAGAAAGAAAAGAGAAAGAACCTAAAAAACACCCCTCCGAATCCCAAAAAGACGGGGCTTAAACGGAGTGACGCCCCTCTCCTCCAATGGCTGGCCTCTGTTTAGGAAGCCAGCCAATGGAGAAGAGGGGCGGGTTCAAGCCCCACTCTGGAAAACATCAGTTCTCCCCAGCGAGACTGCGCAAGTGCAGCCTTCGCTAGGCGGAGACCTAAGAAGGGGCAATAAACAGGGTCTCCTATGTTCGGCAGGATTGTCTTTGTAGGACACGCACTGCCTCCTCAAGTAGGGCGACGCAGCGCTTTAGAGCGCGGCAGTTGCAGCCACAGGGGGGGGGCACCAGTGATGGAAAGGTGGCGGCGAGCGGCCGCCAGACGGTGGCACCATACCGCTGGAGGGCGGTGACTGGGGCCCGGGGATTTGGAGGTGGCTTCAGCTGCTGCCGCCTCCTCCTCTTCCAGGATCACCAGCCAACGATATTCCAATTGTATGGCCTCCAGCTTCCGACGCCGTGCCTTGGCGGCCAACTCCTTCCGATCCGGTTTGGAAGGAGTAGCTGTATATCAAAAAGAAAAAACAAGACTATTGTAAAATATACTCTTAGAAAAACAGTAAGACAAGTTAATTATACACATAGTGGCAGTAAGAGGTAGCTGTTGCGCTATATATATAAACTTTAGTAGCACTATAAAGCACAGTACATAACATTTGTGGTATTTATCTATCCTCCCACTTGCTTGGGCTTTAACATTTGCAGGATTTTTTCAGCCATTCAACCAACCATGCATATGATTCTTATCAGCCACCTTTGCAATTTGCATGCTTGCATCACATGTATCCTTCTCTCTGTCAGTCATAAATATTAAATCTCGCCCGTACTTCTTCCTTCCAGCCGTCTTTCCCTTTTAGTTTTTAGTTCAACACCAGGTGATCTGATCTGACTTTTAGTCTCTCCATAAACTTTCAAAGCGGAGTTGAAATCAGATAGAAGAGGCCATTGGTTACTCAATACTCCCGCCCCTAATGCCTTTACTAATGCCAATTAAAGGGTGTCTTCACTCTTCGAACGTTCACAACAACTTCTTACTTACTTAGGGCATCATTAGGATGGCGTGCAGACTTTGTCCGCCCGCCATCCTCATGCTAAAAGGGACCGACCGCCATCAGGGCGGGTGTCCCGTGGAGGCAATTAGGATGCGCCCGCCACAGTGGCGGGCGCATCCCGTATTTTTAACATTGCGGCGGGCGGTGCTGATAGCACCGCCCGCCGCAATGCAAAAAATACATGTTGTGCTTTTCAAAGCACAACGTGGCAGGCACTGCGCGGTGCCTGCCACGTTGTTCTTTGAAAGACAGGGGGGTACCATAGGTACTCCCCATGTGCACCCCCACCCCCCGGAGTCCATGGGGGCCCGCAACAGGCCCCCCAAGCAGACTCTGCATGCCTTTCCATTCCAAAATGCACATTCTAATATGGCTGGCAGTGTCTTTCAGACACCGCCACCATATTGAACCCTTTTCGATATGTCGTTCGGGCGGAAAAGCGGCGGACGGTCCTTCCGTCTGCCGCAGACCCCCCAGCCATTTTAATATGGAGGGGGGTCTTTTCTACAGGGATGGTGGGCGGATTGCCCCCGCCGGCTCGGCGGGGGCAATCCTCCCACCATCCTAATCGGGCCCTAAGTCTCAACAGTACAGTATACATACAGTACACCCTTGCAGTGAGTGTAATGTCAATAGTTAAGGATTATGAATCTAATTTACCAGCACCCGCCACTGGTGCTACCTCGCCCCCTGAAGCACCATCCGCAACTGCCACATCCTCGCCAGCCGCATCGCCTTCGCCGGTGGCCCTTGTTGGGTATCTTGGGGGAGGGTTCGGAGAGCTAATAGTTATGACGAGACACTACTATAACTAGTCAGGCAGGGGATTGTGGTGGGTTCTGAACTTCTGATTGAGGTGTGAGGAAGGTCCAACCTCCCATCACCAACATCCTATTTTCTTGTGCAAAGTTCTGTATGTGCAAAATCCCTACAACAGTAGTAGTATGTCCTATCCTATCAAAATAGTAATTAATCTGGTTGGGCATTTGTTTGTAGGAATTGTCGAAAAGCCTCAAGATTAACAAAGACTCAAGATCAATAAGACTAGAAGTAGTACAAGAGGACAACCCAAAGGACTGGACTCAATAGCTAGAGCTACTGGTGAATCTGAGTTTTATTTTAAACCTTTTAAATAAAGAGTGGCCAACTGGGCAAGCTTAGCTACTACAGACAGACTAATAGTAGTAGTACAGAGAGTCATCATAGCAGAGGCACTTAGAGGCAGGGATAACAAGAAGTTTGAAACAGATAGTCCAGATCGAAGGATAATTGTTGGTAAAAAATAGCATTAGGAAACGGAAACAATGGTTCGGAAAAAATATGGTGCAGTAAAAGTTAGGGAATAAGAATTATTAATATTAAAAACAAGAAGACTTACTAGGGTCAGCAGAAGAGCCTCGTCGTGGTCCTCCTGTCCCTGGTGGTGTTCTTGTGCTCCCGCTGACTCAGACCCGGTCTTCTTGCCCCTGGATGCTAATCATGAAAGATATAAGAAAGAGACAAACATTGCCACTCATTGAACAAATTAGAAAAGGTTCTACTAAAGACTGGGGTACTAGCAGCATGTGACGTAACAGGGGGGGCATCACGCATGCCACAAAAAAATTACAAACTCATACAAAGTAACTTAACCTAAGTATCAATCCGCCCCTATCTCTTAGTGACAGGACAAAGTAAGGACTAGACTCACTATAGCATTACGTAACTTTATTTCTCTAAAATAAACTCTTACATAATCACGCTAAGCGAGCGGAAACGCAAAGTTGCAAACAAGTGAGATTAGTAGCGCAGAAGAGCACCTGTGTCATAACAATCACAGAAGACTTTTAAACGTAATTTACCTGTAATGTAAGCAGCAGCATTCTAGCTGGTTGGAAAAAAAAAGATATTCGCAATACATAACACAGAGCAGAAGAACAGACACAAATCAGTAATAATTAGGGCTCCCGGTTTTATGGTATTTTTTTTTTTACATTTCCGTCTGTATTTATCAATATTTTTTTTTGGTCATTTTATTTGTATTTATCCACATTTATTTTTGTCGCAAGCAAAAGAAGACGCTGCAGCCAGTATTTTTCCACATTTATTTAAATAGGCACTGCACAGTTGCACTCACAGTAGGAATAGGTTTAGATATATGTATATATACATCAAATTAAGTAAACACAATCTTCATCTGAAAACTTTTCCAAAATAATTTAAAGAGAACATAGGTCTAAACAGACCTTGTGTAACTTGCTTGAGGAAACCTTTATTGCGGGGCTGTACTACCTAGGGACCTTTAAATCCTGATCTTCTCTTGTCACATTTGATGTGCCTTCAAAGACAGAGGTAAAATGTCAAGCTATGTCTTTGAGGGAGCAACCCATTATTTTTTCTCATTGCAGAACATTTTCCTTGGGATTATTTAGGCCTACAAAGGAATTATTTTGACAGATTTTACTTCCATTTTTTTTTTAAACGGAGGAGACAATTTTTCAACGTCTCGATGGTCCAGCTGTGGTCTTTGCAAGGCCGATCCACCCAGCTCAACACATCGGTCGGACCACTGAGCTCACCATGCTCGGACCACCACCTTTGATACAGCGGTCCGCAGGACTGCCAAACTTGTAATTTGGCCCAAAGTGCTTTTCAGTAAGCAGATTAACCCCCATCTACCCTGAGATGTTTTATATTTAGTCAAACTTGAAAGCAGCAGATTACACACACATCTCTTTAGCAAGTACGTTAACCTCAGCAATACATTGGACACAATATACCAGAGGTGTTGGATGCACATTGTTCATCTGATGCCTTAAACCACTCAGCAGTTACCGTCATCCTTTGAGGCAGTTTGCTTACCAGTCAAAACAGTTGTCCAGCAGATATAGCTGGTGGTCAGTGTTCTAACTGCGATTAACTGAATCAAATCTTCTTGCTACAAACCCAAAGTGAATAAGCATCAATGAGTTCGATACTCCTAACTGCAATTCCCCGTGCTACTAAACTGCATGCTTGTGATAATAACTACTAAGAAGAAAGATAATTAAAGGCAGGAAGGCGTCTCTCTGTGTGCGCCCACCTTTATAATAAAAGGATCCTGCCAAAAGGACATGCCCCTTTCAGTTCGAAAGGGACAATTAAGAATTTCAGTTGCTGTAAAAGTGGCAACTCCATGCTTAGTATATCTGAAAGCACTCTGAACATATTTCCAAGGCTCCGAGATCTGACACATGGTCATGCACTCCTGACAAGTTCTCCGCTTCTGTCTCTTGTAATGCTGGTGCAGGTTGATGGCTTCGATTTTAGAAGACAGATATCAGAGGCAGAGGACAGGAATGCCTTGTTAATTTCACGGTTCCAAGGATTAGACTGGCAACCCTCTCTTGCCTTAGCTAATGCAAAGAAGTTACAATTCAAATTGGGGTGGGGGGTTAACAGCAGCAGTTTTACCTGGAGTCGTTTAGTGAAACATTTCTGTGCAGTGACTGCACATGGACACGTTGCTGGAATCTAGAGTCAGAACTGAGCAGAAGTAGTCACTGCTGTCTCTGTGTGGAGACCCATGAAAAACGGCAGGTATATAATGCACTCTAGGGAGGTAGGCTGAAGGAGGCTGCATTGCCCGGAGAAGGGATGGCACAGTCTTGGGTGAATGGAGTCTCCGACCTTAACTGTCCTATGCAGGTGCGCATAGCCCACCTCCCGCCCCTCTGTCGTGTGTGTCTGCTGTCTGCCTGGGCTGAGACGCTTCCAGGGCAAACACAGCCGCACCCGGGTACTTCACAGGTCTTTACTTGTTAGCGAGGCTTTGTTGTTTTTTTCACCACTTCGGCCGAAGACGTTTTTATTGTGCCTCTGCCCAGAAGTGAGAGCATGCTGGATGGGGATGATTACCCCAGGCTCCCCCCAGAGGTCCTGCGGAATGACCTGTGAAGGGAGAGTGCCAAATGCTGCGCTAAGAGTCCGCCCTCTAAGTAGGGCGCGCCTTTCATGTGCAGAGAGCAGCCTGCATTCTATGCATCAGATCAGGCAACCCTGAGCTAGAGCGCTGTCAGTATTTTTCCGTTTATATTTATAAATACAGACGAAGGACAAAAAGTTTTCCGTCTGCATTTATAAGTAAAAATCCATTTAAACGGAAAACCAGAAGCCTTAGTAATAATTAAATAGTTACTCTCCACTCCCAGCAGGTCCAGCAGGTCCTGCTCCCGGTCTGGGATATCAAACCACCGCTGCGTCAGTTGGTTCAGGGTGCACCGGACCCCAGAGCAGGAAAAACTGCCCAGTGCACCTTCCCCCACCGCTGCCAACGCTCCCGGAGCCCGTACCTGAACCCAGGCCTGCCACCTGCTGCCAGGGTTAAGGGGAGTTGGCGCTGAACAACGAAAACCAGTGCAGCCAACTCCTCCTCCCCAAATAAGGCCCATGCCTGCACCCCTTGTGGGTGCCGCCTTCCGCAAGGAAGGCGGTCGCGGCTCTGGCTCCTGCGTCGAGCCCTTTTCCCTTTCGGCATGGTTCTGGGGTAGACGGGACGCAAAAGAAAAGGTAAAAAAAATTAAAAAGTAAGTAAAAGAAATTAAAAGAGCAGGTAATAGAAAAGGAGTGAAAAAGTAGTTAAAAACATACAAAAAGTAGACAAAAACCAAAAATATAGAAGCAGGAAAATAATCAGAGAGATAATAAATAAAAAAGATGTAAAAAAAGATTTTAAAAAAGTGTCTAGAAACAAAGGATTGAAAAGATAGAGGGAGGATTCAAAAGCAGGCACCAGAACCATAGCAATAGAGTGAAAAACAAGATGGCTGTGCCCATTGCGACCGCGTGGGCAAGTTTGCACGATATTTGCCCCCTGAGCACGCAAAAAGGATCGCGAACAAGTAAAAGCTTTCCCGAACAGGAAATACGTATCGCGAATGGGCACGAGTATGCATTGCGTGACCCGGAACAGGAAATAAGCATCGCGAGCGGGCGGGACAAGTGAAAACAAGATGGCCGCGCCCATAGGCGACCGCATGGGCAAGTTGGCGAGACATTTCCAACGCGATCACGAAGAAAATATCGCAAACAAGTGGGAAAAAAACATCCGCGTCTTCGCGATATTTCCACGTGTTTGCGGAGATTTTCGACATTTTCACGATAGTTTGCTAAAGTCAATTTCGCAAATTCCGCCCACCCCTACTTGTTTCCCATATCGCCTGGTCTTAGATTATAGACATTTAAATGCTTCAACATGCACATTCGCAGTACAAAATGCAAATAGTGGCACACTAATGAATAACATCGTGCTAGACATCTCAAAATATAGCGCCTGGGAGAAGATATTTGACAGCCTTCTCAGTGCTAGGTTTTCCTACCAATTCTGTTGATTACCACAAGGGTATAAGAACAGCCCGGGCCTGTTTTCAGCCAGGGTAAGAGAATTACTTCAAAATTTTGATGAGGAGGCATTGTCCTATCTAGATGGCATCTATCTGACGGACGATGAACTAATGGAAAACTTGTCTAGGGTAAACCACATATTTCTTGGTTTTGTCCACCTGGGATACACATTGAATTGCAAAAAATCAAAAATTGCCCACCTCAGTGTCCTAATTTTAGGGTATGAATTGTCAAGTGAAGACCAACCGGGTACACTTACATCAATTTGAATGAAGGCGATACAGTCTCTATTAGATACAAATCACATTTGTTCACGAACGCTGAAATGCGTTTTGCACCAACTGAGAAGATACTCACAGTCGGACACACTGCTGTAGTGAGAGAAAGAGCACTAGTGCAGGGGAAATTAATAATTGTCGGACCCCAGTACCCACCCTAGAAACCGTTACGAAGGCAAGCATCCTGAATGCTAAAGAATTACATTCACAATGGACCCAATGGACTAACGCTCTCACTGCAACAGATGTAGATTAAAGATTTGACTCTTCATTACAAACACAACATTCTTGCAGTACGAACAGGAATATCCTCTGCTGAATAAAATAATGCCTATATATTGATATGAATGTATTGTTTATACCGATGGATCTGCCCAGCAGGCCATAGTAATGAAACAAGAATATTCTGTGGCATGCGCAATTGTAAAAGGGCGCATGCAGGATGAAAAGTCCCATCCTGGAAAAATACACACTCAATCCATAGAAGATTGTACGGTGCAGCTGACGGAAATGAAAGCTCTGATACTGGCACTACAAAATACGCAATGTGAATTCCCCACACTAATTGTATGTGATTCATTTTACTGTGTCCAGTCCTATAATGAATCTTTACATTATTGAGGCCAGAATGGATTTATGGATTTCAAAGGTTCCACAATAAAGCATAAGATGCTTTGGGAACGGGTGGCAAAGCAGAAAGAAGGCCTACCACAGTCTCATGTTATTCATACATTGAGTCATCAACATGTTGGCGTTCACATTGAAGGGAATTCAATGGTGGATGAAGTACACACCGCTGCTGTTGCTGCAATAACTTGCTCCAGTACGAGGATAGCCAAAACAACTATGACAGCTGTCCATGCCACGCGCAACAGCTCAACCCTGCTGAAATACTTTTTACTTAAGTACTCCTACAATTTAGACGCACAAAACATTTCTATGCTCAGATTCCAGGACTGGGGGTGTTAGACCTGGTACGATTGGCGTGAGTCTCCCTTCCATTTTTCACTGATTGCCTCCTCTGTTTTTGATATGTTTTGCTGGTTAGATGCTTTGGGCACTGTGCCACTGCTATTCAGTGCCACATTGCAAGTGCTCCCTATGTTAAATTGATGTACTGATTAGTGACTTCAAGATTGGCTTATTTGATTTACTTGACTAACCTTAATATAGTGCACCATGTGAGCCCAGGGTCTATAAATCAAATGCCTCTGGCGGGCTTGCAGCAATGGTTGTGCCACCCACATAAGCAGCTTGTAAAGTGTGTCTCTGGCCTGCCATTGCAGAGTCTGTGTGCAGTCTGTGACTACCATGTCGACTTGGCTAGTCCACCCGCTTGCCAGTCCCTAAACCTTCCCTTTTCTACATATCAGACATCCCTAAGGTAGGTCCAAGGGCAGGGTGCATTGTATGTAAGAGATAGGACATGCCCTGATGTGTGTGGCATGTACTGATAGTGAATTACAGCCATTTTCGTTTTTCACTATTACAAGGACACCTGTCCCCATAGGCCAGCATGGGCAGTTTGATTATAACATCTTATAATCCTAACTGACCCAGGGAACATGGTAGAGATTCAAATTTAGTATGCCTGAACTCAGAATGATAAAATACATCTTTTAGTGAAGTTGGGTTTAACATTCTGTGTTTGAAAATAGCACTTTTAGAAAGTAGGTGTTTTCTTGCCTAACCATCCATCCTGCCTCTGCTGGGTTGTGTATTGCATGTCTGGTTTTGTGAGTGACAGGGGCTGGGGTGGCTCCAGGAGACAAGGTGAGTCAGCACAGGGCTGAATAGACCTATATGCATGTAGATCGGTGGGAGGAGTAGTACCTGGGCCTGAATAGGACTGTGTCTGCCTTCCACAATACTGGCTCCACCTCCTGTGGTGTGTCTGATGACCCTGGCCCACCCTGCCAAAGGAAAGAAGGAATCATGTAAACAAAGTGCTCCAGGACTGCACAGAACTGGTTTGGACTAGGTACAGGACACTCTGCCTTCATTTTTAAAAACATTTTTTTTATTCAAGCTTGACAACATATCAGCAAAATAATAGAGAATATTGAACCGTGGTCAAACATTATACATTACAGACAATGCACGAAAAGTTTAGTAAAAACAAAGGAAGAAGGGTAAATAGAAACATGAAAAATCCTACAAAATCAATAAAGGATGGTAGAAAAAAAGAGGCATAAAGCCAAACAGACCGTAAGAACAGAGAAACAAGCAATATACTAGACCCACAAACTGAACGACAGTGGAGCAACATGAAAAAATACAATTCCTATCTAGTCCCTAAGCCACTCCACCAATGGGGCCCAGATATTCTGACCAGTCTCCCGCCTCCTTCTTCCCCACCTCTGAAAGAAGGCTGACTCTAAGTTGTGGAGGGCTAGGATCCTCGCTCTCCAGTTAACAAAAGTGGGAGCGTCTGTGCTGATCCATTCTGAGTTAATACAAAGCCGCACTAGGGACATAGCAATGAACAGGAGGGAGGATGCGTGTCTTGATCTCTCCAACGAGCCATCGCTTTCACATCCAAATATCACCACCTCTGGAGATAGGACAACCGGAATATTGAGCCTGGAATTAATAAATCGCTCTACATCTAGGAGAAAAGTCCCCAGTGTTGGGCAACCAAAGAACATTTGTACATCGTTGGCAGCTACAAAACCACATCTACCCCCCCATTTGGAAATTTTGGTCGGAGTGTAATAAAGATCGAATAAAGCCATATAGCTTTGAGAGCGCAGACTTCCAGATACTAACACACTGCTGGCCAGTTCGAGAGCCTGGATTATGTCCAACCCTGTCGTACCCAGCTTGGCCTCCCACTTGGCATTCTGAAAATAAAGATCATCCGGAAGACCAGAAAGCAAATGCTGATAGACTACCCCGATTCTTGACCTCCTCAGAATCAATTCCATCAGTGTGATCCTATCAAACAAGGTAGCAGCTTGATCCTTCATTTTATCAACATAGCTTCGAATCTGTAGATATTTAAAAGAAATAATGCGTATTGAGATGAAACTTATCCTTTAAAAATGAAAACGAGGCCATTTTCCCGTCGCACCCTAGATCCCCTAGAGAGCCTAGCCCCTGTGACATCCACCTAAATGTGGTCAGATCTTGAAAAATGGATGGTAGGAGTCTGGGCGAGCAGGGGCAACCCTGCCTAGTGCCCCTGCTAATGCTAAAAGAGCTTGACACTAAACCAGAAACACAAAGAGTAGCCACTGGAGCAATGTAAAGTGATTGAACCGCCTGGATAAACTCCAAACGAAACCCTTTCCACCGAAGAACTGCCCAGAAAAAAAAAAACAAGCGACCCTCTCGAACGCCTTCTCGGCGTCCAACAGGATCGCTCCGAGGGGAGATTCAGTAACCCGGGCCCAATCCAGGAGTGTGATGACCCGGCAGACGTGGTCAGCCGTGTCCCTACCTGGAATAAAGCCATGCTGGCATAATTAAATCAATGGAGAAATCACTGAGGCCAATCTAGTAGACAAGATTTTGGAATATATTTTACTGTCTGTATTAATTAAGGATATTGGGTGAAATGAAGAGGGGTTTGCTCCGGTCTGTCTTTCTTTTTGAAGAGAATGATGGTGGTTTGGCGCCATGAGACCGGTATACAGCCGTCCTGTGCCTCTCTAAGAACTGATAGAAGATCCACCCGGATCTCTGAGCGAAACACGCTGTACAATTCCAGAGGGATAGCATCAGGGCGTGCAGCTTTACCATTGGCTAGTGAATTGATTGCTAGCTCTACCTCTTCCCATTCTATGGGGGCAGAAAGGACTTCATTCAGCTGGCCCATAACATGGAGGGTGTTAAGATCCTGAAGAAAAGCCCCAGCTTCAAATTCTAAATCTAAACCACTAACTTCCTCTGTATACAGTGTATGATAAAACTGCTGATAGACCGCCATGACCCCCTCCGGTGTATCCTGGATGTGGCCTTGAGAGTCCTGTATCTTGATAATACGATTGGCCAAACTTCTCTGCTGGAGTTGCTTGGCCAAGATCCTGCCAGATTTTTCGCCAAACTCAAACATCATAGTACGGAACTGTAAGAACTTCGCAGCAAGGTCCTGACCAAAGTACTCCAGCAGAGAGGCCCTGGTTCTGGCGACCAGTAACTGGCTTTGAGCTGTGTCCCGACCCTCCTTAATAGCACATATTAATTGGACCTCTGCGTCCGCAGCTCCTCAATGCGCCTACTAGTTTGATCTTGAATAGTCCTCTGACGAAAGGCATAGAAACTCTTTGTTTCCCCCAGGACCGCAGCCTTTAGTGTGTCCCAGACAGTAGTGCCGGAGGCTGTCCCCCTATTGATATTTAAAAATTCTGATAGCCAGTTCCTCATGTGATCTATGTATGATTGTTCTAATAATAACTTTCTTTCAAATTTCCAAGCCCTTGGGATACTAGGCCTGTGGGTAAGAGCGCATTCAGCAATCAAGGGATTATGATATGACATAATTCTAGGAGGGACTGAAATAGAGGTAAGCTCCGCAAGCTGATCAGACGTAAAGAAATAATCGGACCATTTTATTATGGGGGGCAGAGAAATATGTATAGCTGTCGTGGTTTTTATTATGATGAAACCAGAGATCAGTCAAACAATGCTCTTGAACCAGAGCTTGGAGCGCCCTAAAGAATCAGGGTTTCTTACCTACATAATTTTGCCCCCCGCTAGGTTAAAATCAGCAGACAAATGAATACTCATATCCACACAGAAGCAGATAGGGTGAGACCAGAGTGCCAACTCCACGTTCAAATGATGTAAAACTGCTGGGTCATCTAAATTTTAGCAATAAACTGTGCAATCGGTTAAGGGTCTACCATTGATTAACAACTTGGTGATTACCCGTCTCCCAGTGCTATCTTGACTGGTTTCCTACATGACCCTGACCCCCGTCTTAATAAAATTGCCACCCCTCTAATCATAGAGGTCTGGCAGGAGCATACAATTAAGTCAAACCCAGGAATTTTCAAATAATCGCGGTTACTCCAGGGGACATGGGTTTCTTGCATGCACAATTCATCTATACGTAAGGCCTGAACAACTCTCGAAAACAGGGCCCTTTTCTTGCCATCATTCAGCCCGCATATATTCCAGGAGCCTATCCAAAGTTTGCCCTGCACCATTTGCTTTTAGGAAAAAGGAGCCTAAACTGACTAGCACATACAAAACAATTTTAATCCATCATTCTAAGAATGAGCATGTCCTAATAATACCAGTGTCAACCAAAGTGCCACGATTAAACTGTAAATTCAAGCATTTTTTTTTATTTTTGAGCCCCCCACTTGCCACCCCCAACCCACCCCCCAACCCTTGACCAACCTTTGCCAGCCCCCCTGAAACCCACCTACCCCACCACCACCCCCATGTAAGGCAGCAGGACCTAGGTCCTTTTGATGTAAGGGCTGATTAAACGCAAACTCCCCCGGTGTCACCGCCAAACTATTACTAACCGTGGGGGGCACGACCGTGGGGAGAAAAAATGAAAAGAAAGAGAGTACAAAACCCGAGCTCTTACCCAGCATGTGGTCATTACCCCCCCTTACAAACCCAACGTTCCTGAAGAAAGGACTCCAAAGAGCATAACTTTAATACCTAAAGTGAGTTCAAGAACTCTTTGGCCTGGATTTCGGAAACAAAGAATCTGGTCTGACCCTGAAAAATAATCTTGAGTTTAGAAGGGGAGAGCAAAAACACTAGAGCTCCCTTTGACTGAAAAGATGGAATTAGCTGACGGAGCCGCCACATCCGTTCGACCGTTGCTGGACAAAAATCGGGCCTGACAAAAAACTCACAACCCTTGCCCGCCCGCCTCTTATCTGGCCTGGCCAAATCGTAGCGAGAAAGTTACTCAATCATATTAGGATAGCGCAAGGCTTATCCTCGGTTTGGCCAGTACGTTGCTTCTGCTTAAATTGGAAGCGATGTGCCCGCTGGACCTCGAATTGCCAATCCCATTGTTTAACCTCAGGAAATGCTTCGGTGAACATTTCAAAAACTACCTGGTGTCAGCCCCTTCAATCCCTTCAGGGACTCCCAGAACTCTCAGGTTATTCCTCCGTGCCCTGTTTTCAAGATCTGTGAGTTTCCACTGGATGTCATCCCTTTGAGATTTAATAGAGTCCGTAATGCCTCTTTGGGTGGCCATGTCATCTTCTAGGGTGGAAATCCTCTCTTCCGCCTCCCCAATTCGGGAAGCAATATCTGAGCATGTTTTTGCTATTCTGCGGATAGAGTTTTGCACCCTACGGCACGCACCCTGAGTTCGAGCACTTTCTTGCCTGGTCTCTTCGTGGTGAGCCATGATGGTCTGGTAGATTACGGCTAGTGTCATTTCGCCTGGGGGTGGGTTAGAGGGATTGGCCCCATTCCCACTCCCTGGGTCAGTAATACTACCCACCGGGCCAGGCTGAATAGAGAATGAATAATCCCAAAATAATGACCCAGTGTTCGGGCAAGATGCTGAAGGACCCTGTTCTATAGATGCTTTCCGGACTGTACGAGGCACATTTGGTGAAGCTTCTACATTTAATGCCTCATTAGTTTGCCAATCACCAACCTCGCTGTCATCATCAGTCCATTCTTTGTCAAAGCCAGCATCCTCCTCAGATGACCCGGTATGGTCGGATAGAGAATAAAATGTATCCCTGTTAGAACTGGCTATTTCTGGTAGGCTAAGGCTGACGCCACAGCCTGGCAGAAACCACCATTCTAGTCAGGGCAAGGAAGTCACACGCCAAGATAACCCCTGCTCACCCCCTTGGTAGCTTGGCACGAGCAGTAAGGCTAAACTCGGAGGCAATGTGTAAAGCATTTGCGCCAGCACACAACAGCAACAACATCCTAGGCACACCACAAAAGGAACTCCACACAAGGTTATATGAAAATAACTTTTGTATTGTCAAAACACATCAGATAGAAATCACACATGTACATTGTGCCAACTGGCTCGGGCAATATTCATAAGGGATTATTTACAGGACAGGGCCACATGGGCCACTGTCAGAATCAGCACTTAGTAGAAATGAAATACTGTCAGAAATTAGAATAAAAGGATATAAAATCACTGTAGCACAAAATAACAGTTATAAATCACAACCAGTAACTACTGGTAAAGGTAGGTACACACTACGCAATACTAATAACCATAGGCCTAGATCACGCATGGACACATAACCTCTCTAGTATAAACTATACTAGGCAAAACACAACCACCTAAGAATAAAATACATTTAGGGGTAGAAGCAAGAACACATTACACATGATGCATCAAACATTCAGAGGTGTAGGGAAGGAAAAACACATGATGCAATGATGCATAAAACATACATTCAGCGTTGTAATAACAAGGCACATGATGCATCAGAAACACATTCAGAGGTGCAGGGAAAGAAAAACACATGATGCATCAACCAACACATTCAGAGGTGTAAAATCAAGGAAGACACATGATGCATTAAAAACATTCAGAGGTGTACGGATAACCACCTAAGTATCACACAGCGTTTAGGGATCTAGGAAAGAACACATTACCCATGATGCATAAATATACATTCAGAGGAGTAGTAAAGGGAAACACATGATGCATAAACCTACACATTCCGCGGTGTTAAGAACAAAGCACATGATGCAATAAAAATACATTCAGAGGTACCAGAACAATACAATAGCGCAAAAATCACATGATGTCTAAAAACATTCAGAGGTGCAGGAATAACACATGATGCAAGAAAACACATTCAGAGGTGCAATAAGCATACAACTGCGCAAAACTTACATAAGCCACCACCTGTGGCAGTCCCTAGGCCAACTGGCCTTGTTGGGGCTAGGACGCCCTGTGTCTCAATGTCAGGGGCCTAAACGGTGCAGGTGACCACTACTTGCTGGGCACCTGGGAACATCCCAAAACCTAAACGGTGCAGCTGCCCACAAATTGCTGGGCAGCTGGGAACTTCAAACTGCGACAGGGTCCTCACTGACCCTTAGGCGCGAACTGCGCCCACTGCTGGAGCCACACAGGATCTGAAAACACATGTTGGAGCCACACAGGCTCTTAAACAATTATGGCCCCGTCGTTGGAGCCATCTTGGCTCGGGAAACACACCTTCCCTCAGGGAGCCTCTCGGGGCTCTAGACAACATACCCCCATGGAGCCTTCTCAGGGCTCTACAACGTTGGGGCGACCCACTGCCAATCGGGGCCGCCCTGGCTCTGTGCCTCTCAACCGGCACCCCTAGGCTTCCTCTGCTCCCACAGGGAGCGAAAACAGATATGCCCCTTCAGAGCCTCTCTGGGCTCTACCTCCACGTTGGGGCGACCCTCTGGCAGTATCTAGGCCCCCTTGAAGCCCTCGTGGCTTCATACACAAAATGGCCCTCGAGCCCTCTTAGGGCTTACAGACAAGTGGGGCCTCGCGGGGGCCTCTCAGCGCCCCCCGCAAGGACTCGGCACCACTGGAGGGAGGGTGGGCACCGGCAATGTGCCCCGAAGCCCTCCCCTCCTTCTGCACGTACTCACCGGCTCTCTGGGCAGCGCGGGGCTCCTCTTCGGTCCCGGAGCCCTGCCGGTACCTCCAGCCGCCTCTTCTCTAGGTGCGGGGCTCTCCCAGCCTCACGGGCGCCCCGCGCCATCTCTGCCGCACTTCTCCTTCTCTCCTCGCCTCGTGGCTGCCATTCCTCGGCACCCGGGCTGCGGGGGCGGGACTTCCGGCCGGCCGCGCTAGGATTGGTCGGCCGGCCAACCACTTCCGGGTCGCTGCGGGCAGCGCAGCGGCCCGCTTAGGCAGGCAGGCGGGGAATCACGATCCGAGGGGTGGCACCCTCGATAAAAACAATAAAAGCGCTACAAAGCGCTTGGGGGCAAAACGAAAGCGCTCTCCGCGCTATAAATGAAATACAGCGCTTCTTGGCCAACATAAGGCGCTGGGGGAGAGATAAGGCGCTCCAAAGCGCTAGAGGCAACAATAAAGCAAATAAAAAGTCCTTCAGTAGTCCAGGACCTCAGCAGTCCAGGAATAAAAGAGGGAGCAGCATAGCCCCCAGCAGAAAAATCCTCCAGCATCCAGGAAAAGTCCATCAGGTGTCCAGGGGCTGGGCAGGGCCCAGGGATTCCCCTGAGCCCAAGCAGCAGCACGCCCCTGGCAGATTCAAGTTAGAAACAAGAACATTTTGGAAGGGGACACAGCCCCTTCCTATACACAGAAAAGGCTTTGAAGTCTTTGTCCAGGCAGTGTGAGAACCAGCTAGAACTGGTTATAGGGAAGTCCTGTCAGTATCAGGGACAGAGGTGACAGTCGCCCAGCGGGGAGGTGGAGCCAGCATTGTGGCAGGCAGGCACAGCCCTTCACTATCAGGTGCTATCTCCTCCCACTTCCCTGGCAGCAGATGCTGCCTTTCATCCACGGGCTGACTCAGACAACCTCCTGGGGGCTCTGCAGCCCCTGTCACACTCAAACCAGACAGCCAATCCACAAGCAGGCCCAGGCACTCCTGGGCCAGGCTCACCAGTCAATCACGTGCCAGCAGACTCACTACACAAATATGCCAACTTCTAAAAGTGGCACTTCTAGACTAGACACAACCATGCCGCATACACCATTACGCAGCATTCAATCTCACGAGTTCACAGATATCAAACTCGACCCTGCACTCCCCACACATCAGGAACTACCATGGGCATACATATTCCCTATTCATTCCTATGGGAGGGCAGGTCACTCACCACACATACACAGAGAGCACACACACTTTACACTGTACCACAGTGAAAAAGTGCGCAGAGGCCTAAAATCACCAACCCAGGTTCCAGAAACAGGCTAGGAAAAAGCAAAAAGTTTCGGGGTGAACCTGCCAAAAGGGCCAGGTCCAACAATCCCTATCTGTGTCTCCATTTAAATGTAACATACCATTTTGCAGAGCCGCTTGAGAGGCCTCACCTATGGTAGTTGCAATTTGTTGTGACAGCTCTGCAACCCTTTGGTCATGGGGAATACCTGTATTTTCTATAGGATCCATTGGAACTACTGCTCCCATAATTCCACTGAACTGAGCCAAGTTGTCTGCATTATTAGAAACGACACAGGATTTCTCATCAGGACTCTTCCCCCCGACCGGCTCCCCAGACTTGCTCATAATGTCCTCCTTAGTGCCATCTGATGATATTAGCCCCATAGAAGACAAAGAAAGCGCCACATCCAGCTTACCGGTAGGAGGGACTGCCGAGGGCTTAGGAGATATCAATACAGGCTTGTTCGCTTGTTCTTGATGGACTGCTGTGGCGTTTTGCTCAAGTTTGCCTGTGATTTAAACATGTCTGGGAACGTCTGTCTGGTCTTCGTCGTTGCTGGAGATAGCGTCTCTGCAGGAATCTGCCAGCTGCCACCCGCTTCCTCACGAATTCCTGCTCTCGCTCCGGGCGCCTGCACTGTGGGGGGCTGTGCCGCCACACCAGCTGGTTTCAAAGAGCCAGCTCCACGGGCCGCCAAGACACGTCCTGTGGTGGCGGAGGCAGACTTTCCCAGAGCTTTGGGCGGCATAATTGAGCGAGACGGATACACCAGCCGAGACACAGAGCCGCAGCCAAAGCAGCAGGCGAGGGACCGAGTGCAGGGAGAAAGAATCCATAAGTCGGCTCCTATACACAATGGGTCTCCGCAGCATAGCGTAATTTTTTCCCACGTTTGGATTGTAATAGTAGAGCCGGTGGGGATTGTGAAGTCATTTTGCTGCAGTCCTGTCTGATTTCAGTCTTCAGGAACCATTTTGTGACGCACCAGCAGCGTTATAAATGTGCCTTGTTGCACCATATTTACAAAGTGACGCATGTAGGTAGATGCGTCACTTTGTAAACCCCTGCGCTATATTATACCTACGCCAGGTATAATGTATGCAGGGGGGGGCATTCGGACGGAAGACAGGATCATAGAAGTGACGCAGTGAAATCTATAAGATTTTACTGCGCCACTTCTAGGACACAAATGCGTCAATTTCTTACGCCTGCCTCACAGCAGGCATAAGACTGACGCAGGCCCTTTCACATGGGGCTTGCCCCATATTGAAAGGACACATTGCTGGAGTTGCGTCACTTTTGTGACACACTCCAGCAATGCGTCACTTTTGCGCCCTACAGATACATCAGAAATACTGATGTATCTGTAACTCCTTGCGCCATGATGCGTCATACTGTAAATATGACGCATCATTGGTCTCGCAAGGAGGGCGCAGTGAAAAGTGACGCATCGCTGTTTTCACGCAGCGATGCGTCACTTTCCATAAATGAGGCCCCAGGATTTTAGATCACTTCTGGGTAAACAAGACACACCTTTGCCAAGGAGAAGAACCAATGAAGCTGTAGGAGTTTGGACTGCCCCTCTGCCAGTGTGCTGTTTGCTGGGTTGGCCTGCAGTGGTCTCTTCATTGCCAAGGAAAGGAGAAGGAACTTTTTAAGAACTTTCATCATCTTGTAGAATATTACTCCAAGGGCTTGATTTGAGCTTGCCTCCTGACCGAAGTCTCAGGGTTACCAGACTTCCCCCCTTCTGTTTGCCTGCATCTGGAACTTGCTGTTCTAGCTGCTACAGAAGGAATTCTGCAACACCGACGCCAGTGAGCGACGCTGTCATCAGCACCAAAGCCGTGAGCGCTGCTCTGACTTGCAACGTATACCTGACGCCGGCCGCTGTGCCACATTGACGCCAGCGAATGACATCGTAAGCCTGCCAAAGCCATGAGTGCTGCTCCGGCTTGCGATGTAGGCCCAACGACTGCTGCTGTGCCGCATCGACTCCGAAGCGGACATCATCGCAGAGCCGATGATTGACGTTGGTGGTCAAGAATCGATCGACATCGTGACATCGTACGGAACCGTGATTTCGGTGACATCGTGACGTCACCTCCTCTCCGGTCAGTAACCAACACCTCCCCTGCTTGCGCAAGCATTCAGGACACTGACACATCATCTCCCCCCGAAGAAAGGAACCAACACCACAACACGCCAACGATGCCGCACCTCCCTGACGCTGTGAACTGTCTTTGTTTTTGCTTTTCCAAGGTACTGTTTTGTGTGGGTCTGTTTTGACTCTGGGCCTGTCGCTGCGCACCTCGCGGTCGGTACCGTACTCTGGGATTTCTTTGCCCTTGACGTCGTGATAACTGCTGTTGGGGTTATCTGTTGCTAAAGACTGCTTTTAAGTGAATAACCTATTTTTGAATTATTTCTACTATCTTGAAGAATTATTATTGATTAAAGTATTGTGGATTTTTGTCGTTTATGGTCTTGTGATAAATCTTTATAAAGAATACTTATTTTTATAAAACCTGTGTGGTGTCCATCTGTAATGTTTTCACTGTATTACTGTATGTGTTCACAAATGCTTAACACACTGCCTCTGAGATAAGATAGTCTGTTCGTGCCAAGCTACCAAAGGGGTGAGCAGGAGTGTAATCCCCTTTCCCTGACTAGAAGCAAGGGTCCCTATTTGGTCAAAGGTGCAAACCATTGCCAACTAGAGACCCCCAGGTCTAACAGGGGGATAGAGTGATTCCAAACACTTATCGCAGATTGGGATTGATACTAGCTGCAAACGAGGGTTTAGATTCTGCTCACACGGGGATTACTGCTACAGTTTCACTACTAAAGCAGCGCTATTGGTGGGCAGGTCTTAATAAGCATGCCAAGGACTTTGGGGCAGATTTACAAGCCCCCTGCGACACTTTTACGCTGCAGTTACGTCACTTTGGTGACGCAGTAGCGGTGTAAAAAATGCGGTCAATTTACAACGTGACACATCTAGGGAGATGCGTCACGTTGTAAAGCCCTGCATCACATAAAACCTGCTTCAAGTATAATGTATGCAGGGTGGGCATTCCCACGCAGGAAAGCCTTCTAAAAGTGATGCAGTGAAATCTACAAGATTTTACTGCGTCACTTCTAGGACGTGTAATGGAGTGACGCAGTGTAGTGGGAATAGTCCTGAAAATGCATTGCTGGAGTTGAGTCATGCTTGTGACACGACTCCAGGAATGCATGACTTTTGCCCCAACAGACACAGCAGAATTTCTGATGCATCTGTCAATCCTTGCACCATAGTGTGCCGTATTGTAAATACGGCACATCCATGGTGGCGAAAGTGTTTCTCAGGGTGGCGCAGGGAAAGTGAAGCATCTCTACAGATGCGTCACTTTCTTGTAAATCTGCCCCTTGGACTACCTGCTTAGAGTAATGAAGAGTGGGCAGATGGGGCTGAGAGACCACATGGTCAACAGAGGATGGGCAGGCAGGTAATTGGTAGCATCCAGACAACAGAGGGTGGGTGGGAGGCGGTGCGGAAACAAGGTGACAGCGGAGGGTGGGCTCAATGGGATTTGGCAGCATGCTGACAATGTACGGCATGGGGAAGCTCATGGACAACAGCGGGTGGGAGGGGATGTGGAAACAGAGGGGCTTATTTACTAGCCTCTTGCGCTGCAGGCGTGGCACTTTTTAAGACGCACCGGCGGCGCAGTTTGCTTCCCCATATTTACAAAGACAGGAAAAGCCACCCTGCATTGCATTTCCTGTACTTGTAAATACGGCCCCATTACACTCTGTACTTTGTGTGAAAGCTGCTTTCCATGGGTGTTGTTGTGGATGTGCCCATGCAGCACCCATGGAACCTGAAACATTTCCAGATTTACGAGAAATCGTAAAACTGGAAATGCGTCTGAATGCTACGGGGAGGTGCAGCGAGGAGAATTGTATTAATTTCTGTTCGTTTTTTCCTCTTTTTATGGGTGTTGCATTCTGCAGCACAGAATAGAACAAGAAAATCACCCCTGGTGGTTGTTTATGTGCAATGTTCAGGAAGGTGTCCTTTCCTGCACATAAACAGTCATTAAAAAAAGTTTTAAAAAGTTTAAAAAAAGTTCGATGTGTGCCAATGCAGCACACATAGAAGTTGAAAAATGCCATTTCAGATTGTTTATGTGCAGGAAGGTGTACCTTCCTGCACATAAGCAATCATCCCCGTGACGCAGGCATCCCTGCACCATGGTGCAAGGGTACCTGCATCGGCGCATGGCAACAAATTGTGCACTAGCGCAGGGGAGAGCAAAGGAACCCGTCATACCCTTGTAGGTATGACGCATCCATGTGCTTTGAAAGCCCCACAGCGTAGCGCAGCCACAGGTCATGCGGTGTTGCGCCACTTTCTTGTAAATGAGGCCCAGAAAATGGAGGGTGGGTGGTCCTGGTGCGCAATCAGAAGCAGGTGGAGAAGCAGAACAGCAAGAGAAGGTGGGCGAGGAGGAAACAAGAGTGGGAACTGGGGAGGGTGAGCTTGTTTTATGTTGTTACGGCCTTGAGAAAGCAGCATTGCCGTAAAACACGAGTAGACTGTATCTGTATTGGGTAAGGATTTTACTTATTTTGAAGAAATACAACATGAATTGCTGTACCAACATTGGAAGAGAATATTTTGCTTAACGAAGTGTTATTGATTTTGTGCATTTCTATAAACATGTGGAGATATTGAATGATATAATAAATCAATGCCTATTGACTAAGAAGGAACTGTATCTGCTACATGTGTTTTTGGGTGCCTCCTACATCTTTTATTTGCTTTTTCTAAGATGGAGCCTGCTTCAAGAATGAGTTTATTTTTTATTTTTTGCATTGGGTTGTTGTAGTGATCTCCCCATTTCACACCCATGTAATGCCTCCTTGACGCACAGCACTATTGATAAGAGAACAGGGTGCCTTTTCCATGCAAAATACCTTTTATGCTGGAAAGTAAACACCCATCAATAACTTTGCTCCGTTTTGTGTCACTATGCACCAGCACAAACTCAATAAATCTGCCCCTTGGACTGTCATCTGGACATGTTGCTCTGATTGCAAATGCTCTCCTTCCTCTATACTCATGCTTTATCTCCTACTACCTAAAAATTATAAAAATGCTCCATCTTTGTACAGCTTGCAAATCCAGAGGTGGAGTAGCCATTGTTTACAAAGATCCTATAACCAGTTAAACTCTACAGACTCACAACGCCGAATTCTTCCATGTATTATCGGTGGCGATTTTCAACACACCACCTAGGCCAACAAGAGTTTAAATCACATTACCCTCCAAATATACAGGGCCTCATTCATGAGCTTTTGCTGTAGGGCAGTGCCGCAGGCCTTCCTGTCTTGCTGCCTTGTGGCAAAAGAAAATGGCAGGCAAGCACTGTATCAATCTGATAAGACGAATTCCTGTCCTTTTCCCCTGCGCCAGTGCACAATTGGCTGCCATGTGCCAACGCAGGCACATTTGCACCATGGTGTAAGGGTGCCTGTGTTGCGGGGATGATTATTTTTGGCAGGTAAGGGAAACCTTCCTGCACAAAAACAATCACAAGAGGCTTGTTCCTCTTTCCATGTGTGCTGCAGAATGGTACCTTGGACCTACCATAGGGGTGTCTGATGTGCATAGAAAGGGAAGGGTAAGGCCTGGCAAGTAGGTGCTCAATTAGTGCTGTAGTTCTCTCTTTAAGGCTACTGGTGTTGGTGGCATAATTAGTGCTGCAGGCCCACTAGTAGCATTTGCATTACTAGCCCTGGCACACATAGTGCACTTTACAATGGACTTTACTAGTAAGGCAAACACACCAGTCATGGACAACCGATTAGCATTACACTTTACACAGGGAGAACTTTCACTTTGACACTGATCAGCAGTGGAAAAGTGTCCAAAGCATCTAAGTTGGCAACACCATGTCAGAAAAAATCTCTAGGGGGAAAGCTGTGGGGGCAGATTTACAATTACTGACGCATCCCTGCATATCAGCAGGGATGCGCTAGTTATTTTGCGTCACGGCAGACACCTCTTGCACGACGCAGCTCCAGCAAGGCTCGAGTGCCCCTATGCCTAACATGCTGCGTCAATCCTTACGCCTGCTTCAAGCAGGCGCAGGGTTTTGACACAGCATGGCCGTAAAAGTGACCGAGTGAAATCTTGTAGATTTTACTCAGCCACTTTTAGGAGGCATTCCTGCGCCAGAACGCACCCCCCCTGCGCCGGAACGCCCACATGTGGCGCAGAGCTTTACAACGTGACGCATCTCCCTAGATGCGTCATGTTGTAAATACCTCACAGCATGGCGCTGGCTTTGCGCCGCCGCTGCGTCACAAAAGTGACACAGCGGCGGCGCAAATGTGGCATACGGGGCTTGTAAATCTGCCCCAAAATGTTTAAAGAACTTTAGCCAAAAAGGGCCAAGTCCAATAGTAATGTACCAACGATAGATGGGCAGATAAATAACCTACTAGCTTGTTAATGGCATTCCCATCAGTGTTTTTGAAAGCGCTATACTTTTCTATACGTTGTGAGCACCTGAAGTTTTCCCAGAGACATGCAACAAATAATGCTACACAGCCTTAATGCAAGTTAATGGCTTTAGAACTGGCTTTTTGGAGACCCCCCACTAGGAGAGGCAAAGCCAGCGGTGCAGGGGACACCTAGAATCTATGGGTTCTTCTTGCTTGAATCATACATTACCAAAGAGACCAGGACAACCAGCCGTGGAGGGAAGTAAGTCATTTATTAGCTCGAGCTAAGGACAGGGTCCCAGAATGCTACAAAGACAATTCTACGGAGACTGCTGCTTTACTCCGCAGCGCACACATATTTATAGCGCTAGCCACGCCCATTTGCACAATACAAAGTTCCTCATTTTGACAAGTTCCTCATCAGACAAATTCTTTGTCAGTCTTATGTGGTGCAATTGTGGCCAGGGGACATCTGTCTCTGATTGCACAATGTACACAGCCTCGTGCTTCCTTGCCCAATTGTTGTGGTCATGGGGCACAGCCTCGTGCTTCCTCTATCAGTTGGTGTGATCACGGGGCACAGCCTCGTGCTTCCACGATCAGTTGGTGTGGTCACGGGGCACAGGAGTGGCTCGTGACAGGCTGAGTTACCAACAATGGACAGGATGTGGCTGAGTTTCTGGCACAACTGGGGGGTGAGGCACACAGGCAGCTTCTTGGAATCGGCTCGACCACAAGGAGCGGGGAGGGTTGTGCAAGTTTCAACAGGGACATGGAAAGCAATTCTTCACCAAGTTCCCTTAATGCAAGTTAATGGCCGAATGCAGCACTTTCTTATTGGCGGAGCTAATCTCTGTTTCAGTCTTCTGAACGAATCCAAGTTTAAATTTTGAGTGGTGTCATGTGTTCTTTGTGATTCTTTCAGTCTTTGCTGCATAAACTATACTGAGATATTTTCTATGCATGCTATATGGTGAACATACCATGCCTACTTATTTTACCACGTAAAGTCTGTGTTATTTCTACAAAGCAATGTGTGCTTTTTTTGACCTGGACTCCACGATGATATAGTAGGCGTAATTCTTCGAAAGAAACTTTACAGCACAGGTAAAATGTGGCAAAAATGCAAGGGAGCATATTATCAAGACTGGCGATAAAATTATCGCAGTTTTAGCAGCAGAAAACTGCCGCTAAAACGGCGATAATGGGCTTGATAATATGCTCTATGGAATTTCAATTGAAGCCCATGTTAAATGTCCTTCACATTTAACATGGGCTTCAATTGGAATTCCATAGAGCATATTATCAAGCCTATTATCGCCATTTTAGCTGCAGTTTTCTGCCGCTAAAACGGCGATAATTTTATCGCCTGTCTTGATAATATGCCCCAAGGTTTTAAATGTTGCATCCCCTGGTTTGTTATTGTGCTTTCGAAGGACTTGCTGCTTTCTGTGATAAAGAAAGAAAGGAAATCCGTCGAAAAGACAAATACTTCAGAAGATGGATTCCGGTTATATTTATGTATATGAACACCTAAGGTTTGGATAGAATTCAGCAGTTAACGCTAACAAGCAAACTGAAACGTAGAGAAACGAGCAGCTTGGAGCCGTTTTTCCGCATAGCTTTATTCCGCTGCGTTTTGCTGCCACGAGCGCAGTTATGTAATGTTAAATTCGGCTAAAAATTAGCACACTCTGCAGAATTTTGTTTAAAACCCAGAAGATGATTAAGAATTTATAAAAATGTTAAATGACTGTAGACGTTAATATTCTATTACACTTTTCAGTTCCAGCTGTGTTTGGAATCTGTTTTTTTAACTGTGTTTTTCAAAATTCCTTATCCGTGGCGATTTGCCTGTAGAAATCGGCTTCAATGTTCCCCCACTTGGAAATAACGACAGAGATGGTCATTTCCTTGCGGTTGTTTTTAATAAACACAGAAGTGTTTATTAATTCGATTATTTTAAATTATAACATTATTTGGCCAGGTGGTGGAGAAATTTGAACAATAACTCATTTCTTTTTTTTTTTAATAACAGATTTTAACTGTCAAATAACAAATATATTGCAGAGCGCTGTAACCCAACAACTCATGCATACAAATTTCATAATAAGATACCTTTGACAATTACAATAATAGGACAGGACAATTGAAGAGCAATACATTAGAAATATTAACACAGATTAAAAGAAAATAAACCCCATAGCTCACCCCCGACGCACTTACTCCTACCCCAGAGCAATACCATACAAGAACAGTCACATCAATCCAGACATAGTACACCAATATCCCAAGGGCGATAATACATATCGACTATAGTTGGAGGGACGCCAAGTCTGTAGATCTGGCTGCCGGAACTGGTTCTAGTTCTAGGCCACGGTACTCTGCCCAGCGCTGCCAGATTTTATAATGTTTAAGTTGGCATCCCCTGGCGACAAAAATGGGGATCTCCAGTCCCATACAGAAATCCATGCCATTTTTCCATACTGATACCCAGGGTGCCCTCGGGGCCTTCTGGCGATATCTCTTTTGTCTATGTTGAACCCTGGTAACACAAGATGCCGTTTATATATGTTACCTCCCACATCATCCAGAAAATGCAACAGGACCAGCTTTGGGGTGCTAGGGAGGTCCCGTGTTGGCATCGGAGACACACCGGGGAGGCCACCAATCCCGCCCTCCAGAGCCCGACCCTTGTAAAATAGACCTGGTGGACATACTTCAACTGAATAAGGTGAAGACTCACGGCAATTGCCGAACCCCGCGGGAAAGCCAGGGCCTCCACCCAATCCTCCTCCTCCAGTGGGCCAATATCTCCCTCCCAAGCCTCCCGGAGACGCTGCAATGAGGGGGAACTATGTATGATCAGGGACCAATATATCTTGGAGATCTTGTGATCTTGAAGATCCCCCATGAAAGCCTTTGCCTCCATGGGACTAAAGTCAGCCAGGGGCTCCAAACCCTTAATGCAAGGGGTAATGGCATGACGGAGCTGTAGATAGCGGAAAAATTGGGTTCTAGGCATGTGAAATTATTTTTGGAGTTCCTGAAAGGACTTTAGCACCGAACCCCCCGTAACGTCCCCAGAGGGTAGAGACACCGATATTGTCCCAGCCCCGAAAACCAGTCAGTGCAGCCAATTGCAGCAGTTGTCCGTTGCCCCAGAGGGGGGTCTCCCTCATCCGCTTATTCTACCGCCCTGTCCTCCGCAACATCTGTCTCCACACCTGAAAAATCAGTTTTGTTGCCGGTGGCAGGGAGCTACGCAGCGGTGCAGAGTAAAGCATAGAATGAAGGGCATGATCTCCCACGCAGCACCTCTCGACCGCATATGCTGGGTCGGCCCTATCTCCATACTACCACTGGTTAAGGACTAATAACTGGGAGGCCATGTAGTAGGACATGACATCCGAGGTCGCCAGTCCCCAACAGTATGTGGACTGGAAGCATGTCCACAAGGTCACTCTCGCCATTCTGCCAGCCCATAGAAACTGGCTCAGGGCCATATTGGCCCGTCGGAACCATCCAGGAGAGATCGAATAGGGATGATTCTGTATTTGGTAAAGGAGGCGGGGAAGTGACACCATCTTAAAAATGGCCGACCGGCCATAGATTGATAGGGGCATAAGGGACCAGGTTTTAATATCTTCCTGTACGCGATCCCATACAGCACAGCTTTCCAAACTTTTCATGTTGGTGACACACTTTTTGGAGATACATAATTTTGGGACACAGTAAGGCAGTGAGCCCGAACCACCTAAGGGGGGTTCTCACTCACTCTGTCCGTCTCCCTCTCTCTCTCTCTCTCTAACTGTCTCCCTCTGTCTCACTCCCTCTCTCTCCCTCTGTCTCCCTCACTCTCTCTCCCTCCATCTCTCTCTGTCTGTCTCCCTGTGTCTTTCTACCTCCCTCGGTCTCTCTCTGTCTGTCTCGCTCCTTCTGTCTCCCTCCCTCTGTCGGTCTCCCTCCCACTGTCTCCCTACCTCTGTCTGTCTGTCTCCCTCTGTCTGTCGCCCTCTGTCTGTCTCCCTCTGTCTGTCGCCCTCAGTCTGTCTCCCGCTCTCTGTCTCCCTCTGTTTATGTTCCTCTATCTCTGTTCCTCTGTCTCCCTCCCTCTCCTATCTCTCTCTCCCTGTGTCTCCCTCACTCTGTCTCCCTCTCTCACTGTCTCTGCTGTCTCCTTCTGTCTCCCTCCCTCTGTCTGTCTCCCTCTCCTTCCCTGTCTCCCCCTGACTGTCTCCCTCTGCCTCCCTCCCTCTGTCTCCCTCTCTGTCTGTCTCCCTCCCTCTGTCTCCCTTGTTCTCTCTCTCTGTCTGTCTCAGTCTCTGCCTCTGTCTTGGTCTGTCCCTGCCACGGTCGGTGTGCCCCTGTCTCTGCCTCTATTTGTCTTTGTCTGTCCCTGTCTCTGTCTGTCTTTCTCTCTCTCTCTCTCTCTCTCTCTCTCTCTCTCTCTCTCTCTCTGTCTCCCTCCCTTTCTCTATCTCGCTCCCTCTCCGTCTCCCTCTGTCTCACTCACTCTGTCTGTCTCCCTCTCTCTCTCTACCTTTCTCTGTCTCCCTTCCTCCCTCTCTCTCTCTCTCTCTCCCTCTGTCTCTCTCCCTCTGTCTCTCTCCCTCTGTCTCCCTCCATCTGTCTCCCTCCATCTGTCTCGCTCTGTCGCTCTCCTCCCTCTGTGGCCCTCCTCCCTCTGTAGCCCTCCTCCCTATGTCGCCCTCCTCCCTCTGTCGCCCTCCTCCTTCTGTCTGTCTCCCTCTGTCTCCCTCTGTCTGTCTCCCTCTCTCTCTGTCTCCCTCTCTCTCTGTCTCCCTCCCTCTCTGTCTCCCTCCCTCTGTCTCCCTCCTTCTGTCTCCCTCCCTCTGTCTCCCCCCTCCATCTCCCTCCCTCTGTCTCGCTGTCTCCCTCTGTCTCCCTGTCTCCCTTTGTCTGTCTGTCTCCCTCTGTCTGTCTACCTCCGTCTACCTCGGACTCCTTCCCTCCGTCTCCCTCTGTCTCCCTCCCTCCGTCTCCCTCTGTCTCCCTCCCTCCATCTCCCTCTGTCTCCCTCCCTCCATCTCCCTCTGTCTCCCTTCCTGCGTCTCCCTCTGTCTCCCTCCCTCCGTCTTCCTCTGTCTCCCTCTCTCTCTGCCTCCCACGGTTTCATTCTCTCTCTGTCTCCCTCTCTCTGTCTCCCTCTTTCTGTCTTCCTCTCTCTCTGTCTTCCTCCCTTTATCTCCCTCTGTCTCCCTCACTCACCCTCTGCCTGTCACCCTCTGTCTGGAACCCTCTGTCACCTCACCCCAACTTCCCGGGCACACACAGCCGCACCCTAGTACTTTGCAGGTCTTTAAAAGACTATTTACTAGCTAATGAGGCTTTGTTGTGAATCTCACCCGGCACCCATTGAGCAGAGTTTCACGGAGTTTGCTCTCCTGCCGCGGACTCCGAGACACTATTTCAAAGGAATGCCTCTTAATTAGCAGCAGTTATGTGCTAAGTGCCCTTAATACTGGTGTCATCCTGCGACACACCTGCCATGTGCAGGTGACACAGTACTGTGTCGGGACACACAGTTTGGAAAGCTCTGCCATACAGGGGCAAGATTCCTTTCCCAAGAGGTGATTAGAGAGTCCGATAAAAACACTCCCAGATATTTCAAACCCCCAGTCACCACCTGAGCGGAGTAGGCCCTGGAACCCGGACCCTTCCCTCCCCACAGGACCCATAAAGTAGATTTGCGAGGGTTCATATAGAGACCCGAATTTTCTCCAAAAATCTGCATTGTGCATAGTAGAGAGGGTCCTGTCCTGTCTATATTCGTAAGAAAAAAAGGACGTCATCTGCATACAACGCAATGCGATCCGACAGACCTTCCGCCCACTCCAGGCCAGTCACTTGGGCGTCAATTCATACCCAGGACGCTGAGGGTTCCATTGCCAACACAAATAGATAAGGGGAGAGCGGACAGCCCTGTCTAGTGCCCCGCACAATAGAGAACGTGGAAGAAACAGCATCCCCCACTCGTACCGAAGCAGTCAGGTCTGTATAGAGAAGAGTCAGGGATGACAGGAAGCGAGGACCAAAATGTAGTCTATGAAGTAGCCGAATAGGTAGACCCAGCTAAGAGAGTCAAACGCCCTATCCATGTCTGCGAGCAATAGCGCGGCCCGCTCCCCTAACCCCTGGACAGTCGCCACTGTGATGTGTCCGTGCCGAATATTGGGTCGAGTCGCCCGCTGGGGCATAAACCCAGCTTGATCAGGATGAACCAAGGATGTAATATGGGAACGGAGGCGATTGGCCAGTGCCTCAGCCAAGACCTTGGCCTCCATATTAAGAAGGGATATCGAGCGATATGATGCATGTTGATCTGGGGGTCTTCCGGGATTATGGAACACCACGACCTCCGCGTGTCTCCAGTCTCGAGGCAGGCGACCCCGCTCCCTGGCCTCCTCGACCACTCTACAAAAATGGGGCCCTAGCTGCGGAAAGTAACGCTTAAAAAATTTGCAGGGGAAGCCATTCGGGCCCGGGGCCTTGCCAAGCTGCAGCTCACCCAGTGTCGCACCCAGTTCCTCCTCTGTAAGCAGGAGATCCAGCTCCTCACATACTTCGTCGGAGAGGGTCTTGGATGGCAGATCATCCAGAAAACGACCAATTGACGGCTGCATGGAGACATTTACTCGGGGCATATAAGTCTGCATAATATACAGCAAAGCTTTCAGCAATGACGGAAGGATCTATGAGGACAGACCCATCTGGGCCCAAAATGCCCAGTAAGGCATGAGAATGTAGCGACCTCTGACATAACTTATGTAGTAACTTGCTAGACTTATCCCCCACTGGTAGATCCGACTGCGGGTCGCCAGCCACGCCTGCCGGGCTTCCTCCAGAAGAAGATGAGCATATTCCTGTTGCGTCAATAGGAGTTGGTGGCGAGCCTGACGATCAGCCCCATCCCTACTACAAGTTTCCAACTCAAGTAACTTTGCCTCCACCTGAACGAGGGACTCCCTACGTCTTCTGCGGATGGCTGCGCAAAACGAAATGTCCACCCCCCGGAGTGTGGGCTTCATAGCCTCCCAGAGGCAGTCAGCTGCCTGTACCGTCCCCACATTAGTTGACAGAAATTTGTCAATAGCATCACTCATATGTTCTGTATATTCTTCCCTTTGGAGATTCCATCCCGAGAGACGGAACCGGAAGGGCAGCTGCACCCGGTCCACACGCAATGTAAGGGAAATCGGCGAAAGGTCCGAAAGGCCACGCGGGAGGATATCAGCAGCAACCACCCTACAATCCATGGCTCAGGGAAAAAAGATGTAATCCAAGTGGGAGAATGGTCAGCCAACATGTATGTATAGCCCTGTGCAGATCCATGCAGGCGGCGCGAAGGATCCACCCAATATAAGCCCGTCACCAGTGAATGCAGCTTGGTGGACCTGTCTGCGGTACACGAATGCCGCCACAGGGCCCCCAGGTCGCCAATGATCTCCGACCATATCCAACACGTCATTCCAATCCCCCCGCCCACAGCAGCTAACCCATCCGGCAAATCTGTCAACAAAGCTATCAGCTTCTCCACCAGGCACCACAAAAGAGGCGGGGGAGAATAGACGCATCCCAAAATGATGGAGTCTAACCGCAGCGTCCCTTGCAGAAACAAATATCTACCCTGTGCATCCCTCTAGATCTTCTCATGTGTGTATGGAACTTGTCTGTGGATCAGGATCGCAACTCCCTGTGAGCCCCTCACAAAGCCGGAATGGAAGACATGCGTGTACCCAAAGCGTTGAAAACATAGTTCCTTAGTCCCCATAAGATGTGTCTCCTGCAGCATGAGAACGTCTGCGTGCGCTCCCTTCGCCTGCTTAAGTATTGCGCCCCGCTTGATTTTGTCCAGCGCTCCTCTGACTTTCCAACTCATGATTTGAAGGGTCCCAGAGGCATACCACTAGATGACCCCATCATGGAAGTGTGGGAGGTAGAAAAGCATACTAAACCAGAGTATGTAGCCTGAATAAAGTGGGTCGGAAACAATGTAGCCTAGCGCGATCAAACAACAAACCCCTCCCTCCCCCCAAACATCCCAACAACACCCCCCCACCCTATACCTCAAAAACAATGAAGTATCTGTTGCGGCGAGGGTGAGTGGCCAACCCCAACTGGGGGCCCCCTCCCCCGCCCACCAATGGATCTCCAACTTACAGCCTATAGTCAGCTGGCCCTTCCCTCGTCAACCCATATGTTACGGGGAAATCGGCCATAAATCGCGCTTCCCCGGTCAAGGCAAACATGTGAAGGAGCTGTGAACATAGAGTACCCCCCACATCAGTCTGAGGTGATAGGCAATCGCTAGGCCGATGCAGTTCGAGATGCGGTGCCACATGATTGAGATCGACGTCTGGACCTGGAGCATCTGTTCCCCTTCCCTTTCTGCGCAGTTGGTTTCCACACCATCTCGCCCGACGAGGAGTCAGAGTCCCTCCGGGGTGGCGTATGCGGGTGGAGATGTACTGTTTCATCTGTCTATTGAAAGACCTCCTCCGGGGAATCAAATAAATGAGTGCGGGATCGACAGACCACCAGCAGTCAGGCTGGGTACAGCAGGGCATAAGGGAGGTTAAGTTCTCGAAGACGGGCCTTTGCCGTCATGAAGGACTGCCGCCGTTACTGGACCAGTTTAGTGTAGTCTGGAAATATGAGAATACGAACGTTGTTAAAGAGGAGCGGTTCCTTGGCCCTCGCATGTTTCAGGATAACGTCTCGGTCATGGTAGTTCAATAGTTTTGTAATGACAGATCTTGGGCGGGCACCAGGCGGGGGCTTCTGAGTCAGTGCCTTGTGGGCGCATTCCACAATGAGACATGCTGACAATGTCCGCAGAGGGAGCCAACTCTCGAGCCACTGGGTGAGGAACCGCTCCATGCCACCCTCCTTGCACCCCTCCGGGAAACCAATGAAACGGAGATTATAACGCCGGGCCCTCCCCTCAGCATCCTCCACCTGGGATGCCAGCCCTCGTTGGATCATCTCCAGGGAGGCCACCCACTTCTGCAGGGTGTCTACCAGATCCTCCACACCAGAAATCCTTGTTTTGGTTTCCGTGATCCGTGCCACCGCGTTGCGTAGATCTTGGCGCAATAGCATGATATCGGTTCCCACTGCTCCAATTTTAACATCTAGAGCGTCTCTCGACTGTGTGATGCCAGCTAGGAGTGAGGCATTATCAAGCACATCTCTGGGTGACCCTCCCCCCACCCGACGCCACTGCAGAGGCCCCAGGGCCCGTGAATTTGTCGATGGTACTTTGCTTGGACGTGCCCCCACCAGGCCGGCCCCTCATCATGGCGAATCCGAGATTGCCCAGTGAATCAAGGGGTGCGGCGCTGCCCCGTATGTGTTGCAGCCAACAAAGTTGCACCAGGGGCGACGGCGATGCGCAGCTCCACTGCAGCTGAACCTGCCCCCAACTCACCAGGCCAACAACCATCAGAGGGGTCTTCTCCAGGTGGCTCGGCCAGCCCACCGCCCGTGAAATGAGGAAAGGGGGCCAGATAGGGGGAAGCTCCTGAGTCTCACACAGCCACACCACCTAGGGACGCCACCCACCGGGTCCATGCACTCTCCAACTGTCCCCACCGGGCCCCGCTCCCAGCCGAGAGCATGGGGGACACACACAATAGCCCCTCCACAGCCCCCCAGGAGCCTCCACTCAGTAGGTGATATCGTAGCTGCAGCCCTAACAGAGCACCGATGACGAGCTCACGTGGCCCGATCGACAGTCGTGGTGAGCCCACCCCTCCACACATGGGGGGGGGAGGAAATTATGTGCTTCACGCAGAGCCCCGGCTGGAGCCCCAGCCGGCCACCAGTCCCAACTTCAGAATCTGGATGCCAAATGCGGCCCTATCACGCAGCCTGATCACAACTGAGGTCTCAACAAGCCAGGGAATCCGGTTCTCACAACGTCTGCAGCTCCCATACGCAGCGGAACACACCCCCCTCCACGGCCGACACAGCAGCCGGTCAATGGCACACAAATCTCAGCGTAGAGAAGGGGGGACGGCAGGGAGCACTGCCTCCGGGACCACTACCGTGTGATCTTCTGCCATGGCCCACGCGGCCCGGCAGACCGCTGATGTGTGTCTGGGCCCAGCCACGTACACCCTCAACGTATCTCCCCGCGGCCCGATAAGGCAGTCGAGCAATTTCACTCACCTCAGTACAGCAGGCGGGAGGAAGGGCAGCAATCCACTCCTGCCGGGCGATCAGCAGGACTGGGGAGTCCGTCCCATCCCAGATGTCGCCAAGACCAGCCACACCACCTAGGCGAGGGGGGCGGCAGGGAGATTAGAGTCCCAAGGGAAGACCAGGTGAGTGCTCGGAGCTCGCGATAGCCTTCGGCCGATTAATGCGCCGAGCTGTACAGGGGGGGTCAGCGTCTGTGAATGCTGGACTCTAATCTTATGCCCCAGACTTTCAAATACACCGAACGTTCTGAACACGCCATTGACCGCCTCGCCACCCGCACTGGGAAACCCAAAGGCACCATCAAACAGGCATGCTAATTTAATGTTCCACGCATTGCTCTCTTGGATCGAAACGCCGTAGACACCGTAAAACATCTCATACATACACTGTGACGTTTCCATTTGCTATGTAGAGCCGTTCCTTGCGATTTGTTTCCCTAAATTGATTAATTTTGTCTGGAAAATAAATCGTGAGCATTGCCTGAGCCTCCCCTAAATGTTTCCCAAACTGTATGTCTCTATGTTTGTGTAGTAGGACGCAGGCTTTTGTCCCACTTACAGTATTTTGTCTGTGTATATTGTAATGAAATTTTGGTAAATTAAACATTGAACCTCTGTCCGACTGGACAAGTTTAACTAATACAGCACTGTTTGGGTCTGTATTAATTGCTCCCTGTTCATCCCTACTCTCTCCTAGGGACCACTGTTGTGTTAAATAATTGATTCCCATGGTCCCTGGCTGACTTCACTTGGGTCCACCTTGTTGTTTAAATAGAAGTTGACTCTTCCATATGGCAAGTTATATGTAAGTAGTGTTACAATAAATTAGAAGATAATAAAATGAAGACAAGATAGATATGAGATATCCATTTTGTAGGAGAATTGCCTGCTAATTTAGAACAAGCATTTGCAGTGCAATAGGTCTCGCATTTACGAGAGTTTGAGCTATTGTTATTGTACATGACAATGCCTTTTCTTTGTGTTTTGGTATTTAAAACATAAAGAAATGGCTTTGTCATTTACAATGCCAATAGCTCAAACTTACGTAAATGCGACACTTATTGCATTGCAGATGCTTGTTTTTCTTTGAAATGGAAAAGATTTTAGAATATGCAATTAAAAGGATGGTCCCTGGTCAGTGGGTTATAATGTTTACTTTGTAAAACAAGACTGCACAACATACACAGATGGATTGTCCATAAATTAGGTGACACTACATATGACTTACTTTTGTAATGGGGTCGCTAATTGGTCACAGGCAAATTCACCACTTGGATCTTTCGGGAGCCGAGCAGGAGGAGACGTGAGGAGTCAAAAGAAAGTTAAAATGGCGCTGGGCCCTGGTACTAGAACGGGTTCCAGTGCTCTGCGTGCAGTCCCCTCCTGTGCGCAGGCTCAGCATACGACACATGCACACCACCACCAACTAAAAGCTTGTGTTTGGGACACAAACTCACCCATGGTATTTCACCTGTTTAAATTGTTGCTGCACTGTGCGGCATATGTTTTCTACGTTGAGATTGGGACTTGTGTCACTCTAGGGCGAGTTGAGGCACAGCCTTAGAGTGCTACCACTCGGTGGCATCGTATTACAAGAAAAAAGAAAAACCTTATTATTAGTGGATGTAAATGTGGAGCACTCCAGAGGCAAAACTATGTAATGCCTGCAACAGTGACCCCTTTGCATTGTTCCTGGTTGAGTCTTGCATGTACAGATCATCAATTCACCCCACTCAGGCACTAAGTTGACACTTCATTATATTTCACTGCTTTCTTTTCTAAATGATAAAATAATCTGTGCCTTTGTGCACTATAAATCCAAGGTGTGATATTGTTTTGAGCTCGCTTCAATGCATGATTTTGTCACACTACCAGTGTGCACAAGGATTTTCACACAAGAGAACCAAAGCTTTCTACTGCTTTGCCATGGAAGTACTTTATGGCCTGGTGGACGGGGCAAGAGCTAGGTCGATTTTTGATGTTGGAGAGTAGAGTCTGTAAGTGATGAAAATGTATAAAAGCTGACACGTGTTCTGCTCTCAAGTCATACGAGATGAATATGGGGTTGTACTGACCACTGCCCTATTCTCCTCTCCAAAAGAATGGACAAGTGCACACACAGACCAGTGCTCAGCGCTTGTGACCTACTGCATGGGAATGTGCACATTTGGACTATTACCTTGTGCTCTTGCACACAGGACAGAAACGTTTGCACCCACACCACTGTCTGCTAGTGCCTTAAGGGGTTGACATGTTAACACACAGACCCTATGCGTGTATTCTTTAGGGCTACTGGCCTAAAGAATAGACGTTTACACGGAGACCCATGATCTCTGCTAGTGGAAAATGTAAAGTTGCTGCTGCCAAACTCTGGAACAGTCTGCCCTTGGAGATTCGTCAAACGGAGGAACTTCTCCTCTTTAGGAAACGTGTCAAAACTTGGCTATTTCCGAAGGCTTAACCCGCTGGACCTTTCTCTCTGTCACATCCTTTTGTTTGCCACTTTGTGATGCCTCAGCGCCAGGATGCCTGTAAGGTGACAGCTGCGCTTTATAAATCTCCTAAATAAATAAATAAATAAATAAATAAATAAAAATAGAAGTGCAGGTAATCTGTACCAGAGTGCCTGCAGGTTTCAAAGAAGTGCCGGTACTCGCCAATTAAAAGTATTACATCTCTTGTGAGAAGTGCTGGTACTGTCCGGCTCAATATAAAAAAGTACCATCCCATTTAAAGCAGTGAACACACAGGCTTTCCAAGTCCTACTAACGCCCTTCCTCGGTGAAAGTGGAGCATAGAAGACAGCAGTGTAGCAGTGGCGTAACGAAACTTGAGGGGGCCCCCCTGCAAACTACATGGAGGGCCCCCCCCATTCTCTGTGCCAGTCTAGAGCTCTCAGGCCAGCGACCCCCCATGCCGCAGGGATGCGGGGCTATTGTTACGCCACTGTCACCAATACAGCCGTTGCACAAGTTACTACTTGTGTAATGATATATCTGTAAGAGACATTAGTTAGTGATAGATTCCTTACCTTAGAATATCCCCAGGCGTCAGACTGGATCCGGAAAATTTTGCATAGCAATACCCCTGCGCGCCGGCAGGCCTCGTCCGCGGCTCCGCGTCCGTCGTCGACATCGTTAGCGCCAGAATGACGTCGTCAGAGTACTTAGACGCCGCCCTCGTGCGCTGACGTCAGTTCTGATACACAGCTTTTCCGCGCCAGATACGCAGAGCCATGATAGAACCAACACTGGTGCCATGAAACTAGGGCCCTGAAAGGGGATGACCTTAACCCTAGATATCGGTTCGCAGAACGGGGAGGATGGGTGAGTCGGTAAGGAATCTATCACTAACTAATGTCTCTTACGGGAAACATCCTTTACAACGCAACTTTTACCACGCAGTGCCTTTACGACGCAACTTTTACAACGCAAACCATTACAACGAATTGCGCCGGGGGGGGCGCTCTAGGATAGGGAATGTGTTTAATGTACTATCCAACACCTTCCCTACTATCCACGGGGACTGAAGTTGGAATAGTAAATTAAACAATTCACTATCCAGCGCCTAAAAGCACTATGCGTTGTAATGGTATGCGTTGTAAAAACAGCGTTGTAAAAGCATGCGATGTAAAAGCATGCGTTGTAATGTCATACATCCGTCTCTTACAGATATATCGTTACACAAGTAGTAACTTGTGCATCTGAAAGAGACACGTTAGTGCAGAGTTATTCAAACTGTGGGGCGCGCCACCCTGGGGGGGGCACGACGCCATCTCAGGGGGGGGCGCGCTCTCCACCATAAAATTTCACCTTTCATTGTTTCCCACGGCGGAGAGACAGAGTGGAGCTGCAGGGGCCCTAAGAAGGGGGGAAAACCATCAACACCTGATTAACATGCAAAAGGTCTTTAAAAGACCTGTGAAGTACTCGGGTGCGGCTGTGTGTCTGCGAAGCTGTAGCTGTGTCATCCCGGGCTGCCACCCAGAGACGCAGGAGGGGGGGGGGGTGAGAAGCCCTTTAATTCCAATGGGCGTTGCACGCCTGTTCTTGGCTCGTGTTCTCTCCCGCCGCTGCCAGAAATAGCACGATAAGTCCTACGTGTTTCACTTCCAGACACAATCGATGAGCAGCCCTAGAGGTAATAATTTTTTAATACACCAGCTTTGCTGATTGCAAGTATTGTAAATGATATCTGCGAAATTATTCACCGGCTGCTGGCAGCATAAAAAATAATGAAGACGCAGTGAAGGCACTGTTGTGTTCCAGCTTATTCACGCCTGTGGCGCAACAGGCATGCAGCGTAACGCTCACGTGACCTGCTTAATAAAAGGGGTCTCCGCACGTACGTAAGCCAGTTGGCAACGACGTGTAGAGCCACCAACAGTTCCCCAGTGTCCTTGTGAATCCTTTACATAAATGGCCACGTGTTAGGCCTACATAACCCCCTGGTGCCCCCTGAGTGTAGATTGCCCCTACACGACACAACAGCTGGCGACGAGGGTGGGCGTGCCCTCGCTGTGTGTGTGTCGCATCTGCCCTGCTGAGGCAGCCGCGAGCTCTGCAATCGTCTCGCGGCGCTCGTGCCCTGCAGACCCGCACGCGGTGCGGCAACGCGACTGGGAACCGGATCGGGGACTCCGGTGGCAGCGGTAGCGTCAGGCGAGCCGCTGTGCCCCGCATGTGCGCCCGCTCATTCAGTGCCGCCTCCCACATCACTGTGCTTCTTGTCATGGCAAGGCCCCAGGGGTAAAGCCCTCCGGTGTCCTTACCAGCTGCCCTCGTGCCCTGAGGTCCAAGTCCCGGGCAGCGCCACATACCGGCAGGCGGCCGATGCGTGAAGCACGCTGCCGGGCGAAGATGCGAGGGAACATCGCAAGGCCCCTGCCACGCCACTTTGACTCCGTGCAAGCCTCGCGGAGCTTCCTGAGCCTCTGGCTCCGTCCTCAAGCCCGCGACACGGCGGAGGGAGTGCCGAGTGTCCCGCACAGAGGGGGGAAGAGCCCCACGTGGTGGGTGACGACCCTGAACACGGGGAAAAGACCCATGAGCACCAGAGCACTGCCTTACAGGGAAAGCACACAGGGGCCCACTGCAAAGCACATCACCGTGGCACAAGAACAAAGAGGCTGCCTCCACACACGGGATCTGTGTGTTCATCACTCGCAGGCCCAGCAATCTGCAACTGCCCACACGCACTGGCACCTACAATTCTTACTGTAGATAGGAGAACCAGGGAGCGATCACAAAGGTACTGCATTCACCCACTGCACTGCACACTTCCACCACAGACATGGCCACGATACCCCCGATTGAGCCATTCCTGGTGGAGGGCTCGCCATTGTCACTGGCCCCAAAGTGGAAAGACTGGGTGGATCGACTGTTAATCTTCTTCGAAGCCACCAAGGTCCACAAGGACCAGAAACGGGCCATGGTTCTCCACCTAGGCGGAAATGATGTCCACAATATCGCCAAAACTCTAGTAGAGGTCCCGCCAAAAAATCACCACTCACTCATAAATGCCCTGAACGCCTACTTCGAGCCCATGGCCAATCAGGACTATGTGAGATTCCTATTCAGGCAAGCACGGTAGCTGCCGGAAGAATCGCTGGACACGTACCACGCAAGGTTGAAGAGCTTGTCGTCAACCTGTGGGTTTGCGGACTCCGCGGAGGAAATAAGGGGACAGATCATCCAGGGATGCGCGTCGGCCAAACTCCGGGAACGCATCCTAGATGAGTCGGGAAAACCCCTGGCGGACATCCTAACCTTAGGTCGAACCAAAGAATTGTCGAAGGCCCGAGCAGCCCATATGGAAGCCGCCCTCCAGGCGCCGGTGAAGGCCGAACCAGTCAACAAGGTAACAGTAAAGTCGCCAACGAATTGGACCAAAAAAAACACGGGGGTCGCTGCGGGGATGACAAGGAAGACCTGTGGATACTGCGGGGGAACACCCCATCAGGCAGCGGAGTGCCCGGACAGGGGGAAGCGATGCTCCGGGTGTGGTCGGCTCAACCACTTCGAAAAAGTCTGTCGGTCCAAGAAATATCGCAAACCTCGGCAGGTGGTGAATGCTGTGCCCGAAGGAAACCCCAGTCAGAGCGACATGGACGATGACGAGGAGGAGGAGAGGATCGTGCACAAGGTGCACATGATTGGCACCGCGACCCGCCAAGCCAGATGACTGCCTCAGTGTGGCATCTGGGTGGGTGAACAAGAGCTCATGGCCGTGGTAGACACAGGCGCGACCATTAACCTCATGGCTGCCACCCTCCATCAAACGCTGGACCCGCCACCGATCCTGAGTCCATCACCCATCATCGTATTTGCATATGGACAGGACACACCTCTCAGGATCCGAGGGAAGTTCAAGACATCCATCTCGCATGGGGACCAATCTATCACCACCAACATCTTCGTGTCAGAAGATGGGCAAAGCATGCTGCTCGGGTGTCGGGCAGCGGAGGACCTGGGAGTAGTCAAGTTTGCGTTTGGAGTGCACCAGGAGTCGATTCAACAGCTCATAGCAGAATTCCCCGACATTTTCAAAGGCATCGGAAAATTCACGGGGAGCAAAATACACCTCCACATCGACCACATCGTTCAGCCGGTAGCACTGAGGTATCGCCGCATTGCATTCCATCTCAGACCTCTCGTAGAAGAGTAGCTTAAGAAGCTAGAAGCGGCAGGAATAATAGAAAAGGTGACGGGCCCCACTCCCTGGGTCTTCCCCATAGTGGTCACACTAAAACCGAAGCAACCAGGAGCCGTCCGGATCTGTGTGGACATGCGCCTCCCCAACGCCGCCATCAAGAGGGAGCGCCACATAACGCCCACAATTGATGACCTCATAGGAGAAATGGCGGGAGCCAGCTGGTTCTCAAAGCTAGATCTGCGCTCCGGATATCACCAACTGGTGCTCGATGAAGAGTCACGCAACATCACGACCTTCTCGACCCACGTAGGACTCCGGAGGTATACCTGCCTCAGCTTCAGTGTATCCAGCGCGGCCGAGGTATTCCAGAATGTCATACAAGAACTGATCGCGGACATACCAGGTGTAATCAATGTCAGTGATGACATCATGATACACGCCCGCACCATACAGGAGCACAACAACCAGCTAGCGCAGGTGTTCCGGAAACTAAGGGAAGCCGGTCTCACATTACATCGGGAAAAATGTGAATTTTTGAAATGGAAATTGCAATTCTTTGGATACACTTTTCCAGCGGAGGGGGTCAACCCGGATCCGGACAAGGTAAAGGACATCAAAGAAGCTGCTCCCCCCACTACAGTCACCGAGGTCCGCAGTTTTCTGGGGATGGTAAACTACTGTGGGAGGTTCATCCGGGATCTCGCCAACCTCACACTCCCGCTGAGAGAACTTACAAAAGACACCACACCCTGGAGATGGGGGCCTGAACAGATGAAGGCATTCCAAGAGATCAAAGGAGCTCTGTCAGACGCCACCACGCTGGCCTTCTTTGATCCCCGGAAGTTAACGCTTGTAGCCGTGGACGCTAGTCCTGTAGGACTAGGAGCTGTCCTGATGCAACGGCAGCGAGCCGATGAAGACTGGACCCCGGTGGCCTTCGCCAGCCGCTCTCTTACTGAGACTGAACAACGATATTCTCAAATCGAGAAAGAGGCCATAGCAATCCACTGGGGGTGCCGGCACTTCCACCTGTATGTGTACGGGAAGCCGTTCGTGGTAGCCACCGATCACAAGCCGTTGGTTGCTCTCTTCTCAGGGACCTCCACGAAACCCCCACCTCGCATCAAGAAGTGGATGCTCCAACTTCAACTCTACAACTGCCAAGTGGAGTATCAACCCGGGTCCAGGAATCCCGCAGATTACCTTTCACGACACCCGCGAGCTGCCACTCCAGAAGAAATGGAGGATGCGTCAGACACCGAAGCATACATGAGGTGCATCACTGCCCGATCATGCCCGATGCCCATGTCGCTGGAGAGCATTGCGGAGGCCACCCGGAAAGACGACTGCCTACAAAGGGCCCGAATGGCGCAACAGAACGGGAACTGGTACCGAGCCAAGGAGGAATGGAAGATACTAACGCCCGAGGCGCAGCGTATCATGGAGAGCCTTCATCACGTGAGAGGGGAACTGAACGAAGACGACACCGGATGCCTGTTGAGGGGTCACAGACTGGTAATACCATCAGCTCTGACAGCCCAAGTGATACAACTGGCCCATGTCGGCCATCAAGGGATGGTCAAAACAAAATCTCGATTGAGGACCAAAGTGTGGTTCCCCCTCATGGACGACCTTGTGGAAGCCACGGTGAAATCGTGTGCAGCATGTCAGGTCACTGGGGATGCCCCGCGAGAGGCACCGGTCTTAGCAGAACCTCGGCCACGACATCCATGGGAGTGTGTCAGCCTAGACTTTGGCAGTCTCCCGGATGGGCGACATGGTAGTCATTGACGACCACTCCAAATACCCGGAGGTAGAAATAGTTTCCACCACCAGCGCTATGGAAGTCATTCCCAAAATCGAGAAGATAATGGCCGCTCATGGAGTGATGAAAGAACTACGCACGGACAATGGCCCTCCTTTTCAAGGACAAGAACTAGCCAGCTACCTCAGTGCTTTTGGAATCCGGCATCGCAGAATAACTCCCCGATGGCCACAGGCCAATGGCGAAGTGGAACGGTTCATGCGCACCCTCAATAAGGTGATACGGATCGCCCATGATAAAGGACAGTCCTTGGAGTTGGCGATCTTTACATTTCTGAGGAGCTATCGACAGACACCCCACACAACCACTGGGGTTGCACCGGGACATGTTCTCATGGGGCGAGTGGTTGCGGACTCCATTCCACATCATCCCCACTGGAAACCAGAGTTATCCGATGAAGGCCAGATCGAGTCCAAACGGCAGAAAGCCTATGCCCAAGCCAGCCAGCGTAGGGGAGCCAAAGCCTCACAGATCACCCGCGGATACCTAGTATTGCTGAAGAATCGCGTCACCAGCGGGAAGTTCAGGCTGACGTACGAGAAGAAGCCGTGGAAGGTGGTCAACGTGAAGGGGACCCGCGTCATAGCGACCCGGGGCCGAGAGATCGTAACTCGTAATGTGTCCCACTTCAAGCTGTTTCATCCCGAGACCAGGATGGTCGCCGCGCCTGAGTCGCCAGAGATCCAGGCGCCATCAGGCCCAGTGGCTGTCAGCTCCCCGACATCCAGAGGTTGCTACCAAGAGGAAAGGTCTCAGGAGTCGACAGGTGAAGATGGTGGTCTCCCTGAAGAGTCGGAGAGCGTCAGTGCTGAGAGGGGCGGAGATGACCCTGTCGCCCACGACAACGAACCGCCATCCCCAGCTGGGGGTAGTGTCACGCCGGCCAGAGGGACCTCTCACTATCGGCTGAGGAGAAACCCAGAGCCCTCCTACCGTCTCCAGGACTATTTCACGTAAGACTGTTCCACTGCATGTTTAAGTGACTCTCAGAGACTGAGTGCGATTACCTGCAGTCCTTATCCTCCCAGTGTATTTGGTGTACTCCTTTCTTTTGCTTTTCTTTGTGTTTGGGGAGGAATGTTGTGTTCCAGCTTATTCACGCCTGTGGCGCAACAGGCGTGCAGCGTAGCCCTCACGTGACCTGCTTAATAAAAGGGGTCTCCGCACGTACGTACGCCAGTTGGCAACGACGTGCAGAGCCACCAACAGTTCCCCAGTGTCCGTGTGAATCCTTTACATAGACGGCCACGTGTTAGGCCTACATAACCCCAGGTGCCTCCTGAGTGTAGATTGCCCCTACAAGACACAACAGGCACCACGGAAATAGCATCCCCTTCTCCAGAGTCGTTGCAATACTTGTCTAACAGCGTAACCAGTAAGATGAAAACATTTAGAGAGATTTTCGGGCTCCTTGTAGAAACCGCGCCCTTTCCGGTAGAGATTAATAAGGGTACAATTAAGGATCCAGATTTGTCCGGAGAACGGGAGGGCAGGGGCATCATACCCGGCCTGGCATTTACACCCACACTTTGCTGGCATCCAGAGGGAACTGGGACAGTTAAAGACAAGCCGGGGGAGGCAGGAGATGAAACACATAAAAGGATCTGGAATTAGAATGGGGCATAGAGTGAAAGAAAGTGTAGGAAGGAGAATGAGAGGAAGAGGGAGAAGCAGAGCAGGAAGGAGAGTGGAAGAGGGAGAGGCAGAATGGAGGACAAGAAAACACGGGAGGGGAAGGGGATGAACGAGGCCTTAGAAGTGAGGAGAGGTATATACTGAAAGGTGAGAAAAAGAAGGCGGGCAGAGGAAGAGAGAGGTTAGGAGGTATGAAAACAAGCATTTACAATGCAACAGTCTCGCCTTTGCAAAAGTTAGAGCTATTGGCATTGTAAATGACAAGATTTTTATTTATGTGTTGGTTTTGAAAACAGATAAATAAATGACATTGTTATTTACAATGCCAATAGCTTAATCTTGCAAATGCGAGAATGTATTGTGCACTGAGAGGGACAGAAAGGAGGCATTTGCGGTGAGAGGGGCAGTGAGGAAGTGTTGTGTGTTGAGGGGGGCAGTGAGGAGGTATTGTGTACTGAGGGGGGCAGTAAGGAGGTATTGTGCACTGAGGGGGGTAGTGGGGAGGTGTGATGCACTTTAGAAATGATCTGAAACCAAGACCACAGCCCTCTAGAGATGCATGCCGGACAGTGGGATCTCGCCTGGACACTGTACTCACAGACCCACCCCCCTCCCTGGAAGCTTGCTGCAGGAGATAAACTCCGCCAGAGCCCGACATCTCTCTGGATGTATGCTGCAGTTGAGTGGTGTCTCTTCTGCCCCCACGGCTCCAGAGCTCCCACTCCTCAGCTGGCGCTCAGCACGAATCTCGATGTTATCTCAAACCCTGCCAGGGCAGAGCCCTCAGTCTGCCGCGGGCAAAGAATGTGCAATGTGTGTGTGTGGGGGAGGCGGAGGAGGGGGGTGTCTGTGTGTCTCTCTTTTCATGCCACTGTCTCCCGAGATCGTCAGCCGACATGTCTGTTTATTCATTACTGTCACTCTGCCCCCTTTCTTTGTGGATTTATGGGCTTTTCTTGTGCAGTTTAAATATTATCGGAGTTCTACGTTAAAATGTTCAATACACATTCACGTCATCACTTGTATTAAAATTGACACACCTTAATATACAAGATTGCGTGTGCGCCTGTGTTTGTCACTTAATTTCACAAATAAATAACGATTTTATGGAGTTAGGGCTAAAGGTAAATAAATAGAGCGAAGAGTGCATTACAGGGATTCACCCCATGTGTTCCCTGCCCCGAAGACAGAGGGGAGAAATGTTGCTAAAAGTTCATTTCCTGGTGAGTTTGGCTGCAGGCTGTAAAGTCAGTGAGCCTAGCCACGCGTCAGCGTGGCTAGGCCGCCTGGCCTGGGAGAGCCGGCATCAAAAGCTCAATTACTGACTGTCACTCTTAGTGCCCTCTCCCGCTCCGAGCTATGGGGCTGGAAGAGGGGGGCCTGGAGTCTTGAGCCTCCACTCCGAGGCAGCCCCCACCAAGAATTAAAACAGCACAAACCAGATTGAAAAAACAGTAATCAAGCCCACATCATATCAAAAATACATGCGGCACCTATCCTCCTTCAGTTTCATTCAGCAGCTTTCAATTCACTCCCTAGTGGGAGCAATTATGCTTGACATCTGGCGTATACAGTGACTCCTCCCCACTGTTCTCACCTCTTTTCCAGGAGACGATCGGAGACACCACATCCACCCTCTCGCAGATGAAGGCAGCCAAATTAGGGCGGAACAATACTGCCCGTATAGTGGCAGGCACCAAAGCCACCAGCAACAAGGGAGGTGCCATCTTCACTACAGGGAACAGACCAACGCGCTGGGTCTTTCGGTGCTTGTAGTTCCCCGGAAGCAGCAGCGCTTAGGAGCTCTGCGGGAAAGTCAACATTTAGAACTACGACTCCCTAAACACAAAGCAGCAGCTGTTTCCGCACTCCAAGAGTACCAGTCAGTTAATTTTTATTACCCTGTCACTGTAAATGCTGTCACTCCCGTCGCTGCTGCTGATGTAGCAAATCTTGCCTCTAGGCAACAGAAGTAGCCCGAGTACACACACACTAGTATTGGGGGCACATGTGCAAATCTGGTTTAGACGCTTGTCATCCCTCTTAGCAGGCCGCTGCCTAGCTGGTATTTAAACAAGCACAGTACCACTTTCCTAAACATTTCATGACAACACGTGATTTAGAACCAGGTTGGCGAGATGGCCTACCCTCAAGTCACGTGCTTTTTACGGACAGCAATTGGTATGTGGTATAAATAAATCAGTTCTACTCACAGCGTAATGGCGCGTGGTGTGGTTAAGAAGGCGCGTTTATTCACGCTGCACGTGTCTGCCTGCATTGTCTTCCCTCTCCGTCAGACTCTTGTCACCATCAGGTCAACAGGATCGGGTTATATTAGTGCCACAATGAAAGTTGTACCTGGTATTTATTACATACTTAAGGCCCTGCTCTTCTACCTGTTGACAGTCGGAGTCCGCCTGACTATAGCGTCGACAATGATGACGCTGTCACTAGGAAGCAAGCGCGCTCTGGATCCGAAGGTCATAGGCAGGGCCCAGCCAGACTTAACGGAGCTGCCGGGCTCCTGCTCCTCTCTAATGTGAAGATTATACTGTGCTTACTTTGAGCAGCTGAGCTGGTTGCAGGGGTCCACCAGCGCTCATATTTGGAAACCCGCACTTATTATTGTTTTAACGCCAGCCTTCCACCCAGAATAAGAGAGAGAAAAAGGGTAAAGACTGATAAAGAGAATGACGGTAAAACGCTGACAAAGAGAGAAAGCAGGGATAAAACAAGCCCCCCCCTTTCTCCGCACGGTTATGTTAAAAGCACCTCTTGCCCGAAGCGGAGACTGTAGTGATCTGCGAGGGGGAGGGGGCGGGAACAAAGACAAGAACAGCGGGAGGGGGGACGGACAGCGGGAAGGTGGTCAGGATACAACCGCGCGGGACAGGGACGAGGTTAACAATGAAGAAAAACATCGTTGTAAAAAAAAAAAAAAAAGTAAACGCCCACAACTTTATGATGGGAAAAAGGGGCGGGGCTTAAAAAAATGACAGGAACGCCCACGAATCTGCTCCGAGAACGATTGCCACATCTCTCTTCCAATGGCTAGCCTCCATTTATGGAGCTAGCCAATGGAAGAGAGAGGCGGGTTAAAGCCCCATACTGGATATCAAAAAATCTCGCCTACGCGACACTGCTTGCGCAGTGAACGCCAGGCTTCGACATAAAAATGGGTGGTAGTAGGAGGAAGAGGGAGATAGGAAGTGAGTGTGGAATAGAAGGGAGTGAAAAGAGAAAGGAAGAGATAGAAAGCGAAATGGGAAAGAAGAAGCGTAAAATTGGGCAACAAAATGGAGGGAAAGGGAATGAGAGAAGATGAGAGTGTGTGTGAGGGAGAGAGAAAGAGGAAAAGAGTGCAAGTGAACGAGAATAAGTGAAAACAAGAAATGTTATTTATGTATTTATTGTTTTGCAAAGTGTTTAACAGTGGTCTTTTTGTCACTTACAGTAACATATGGACCGCCTGAGATCACCATAGCGCGCTTAGGTAGAAAAAGCATAGGTATGAGAAACCCATTTTCCCCAGCATATGCTTATTTGCACTTTTCTGCAGATGGATTGAGAAAAAGTTGAAATTACAATCTTTTGTGAAAATAAATGTCATTCCCCTTCCAGAAGGGCTTTTAAAATGTGCCAGGATTTTCTGCAGGTTATTTCGTTCATGTGTTATCGGATACAGAAGCACTGCCGTAATTCGCTCACTGCTCAACGACTGCAGTTTAAATTTTACACCCAGTCATAAGGGCTGCTCCTCCAACCACAGGGACTAAGAAGCCATAAAACTCTTCCCCGTGACCCTAAACCAGAGTTATTCAAACTGTGGGGCGCGCCCCCCTGGGGGCGCGCGACGCCATCTCAGGGGGGGCGCCACCCAGAGACACAGGAGGGGGGGGGGAGAAGCCCTTTAAGTCCAATGGGCGTTGTGCGCCTGTTCTTCACCCATTTCAAATGGGGCTTTTGGAATAGAGAACAGCAGCCGATTCGTACATAGGAATGTCAGCACTGACGTGCCATCAATGAGGTGGACAGCACCATAGATGGCAGGAAGTGCCGCGAAATTTGCGTGCACAAAGCTCCTGCATACTACTACCTTTTGGTAGTGTGGCACTTCTTCACTCCTGCTATTTGCCCTGCGTGCTGCCTCGCTGTGAAGGGTTATGCCTCTGAGCATTTTAAAATCACCAACAGGTAAGTCAGATCTGAAGAGAAAGCGAACAGACAGTCCGTCTTCATAGGGCATCTGCTTGCCTGAAAGTAGTATGTTCACTTTCGGTTTCACAGCATAGTGAACATCGCATACTCCCTGTATCCTATTTTTGACTGTCTCATTAATGTCTGCCTCTTTCTTTAGTTCTATTGTTTATTTGTTTGGGAGTTTTATAACCCTCTGCCAGTAAACGTTTGGTTACTTCACTGGGCAGTTTTGATTTAAGCCTGGCACCCTCAGGCATAAAACACCCTAATTAAAGCCCCCTAAAACATCCATTGTACGATAGGCAGAGGCTTTGCATCTTCAGGTTTAGCACCCTACTCTAACCTCAGCATCCTAGTCCCTCACCTAGATATGGTGCAGGGTTGTGCTTTTCAGAGAGGCACCTCCAAATACAGCCCCTTTCTCCAATCTTCACACTCCTGGGACAGTCTTGGCATCTTGCGCCAGAGCTCCCATAAATACAGCAACATACTAAAATGTACCCCCAGGGCACCCTTCTACATGTGGTATACACCTGACATTTTTAGGCACAGCAGCTGGGACATTAATCTCCTAGGTCACACATCCCAGACACTGGGTATCCTTTGGCCTATTGTTATATTTTCAAACTTGCACCCTTCAGAAGCAAATCACTAGCATTATGATAAAAATTCAGGATCTAGAGCACTACAGAAGTAGGAAGTTTCTTTTCATCGGCTGTGAAGGAGAAAGCCTTCAGCCTCAAAGTCTATCCCAGGGATGAACTTGTACCAATCACTACCCCAGAGGAGCGACCTGCTTCACCTGATCCCAGAAATCCTGACCACTACCATTGTCCCAAAGAAGACACCTGCCTCACTCCCAGGTCCAGGGAACAGGGACATCTTAGTGATTTTGGGGGGGGGGCCATATTCAGCACAGCTTTGAATTTATGAACCAGTTTCAGCTCTTTCATGCCCTCTTCGGTCTGGTCACTGACCGTGCACTGGCACACTGGTCCAAATTCTAAATGTGTTGACATTTCATATTCAGGGATAGTGACGTGTGTATTCAATATTGTAACACAGCGGCAGCTCACTAATATTACTGCAAATAATCTCTGTGACACCCTCCCATTTCTTGTGTGTGCAGTGCTGTTTTGTTCTAAAATAAACTTTTTTTATGGGTGTTGCATGAAACTGAAACACATTTGTCTGCAAAAAAATCTCTTTAGTAGACTCTCACACATCACCACAGTAAAAATAAATTAAAGGAAAATGCTATTTAAAACAATCTGTTTAAGATTGATTCAAGATAGTCAGGGTAAGACTCTCTCCAGAACAGAGCTGGCTCTATCGGGGGTCCCCCTTAAAGGCTGCGGCCCTGGGCCAGAGCCCACATTGCCTATGTCTTAAAACGTCTCTGCCAGGGAAGACATCTGCTACAACCTGTTTATCAAATAAACTGCTTACCTCAATGCCTGGCAGAGGGTGTCAACCGCTTTTTTTCATGGAAAGAGAAGCTGTGATAAGATGGGCAGTGCAGGAATGGGGAGTTTTTTCTGGGAGGTGAGAATGGGGCAGTGCTGCTTAGGATGGCCAAAGTTGAAATTGTTTTTTTTTAATGCCATTGGACAGTGCTTCTCAGTGGAGAGCATAGACTTTGAATGGGACTCATTTTATTGACCACAGAAGTTTCTTTGAGGAGGCTTTGCAAGAATTAAGTGGAGAACCCGTAACAATTTGCACACATTTTATCTTGAAAAATGTAGTTTTGGACTGTGTAGTAAGCCTCTGTCATTTCACCACACCAACTCGCAAACCTGCAGTTTTCTAAACACTCTTACTGTGTTTAACATTATTAGCCAGATATGGACTGGGAAATGCGGATGACAGTCGATTATGTAGAATACCAGGTTCCAGAATTTTTTGTCAAGTGGTGGGGGGGCCCGACATCTAAATAAATTCAGCTGGGGGGGGCTCAACCTAAAAAAGTTTGAAGACCTCTGCGTTAGTGATAGATTCCTTACCTTAGAATAGATACCCCAGCAATACCAACCACGGTGGTGGGTCTGCGAACCAATAATCACACCAGAAAGTCCTGGAGGACGGAACGGCCAAAGAAGCTATCCCTCCAGACTTGGCTGTCCAGGCAGTAGTGTCTCGCAAATGTGTGCAGCGAGGCCCACGTAGCTGCCTGACAAATGTCCTGCAAGGGCACTCGTCAGCCCAGGGCAGTCGTAGTCGCCGTGGCCCGAGTGGAATGAGCCCTCAGCCCAACAGGAGGTTCCTTCTTAGCCAAGGAGTAACACGCCTGGATGCACAAGATGATCCACCGAGAGATGGTCCGCTTGTGCACCGCCCGTCCCTTCTTAGCACCCACGTAACCAACAAAGAGTTGGTCATCCACCCGGAACTGGCGTGTGTGATACAGATAGTAAGAGAGCGCACGTTTTGGGTCCAGACGGTGGAGCCTCTCTTCCTCTTTCGAGGGATGCGGAGGTGGAAAGAAGGTGGGCAAGGTGATGGACTGCCCGATGTGGAAGGCCGTGATAACCTTGGGCAGGAAAGAGGGTCTCGTCCGCAACACAACCTTGTCCGGATGGACAGAGAGGAAAGGAGGTGTGGAAAAAAGAGCCTGGAGCTCACTCACTCTCCTGGCAGAGGTGATGGCAACCAGGAAAGCAGTCTTCAAAGTTAGAAGACGGAGAGGACAGTTATGGAGCGGCTCAAAGGTAGCACACATTAGGTAAGTAAGTACAAGGTTCAAGTCCCACTGGGGCATCACGAAAGGAACAGGAGGAAACATGTGTGTGATGCCCTTCAAAAACCTATTTACAATTGGGGACTTGAACAAAGATGGCTGATCAGGCAGCCTTAAGAAGGCGGAAAGCGCAGAAAGGTAGCCCTTGATAGTGCCCAGAGCAGAGCCCTGCTGGGCAAGAGAAAGAAGGAAGAGGAGAACCACAGAAAGGGGGGCAGAGAGTGGATCCACAGCCTTTGCTGTGCACCATGCCACAAATCTGTTCCACCTGCAGGCGTATACCGACTTTGTGGAGGGCCGCCTGGCCGCCAGAATGACATTACAGACTTCAGGAGGCAAGTCAAAGGGCCTCAACTGTCGCCGCTCAATCTCCAAGCTTGTAGGTGGAGACTGGACAGGTTCGGGTGGAGGACCGTAGCTCTGGATACCAATATCTTCGTGCCCAGTCCGGAGCCACAAGGATAACCTGGGCCCGGTCGCGCCTGATCTTCTTAAGCACTCTGGGTAGAAGTGGTATAGGCGGAAAGGCGTACAATAGACCGCAGCTCCACTCGCGTCGAAAAGCGTCTCCAAGCGAGTGCCGCCTTGGAAATTCCAACGCGCAGAACTGATGACATTGCACGTTCTCTTCTGTGGCGAATAGATCTAACCAAAGCTCTCCCCACTGCTGAAAGAGACCTTGCGCCACGTCCGAGTTCAGACGCCATTAGTGATCCATCATGCACCGACGGCTGAGTTATTCCGCCCTGGCATTCAGAGAACCTGCCAGGTATTGAACCACCAGGGTCACGCCCTGATGTTCCAGCCACTGCCAGAGACGCAGAGCCTCCTGGCATAGGGTCCACAACCCCACCCCGCCTTGTTTGTTGCAGTACCACATGGCGGTGGTGTTGTCCGTGAACACCTGCACTACACTCCCCCGGACAGAGGGGAGGAATGCCTTCAGTGCAAGTCGGATCGCCCGCAGCTCCAGAAGGTTGATGTGGAGCTGGGACTCCATCGGAGACCAGAGGCCTCTGATCTCCGCCTCTCCCATGTGGCCCCCCTAGCCCTGGAGGGACGCGTCGGTCACAACTACGTGCTCCGGGTGGGGTAGGGAGAGGGATCTACCACTGACCCAATCGCGGTCCGTGAGCCACCACTGCAACTATCTTGCAGTGCCCTCCGAGATCAAGACATGGTCGGACAAGTTGCCCTGATGCTGGGCCCACTGAAACTTCAGGTCCCACTGCAGAGCCCGCATCCGTCACCGGGCGTGATGCGCCAGAAGGATGCAGGAGGCCATCAGCCCCAGAAGCCACAGCGTCAACCTGACCGAGACTCGGGATAAAGGCTGAAAGATCGGAATCAGAGCCTGAATATCCCAAACCCGGTGTTCGGGAGGATAAACCCGAAAATGCGCCGAGTCTAGAACCGCTCCGATGAAGAGGAGCTTCTGAGAGGGACACAGGTGTGACTTCGACAGATTGATGGAGAATCCCAGCAGGTGCAGGAGGTCGGCCGTAGTCTGGAGGTGGCGGACGACTGTCTGGGGCGAGCCCACCTTCAACAACCAGTCGTTGAGGTAGGGGAAGACTGAAACCCCTAACCTGCGCAGATGAGCTGCTACCACCGCTATCACCTTCGTGAACACCCGTGGGGCGCTGGTAAGGCCGAAGGGGAGCACGGTAAACTGAAAGTGCTCGTGGCCTACCGTGAACCGCAGGTAACGCCGGTGGGCCGGCAGGACGGGGATGTGAAAATAAGCGTCCTGCAAGTCCAACGCTACCATCCAGTCTCCGGGGTCCAGGGCAGCTAAGACCTGAGCCAAAGTCAGCATCTTGAACTTCTCCTTCCGGAGGAAGCCGTTGACGTTCCGTAGGTCCAAGATAGGGTGTAGGCCCCCTTTGCCCTTCTTGGGTACCAGAAAGTAGTGGGAGTAACAACCACACCCTACTTCTGGCCCAGGAACGCGCTCGATGGCCCCCTTGGTCAAGAGGGACGTAACTTCCTCTTGCAGAAGTTGCAAGTGATCCCCCGACACGCGGTGGAATTGCGGTGGCATGGCTGGAGGGGTCGTCTCGAAGGGGAGGGAGTAGCCCTTGCGGACGATTTGCAGCACCCACCTGTCCGACGTGACAGTGCGCCAGTGGAAGAGTTGATGGCGAACCCTGCCCCCCACTGGCATCACATGGGCCTGAAAGCACAGACTAAGAGGGTTTTGAGGCGGGTGCTGCAGGGGAAGGTGCGGACTGGCCTCGCCGTTGTCCCCGACCGCCGGCACGGCGGTTTCCACGGCCGCCACCGCGCTGTGTAGAAGTCTGCAGTGCATGGCTGGCAGCACGTGTGGGAGCGACCCTTCCTTGGCCACGAAAGGAGAGAAAGGCACCCGTTTGCTGGCGTGGGGCCGAGAGGCCCAAGGACTTGGCCGTAGCCCTGGAGTCCTTAAAACGCTCAAGCGCATGGTCTGCCTTGTTGCCAAAAAGGCGACGGCCTTCAAACGGCATGTCCAGGAGTGTGGCCTGGACATCGGCTGAAAAGTTGGCAGACCTCAACCAGGCGTGGCATCGAACCGCCACCGTCATTGCCGTGGTATCCAGCCCACACCGGATGGAATATCGCGCTGCATCTCGACCCTCCGCAAGGGCTTGGGCGAGTTTAGCCCGGGCCTCCTCCGGACATTGTGGCAGCACGTCTGCGACTGTGTCCCACAGGGTGTGGGTGTAGCGGCCCATGAGGCATGCGGTATTTACTGACCGCAGTCCCAAACTCAGGGACGAGAACACTTTCTTTCCGAATTGCTCGTACCTCTTGGATTCCCGATCGGGCGGAGCTGTCGGGAATGCCGTCTGGGAAGTGGATGCCTGGATGACCAGGCTCTCGGGGGTGGGATGGGTGGACAAAAAGCAAGGGTCGCCCGGGGCCGGGCGGTAGCGTCTGGCCACATTCCTATCCACAGGCTGACCTGTGGCGGGCTTAGACCAAGTGCCCACAAGAACGTCACACAAGGCCTCATTAAACTGCAACAGAGGCTCATTGGAGCATGCTTGCGGTTTAAGAACCTCAGTGAGGAGGTTACCCCTCACGGTCGCGACGGGGAGCGTCAGGCTCAAGGCCTTGGCTGCCCGCGTCAACACTACACTGTAGGCAGCCCCCTCCTCCGTAGCCGTAGGTGGGAGGGGAGACAAATCCAGTGTCTGGCGAAGTGTCAATTCCACTGGCCTCCCCAAGCTCATATGTCCAGTCCTGTTGAGACTGCCACTCCTGTGCCAGAGGGTCCACAGACCCCTCCCAATCACCCTTGTCACCCATCTCCTGTAGTTCAGGGTCAACAGATGGGGCCGGTTCGTGGAAATAGAAATCTCCATACGACGCCGAGAGCGGCGCCCAGCGGCGCCGCTCCGGCGCCGGAACCGAATCGAGGGTAGGAGTGGGGACGGTGTCGCCCAAAGGCGGCACCGGGGATGACACCTGCAGGGCCGGCGTCGGTGAGGTCGTGAGGTCGAACGGCGACGACCCGGATCCGGAACCGGAAACAGCGAGGGCCTGCGGCGCCGGGACCGAAGTCGCCGGCGGCGCCGGGGCCAAAGCACCCGACGGCGTCGGAGCTGAAGCACCCGACCCGCTAGGCCCTCCAGCCAGGACCGTCGGGCCCGGAGGCGCCACGGAACCCGGCGGAGGAGGGAGGGACCTCATGGCCATGAGGTACCGCTCGACCTCCTCTGGTGTCGCACCGTGCCCAGGGACCGGAAGGTGTGGGCCAGGTGGCGACGTCCGCAACTCTGTCGGAGCCGCGTGGGTGGTGTCACCCAAACCCCCGGCCGCTTCGTGCGAGCGTCGGGGTGGGTCGGGAGATCGATGACATCTCTCTGACCTCTCATGCCTCTTACCTGAGGAGGATCCCGAAGACCGATGCCGACTCCCGGAGCTGCGAGGGCTCCGACCCCGCGATCGGTCCCTCGACCTCCTGTGGGACCGGGACCTGGAGCGGCGTAGGGCCGACTGCCGGAGCTCCAGTCGTTTGCGGGACCGCTCCCTCCTAGCCTTGGACATCAGGGCCCGGCATTCGGAGCAGGTGCGGTCGTCGTGGACGAGGCCTAGACATTGAAGACACCGGCGATGGGGGTCGGTAACCGACATTAGTCGGCTGCACTTGGAGCAGGGTTTGAACCCGGGCATCCCTACCGGCACCGTAGGAGTCGAAGACTCGAGTAGAAAAATGATCAAAAAGATCAAAAAGTTTAGTCAAAAAATGACTAAGGGGTAGAGCTTCCCCGGATCTGCGCTAGCTGGTGCGGAAAAAAGAAGAACTGACGTCAGCGCGCGAGGGCGGCGGCTAAGTACTCCGACGACGTCATTCCGGCGCTAACGACGCCGACGATGGATGCGGAGCCGCGGACGACGCCTGCCGGCGCACAGGGGTTTTGCTACGCAACATTTTCTCGATCCAGTCTGACGCCTGGGGATATTCTAGGGTAAGGAATCTATCACTAACGTGTCTCTTTCAGATATAAGTAACACTGGATGGTGGAGTTAAAGGTTGGGCTTAGTCTGCCCGCAGGCTATCATAGGTGGTGGTCCCTTCATTACAGGGTCCCTGCCATCAGTACGCCGGGGAAGTTTGCCCAATTTTAGGTGGGTTTCCTGATGCAGACTCCTGTCATGATATACAACATCGGGCCCACTCATCGTTCAGTTTTGACAAAAGTGCATCCACTGCTCCTTCTCATTTTAAAACATTAGACAATGCAACAATGCAGTATTTCAAAAGCAGATGTAACTACAAAGAGCAAATTTTGATAATGCATTCTTTTTATTAGTAGACAATAGCATTGCATAGCTTCATACACACTTTGACCCCAATTCCATCACAGTCTCTCTCTCTCTCTCTCTCTCTCTCTCTCAGTCAGTCAGTCTCTCTTAGTCAGTCAGTCTCTCTCTCAGTCAGTCAGTCTATTATTCTCTGTCATTCAGTCTCTCTCAGTCAGTCTGTAAGTCAGTCTCTCTCTCTCTCTCTCTCTCTCTCTCTCTCTCTCGCTCTCTCTCTCTCTGTCAGTCAGTCGGTCTCTCTCTCTCTCTCTGTCAGTCTCTCTATCTCTCTCTTTCTGACAGTCTGTCAGTCAGTCTCTCTCAGTCAGTCAGTCAGTCTCTCTCAGTCAGTCAGTCAGTCTCTCTCAGTCAGTCAGTCAGTCAGTCAGTCTCTCTCTGTCAGTCAGTCGGTCTATCTCTCTCTGTCAGTCTCTCTCAGTCAGTCCCTCTCTCTGTCAGTCTCTCACTCAGTCTCTCTCTCAGCCAGTCTCTCACCCTGTCAGTCCCTCTGTCTGTCAGTCTCTCTCTCAGTCTCTATCTGTCAGTCTCTCTATCTTTCTCTTTCTGTCAGTCTCTCTCAGTCAGTCAGTCTCTCTCTCAGTCAGTCTCACTCTTTCTGTCAGTCAGTCTCTCCCTTTCTCTCAGACAGTCTCTCACAGTCTCTCTCTGTCATGTTCTCTCAGTCAGCCAGTCTCTCTCGCTCAGTCAGCCAGTCTCTCTCTCTCAGTCACTCTCTCTCTCTCTCTGTCAGTCAGTCAGTCTCTCTCTGTCAGTCTCTCTCTCTCTTATTCTCTCTCTCTCAGTCAGTCTCTCTCTCTCTCTCTCTCTCTCTCTGTCAGTCAGTCTCTCTCTCTGTCAGAGTCCCAGTCTCTCTCTGTCAGTCTATCTCTGTCAGTCAGTCTCTCTCTCAGTCAGTCTCTCTCTCAATCAATCAATCTCTCTCAGTCAGTCAGTCTCTCTCTCTTAGTCAGTCAGTCTCTCTCTTAGTCAGTCTCTCTCTGTGTCAGTCCCTCTCTCTGTCAGTCCTTCTCCCTCAGTCAGTCTCTCTCCCTGTCAGTCTCTCTCTCTCAGACTCTCTCTCTCAGTCTCTCTTTCTCAGTCAGTCAGTCTTCCAGACAGTCTCTCTCTCCCTCTGTCAGTCTCTCTCAGTCAGTCATTCTCTCTCTCTCACAGTCAGCCAGTCTCTCTCAGTCAGTCTCTCTCTCTCTGTCAGTGACTCTCTCTGTCAGTCTCTGTCAGTCAGTCTCTCTGTCAGTCAGTCTCTCTCTGTGAGTCTCTCTCTCTCAGTCAGTCTCTCTCTGTCAGTCAGTCTCTCTCTCTGTCAGTCAGTCTCTCTTTGTCTCTCAGTCTCTCTCTGTCTGTCAGTCTCTCTCAATCAGTCTCTCTCTCAGTCAGTCTCTCTCTCTCTCTCTGTCAGCCTCTCTCTCTGTCAGTCTCTCTCTCAGCCAGCCAGTCTCTCAGTCTCTCTCTCTCTTAGTGTCTCTCTCTCTGTCAGTCAGTCTCTCTCTCTCCCAGTCAGTCAGTCTTTCTCAGTCAGTCATTCTCTCTCTACCTCGATCAGTCTCTCTCTCTCTCTCTGTCAGTCTCTCTCTCAGTCAGTCTCTCTCAGTCAGCCAGTCTCTTTCAGTCAGTCAGTCTCTCTCGCAGTCAATCAGTCTATCTCTCAGTCAGTCAGTCTCTGCCTCTCTCTCTCAGTCTCTCTCTGTCAGTCAGTCTCTCTCTCTGTCAGTCAGTATCTGTCTAGCTCAGTCAGTTTCTGTCTGTTAGGCAGACTCTCTCTCTGTCAGTCAGCCTCACTCTCAAACAGGATCTCTCTCTCTGTCAGTCAGTCAGTCACTCTCTCAGTCAGCCAGTCTCTCTCTCTCTCTCTCTCTCTCTCTCTGTCAGTTTCTCAGCCAGTCAGTCTCTCGGTCAGTCAGTATTCAGTCTCTGAGTCAGTCAGTCAGTCTCTACTCTCTCTCCACTCTCTCTCTCTCCATTCTCTCTCTCAACTCTGTTCACTCTATCTCCACTGTCTCTCTCTCCACTTTCTCTCTCTCTACTCTCTCCCCACTCTCTCACTCTCTCTCTCTCTCTCTCCACTGTCTCCCTCCAATGTCTCCCTCCACTCTCTCTCTACTCTCTCTCCACTCTATCTCCCTTTTCGCTCTCTCTCTCTCTACTCTCTCTCCACTCTCTCCACTCTCTCTCTCTCTCTCCACTGTCTCTCTCCACTCTCTCTTTCTCTCTCCACTCTCTCTCCACTATCACTCTCTCTCCACTCTCTCTCCACCCTCTCTCTACTCTCTCTCTACTCTCTCTCCACTCTCTCTCCCTCCACTGTCTCCCTCCACTCTCTCTCTACTCTCTCTCCACTCTCTCTCCCCACTCTTTCTCCACTCTCTCTCTTCTTTATCTCTCTCTACTCTCTCCACTCTCTCTCTCTGCAATCTCTCCACTCTCTCCACTCTCTCTCCACTCTCCCTCCACTGTCTCTCTCTCCACTCTCTCTCTCCACTCTCTCTCTCTCCACTCTCTCTCCCACTCTCTCCACTGTCTCTCCACTCTCTCTCTCTCTCCACTGTCTCTCCACTCTCTCTCTCTCTCCACTGTCTATCTCTACTCTCTCTCTCTCCACTCTCTCTCTCTACTCTCTCTCCCCTCTCTTTCTCCACTCTCTTTCCACTCTCTCACTCCACTGTCTCTCTCTCCACTTTCTCTCCACTGTCTCCATCTACTCTCTCTACTCTCTCTCCACTCTCTCTCTCTCCACTCTCTCTCTACTCTCTCTCTCTCTCTCTCTCTCTCTCCACTCTCTCTTTCTCCACTCTCTCTCCACTGTCTCCCTCCACTCTCTCTCCACTGTCTCTCTCTCCACTCTCTCTCTCTCTACTCTCTCAATCTCTCCACTGTCTCTCTCCACTCTCTCTCTCTCCATTCTCTCTCCACTCTCTCCCACTCTCTCTCACAAAGTAGCACCCTTCTCCCCTCTGTCTTGCACCCTTCTCTACCTTGCACCTTTCTCCTCTCTGCCTTGCACCCTTCTCCCCTCTGTCTTGCACCCTTCTCCCTTCTGCCTTGCACCCTTTTCCCCTCTGCCTTGCACCCTTCTCCCCTCTGCCTTGCACCCTTCTCCTCTCTGCCTTGCACCCTTCTCCCCTCTGCCTTGCACCCTTCTCCCCTCTGCCTTGCACCCTTCTCCCCTCTGCCTTGTACCCTTCTCCCCTCTGCCTTGCACCCTTCTCCCCTGTGCCTTGCACCCTTCTCCCCTTTGCCTTGCACCCTTCTCCCCTCCCCGTTGCACCCTTCTACCCTCTGCCTTGCACCATTCTCCCCTCTCCCTTGCACCCTTCTCCCCTCTGCCTTGCACCCTTCTACCCTTCCGCCTTGCACCCTTCTCTACCTTGCACCCTTCTCCCCTCTGCGTTGCACCCTTCTCCCCTCCGCCTTGCACCCTTCTCCTCTATGCCTTGCACCCTTCTCCCCCTCCCCGTTGCACCATTCTCCCCTCTGCCTTGCACCCTTCTGCTCTCCGCCTTGCGCCCTTCTCCCCTCTGCCTTGCACCCTTCTCCTCCTCCCCGTTGCACCATTCTCTCCTCTGCCTTGCACCCTTCTCCTCTCCACCTTGCACCCTTCTCCTCTCTGCCTTGTACCCTTCTCCCCTCTGCCTTGCACCCTTCTCTACCTTGCACCCTTCTCTACCTTGCACCCTTCTCCCCTCTGCCTTGCACCCTTCTCCCCTCTGCCTTGCACCCTTCTCCTCTCCGCCTTGCACCCTTCTCGGCCACCCCCTTGCACACTTCCCACCCAATGGAGGGGGCTGCCACCTGGAACAATGGCACCATTTCAAAAGCATGATGGACTACGGCCGGCCCTGACTGGGCCCCCCCTTGCCTATCTGCGGACGCCCATGGTGCATTCTAACAAGAGTGCTTACCTGAGGGCAACATTTTGCTGCCTTGTCTCTTCTCATATGAGCATTGCCCTGGAGAATGCTGTCTCTGGGGCCCCCAACTCATCCTTGTCCTTGTCTCTTCTCAGAGGAGCCGAGCCCTGTGGGGAATGCTGGCTCTCACTGAAGAGCTGGGGGCCCCCCTTCATTTACTGAAGAGAGTGGGGCCCCCCGCACAGCGGGGGCTGCGGGGGCGTTTGTTACGCCCCTGCAGTGTTGTTGACATCTACTCTCCGATCTCCCCGTCTTCAGACACCCCTTCCACTTCCAGCAGGACATCCTTGTTGTTCACGTTCATGGCTGCTCCCTGCAAAGGGATCCCTCCTCTCCCCCAGGATTTGGAAAGCGCAACAGTCTGCTCACAGCTGGAGAAGGGAGGAAGAGGCTCTCAGGGAGGCAGGAGGAGACTGGGGAAGCCGTAGTCAGTGGTGAGGAGAAGCCTGACTCGACTGTATACGAGGCTGCTGGGATGGAGAACAGGGCAGTCCGCGGCGAAGAGAATGAGAGAGCAGTAGTGAAATACCAAATTGAGTATGTGGTGTAACAGCCAGAGCTGCCGTTTTTGGAGCTAGGGATGCGTTGGCTAAACATCTTGTGATCCCGGCACATCACCTGATCTTCCTGTGCCTACGAATAATTAATATGTTCTTGTGTAACGCAACTGGTGCTCATGTAAAGAGCACCAATACCTTTGGTCGAGTTAATACCCGATTTCCTTTGCCCTTTTTCTGTTTTCTTTAGCTGCCTGACCTGCAGAAACAAAAGATGCAGGCTGTGTTGCTGTTTTTAAAAAAAAATGTTTTTATTGGTATTTACAAGATACATTATACAAAAGAAACATTGACATATAGCAGTTTTCGGATTTGGTTATCTGGGGACAGATTGATTGTCTTGTCAATCAGATTCTTCTTGTCTGCCCCGTGAGGTCTGGTTCACATAAAAACATAAAACATACACCACATAGATTGTTGCAATTGGACGCGTACTGAGTTGGAACATAAAACATTAAGGTAAATGGTGGTTATTTGGTGACAGAACGCCGGAGCTGGTTTGGTTTATTTGCCAGGCATGAGTTGTCTTTGGGGGTTAATAGGTGTTTAGAAATCTATCTAGTTTCGCCCACATCCCTCTGTCAGCGTGCCTCCCCAGTGTGTGTCTGAGTGCAGTGCTATCGGCACCTCTGAGAAAGGTCACCCAGTTCAGTCACCCTTTGAATGTGGCTTTGGAGTTGTCCTTCCACTTGGCTAGTACTGTTTTGATTGCAGTCATAAGGAGGAAATCTAGGAGGTTTCTGTCCTCTTTAGTAGTGATGTCTGTTGTGATGTGTGCTGTGATAGTTGTGGCAAATGTTTCTTTTATGCTGCAGCCTAGGATTTTGTTTATGAAGTCGATCACCTTTTTCCAGACGTTTTTGACCTTGGTGCAGCGGTAGATGAGGTTCTCTTGGTCCCCTCTATCCGTGCCACAGTTCCAGCAGGTGTCTTTGTCACTTATGCCTATCGAAGTGAGGCGGGCTGGAGTCCAGTATGCTTGGTGCAGGAGCCAGAATTTAGTTTGAGCCAGCACTGGGAATATCATATTTTTTGACGGAGTTGCCCAGAGGATTTGTAGTTCCTGTTCCGTGAGTTTGGAGCCTATTTGGGTTTCCCAGTAGCTGGTGTTTTTGGCGTTGAGTTTGGTGGAGACTGATCGGAGGAGTTTGTAGAGGAGCGAGATTTGGTGCCTTGTTTTGTTTATGGTTTCCATATATTGGAAGATCGATGGTTTCTCTTTGCCTAATTTTGACTTTTTTAATGCAGTTGTTATCGCTAGGAAATTGTATAGTTCTATGTCTGGTAGGTCGTATCTTGTTTTCAGGCTGTTAAAGGTATGGGGTTCTCCATCAGCTTCTAGTTGAGCTGGGAACTAGGGGCCATATTACCAAGGGCCCTTATCGCCGCTTTAGCGGGAATTTTTCCCGCTAAAGCGGCGATAATTTTCTCGCCCAATTACCAAGCTGTCGCTAACACCAGTTAGCGACAGCTTGTAGGCGAAAGCGAGCATTTTGGGGCCCACTTAGCATGTCTGCGATATTTATCGCTAATGACATGCAAAGTGGGTGTGCCAAAATGTTAGCGACTGAAAACAGTCGCTAACATCGCTATCGCCTATGATCAACACAGGCGTAGTTTTGGAAATATTTGCGCTAAGCGCGAATATCTCCAAAAGCTAACGCCTGCCCTGACCAGTTCTTAGCCATGTTATCCATAGAGAGGTGGATAACATGGCTAAGAGCATTGTCACGGTAATGCCTGAATATCGCTGTATTGACAGCAATATTCACGCATGTCGCCTGTTTTAGCAAGGTATCTCAGCGATAAAAACAGGTGAAGGGCGGCGATATAAATATTGCCGCTAACCCAACTTAGCGATATTTATCGCTAGTTGTTGGTAATATGCCCCTAGATTCCTAGTTTTCTCCATGCCGCCATGTCGAGCGGTTTCTCTCTGTATTTAATCTTGGGGTTTGCCCAGAGCGTTTCCCACTGTGAGTACCTGATGCTGTTTGCGAGTTTCTGATCTACTTTGAGCAGTGCGTGCCTTGTGATCCTAAAGATCGGGTTGTTCTTAAGTGTATGTTTGTTAGATGTGAGGAGTGTTAGTGGGTTTGTGTTATTTAGAATTGCTTCCTCTATGGCAAGCCATGTCGGTGTGTATTGCTGTTTCGGGAGCTCCCAGTGCATCCCCTGTCTGGCTATGAAGGCTAGTTGAAATGTTCTTAGGTCCGCTAGGTTGAGTCCACCCAGTTTCTTCTCTAGTCTGAGTTTTTGGAGGCCTATTCTGGGTTTCTTTACTCTCCATATGAATTTGTTTAGCATTCTGTCTATTTTCCTGTGGAAGTCGTCTGTGAGTGCTAAGGGTAGCATACCTGCAAGATAATTAACTATGGGGGTGATGATCATCTTTACAGTGTCTATTCTGCCCCACCAGGTGATGTATTTCGGTGACCAGGTTTCTAGTAGCTCCTTGAGCTTCCCCAGAGTTGTTTTGTCATTTTGTTCTAAGGTGCTCGTTAGACTTTTCCCAAATTGGATGCTTAGGTATTTGACAAACCCAGGTTGCTAGGCCAGCCCCGAGGTCCCTATTACCTCTCTTGTTGTGTGTATGTTGAGGGGCAAGCATTCTGATTTATCTCTGTTGAGTTTGTATCCTGAGTGGTTTGCGTATGTTTCGATTGTTTGCATGAGTGATGGTATGGATCGGCCGTGTTTTCCGTTATAATAAGTAAATCATCGGCATAAATGGCAAGTTTGGCTGTGGTGTTGTTGATTGTCACGCCTGCTATGTCTCTGTTAGCCAGAGTGTCTCTTAGAAGGGGTTTGAGTGCTAATAGGAACAGTAGCGGTGATAGCGGGCATCCTTGTCTGGTCCCTCTCTCAAGTTTAAATTGGGCTGAGGAACTTCCGTTAATGGATATCTGTGCTTTGGGGTTTTTGTACAGTGCCATGACTTTCTTTGTGTAGCTGTCACCTAGGTTGTGTGCTTGCATGCACTTCTCTAGGAAATGCCAGGATACTCTGTCGAAGGCCTTCTCTGCATCTAATGTGATAGCTACTGCGGAGTTGAGTGAATTTGAGCAGTGCTCTATGACTTGACAGAAGAGTCTTGTGTTATCGTGGGACATGTGTGTTTTCATATAGCCTACCTGTGTGTTTCCTATCAGTTGAGGTAGTAGTTTGTTTAGCCTTGTGGCAAGAACTTTGGCATATAGCTTACAGTCTAAGTTTATGAGTGATATGGGGCGGTAATTTTTGGGCCATTGCGGGTCTTTTCCTTCCTTGGGAATTACAATTATGTTGGCTTGTGCCATAGTTTCTGTAACTATACCCTCTTTGGCGCAATGGTTGAAGGTTTTGGTCAGGACTGGGAGAAGGTGTTCTTGGAACGTTTTGTAAAAGGGTGCAGTGTACCCATCTGGGCCTGGGGCTTTGTTGTCCTTTAGAGATTTTATAGCTAACGCGACCTCACTCTCTTTTATATCTTGGCCAAGTGTTTTGGCTTCTTCTTCTGTTATCTTTGATAGGTTTAATCTGTGTAGGTAGGCCGAGCACCCCTCTTGGTCAATGTTGTCGTCCCTTGTGTAGAGATCTTTGTAGAACTCCATGAAGGTGTGTAGGATATCTTTGTGTCTGGTGTGTGTCTTGTTGTTTGAGTCTGTGATTGTGGAGATACAGCGTTGTCTTTGCTTGAGGTATGATGCTAGTATTTTTCCTGCCTTATTGGCTTTGCAGAGGTTGATCTGTTTGTATTTTCTTATCCACAGCCCTGCTCTTTCACTGAGAATCCTGGTAAATTCGTAGTTCTTCCCTGTAAGTTCTATCAGGACAGCTGTGTTTGAGGTGTCTTCGATATGTTTGGTCTCTAGTAGTTGTCAACGGCCCCAGCAGCGCTGTGGATGCCTGGCTTCACCTTGGGGGTGCCCAGGAGTGGACATTTCACAGGAAAGCCAGGATGGGTTCCGCAGCGTTATGAATACAGCGCTACGAGGCCTCCGGGTAGAAGTGCGCTATATAAAATACAAACATTTACATTTACATGTCTGTTTCTAGCTGGTCTAGTTGCTTTTTGGCTTCTCTGTCTCTTCTGGCTTTGATTTCTATCAATGTTTCCCTGACGGTCGCCTTAAGGGCGTCCCATAGGGTTTTTGGGTCTATGTCTGGTGTGTGATTCTCTTTTACATATTCCTTGATGGCTTGCTCTGTTTTGCCCTTGTCCTCCTGTCGTTATGTTGTTGAACCGCCATCTGCGGGTGGTGTGGTCATTATGTCGGCCTGTTAGTTGTAGACTGATGCATGATTGATCTGAGATTGTTCTTGCCGCGATGTCTGTGTGTTCTATGGAATGTGTGTGCAAGCCTGAGATGAGGATGTAGTCGATTCTGCTGTAGGAGTTATGTGGTTTGGAGTAGAAGGTGTAATCTATGTTGTCTGGGTGCTGTAGGCGCCATGGGTCTTGCAGGTCGAATCTTTTGCATATGTTTTTCAGAGTGTTGTAGGAGGCAGGGGGCCGTGTTTGGGAGCTTGATTGTCTGTCTAGGGTGTGGTCTAGGACTAGGGTAAAGTCTCCGGCCACTATGTTCATGTCGCTCGTCTGATTCGCTTCTAATTCTCTTGACACCCCCTCCCAGTATGTTGTGTCATCTATGTTTGGTGCGTATATGTTAGTTACTAGTATGGTTTCTTCACCTCTTTTGAGTTGGGTGATCAGAAGCCTTCCTTTGTCATCATGCTGGACACTCTCAATGATTAACTTGGACTTAGTGTTAACTAGTGTGATTACTCCTCTTTTTTTCCTACAGCTGGCGAGCATGCTAGTTGGCATATCCAGCTTGCCCTGAGCTTATTCGCTTCGTCCATGGAGAGTTTGGTTTCTTGTAGGAGAATAATATCGCCCTTGGTCTTCGCTAGGTAGTCTAGTGTTTTTTTCCTTTCTATTGGATGGTTCAGACCTTTGACATTGAGGTAGATAATCTTAAGGTGTGTTGTTGGTATTCATTGTATTGGCCTGTTAATCGCTGTCTTACGAGCGAGCGTTTACTGAGACCTTTGGTTGCCTGCCTTTTGTCTGTGTGCGTCCTATCTGTTTTTACTGGACAGCGTCTTGCTCCATGCTTTCGGTCTAAGGGTGTGGTATTGACAAGGACATGACATACTGGCCAAACATGACATAATGAACAAACATGACGGACGTAACAAACCCGCTTCCCCATTCCCCCCCATCCTCCCCTCCCCACCCTCCCCTCCCCTACTGCTGTGTCGAATTGTAGACGTGCGACAGCAAGGTCCCTCTCGCCCCGCATCCCCCCCTGGGATAGCCTTATACTTTAGGTCGGTTTAGCCCTCCCCCATCAGTAGCAGTTATTTGCATAGTGTCTCAAATTGTGCTCTAGTTTTTAAAAAGATGTAAAAGGATATACAAGTTCCGTTCACTTGGTTGGTCTGTGCAGAGTGTTTGTTTTGTACCCTCTCTTGTAATTCCGTGGGGTAGGTACTGCAGTACAGCTTTCGAGCTCTCGATGTGGCTGTAGTGTCTGTAATGGTCTTTAGCTTCTTTTAGCTTCTTTTAGGCTTGTCTCTCTTTAAGGTAGTTCAGTTAGTCTTTTATGAGGTAGGTTCCGATGTGAGCTGTGGTCGAGTTTTTGAGCTCTTCGGTGGTTTATTTTATTATTTGTATTTTTTTAATTTTTTGTTGCCAGTGTAGTAGAGTTCTTATCTACTCCATCTCGTTGTGAAGGTCCGGTGAGGCGCTTCTTTTGCTTGACATGGGTTGACATTCCATTACTTGTGATGTGGGTCCGGCTAGGTATCGTGAAAGTTCAGCTGGGTCTTCGAAGGTTAACATGACTCCTTTGTTGTTTATCCTGAACCTTGATGGGCCGGTGAATGAGAAGTTGTGTTTCCTTTCCTCAGCTTTTTTCTTATGGCCAGGAAGCCTTTCCTGATGTCTACTGTTCCTTTTGAGTAGTCTTGCGTGAGGATGATCTTATGTCCGTTCCATTGTAGATTTGGGGTCTTCCTCGCCACTCCGAAGATGGCACCCATATGGTGTGAGCGTAGTGGTTTGCATATTATCGGCCTTGGCCCTGTTCTGTTGGTTTGTTTGAAAGCCGGGACTCTGTAGGCTTTGTCCATCTCGAAGGGGCTTTCGAATTCGAGATTTGTTAGCTTTGGTATAAGATTCTGTATCATTGCAACACACAAGCCAGTTTTGTCTTCTTCTCCTTTTGGTACCCCCAGAATTCTTATGTTCCCATTCCTTTGTCTGTCTTCAAATTCTGCTGCTTGTTTTCGGAGATCTGTTGTTACCTTGGCAATGTTGCCAATCGCTTTGCCTGTTAGCTGTGACCTGTCTTCTATGTCGCTGACCCTTTGTTCCACTGCTGATATTCTGTTGCTTGCCGTGTGGATGTCTGCCCTGACTGCTGCCAGTTCGAGTTGTATGGCGTCAGTGTTTTTTTCCGTTGATTTGGCCAAGTCATGTACTTTGGCTAGCTTTTTGAGAATGCTATCTAGCGTGATGTTAATGTCCGATTTCTGTTTGAAGGGGGATTCTGGGTGTCCTTCGGGTTTGGTATTTTTTGGCTGTTGCGACAGCTTTCCGTCATTTCCTGTCCTCTTTCCCTTTTTCAGACCTCTTTTGGCTAGCAGGAGTTCAAATCTTTTATTACCGCATGTTGGTGTTTGTTGGGTTGCCAGCTCCTGCAGCTGGATTTGTTCTCCTCGTCTGACCTTGGAGCGGACACTTCTTGCTTTCTTTCGCTCCTACTAGTCTGTCTGCTCTTTTGAGCACTGCGTCTCTTGGGGGTCTGCTCTCAGCCGTGCTTGTATTTGTTATTTTGTGGTAGGTGTGCGCTACTGTGATCGCGTGACACCGAACTGTCTGCTTACACAAACCGCTGAGATCTCAGTCAACCTCGTTCGTCTTTTGGTTGTTGTGTGTGATTGCTCTTCGTTTTGTTCTACTTTATTTTCTTTCTCTTTCTGCCCCTTATGCTCGAGACAGTGGTTTCATTTGCCTAATTACTCCCCTTCTCATTCTTTCCTCTTGTGCGCAAGGTGGTGCTTTGCTTGACTCTGTTGGCTCTCGTTTTGAGTGCAGGAGCGCCGCGCAGGTGGTATGCGCTGACCTCGTGGGTATGCTGGTCTAGAACTGTTGCTCAGTTTACTTTGGCTCCTTTTCCATCCTCCACTCAGCGCTAGGATGGCCACCCCCGTGAGACCGTTTCGCTTTTGCTTAGACTGTCAGCTCGGTTTCTCGGCTCTCGTTCTGCCCCTTAAACTGCCCCTTAAGCTCAGGACAATGGTCTCGTTGGGTGGTTGCTTCCTCTCGAGCGCTGCTCGACAGTCTTGCTGTGCTTCCTTGTTCGCCCCCTTTGCGCTCTTGCAGTCTCGCTTCTGCAGTTTCGTGCAACCGGTTCTTCCTCTTGTGTGCAGGTCAGTGCTTCACAGTAGCGCTCGACTGCTTGTTGATTCTTTCTTTTTTTCCGCTGTAGTGTAGTTCCTATTATCCCAATAGGCTCTGCGCATTGGAATAATACCTTCAATAGTATAGGCCTAGACCAGACGTTAACTAGGTCTACTACTGTCGATATTAGACTTAAAGTTTTGGGTTTGCCAGCTAGCTCAGAGTTCACTAGAAACTTTCTCGAACAGGCAAGGAGGAGTTGAACCTCCCTGGATAGACAAGAAGGGATTTCGTTTCTGACAACCATAGAACATGACAACTTTGCTCTCCCCTAATCAAGAGTATATCTCTAGAGTCGTGTGAACAAAAGGCAATTTATTTTACTCAGTCAGTATGTGCATTCTTAGTCTCACCAGATTGTAGAGAAAAGGAAGAGACGGGCGTGTTCAATAAAAGATGGTATTTATTGATCAGTCTCTTTTCTCATACAAGAGAAATGAATCGATATTATTGCAATACTTATGGTTAAGTAAAGTGCATACATTAAAAGCAGAAGTATAAAATAATACTGTAAAAACATTGATATGGTTTCTAAGCCATATAAAGGTTTAAAATGAATAAAATAGATACATACACATATACATTTGACTAATCGTACTCAACTGGTGTTTCTAGCTACGCCTACCCCGTGTACCTGACCTAAGCCTAATACGTGGGCGGGAATAGAAAGTTACAGTTTAAGTTAAGTTTGTTTTGCCAAGTGACTGACTAAAGAATTCTCTGCGAGGGGTTATTCAGTTCTGTACCTGGAATTTAGGATGAATGAGGGATGGTATCTCTCGTCTCTGGTCTCGATATTCCAGGCTGCCTGCGAGGGCTACCCGGAAGCGCCGGAGCTGGATTTCTCGGCAGGAGAAAAGCAGCGTGTCGTTCTCAGCGCGTCAGGAAGGCGGGGCTGCGCCAGCGGGGTCTGCTCTGCTCTGGGCTTCGGCAAGTCTGGCTGCTCCGATCTCGTCACCACCGCGTGTGTTTGCATAGGGCAATATCGGTAATATTTATACCTTTAAGGTGCCGAGATTGACGTAAGGATGGACATAGATACGTCAATAAGGATGTCATACGACCTGGTCGTTAGCACATTCTTTTGCTGAAGTTCTCGATGAAATCAAAACAATGGCCGCAGGGTTTTTCCCAGGTTGTCATAGGTTTGATTTGTTTTGAGAACTCCGTATGCCTTATCAGGGGCTGGAGGAATATCGCTTGTCTAATTAGATGGCAAGCGTTATGACCTAATCAGATAACACGTTCCTGTGCCGTAGTGTGGCTTAATCAGATAACGGTTTCTGCATCATGGGGGTTTTTGCATCATGGGCTGGCTGCTAGTTAACTTTTTAACCAGAATAGGGTCAGGAATAGGGGGATCGATACAGAACCTATAGGAATACATCACACCCACTCCACGCTAACTATGGACATATTTACTAATCTATGCATAGTAAAACATACTATAGAGTATTGTGTATACCTTACCACCCCAAAATACATAAATGCATTTTGAAATTTTCAAATATACGGAAAAAATGCAGTCATATGTATTGTATGCACTCAAGCTGTAGAATAATGCTAAAGTAATCACGCATATCTATACATTATTGCTATTTGGTATATGAGAATTTACACATGAAATGGCTCTTAATACAGAAGAAAGGTTCGAGAGCATTTCATCACAGAATATAATAATAACGAACATCCCAGCGGGCAGCTACTGTCTATAAAGTATCTAAAAATAGAAATGTTAGTTCTCTAAGAATAGTTTCTTACTTTAAGCAGAAGATAAGTGTCCCGTAAAATATGCAAAAATATTTTGGGGCTGCTGAAAAAATTGCTGTCCGTTAACTGGAGGGAAAATTGTTCATGTGACTTTATTATTAAAGTTGAAGGCCAAATTCAGGGAACGCCGTGTGCGAGCTCGCTCAAAAGTCTCTATTTCTGCTCTGGTGAGAACATCATATCATTTAGGCTTTCGAAAAAGCTGTCAACAGCTTCCTGGGAGAGTTCCACTAACTCGGAAAAAGGTGTAACCATGCATTCGTGCGCATGATTGTCTCCATTGACGTTCTGATTTGGATTGCTGACAGAAGGTCGTACCTGATCGATGCTGCTTTCATCTTGAACTTCACTACCCCTTAATCGTAGTGGTGAAGCTTCCACGAATGCCGTCATCAGGATTGGTAGCCGTTGAGGGCAGCACAAAGCATGAGCCTTTGTTGGACTCAACAATGTTTCTGCATCCATTGGCGCATCCGATTGTAGCGTCAGACAGGTGTCTAACATGCATTCTTCTCCGCATAGCAGGCACCTTAATACAGGTAAAACAGATCGTTGCCACATTGGTCGAAATGATAGAAACCAAGTCATGTTCAGGTCTCTAAGCCGGGATAGTCCCAGGATTTTTGATATCCGGTCCCGGTATCCAATGGCTAGGATTGTTTCTTCCCTTGTCGCAGGTGTTTTATCTGTGACATGGTTTGCCATAACGAAATATTAGGACCAAGAATAGGATTCCTGCAATTAGTCCCAAAATGAGGGGAAGTCCGCCAAAAATCGAATGGACGAAATCTGGAAAAATACCCAGTATGGCTTTGAATGGTGTTAATGCCATCGAAAATACTGTCTTAAATACTTTTGAGACTCCGCTGGTATCAGAAATATTTAAGATTTCATTCAGGATTTCTGCGAAATGTATGGGGGAATTAGTTGATAATAAAGAGTGTATCTCTGCAGTCGTCCTTGCGACTTGGAGATCATACGTTTCTTTTGATGACGTGAGCCTGGTCGGCGTCTGAAGAAGCACTGTTTTCATTCTGCTTAAAGTATCTATTCGAATAGAAGTAATTTTCAAGTTGGGCCATGCCCTTGCCTCCCTGTCTGGAAAGGAGCTGGGGAACAATGAGTGTCCACAGCACTTGACCTTCGCAGTCGTAGTTACGAGATAAGGAGTCCCGGGCATAAGACTACAACATCTGCGATCCACAATTAGAATGTAACTCCCATTATAGAGTCTTTGAAAGAATGGTTCTATTTCTGTTGCAGGTGTGCCTTGCTGGTGACATGAAAGGTTATTTGAGTTCCCTTCACAGGCTCCATGCAAACTAATTCCATTACACAGAAGTGTACCGCTTAGTGACATCGCACAATTATTGCCACTAAGAAACACTTTCTGTCCTTTATTACTGACACATGCATGTTAATAGGGCAAGTTCCATGTTGTTTTAATGTACCCTTTCCCCAATTTTTCGTACATGCCAGCCTGTATATATTTTTGGCAGTATTGAAACCTGAAGGTTGAAATTGGAATATTAATTATCCCATGTATTATCCATTCACTGACAGGTCGTTCTGACATTGTCACTGGTAATCTTTCGAGTTTCTCAATGCTCAGGATTGTATAATCAGCACCCTTTTGTGCCATACTGATTTGTCTATCAGTAAGGTAAAGATATGGAATAGTGACGTTGTGTTGATTAAACGCCAAGGTACATAGCCTGAACGCAGATTTTGTAACGTCCAGCCAAGCTGTACAATAGAACGCAATTGAGACTGACCGTGTTGTAACAACAGTAAGTCCTGCGATAATATGTCGATTGCTGAAGACACAATGCTGTCCAAAGAAAAAATTCTGGAGGACAGAGTCATTAACCCATTGTCCACTACAGAAAGTGATTTTTCCAAATTGATACGGTCAATTTCCCGTATACTCTCTGCTGTTTCAATTTGAGTCACCTTCCAGGCCTCGTTGTATGCTGCATATACAGAGGCTGCTATGAAACGTTTTTGACGCTGTTTGCGTGGTCCCATAATGAAATCACGCAAGTCAGCACCATCAGTAAGTAAAGTTAGGTGTTGCTTAATTTCTGCCAGTGTGGAAGTTTGTGGCCATTGAAGGCATAATTTGCCCACACTGTAGGTGGTTATTATCCCTGGGTGATGTCTTTGGGGATATCTAGGGTCTGGCCTGGTAATTTTGAACCCCTGTGTTTTGTTCAGGAATCTGTCTTGACAGTTATTAGTATCTGTGGGCCAGATCAACCACTGTTTCCAATCAGGATGTGTTCTGTTTTGGTTTATTACATAGTTTACGTCTATCTCCTCATCTGTAGAGCTATTGCTGTTCATTGTTGGTTTTGGAATAGACGGTTTATTTAATTCTTTGATTTCGACTAGGCCAAGACAGGTGGTTTGTTGAACAGTGTCATTTAAAAATATAATTTGTTCTGGGATCATGCAGGCTCTAAACAAAGATTCTATACCTTGTACTTGCCATTCTTTCGTACCCCAAACACTTTTCAATTCAACATTTTTGTCCCAATAATCAAAACCAAAAGTATTCATTTGTTCAAAGAATGAGTCTGAATATATCAATTTCGTGTTTGTTATCATGGTCTTTGTCCCTGTCTTATTTGACAATTTAAAATAAAATGTTTCAGCATTACTTGTGTTAAAACCTGAAAAGTATGAATATTTGTCATAAAGGTTCTTGAGCTTCCTTTTGGAGGGGTTGCACAATGTTCCCATTGATTATAATTTAAAACATTTCTAGGTTGTGCAGATCTATGTAGAAAATGGTTGCCATAGTGGTTAGAACAGTACATACTATCATATTTTGTCGAACCCTGCAAATAATCATGTTTGGTAAATTTAGCAGACATCACTAAGTCAGACATCATATTATTTATACTTTCGAAGTCCCAATCATCAGCAAATGAGCTTGGTTTTACAAAGTCACTCAATGAGATCTTAATTTGGTGTGGATATTTCAGGATTTCGACTGGACCATAGATTTCGTAGTCAGTGTTGTCCCATGCTACCCCACCCGGTATAGGATTGGCTGTGAAGTTTACTGAAGAACGTTCTCTTTTCTCGACGTGTGAAGATGTGTGTGGTTTGAGGATCAAGTTGATTTTCTGACTTGCTGTGTCCATTTTAGCATATTTTCCCTCAATGAAGCGTCCCAAAGTTAGTACCATGATGAGCCAAAGTATGAGGATAAATGCACCAAAACCCACCCAAAATTCGATCCATGGAGAAATTAGATATGTTTCTTTCAGTTGTTTCAAAAGTTCTTTAGCTTTATCTTTAAAGGTTTTTGTTGATGGCTGTGTTTTCGATTCACTGAAGCCTTCAGAGGAATCATCGAAGTTTATGAAGTAGCCGGAGGCAGTTCTGTCAATTGTTCCAATTGCTTCAGGATTACTGTTTCTTGCATATTCGTTTGTTACTTCATTGTAGGTTGGTGTGTCTCTGCTAAATGTTTTTATTTGGGTTTTCAGAGGTCTAAGTTCCATTGCATTGTTGCATAGTCCTTGTTGTTCTTCTGTAGGCATTTCGAATGTGAGTAGCCTCTTAGTTAGGACCTCTGTACTGGTAGCAAACCTTGGTGTTCTGCTACTTATTGGGAGTCCACTTGGCCTACTGTTCGTTATCGGCCACATGATTGTGGTTTTACCAGGTCGATGGATACAACTCGGTTCTCCTTTTTACCAGCAAGCGGCGGTAGTACAACTGATCTTGTCCCGTTGATAGACAAGACAGGAACTGCTTTTCTGTAAGAAGGCCCAAATTCCTTCTTTACCGCGATCTTTTCTCTGACTAGATCCCCGACTTTTGGAATCCAGACAGGTCTTGCTGGGACAGGTGGTGGTTCTTCAGTGGTTGTTGGCTGTTGTTTCAACTTTATGTTGCTCAGGTCTTTTCTTGTTTTGTTTAAGTCCTGCAAAATAGCCAAACGATCTTTGATATCAAAGCTTTTTTCCTTTACCACTGAAGTCTGACTGTCAAGGTCAGAGATTAACATCCTAGTTCCAAATAATAATTCGTACGGACTGAATCCCTTCAGAGAATTTCTTGGCAGGTTATTTAGACTACGTTGGACACTTATTAGATGTTTGACCCACCCAGCTCCCGAACCTAATACCTTTGCCGTTATAGATTGCTTTATGTCACGGTTTTTTCTTTCAACAATTCCGTTCCCCTCAGGGTGAAATGGACAAGAGTACCGCAATGTAATGCCCATGCTGACCATGGCCTCCTTATAAGCTCTAGAGTTAAAAGCAGGACCATGGTCCTAATGCAGCATCCCAATTGCGTATGTGCCGATAAAGACTCGCAAATCTTTTATAACAGTTCTGGCATCAGCCGTTCGCTGGGGCCACATCCATATGAATCTCGTGCATGAGTCCACTGCAACCAAGATATATTTATATTTACCATCCATTTGTAAGGGACCACAGTGGTCTAGGTAAACACAGGCTAATGGTTTATCCGAGATTAGAAGGGGCGTCTGCGCTGGACGTCTCACCGTTGATACTTTCATTCTTTGACATATTTCACATTCTAAAACATAGTTCCTTGTTTGTCTTCTCATTTGTGGCCACCAGTATCTCTGTTTTAATAATGATACTGTGGCTGAGACGCCAGCATGTATAGAAGCAAGCCCTTCGTGTGCCGCTATAATGAGTCCTAACCTATGTTCCATGTTTGGAATTGCCCTATCCCCCACTCCAGGGATTCGAGCAAAAGGAACATTGTTTGCATCAGTTATGTATGAGTATTTTAATGGAAAGCCTTTCGGGAGTGTTTCTATCGAATCCTTTTCTGAAGCGCTGACAGCTTGTAATATTTCGCTGTCTATTTTTGTTTTTGACCGTGTGATGGCAGCTACGGAAGCCGTTTGCACAGCTGCCTTCGCGGCCTCATCAGCCAATGAATTCCCTGCAACGTGAACGCCATCACGTTGATGACTCAGTGTATGTATCACGTGAGTCTTTGGTAGTTCTTTTTGTAATAGAACTACTTGTTCCCAGAGCATTTTATGCTTGATTGTGCCTCCTTTTGCATCCGTAAAACCATTCTGAAGCCAGATCTGCAAGTATTCATTATAAGACTGAACGCAATAATACGAATCGCACACTATGAGTGTGGGGAATTCTCGATCGGTATTTTCAAGCGCCATCTTAAATGCCAGTAGTTCAGCTCGCTGAGCTGTACAATCTTCTAGAGATTGTGTTTTAGTGAGGGTTGGTTTAAATTTCCCTTTGTGCCAGCGACCTTTAACAATCGCGCACGCAGCACTGTAAGCTTGTTTACCCCCCACTGCGGGTTGTGCTGATCCGTCTGTATATATTATACAGCCGTAATGTTCTAGAGGCAGAATTTCAGTCGGCGGAGGACATTCAAATTCATATTGGAGAAATTCTTGTGTTTTTAAGTTAGGATCAAATTCGTATGCCACATCTGTTGCAGCAAGAGAATTAGCCCATTGTATCCATCTCGGATGGAGCGCTTTAGCATTCGGAATGCTTGCTTTTGTTACAGCCTCTAGGGCTGGTATCGGTGTCACGATTATTATTCGTTTACCTTGTGCCAGGGCTCGTTCTTTTGCTATAGCTGTCTGTGTTGCAGTTAGAATTTTTTCCGTTGGCCTAAATTTCATTTCAGCCTTAGTGTACAAGTGTGATTTGAATGCAATTGGTACCTTTTCTCCCTCATTAGAGGTCAGGTATGTGAATCCGCATCTTCCTGGGATGACTCGAATCACAAGATTGCGTGTGTTATCACGTGTTTCTAATTTTGTTTTAATTAGCATGTCTGTTTGTAAGGATCTCACAATTTCTGTGTGTATTTGAGTCCAATTGGTTCTTTTAAAATCTGGTTTTATTAGATCATAAAGGGGTTTGACCCTTTCTGCGTAATTTGCAATGTATGTTCTTCCGAAATTTAGGAAGCCTAGAATTGACTGTAGGTTTTTTAGTGTTCTAGGTGCTTGGATTACGGCACATTTCTCTAGGAAATTGTCAGCCAGGCTTTTGCCTTCACTTGATAATTCATATCCTAAGAACAGGACTGTCAGATGGGCAATTCTGGATTTTTTAAAGTTGAATTTGTAACCCTCTGCTGCGAACCCAAGTATTATGGTGTTCACTCTCTTCAAGTGAGTATCCAAGTCATCATCTGTTAAGTAAATGTCGTCGACATAAGATAATGCTTCGTCATCATATGTTTGTAGTAATTCTGTTACTCTCGCTGAGAATACTCCCGGGCTGTTCTTGTACCCCTGGGCTAACCGACAGAATTGTTTTTGAGTGCCATTTATTGAGAACGCAGACAAATATCTGCTCTCTGGTGCTATGTTTTGACAAAAGAATCCATTAGAGATGTCTAATGTTGTTTTGTATTTTTTGCGCACTATGTTATTCATTAGTGCAGCACTATGCGAGTTTTGCACTGCAAAAGTTTTGCAACATGAGTTAAGGTGTCGGTAATCCAAAACTAGATGATATGAATTGTCTGGTTTGGAGACCGGAAACAAAGGGTTGTTCATTTGTGAGGTGCAAGTTTCAATCACCCCCTGGTATTCTAGCTGATCTAGGATTTCTTTTACCTGTTTTTTAGCTTCTTGCTTAATTGGGTACTGCCTTTGTGCAGTAGGTTGTGATTTTAACTGGATTTTGTGAGGAGGAGAGTCCTCATCCCATCCTACGTGATTTTTATATAAAGCAGGAGCTTGAGCTACTGCCCACTTTCTAGCAAGTGTGTATTTTTTATGAATTGGGATATGATTTGAGAAGGCAGGCATAATTATTTCTTCGCCATGAGGGCAATCCCTGACAAACTCTGGTGGCCAGTCTTTTTCAGCTAGAAGGATGTCATAGCCCTTGGAGAGATTATCCCAAAATAGTCCCCTTATTTTTCTAGTCTTATCCCCCTCTATACGTAATGTTATTTCATATATTTTATGAGGTTTGCTAACTCTGGTGTCTGCAGTTTCCACTTGAAGATATTCATTCGTGTCCACTGTCTCCAGATGATCATAAGGACTTTGCGAGCTATGCTCACTTCTGCTGCGCTGTCTAGCATTGTCTGAGCCCATTCTCCGTTTTTCAGTTGTGTCCTCAGAATTCTCGGCATTGTTAACTATTTTAATGCTGGCTACCTTCTTTTTTGGAAATTGTAATTTCTTTTTTAGATGAGCAGGTTCCTTGTCTTTGGACTTGGCGTGCTCTTCTCTTTGTTCTGATCATCCTCTTCTTTCCGATTTCTGCGAGGAAGTCTGAAAAGATTGAGAGGGACGTGTGTCAATGTCTTGATATCTATCAGGCTTCTTAATATTATCCCTATTTCTAAGGTTATATCTTTTCCCAGAGGGATCACTTTGGGGTGACCTGTGTCTTTGGTTCGGAGATTTTTCTCTCCGCCGAGGAGACCTTCCTCTAGACTGGAATTTCTTTTCTTTAGGACTGGATTGTTTGTTTCCATCCCAGCTCTTTTTTTGTGATGTTGAATTATTATTAAAAAATATTTTTTCAGGACTTTCAATCAGTTGTGGTTTTACTGGTATTCCACCTAAACTATCTCTAGCTAGTTCCTCATAGGATTTTTCTGTGATTCTGGCAATTTCAGCTGGTTGGTCTGCTATATCTGTCTCTTTTAACCTCTGGCGGATCGCCACGTTTGCTGCTTCTCCCTTTATGTTGGCTAGTAATATAGCCGAGACCTGCTTGAAGTCTTTTAGTAATTTCATACCAAGAGTTAAAGCGGGTTCTGGACCGTATTCATCTTGAATTTGTTTTAGCACATCTGGTATTACCGAAATGGATGGAACACCCTGCGTTTTTGTGCAGATGGAAGCAAAGACTGTACCCCAAGTGTCACAGTCCTCAATGTGTGGTGCGATTCCCATTGGAAGACAGATAGTCAGAATCCTGTGTTTTTCTAACGGGGTGGTGTCTGGAAACACCGCCTCTATTTGGGTGATTTTCTGTGCTAGCCAGAATGGTATTTGTTCCCGTTTAGCTGGTACTTTACCTAGGCAGGACTGTATGTTCTGTGGTGTAATTTTATTTGTGTTCCCCTGGTGAGGGGTCAGCTGTTGAATTTTAATTGCTGGTTGAATTGTTGAAGTCCGCATCACATATTGGACTAATTGTCTATGCAATTTTATTAATTGTTTTAGCTGTGTTAAAAGCTCTGCTGCAGACATCCCGTCGATGTCTGGATGTGGTGTGTATCCGGCTAGGACCGGCCACGTTGCTCCTGGTCTACCTAAGGGACCGAGCCTGGTGATGTGATTATTATGTTTTAGGGCGCCATTAAATAAGAGCAAATGCTCTTGAAATTTAAGTGGTACTTCCACCTCCTCGAACGGAGTGTACGTTTCAGGAGGTTCCTCTGTTTTGTAATAGTGGAAGTACTATTGTTACAGCATTTGCTGGAAAATGTATCCATGAATAGTATACCTCTGTCTGCCGATATTCGTGTGCCTCAATTACGAATATGACTGTGCCACCTCTAGGTGTCAGTCCATTTTATATAAGTTTTAAGGTTATAGATTTCCTTTTGATGACCGGGATTAGTATTATATCCTGGTCTGCTTCCTGCAGTGCATTATCAGCTTCTGCGAGTTCAGTTGCTATTCTAACTGCCTCTCTTTCATCATCGCTGTCTACCATTTTACCGACAGGAAGGTTTTTTCTTTTGTTTGCAGATCAGGTTTCTTATGGAAACAAAGATTAGATGCACAATATTTTGGAACAGTGTATCCTTCAACGTTGACTAAACCAAGAACCATACATAGGAGTTCCCTCCTGCGAGGTCTGGCGGATATGACCTTTCACCCACTCCAGACGTCTTTGGAGTATTATGGGAAAAGGGGTCTGAGTGAGAAAGCACGACTGAGTTCCTCTAAATGTCTTACGTTAGTTTTATCGCCCTTCCAAACGCGTTGGGCGCCATGTAGTGTAGTTCCTATTATCCCAATAGGCTCTGCGCATTGGAATAATACCTTCAATAGTATAGGCCTAGACCAGACGTTAACTAGGTCTACTACTGTCGATATTAGACTTAAAGTTTTGGGTTTGCCAGCTAGCTCAGAGTTCACTAGAACCTTTCTCGAATAGGCAAGGAGGAGTTGAACCTCCCTGGATAGACAAGAAGGGATTTAGTTTCTGACAACCATAGAACATGACAACTTTGCTCTCCCCTAATCAAGAGTATATCTCTAGAGTCGTGTGAACAAAAGGCAATTTATTTTACTCAGTCAGTACGTGCATTCTTAGTCTCACCAGATTGTAGAGAAAAGGAAGAGACGGGCGTGTTCAATAAAAGATGGTATTTATTGATCAGTCTCTTTTCTCATACAAGAGAAATGAATCGATATTATTGCAATACTTATGGTCAAGTAAAGTGCATACATTAAAAGCAGAAGTATAAAATAATACTGTAAAAACATTGATATGGTTTATAAGCCATATAAAGGTTTAAAATGAATAAAATAGATACATACACATATACATTTGACTAATCGTACTCAACTGGTGTTTCTAGCTACGCCTACCCCGTGTACCTGACCTAAGCCTAATACGTGGGCGGGAATAGAAAGTTACAGTTTAAGTTAAGTTTGTTTTGCCAAGTGACTGACTAAAGAATTCTCTGCGAGGGGTTATTCAGTTCTGTACCTGGAATTTAGGATGAATGAGGGATGGTATCTCTCGTCTCTGGTCTCGATATTCCAGGCTGCCTGTGAGGGCTACCCGGAAGCGCCGGAGCTGGATTTCTTGGCAGGAGAAAAGCAGCGTGTTGTTCTCAGCGCGTCAGGAAGGCGGGGCTGCGCCAGCGGGGTCTGCTCTGCTCTGGGCTTCGGCAAGTCTGGCTGCTCCGATCTCGTCACCACCGCGTGTGTTTGCATAGGGCAATATCGGTAATATTTATACCTTTAAGGTGCCGAGATTGACGTAAGGATGGACATAGATACGTCAATAAGGATGTCATACGACCTGGTCGTTAGCACATTCTTTTGCTGAAGTTCTCGATGAAATCAAAACAATGGCCGCAGGGTTTTTCCCAGGTTGTCATAGGTTTGATTTGTTTTGAGAACTCCGTATGCCTTATCAGGGGCTGGAGGAATATCGCTTGTCTAATTAGATGGCAAGCGTTATGACCTAATCAGATAACACGTTCCTGTGCCGTAGTGTGGCTTAATCAGATAACGGTTTCTGCATCATGGGGGTTTTTGCATCATGGGCTGGCTGCTAGTTAACTTTTTAACCAGAATAGGGTCAGGAATAGGGGGATCGATACAGAACCTATAGGAATACATCACACCGCCTCCCGCTCTGAGTTAAGATGGCCGCCTCCGTAGTGTAGTTTTGTTTTCTCTTACACCACCATCTCGGTAGGGGCCATCGATCGTTTCTGGTTGGTTGCGGGGGGGGGGGGTCTCGCAGGAGGGTGTAAGCACTGACCTCTGTTGGTCTAGGTCTATTGTTCTCTCCCTTTGTGTTGGTTTTGACTTCTTTCCTCTTCTGTCCCCCGTCCTGCGTCCCCCGTCTCCCGTTCTGCTCCAAAATGGTCGCTTCAGGAGGTCGGTTTCGTATGTCAGTTTTGCTTTCATTTACATCCCCCGCCCCTGCGAGGCACTCGGTAGTCTCTCGCTGATTGGGTCGCATCTTGGGTGGTGGAGCGCCATGCAGAGGGTATGGCCACTGACCTCGTAGGTGAGCTGGTCTAGGTCTGCTGATCCGTTTTCATCTTCCTTTCTATTTTCCTTGACTCCTTTTCTTTCTGTGCTCCGCCCTGCGCCAAGATGGCCGCCTCCGTGGGGGAGATTCGCTTTCACTTATGCAGTCGTCTTGGCATTCGGCTCGAATGTGGGAGCACCGTGCCGGAGGTACAAGCACCGACCTCGTAGGTGTGCTGGGTGCCCTTGGTGTGCTGGGTTCGCTTTCCGGTCTCGCTCTCTTTATCCCAGGTGCCCTTCTGGTGCCTTTCAGTTGGGGTCTGGAACTTATCTCATCTTGTCGCCGCCATCTTGGTCGCTCGGGTCTTCGGCTGCCTTGCTGCTAACTTTCCCTTTTTTGTGTTGTTTGGCCTGTTCTGGTTATAATTTCGGTTCCCTCAACTGTGGTGCACCGTTTCTGATATATGTTGCGATGGTTGTTTCTTAGTTTAGATCGTGATATCACGCTGTTTTCTCTGGTAGCATCCCGAGGAGTTGCGGAGCTCTGGACTCAGGCAACTCTTCCCATTGCCTTGAGAACATCCTGCTTCTGTGCAGTTTCTGTCTTTGGTCATTCCAATTACTTTGTCATTCCGTAATTGTGTTCCCCAGATATGTTATGAATGTGAAGGCTGTCTGGATTTGTGTGAGTTTGGTATGAATGGGTTGCTGTGATGATGCTGTGTGTCTCTTCACAGGTCTCTTTGATTTGATTAAATGTATTCTTTACTTGTGCTGAGTTGTGAGTTAATTCTGTTAAAAAATATTTATAGATTTGTATATTTATGAAAACATATTTGATAAAAGAAATGAAAATAAAAAAATTATATTTCTTAGATTTGTTGTAATAATTTTTGTTGATTGGGTTAACACTTTGGTTTAGGTGCTCACAGTGCTCTCTTGGATTAACTCCATTGTATAATTATTTTGGTCATGAGGGAGACTATTTTTGTGGTTTATTATCCAATAATATTCCTTTATTTCTCAATTACATGATTTTCTATTTTGTTTTTAAAAATCTTTTTGTGCTTTAGTAATTTTTTTTCTAAATGTGTTTTTTTTTAATGGCAACAAAAATGGTAACTGGGACAGGAAGAATTCGAAAAATGTGCACTGAGAAATGTGCAAAAATATAAAAAGAAAAAAAATGTGCATGTATGATTTCTTTGCAGCACTGCGAATAGCTGTAACACACTATTCAACAACACTTATAACAATACTACAGTCCATGCAATACGTGGCCATTCTTGAAAACTCTGGAGCCATATACGTTATAGTAGTCTGCACCTCTGAAGGGACTTTCTGGCTGGGTATTGTTGAAGCTGCCACTGATGTAGATGGTCCTCCAGCTTCCCTCAGATAAATCGCCAGTTAGAAACATTTTCTATGATAGGTTTTAACATAATAGAAGATGGACGTCGTCCCACATGAATATTTTTTGTTCGCCCCTCTAGAGAGGGTCTTGTCACACATTGTGCATTGTACTAGTTTTGCAGCAGCTTTTGATTCTCCATGAGTTTGGGTAACATTGGATAGTTTGAGGTTTGTTTGAAAGTTATGTTGTGTTTCTGAGTTCAGATGTCGAAAGTTATTATTTTAAACTGTTGTTCTTTAGAAATATGCTTTTAAACTAATATGTCACTAAACAGCTAGACTCAAACTTTGTGTAAAATAAGTCTAAATATCCGTTTAACACTGTCATTTGTATTTATGACAACTGATGTCAACGCGACCTCCAGTATTACTGTAAAGGAAAATGCATTTTTTATGTAGTTATTTCGACAAATGAATACAAAGGAGAAAGTTAAATTAGTATCTTACTAAATAGCTATACTGAAACTTTATGTCAAATATGTCTATATACGCGTTTTACACTTTGTCGAAAATACCCGGTAATTGCAGCGAGCCCTTGGCAATTGCACTCATAGAATCAAACAGGCACTACCTGTGCAATCATCAAGGACTCCTTTCTCCACCACTCTGCAAACGCATCTCATGGTCTCATGGCATACTACTGGTTGGAGAATGATGTGATATTGGATGTGAAGGGACCTTGGGGACCAAGAAGCCCTCCTGGTACTATCTGTAAGTCCTACACAGCGGTTACAGGGCTGATAGAGTTAGGAAAAATAATTTCAAAACCTTAGAAATTCAGTGAAAAAAAAACCAGTTACAGGGACGTTATAGGTAGGCTGACATTTCACTCGTACAAAACCAGAGAAATTCAGCATTTATAGTTAGCTGAGCTAACTATAACTCATGCCTCTCGCAATGCACTGCTTATGACTTCACATATTACATCACTAAGGACATGGTCAGTGACATCACTGATGACCTCTCAAATTACATCCCTGATGACATCCACAGAATCTCTGATGCACCCACTCACACCCCATATAACCTTTCATAACCCATATATCCACTCGCTCACCCATACAGACACACACACTCACTCACTAATATAGTCACTGACATATCCACTCATAAAGCCACTCACACCGAGTCAGTCACACATCTACTCCCCCATACAGTCAATCACAGCCACTGACTCACTCATACAGTTACACACACTCACTCATACAGATACTAACACATACTCACTCACCTATATAGTCACTGACACAAGCACACACTGAACTATACAGCCACTCTCACATTCACTCACTCACCCATACAATCACTCACATACCCCATTACTCACCTATACTGCCTTTCACATACCCAGAAACTCACCCATATACCGCTGGACACACGCACTTACTCACCAACATAGCCATAAACATACTCACTCACCCATACAGCCCTTCTCACACACACTCACTAACCCATAAAGCCACTGACTCACCCACTCACTCATCAATACAGGCAGTCACACAAGCAGTCACACACCCGCACAGGCAGTCACACACCCGCACAGGTAGTCACACACCCGCACAGGTAGTCACACACCCGCACAGGCAGTCACACACCCGCACAGGCAGTCACACACCCGCACAGGCAGTCACACACCCATACAGGTACTCAGACAACCAATCACTCACCCACCCATTCATTCATTCACTGACACACCTAATCACTCACTTATACAGTCAGTCATGCACCCACTGAATCATCCATATAGGCACTCATGTACACACTGATTCACCAATACACCTTGGTATACATATCTAACACAAACCTTTTAAAAACACTCAGTCACTGGATGATGTCATCAGTGGTGTCACTGACAATGTCATGCGTGATGTATTATGTGAGGTCATAAGCCGTGCATTGCAGGGGCGCAAGTTATAGTTAGCTCAGCTAACTTTAACTGCTGAATGTGTCCGATTTTGAACGAGTGAAATGTCCGCCTAACTATAACGTCCCTGTAACCTTGGTTTTTTTCAGTGAAAGAAAATAATATATATATTTGTATATATACACACACCTACATATATAGGACTCAAGGGTTCAGGCCAGACTCCTGCTGTCAAATAATATGATATTATTCTGTGATTGGGTCTTTACATTTTCGCTGGTAATCCTGCACATACACACACAGCATGCACATACATCCACAGTCGCAGTGACCAACAAAATTAACAAGCATTTTCAATGCAATAGGTCTCGCATTTGCGATAGTTTAAGCAATTGGCCTAGTAAATGACAAGGCCTTACTTATGTTTCAAAAACGGAAACATAAATAAAAGGCATTGTCATTTACAATGCCAATAGATCAAACTTGTGTAAAAGCGAAACCTATTGCATTGTAAATGCTTGTTTTTAAAGTGCTCAATTTACCACTAAATTAATTTCGCTAATATTCCCTTGAAGAATAATGTAGTGCTCACAGAATTCTGTAATGGATATCTTTGCCCTCCAATGGAACCAAGCACTTTTCTTTCTTAAATCTCCACACTAGTGACCTGATGTATCAGATGGATTTAAACACTGTCACTGGAATAATGTGAATTAGTGACCGTGACATTTTCCGCATAGTTACGGATTTGTTGCATTTGCTAAATAATCCATAATCTGTTGCATGATATGCAGAACGTAATGAAAAAAGTTGTTACTAGCTTTAACGGATAAAAAGTTACTAAAAGCGACAACGTGCTGCAGCACAATGGAAGGCTATTCATTGGCAAAGGTTGGCTGGTCACTTTTTAGTTGTTGACCCTGGTTTTACCTCATTCTGTGTCCATGAGAAAATGTATTGGTGCCTTCTAGTTCCATCGTGGAGAAGAGGGTCCTAGAGCATAGAAGTGTTTTTATATAAGTGTGCCTGTTCTCTGTCAGCAGCAGATGAGGCGGGCACACCCCCATAGCTGCATCTCAGGGGCCTCGAAGGCCCTCCTGTTTTGCACTTTTTGCAACAAACCACTTTTGTTAACTAGACATGCACAGGCTCTAAGGGGTACTGAGGGCCATAAAACAACTGATCAGATACCTCAGTGGGTAGGTGCATAAATAATGAACGTGACTGAACTCTAGTGTGACCTTCGCAGCAAAAGTTTAAATGCACAGCAGGGAAGACTCAGCCTTTTATACTTCTGATGTCGATTGTATTTTGCAATAGTACTGTCAATATACTAAAAAAGTGCTACATAAAACCATAGCACTGCATAGGCAGTAATACTTCTGTGCTCACATTACAAATTGTAAAATAAGTTATTGGCTCAAAATGCTAAGAAGAGCACATGTTTTAAAAGTGTTTCTGGAGGTAAAACAAAGTCTCCCACAAACACAAGACATGCCCAGTTGTTTCCAACAGGACTTTTGGACTCCAGCTGCGGAACAATGTTTCCTCTGTAATATTCCACTAGCAGCTGGTGTGGGATTTGCTGCTTTTATTGCATTGTTTTCCCCGGTGTGCTTCTGAGGCTCATTTACATATTTCATGTGTGTGTGTGTGTGTGTGTGTGTGTGAAACAGCCCGTGCACGAGCGTACGCCGTGACCAGGGCACTAAGACACAAACATATGCAATGCAATAGATCTCGCACTTACGCGAGTTTAAGCTATTGGCATTGTAAATGACAATGCGTTTTATATATGTTTTAAAAACCAAAACATAAATAAAAGGCATTATCATTTACAAAGCCAATAGCTCAAACTCGCATAAATGTGAGACCTATTCCAAATGGTAGGCATAACGAACAACAGGAGGAAAGGAGGTGGGGGGGGGACGGACAATGGGAACTGGTTACCCTATGAAGCCAGAATACACCTGAAAATTGCGTGCATCACTTATAAGGCCTTACACCACAATTCGCCCAGTTACATAGCACAGAAATTGACAATCTCAGGAGGTTCAAGAACAACAAGAAGCGCACAAACTCTCCTCCTGAAACCACAAAAATTCCACAAGACAAAAACATACAAACGCTCCTTCTCAGGGATGGCCCCCAGGATTTGGAATGTCCTCCCTCCAGAAATAAGACCTTTCTCATCCACTGCATCCTTCAAAAAGGAAGTCAAATCGATCCTCCTGGCTAAATTCACTTGAACTGAAAACTGTGTAAATACTATTTAACTGTTTCTCTTTCCCCTGTATTACATTGTTTTTGTCTTCTCATTATATGTAAAGCGCTCTGATATCTGTAAGGATCTTGTTCGTGCTATATAAAACCTTGAGAATAAAATAAATAAAATAAATAAATAACACGTACCGTGTAACAGGTGCCTGTCGCCATGGAGGTGACAAATGAACAGGAGGTGGTACTAAGGAGGGACTAACAAGCCTATTTACGAATCAGAAGTCAGCATTTAGGACGGACAATGACAAGCCAATGGCAAATATGGGCGGAGAGTGGGCGGGGCTTCTTTTTCCTACAGTAGATCGCAAGAGCAGCGCATGCGCGCTGGCTCAGTTTCAACCTAAATATGCACATGTGGTAGTATGAGGGGTCAGAGTCACCAAAAAGGTGTACGGTTAGGACACATCTCATACAACATGCCAACCAGGTGGATATTACAGAGGCAAACCAAAGATTTCCTAAAATGATCCAAGCCTTGCGCTTTAGTAACATGGCCTAAGACTCAAGGGTTACTCATATGAGTGTTCAGGGACACAACACAAACAACCGTACAATATAACAGAAACAACAAAATGCCCAAGCCAAACAAATAAAAATCAAATAAATGGATCAACAATTATCCATGAAACAAATAACTAAAAATAATTAAAAGGACATGGGACAAAACATCCCTTAACAAATTTACCAACAAATGAACAAGTTACTTACAATCATTAACACTGTTTCTGGTAGAGAACCTAACTGCAGGTTTCTCACCTTTAAATTCTTCCCCAGGCGTCAGACTGGATTGGGAAACTTTTGAGCAGTACCGTTGCGCACTGTAGTGTTGGTGAGGGCCCTAGGCCCGCATGGTAGCTAGCAGCAATGACCTGACACAGACACCAGTTAGGGGTAGTGGGAATGGCCACGAGCACGTGCGCTCGGCCCCTTTTATTGCCAGCGTCATGTGACACCATGACGTCTGTGGTGGGTGGGTGTCAAGTGTAATACAAACACTCATGAACACTAGACCGTGTTCATGCTAGGACTCTACATCCCTCCCATTTTTTAATTGCAAAAACCCACCTACGGAAATCAACCTGTGGGAAAAACAAACTGTATCAGGATGCAGTAAAGTGTTCAACTTCCGCTGAGTCCTTTTATCCGCCGCTGCTTGGAATCACAGACGATGTACAATCTGCTGCGGGGAACGTCAGTTCACAGTGGCACCGGTGTGGGGGTGCTCGATGGAACCAGTCTATTGACGACTCTGCGACAAGATTGTCCTCACAGTCCTTCTTTTGCTCACTTCCATGGCGACGGGTGCCGTTAGAGTTCTTGTGGTTCGCCGGGGAATGATGCACGATTTCCGGTCTTGGCCTTGGCTTCATTTGTAGTCTGTGTCCTACTTGGCAAAAGGCAGATCCGTTGCAAGGCATCCCTCTCACTAGGATGACCCCTCTCGTCGGTGTTCCCCTGCCACGGGATATCCTTGAGGTCCTCTTTCTCGGATTTGCGCTGGGCTGGATGTGTCCACATCAGTTGTTCCTGCGCCGCCGTCAGTGGGGGTATGGGGCAGACCATGTGCCTCACCTCAGATTCCGCAGCCTCGTCCCGAGGTAGCTGTTGGTTTCTGTCTTTGCTTGCGATGTCTTCGCCCTCCCCGGACCTTTCGGATGGGCGTCGGAGGACCGTCTCTCGTCGCGGGGACTGCGTCCCGGAGGCCTCTGCCCCTGAGTCACCACGGCTGGCATGTGTCCAGTGTCCGTGTGACCCCAAAGGTGGATGTCACCAACGGTCTCGCTTGCTCCTCTCCGCAGATCCTGGGTGTGCGGAAACATCGTCTGTCAGCTGGTCTTCTTTGCCACTGGTGTTCTTCCGGCCTCGTGTTCCTCGCACCGTTGTCCTGGCACTTGTCGCCTTACTTCTCTTCGGGAGTGAGTGGTCTTCCTGCACTTCTCTCTCTTTCGTTAGTTGTTTCCCTGTGGGGACGTTGCTTCGCACTGACTTCTCCTTCTACTCTTAACTGTGGCAACAGGCCACATGGATATACTTTCTTCCTTCTCACGGTGGCAAACGTGCCACTCAGATCTCTCCTTTTCTTCCTTCCTTTTCGCAGTGGCAGACGTGCCACTCAGATCTCTTCTTTTCTTCCTTCCTTTTCGCGGTGGCAGACGTGCCACTCAGATCTCTTCTTTTCTTCCTTCCTTTTCGCGGTGGCAGACGTGCCACTCGGGTCTCTCCTTTTCTTCCTCCTGCATCGCGACATCACTTGGACCGATCTTGTGTCTTCTCTTCTGACCTGGGTCCTCCATGCAGTGCGCGCACCCTGCATGTGTACCCCTGGTCTTGTCCCCGTCGGGGACACTTTCTCCTTCTTCCTCAGCAGCCAGAGTTGGTGTCGCGAACCTTTTTTTCTTGATGCTTTCTTTTCTTGATGCTTGTTGGTGACGTTCGGGGGTTCACGTCCGTAGACCTTTTCATGGGTGAACGTCCTGGACCGGTTGGTGGTCCACTTCTGCCGATGCCGGGCAGGTTGCTTTCGGTCGTCCTGTCGGACTTTGCGCTACAACAGTTCCTAGGGACCCGTTGTGGGTCAGCACTTGATGGGCGATCATTCTGCGGATCGGCTCCTGGGAGGCGCCATGGATCTGTCGCGGGTCGGCACTTGATGGGCGATCGTTCTGCGGATCGGCTCCTTGGAGGCGCCATGTCGTGGGGTCGTCCGCGAAGATTGTTCTGCGCGATGGCGCTGCATGCATTCTTCTTTCTGCTTGCGGTGGCTGTGCGTCGCCACGTGGCCGTTGTTTGCGCACTTACTGTTCAGGGTTCTGGGACGCCTGTTGCAGGACGTTGGGTACTTGCTGCTTTGGCTGTCGTCAGGTACTTGATGCTTTGGACCGTTGGCGGGAGTAGTTGATGCTGCGGTGAGCGCCTGTGGCCACAAGGCGTCGCTGCTCTCTCCGTCCTTTGATTGCGGCAGTCGTTTCCCTGGACGTTCTTCTAGTGCTTGGCAGTCGTTTCCTCCAGACGTCAGTGCTTGGATGCTTTGTGAGGCATTGGTGCCTTTTCCCACGTCGCGTTGGAAGTGGCAGCCGCCGACTCCTTGCTGGTGTGTGTGGGTGTCACTTGCGCTGTTGCGCAGTTACTTGCTGCGTGAGGTTGGATGCTTTCTTGCTGCGGGAGTTTAGACGCTTTCGCGGGGCGCTACTCAATCTGTTGCCCCTTGCTGCTGCTGAGTTCTCTTGCGTGGTGCAATGCTTGTTTTAGTTCTTGTGGATGTAGGTGCACTGTTGCTTTTGGCCACTGGGTGGCAGTGTTGCTGGATTTGGTAGCAGCCTGTCTTGTCTTCCCCTGATGTGCACTCTATTGTCACAGTGCACAGGGGGCTGGAGCTGCTGCTGCTGGGAGCTGGTGAGTCTCTTTTATTTGCATCTCTGTGTTTGCTCACAGGGTGGGGGCACATAGGAGTGCCTGTGCATGTAAGTGAGGCACTGCAGAGTTTTGGTCAGGGGGGTTAAATGTTATGATTCTTGCCGGCACTTTCACTTTCTCCGGTATGTGAGGCACCTGGCAGCCAGTGTCTCTGGGGCACGGTTGCAGTTCAGTTCAGCGCTGTCTCTGGGGCACAGTTGCAGTTTATTTCCGCGGCGCTGGCCGCTTCCAGGCGCTTTACTATTGTTCTGCTTTCCATGGAGCCCACGAGGTGGAGGCTCCTCTGATCTGCGGCGGCGCTGGCCGTGTGTAGGCGCTTCCATCTTTCCCCTCCCCGCCCGCTGCAGCCTCGGCAGTCCTCGGGGGGGGGGGGGGTGTTGATGCTCGGTCGCTCTTCCCTGGGCGGGGGGTGCTTGAGGCAGGCCGCGGGTAGGCTCCGCCGGCTCTGCCTTTTCAATGCTGAATTAGGCTCCGGTCTCCCGCCGCAGCAGCTTCGCATTCCACACGCTGCGCGGCGGAGACCTGTCACGGACGTCGCAGGCCGCGGGTAGGCTCCGTTGGCTCTGCAGTTCTTATCCACTCGGGGGTGCCGTCGGCAGGCCGCGGGTGGGCTCCGCTGGCGCTGCAGAGTCTTCCTTTGGGGGGGGGGCGCTACCGGCGGGCCACGGGTGGGCTCCGCTGGCCCGGATCACATTGCGAGGGGGGTCGGGAGGCGGTTAGCTACTCCGCTCCCTCCCCCTCGTTGCTGTTGGTGATTGCGGGTCCGGCCGCACTTTATCTACGCCATCTTCAGTCTCTGTGCCCCGCCGCTTCTAAGCACACACGCGGCGGGGGCAGGGGACGACTCGGGCAGGCCGCGGGTGGGCTCCGCTGGTCCTGCTTATTTATTGGCACAGTTCATGGCGGGCACTTCGCCCCTGGGGCTCACCTTCGGCCGGCGGGCCAGATGCTTGGTTGCGGTCGTGGCGGGTAGGCTCCGCCCGGCTCGTGCCCCTCTCCTGTGGGGGTCTTCAGCCTCGCGGCCGTCGCAGGTGGGCTCTGGGCGGTCCGCTGTTGCTTGGTGGCACTCGGTGGTGGCGGTCGATGCGGGTGGGCTCCGGTCGGCTTGCTGTGGGGCTTGGATGTGCCCACCGGCTTCTCGGCGCGTTGCGCCTCGCTGCAGGGGATGCCCTCTAGGCGGGCAGCTCTCTTCCCCTTTTTCATGTAGATGAGCAGTGGGTAGTGGCACGCATGGGCTGCACTACCGGCCTCGTCGCCATTGTAGTGTTGGTGAGGGCCCTAGGCCCGCATGGTAGCTAGCAGCAATGACCTGACACAGACACCAGTTAGGGGTAGTGGGAATGGCCACGAGCACGTGCGCTCGGCCCCTTTTATTGCCAGCGTCATGTGACACCATGACGTCTGTGGTGGGTGGGTGTCAAGTGTAATACAAACACTCATGAACACTAGACCGTGTTCATGCTAGGACTCTACACGCACCACCAGGTGGCACCGTATTGATGCCATTCCGCTCCGGGAATGATACACGGAGCAAATTTAGGCCCTACTCCTGTGTGCTTACGGCAATTGCTTTTGAGGCAGTCAGCACCTCAGACACAGACTTCCAACAGCATACTGGCATCGACCAGTGTGGAAATTGCTAGATTCGGGATCTTTTCACCTAACAGAGTCAAATTCGCAGAACAGGGAGGGTTAGTGGTTAGATCAGAGGTCTTCAAGCTTTTTTGATCCGAGCTCCCCCTAAGCAAAATGTTTTCAGGTCGGGCCCCCCTACAAAACTTTAAGGCAATTATTGGTGGAGCGGGAGGGACATGGCTGTGTGCGAGGGACGGGCTTATGAGATGGTTTCAGGAATACTTTTTCTATAGCTCATAAACCATACTAAGTATGATACTTATAAAACAGCAAATGCATCAAACAAAAACATGTGTGGTCCCAAAAATACTGCTCCCCATTATTGGGGTGTTGTAGCCCCTCACACTCTTGGACCCAAATGCAACTTCACCTGCTGTATTATTGATAACAGCAGTCCGGAGTAGCAGGCTATCTCCTCTACATCTTTCACCTCTTCTCCACCATGCCTGCCCATCACTCCGATTTTGAATAAGGTTCTCTGTCTCTTTCAGAAAAAACATAAAGCTCCCACACTATGTCTCCCTTTTTTCTGCAAAGGTGCCCTCGGTCCTAATGCTAAAAAGGAAAATAAGCTCCCATGCCTCTTTTTTAAAGGTAGACAGTGATAACTGTGATGCAGTGGGCCCCTCAAACCCATGGGCCCCAGTCCTGCTGCATCAGTTTAATTATTGATAATCAGTAGTGGCCACTTACACACCTGGCAGCAGTACCTGCTTCACTAATGAATGGCCTTTTTTAAAGTAAAAAAAGGCCACTTATATTACCGCATTTGCTACGTAATCCATCCTCTGCTGCATAGTACTGCATTTCCAATTATTCAGTGCTGTAAACTAGTACTTACAAACATTCTATTCTGGAGGACCGATTTATTTCTTTTCGATAGATCTGCTTTATTGTGCAGTACAGGAAGACAAATACATCCTTGTTGCACACTTGTGTTTTAAGTGAACCTAGTTCTAAGTATGTTACGGTTTATTTTGCTGCACAATTCACTTATTTTGTGGTCTTCTGCCAAGTTTTTTAAATATGTTGAGCGTGGATTCAGCAGCCATTTAATCTCCCAAACATACTTTGGGATTGGATCACCACAGACACCTTGCTGCTGTTGTCATAAGGCCGTTTGAGCTCAGGTACAAAAAAAAAAACATCTACTTATTGCCGCACAGATTAATATGTCCTCACAGCACTCAAACAAACATTAACTATGCCCTTGGCCGCTAAACAATTTCCACCCCCTTTAACAATTTCTTCTTTAACTTCATCTTGACAACTTCCGTTAGTGACAAACCATTTTGCCTTTTCTCCTGACTCCAATATTTCTTTGCACCGAACCAGCCTATCTGCCCCTGAACCAAGCCTGCCTTCCTTTCATTCCACCATTTTCCTCTTACTTTCCGTTGCTCTTTTCCCTGTTACCTCTAAACTCGTCCTTGGTGCCTTTTGATGAGCTTGACCTCTATAACTAATACCTCTTTCTCTGACTGCAGCTCTTTCCCAGTGCTCAACCTGCTGCTGAAGCCTATTGTCCCTGTACCAGAGTTGGCTGGTAGGCTCAGTGCTTCCCTAGAGTAACTGCTCGGTTGTGAATTCAGTGCTTTGAAGCAATTACCACTCCCAAATCTCCCGGGGTGAAGAGGGCAGTACCTACCAATCCACCCAGTGCCCTGCAAGTCCCTCCCTTTGTGGTGTGCATTTAAACCTCATAGGAAATAACAATTGAATTTACCAACACTGTTGTTCTGTAATTACCACATTTCTCATAATCATGATTCAAGCAGAAAAAAACTGCTACCACAAGATTCGGGACTAAGGACATTTCTGTAATAAAGGCCTCCGGGCCGGCCTTAGTCCTGGTGGCCCCCGGTGCGACAATGTTTGGTGACGCCCACCTCCCCCCCCAATGACCACCTCGCCACGGATTCCCTCACTACCACCATTTGACAATGCCCCCCAAGTCTCCATTACCACTGTCTTTTAGATTAATTTAGTTTTATAGCGCCACTCATACCAGTTTAAGGTGTCGGAACACTTTACATCACACATACGTTGCACGGAGACAATCATACAAGTGTTAATCCGTGTATGGGAAATGTTACATAAGACAGCGGCCTACAAGTTGTAGGAGTCACATGTCATGCATACTGGTGGGCAGTATAGTTTAATAGCACTCAGCTATATATTAGTATTTTAACTTTTAAACTGCAACTAACAAAAAGATCTCTCTGAGAAAAACCATAACCCATTGACCTATTTATAGTGTATGTACTATGTGATCAGAATCGGACATGTTCTGTGCAGCAGGCATATTAACCTTCTGCTCTATGATGAGTCAAAAGAAACTTCCACTTCCAGACAAAGCTTCCGTCTCTCCCCAGAAAGAACATTAATCACTGGAGTTATTGATACTTTGAAAATTGCTGGGGCAAGGAACATGGCATCAGGTGCTTTGAAAATATTGATGTTTATGCATAATAATAAATACAGCCAGTTGTTAACTCAGTAATATTTAATGGGTTTTGAAACACTTATTTTGGTACTGTTGCTGTTAGCAGGATGTTGGTTAAATACATTCTTGAGCAATCCTCATATAGGTCAGGAATTGAAATGGGGCAAAAATAAAAATAAATGTCTTTTGTTTTTAGCAACCTTTTTGACCCTGCCAGCACACTTCCTGACCTCTGCCCCCATGGCATGCTGAACACCGTTCTCACAAGGGCTCGAAGTAAATGAAGACAGCCTGGAAATGCAGCAAATAAACATCGCCACACTTCCAGGCCATCTTCATTTACATGCAATTGCAGAGGCATTCGTGCCCCCTGGGAACCCATCCACGCCCCCCCAGGGGGGCGAGCCCCACAGTTTGAAGACCTCTGGGTTAGATAGAGTCTCTACCAGAAAGAGTATTACAGAATGTAACTTGTTCTTCTGATAGAGACTTCTATTCGCAGGATCTTCACCATTTGAAAAGACACCACAGCAATACCTATTTGGAGGTGGGTCTGTTAATTGGTTCATATCAAATAGGCCTAAAGGACTAAGGGCCCGATGTAGGTAGCCCTTTACCGATCGGAATCGGCCGAAAATACCGATTTTCGGCCGTTTCCGATCGGTAAAGGGCTATGGAGATGTAGGGGCACATTTTCGGTAATTTTACCGATTCGTTATCATTACCGAATCGGTAATATTTACCGATTCGGTAATGATAACGATTCGGTAAAATTACCGAAAATGCAATGTAGGTAGCCTAGGTTCCGGCAGCACATGGCTTACAGAATCGGTATTTTACCATGGAATACAAATCCATGGTAAAAAACCGATTCCTGTGTACATGCACATCTGTGCATGTACACATGTGCCATGTGACAGACAGACGTGCCCTTAGGGCATGTCTGTGTGCCACATTGCACACATGGCCGTTTTGGGGGTGCTAGAGGGTGTCAAAGTGACACCCCCTGCACCCTTGTGAATTCTTTAATTACCGATTCGGTAAATACCGAATCGGTAATGCCTAATCATTCCTATGGGCTTCAAAGCCCATAGGAATGAATGGGCATTACCGATTCGGTATTTACCAAATCGGTAATTTAAGAATTGTTAAGGATTCGGTAACGAATCCAGATGTTGGGACCTACATCCCATTTACCGATTTTTTAATACCGATTCGGTAGGATTCGGTATTTCAAAATCGGTAAATGGGATTTACCTACATCAAGCCCTAAGTGGGTTAAATGACCCTATAGATGAGGTCTGCCCAGACAGTAGTGCTTCGTGAACATATGGAGGGACGCTCACGTCGCTCTTTGATAAATGTCCAGGACATGAACTCTGCGTGCACGTTAAGTGGTAGCAGCCTTAGCTCTGGCTGAATGAGGCCTTCAGGGGGGCTGCTACTTGCCAATGCATGGCAAATCTTAATGCAGAGCACGATCCAGCTAGAGGTGGTCTGTTTCTGCACAGCTATGCTCATTTTCGCTCCTGAAAATCCCTCAAGAGCTGATCGTCTACAGAGTTAATCATCCAATTGGTGTTCTCTGGTATTATTGATGTAAAAGCTCAGCGTTCTTTTGGGGTCTGCGTGATGTCTAAGGTGGAGTCTCCTTTCCACTTTAGAGGGGTGAGGCAGAGCATAGAACGCCAGCAAGAATATGGTTTGACTGACGTGGAGCGGCATCACAGATGTTTGAAGGAAGAATGCCTCAGTCTGCAGACCTACTTTGTCTGGGAAGAATGAGATATATGGTGGGTTGACAAAGACCTTGTCCTCGCTCACCCTCCATTAGTAATGGCAACTAGGAAAACTGCCTTGAGGGTGAGAAGCCGCAAAGAACAGCTGTGCAGCAGATGACTAGGATGAAGACCTCTGTCCTTCCCAGGTAGCAAGAGGTAGCGTGAGTAACAACTACAACCCACATCTGAAGCAGGCACTCTCTCGATGGATCCTTTGGCCAAAAGAGATAACTCTTCCTGCTGCAAGTCAGACAATTAGTCCTCCATCAGGTGTTCAGAGGATGGGGCAGCAAGGTAGAGTATATGTCTTCTGGAAAATTTGCAGGACCCACCTGTCTGATGTTATGGCCTGCCCACCTGGTAAAAATAGTTGAATTCTTACTCCAACCGGGTGGCCGTGCACCACTAATGGCACACTAAATGTATTTGGCAGGTGGGGCTGCAGAGGGCAGTGGACTGACTGGCCCAGAACCCCAGACTGTGGGGTCGGTGTGTGGCTTGGCCTCCGCCACAACACGGCTGGGACCTTGCTGAGGCTGAAGTGGCTGTGTGTATGGAGCACCCCTGCCAGATGCGGATGGCATGGTAGAGCAGACCAAACCTAGGTGCACACTGTGGCACTGATTTCTCCAGAGCGGAGTCTGCTTTATTCCCAAATGGCCTAGTTACGCGACCCCCAGCAACCAGAAATAATGGGTTACACAGAATGAATTAAGAAGAATAAAAGAATTCTGGAACACAGAGCAAATTGTGTTTGAACTTCATTTTGAACTTTATTTTGAAGAAATGTTACAACCCTTTTGGGATTAAGCTGGGACGTCACCCAATCAAGGGGCACGCTGCTTGGATTATTCCCAAATGGGGCATGTACATAAGGGACGACAGACCATCTTCCAAAAAACCTGTTGTTCTAAACCAGGCATGGCAATGGATAGCATCGCTAATACCAATGGCTCAGCAAATTGAATCTGTAGTAGCCAGGTCACAAAAGATTGTATACTTAGCAGCGTCACAGCCATTCTGTATTGCCTGGGACAGCTCAAGACAAAAGTCTTCTAGGACACCTGGGAGGACTTCAGCAAAATAATCCTAAACAGGATGGAAATAGCGGCCCAAAAGGCAAGTGCCACTGACACCAAAAGCTTGTAAAGAGGGTAGTTTCTTCCAAAGGTCTCCACTCTCTTAGACACACATCTATAGTAGTCTGGAAGGCATTCAGGGTTGTCTGAGTGGTGAAAGCGTGCCCCACCAAGCTCTGAGGGGGAGGGTGCTCAGTCAAAAAAGCAGGGTTGCTGGGGGGCAGGGTGATGGCGCCACACAATCTGGCTATTCATGGGAGCACCAAAACAAGGTTTGGCCAGGACCCTAAAAGGGTGACGGTGAAGGCCTCATTAAAGGGCAACAAGGGTTCAGTATTGTAATTGTAGGCGAATGGGTGGGTACTGTCCGGGATTGTGGCAAAAGGAGAGTCAGGACCCAGTTTGATTGTCACATCCTCATCGAGTGGCTACACCCAAGAACCACTGGATAGAGAAACTAGTAGAAATAAAGAGGGAGGTTTATTTATTATGAACAGATCCAATGAACCAAGAAAGAACAGCTGACACATGTTTCGCCCGTGGGGCCAATCGGCCAAGGGCTTTTTCAAGGAACTTTCACCATTTTGGGACCATAGAGACTGCATTGTTACTGAGAATTTACCGATAACATGACTATAAATAAGACGCTTCAGCCTTGGAAAAGCCCTTGGCCGATTGACCCCACAGGCGAAACACACGTCGGCTGTTCTTTTTTGGTTCATTGGATCTGTTCATAATAAATAAACACGAAAACCAGAGAATTGTGTTTTGGATTATACTATCACAGGATACTATTACTAAAATATAAGGCGCAACAACCTCCCTCTTTATTTCTACTAGGGTTCAGTATTGGTTTGGTCTGCTGGAGAACTTCGGTTAGGACACTGGTCTTGACCTCCAATGTGGGGAGCAGGAGGATGAGAACTTCAGCTGCCCTTTGCATGACCACTGTGAAGGAGGCACTTTCCTCTGTTGCAGTGCCTTGGGGTGAGACTAGGCCGGTGTCAGGAGTGGTGTGAAGGCCGCAGGCATTCTGGAGGTCCTCATACTGGTTTTCTTCATAGTAGGGGTACACAAATTCATCTCCAGCATCATACGCATTGTGAGAGTCCGTCCAAAACAAGGAATGTAGTGTATGAGACACTCCTTGCGGAACAGGGATGGTAAGTGGCCCAGATGGAGTGGGCAAAGGCTGTGGTTCGTTGGACTCTGCGCTCAGCCTCAGTCCAATTTAGGGAGGTGCCGGCTTGGAATCAGAAAGCACAACAGGATTCACCTCCTCCTCCAGTATGTTTGGATTTGGTGTTGACGTTCCCGTAGCTAGCATGGGTCGTGCAGCCGAAGTCAGCAAAAGCACCAGTACGAGTCCAGCAGCAGTATTGGAGGGTCCAACTGGAACTGAAAATGAACCTGCAGGCGGCATCCCAGATGGAAGACTTCTCGGCTCCGTGGGGCCCGCAGGCGAGCCAGGGAGAGTCGGAAGGGACCCCAAGAGTTCTAACATTGCCTTGCTGAACTCAGCCTTGGAGTCGCAGATGCCTGGAACCTCTAACTGTGCTGGAAGAAGTTCTGGGATTGGCTTCAACATCAACCAACTTTAGGAGCAAGACAGGGTCATGGTGACACCCTTGTCAGTTCTCAGGTGTACAAGAGAAGAGGGAAATGACAGAGTCCTACTGGGATTTGTATGTCTTGTATTCCCCGTTGCAGAAGGAAGAAACATGGTGGCATGATTTTTTCTTTTCTGGCCCCTTCCTTCTGGAACTCTTTACCCCTTACCATTAGGATCTTTGCTTCTTATATGGATTTCCGCAGGGAGTTGAAGACCTGGCTCTTCCTGCAAGCTTTTGCCGAGTGGTCTGCCTCTCTGCCCCCCTGTACGTCCGTCCTTAGCGCCAAGAAACCGCTGGGTCTACGAGCGCTCTACAAAACTCTTAACTTTAACTTTCTTAGACTTACCGGAGGATTTGGAGCTGAACAATGATCGACCTCAGGAACTACTTTGGATTCATAAACGCCAGTCACTGCAGGCCTTTGAGGCGTGGCTCTATCCCAGGCACCACAGGCATACGATGTGGATCCGTGACAGACATTTGCATGCATAACTCCTTACAAGGTTCAAAACCTGTCATTTTGCGAGGTGACATCTCTCCTGGCACACACTGTAAATCTGACGGGCAATGTGTCACAAAGAAACAAGTGGTGCGCATATTAGTTCAGCACCCCATTTCCAGAGTAGAAACAGGTCAGTGCAGAATCACATGCTGCCACCTGGTAGCGTGCAGAGATACTGCAAAAAAGTTTCTGGAGCCTGTAGGACGCCTGGGGAAGTATTCAAAAGGTGAGGAATCTGTGGTTGGTATTCTCATCAGAAGAACTCTATATAAAACACAACAGTATAAAAGGAACAATAGAAATCCTCTTGTGGACGAAAATTACGTTACCATTTTCTTAGTGGTTGAATGGAAAAGAGAATATTCAGCATCAAATTAATATCTACTGTTAGCGTCCACTACACAGGAGCACCACAATAGTGACTGCAGGGCCTCAACACATCTCCACAGTTCTGAAAGAATGGTGGGGCTAAGGAGAAGAGTTACCCTTACTATGCTCACTTGTCTTCTGTGATGCCATTTTCCACTATGCATAGTGGAATGTTAGCCAGGGCATGGAAGAGCTCTAAGTTCATACTGTCTAGGCCAAATGACAAAGCCAGATCCACACCACAGGCCCCATAAACACCAACAAGGCTCATCTGTGATTGTACTATTAGGCACAGGCTGAGGGAACTTATTAGTCCACAGGACTCAGTCTTGCCTACTGCAGTTTCTTCACCTCATTGTTCTCCTCTGGTCCTATGGCTACCAACACACACACACACCCTTGAGTGCTTCAAATCAGGAAAAATCAGTAGGCAACGATAGTGTCATTTTCAGAGTTAAGTCACTTTTGCCAAATAGGGCTGCAACAGTTTCTACCGCACTATGCCCATGGCCAAATATATGGAGACTGAACGTACAGTCAACTAAAATCTTCAGGAGACATTTTGAAAATCCAATACTGGAAGCAAATTCCAAGTTAATCGATATTTTATTAGTTGTATAGAGTGTGGTGTTAAGCCCATCCTTGCGCTGGGAATGAAGGGGAGAGAACAAAAAAAAAAAAGAAAACTAGCATGGAAATACGAAATGATTATCAAATAATGATTAAAAAAAGAATAAAAAAGTTAGTTTGGTAGCAAAATGAAACAGTGGTTTGAATTCAGTATTTGGGGCGGTGCTATAAAGGAGAAAATTCAGACACCCATCCTCAATTGGAGAACCTTAGGAACAGTGAAAAGATTTTCCGATTCTGAGTGCAAAGATGGACAAGTTACATACTTGTAGTTATAGCTCTGCATCGTAGGTATCTTCATTGAAGTCATAAATTTGGAATATTTTCCCCGCAGTCTGCGTGGACGCCGGAACATGTCCTTTAATATACTTAGACTTCGAGGAAAATTTAAATGAAGAATGTTCCTCATTCAAAATATTATTTCCATAGAGTATCAATGTAGTCTGTCAGAGATTAATTTTCCTTCTGTTTAGTGATGCGATCTGCCTCCTTCAAAATTCCTATCACTTCTGTCCTTGCTTACCGCCCCCGCCCCCCCCACTCCACCCCTCACTTCACTGCTGAGTTTCAGGAACTGCTTGCCACACTAGCAGTTAACAACTCCTCCGTCCTAGTACTTGGCGATTTTAACTTCTGGCCATCTGATCCCACGTAAGACGCGGCATCTAAAGACTTCACGGATCTTCTCCATAGTTTACATTTTATTTCACACATGTTCACTTCTACCCACATCAAGGGGCATACCCTGGACCAAATCTGATCATTAAATATTTTGGTCACACCCCCAATCATCACGCCCTGTCTCTGGTCCGATCATTTTCTGATTTCATTCTTCCTAGACCCAGCCTGATTAAACGCCCCCCTTTCCCCAAAAATACCTGGGCTCGTAATTGGAACAAGGTCGACATTCCCTCCCTTTGCTCCTCTCTTCAAGACTCCTATCCTGTCCTAGAGGAGCTTACCCCTGCATCCCAGCGAGCTGCCATCAACGATTCGCTCTCTAGGACATGCAACCAAGTGGCCCCCTTGAAACGTGTCACAGTTAAACGCGCTCATAACGCCAACAAATAGTTTACTGATGACCTCAAGGGAAAGAAATTAGCTGTGCGCCAAGCCGAGCGCGCCTGGAGGCACGCCTATTGCCCAACACTGAAAGCCCACTATTCCCTCTTGCTTACCATATACAAAAAGGCAATTCTCCTGGCTAAGACCAACTATTTTTCGGGCAAAATACTCGCAGCCGAAAATCGGCCGAGGGAAATTTTTTCCACCGTCCACGAGTTGGCCTTATCAGACAGAACTTCCCTCAAACCTCCCCCTTCTCAATCCCTCTGTGATTCTTTAAACAATTTTTTCATTGAGAAAATTGTAGCTATCAAGGCTAACATACCTCCATCTTCCTCCTCCCCCTCTGCTTCTGATCCTCCACCCAACAGGTCCCATGTAGATCACATACCTCCTATGACCAGGGAAACTCTATCTTCCCTGTTGGTCCGGGTTAAATCTGGTTCCCCCACTGATGTTTGCCCAGCTTTTGTTCTGAGAGAGATCTTTTTAGCTTGCCCTATCCCCCCCCCCTTGGCTTTCCTCAACAACTCCCTCAGCAAAGGCTCTGTCCCTGGCCTTCACAAAGCGGCAATAATAATTCCCATCCTGAAAAAACCTGGTGCTGATCCCTCTTCCCTTCCTAACTATCGCCCCATTTCCCTTCTCCCCTATCTGGGTAAAATCCTGGAATGCCACATCACCACAGTCCTCCGCTCTTTTGTCGAGGACAGTGGCTGTCTGGCCTCTTGTTAGGCCGGCTTTCGCCCTCTCCACTCCACCGAGAGGGTTGTGGTCTCAGTCCTGGACAGACTCAGGGAGGGGATGGATGCCAACCAGCCCCAAGCCCTGGTCCTCCTTGATTTGTCCGCTGCCTTCGACACGGTTGACCATTCCATTCTCCTCACCCGTGTCGAGGCAGCGGGCATCAGGGGGCCCCCTCTGGCTTGGCTCACTTCTTTTTTGAAAGACCGTACCCAGGCTGTTCATGTAGCAGATTTCTCGGCCCCTCCATGAAAGGTGCAGTGCGGCGTCCCTCAGGGCTCCTCCCTTTCCCCCCTTTTATTTAACTTGTATATCTTCCCCCTTATTTTTGCTTCACAGCAACTGGAGGTCACAGTCTTAAACTATGCAGATGACCTCCAGTTGATCTTCAACCTTTCCCCCTCCCCTAAGTCCACCCACAATTTTCAATCGGTTATGATTTTCATCAGGGACTGGCTGAATTTCAACCACCTTAAACTTAATCCAGACAAAACTGAGGTGGTTCTCACAGGTGGCACATCCCTGGACCCCCACATTTTGGCCCACCTCACTTGGTGCCCCCTCCTACCTTCTCACTTCCCACTCAGTTAAAACCCTTGGGATCACGCTGAACCAACAACTTACCCTGCACTCCCAGATCAGCCTGGTGGTATCATCTTGTTTCTTTACCCTTCGTACCATCAGGAAAATTTCCAGATTCTTATCCCCCTCTGCTTTAAAACTCATTTTGGCAATGGTGTTATCTCGCCTAGACTACGGTAACATCCTGTATAATAGTGTCCTGGCCTATGCCCTTCGACGCCTTCAGCTGGTCCAGAACCAAGCCGCCCGCCTCATTCATGGCCTCCCTAAACTGCACCACGCCACCCCTTTATCAAAGGACTTGCATTGGCTGCCCATTCGAGAGCGGGCCCTCTTCAAACTTGGCTGCACCACGTTTCAGGCCCGAGCCGGAACTGCTCCAGCTTTTTTAAATTCTGAAATCAAAAATGACACCTCGGTCAGAGAACTCCGTTCCTCCACCCAGTCTCTCCTTTCCGTACCACGTTTCAGGAAGAAAAGGATGGGAGGGATGAAATTTGCTGTACTTGGCCCCACTTTCTGGTACTCCCTTCCCCCCACCATCAGATCTATACCCTTGTACTCTGACTTCCGCAAGGCGCTCAAAACTCATCTTTTCCTGCAGGCCTTTCCGTTTTAACCTTCAGCACCCCTTTTACTGGGTTCAATTGCATCCTCAGCCAGGCAAGGGGGAGCATGCGCCCCTGCAGCAACATGGGAAATTCGTCACGAGTGAGGGGGCTTTCGTCCTGAGACTGACGCCGCCAAATGGGAGTACTGGGGGCATCAGCGGCCAAGTCGGGTCGCGGTGGAGAGCATCGCTGGGGTCAACGCACCATCATTGGGGGCTGCACTGGGCCAGCCAGGCGAGTGGCGAGTGGCGGATTGGGGGGACGGCCAGCCTCCATATAGACACAGTCGGGAATGGGACCCCGACTTTCGTGGGAACGGCAGCATATCCACCGCCTGGGGACTCATCGGCTGGGGTCAGTGGCCGGGTCTAGGCCACTGTGACTAGGGATAAGCCTGGCAGCGACTCGTCTAAGCAGAGCACTATGGACAAGTTCACAGGCCAGAGGGCTCCAGCAGCACCGTCCGCGGGGTCTCCAAACACGGTGCCGGACAACGCGGCCCTCCTGGCCGCCATTACCCAGTCTAGGGATGCCCTAGAGGCCAAAATCGGGGCGGTCGGCTCAGATGTAATGCTCCTGCACCAGGACCTGAGGAATGCGGTCGCCAACATCACTGAGACGAGGATTTTGGGCATGGAGGGTGTGGACGCCAAGCTGCAACAGAAGGTATCGTCTCTCGAAACGGGGCCTGGCATCGAGAGTGGAGGATGCGGAGGAGAGGGGGCGACGCAACAACCTGCGCTTTGTTGGCTTCCCGGAGGACTGCGAAAAGGGGAATATGGAGCGATTTCTTACGGATTGGCTGGAGGGCTGGCTTCCCCCTGGGGAGCTATCAACCTGCTTCGTGGTGGAACGTGTACACAGGGCCGTGATGCAGAAGCCCCCCCCCAGGCACCCGCCGTCCATCATCGCCAAGGTCCTCAATTACCATGACAGGGACACTATCCTGAAACAGGCCCGAGCTAGGGAACTGCTACGCTTCAACAACTCATGTATCTTCATTTTTCCGGACTACACTAAGCTAATACAGCAGCGGTGGCAGTCGTTCTTGGCTGCCAAGGCCCACCTCCGTGAGCTCAAACTCCCTTACACTTTGCTTTATCCAGCCAGGCTGCGTGTGGTATACGGGTCCTGCACCTACTTCTCTGACACTTCGAAGAGGCATTCCACTGGACAGATGAAACTGTGCGGTTACGCCCTCACTCTCCCTCGGAAAGAGACTCCAACTCCTCTTCGGGCAGGCCTGCCCGGAATCATCATGGGGAGAGGGGGAAGGCCCTCTGAATCCAGGCGTCGCTCACAGCCTGCGGATGCCGTGGCCAGGGAGGGGTCCGTCTCTCGGTCACATGTTTTGGCGGACTAACACCAGGTTAACCAGTCAATTTTCTGAACTTGAATATTCTTCATTGGCCGGAGAAGCGTGCATGATGGCCGGTCTCTCTGTGAGGTTCCACAGAAGGAGAAGAGGCCAATAGACAATAGGCTGTGACTTGGGGATCCATTGGCGGGTGAGGGGTGGGATCTCCTGTTGGAGTCAGCCTGCTCTGCCTGCCGCAACAGGTACTTCACTGTTTTGGAGGTACAGGGTGGGGGGATGTTGTTGGGTTGTGTTTTTGGGAGGGGTTTGTGGGGTTGCTGCACTGTCTACCTGGGTTCTGGACTCTGTTCTATTATGCGGAGGATTTTCGATGCTGCCATTGTACTGTATAGGGCCTGCATGGTGTAGGAATGCCTGTTAGCACACAGGAGGCCCCTGGTCTTATTAGAATCCTCAGTTGGAATGTGAGAAGGGCACTCGACAAGATAAAAAGGGGGGCTATCCGAAAGTCGGCCAAGCGTGCCCGCTCAGATGTATTGTTGTTGCAGGAGACCCACATCATGGGGACTAAGGCACTATGCTTTCAGCGTTTTGGATTTACCCAGGTCTTTCATTCCGGGTTTGTGAGGGGTTGCTATTTTAATACACGGTAGGGTTGCGTATACACATGTTAAGACCTGGGGAGACCTTCAGGGCAGATACCTATTCGTGCAGGGCACGGTGGATGGTGAGATCTTGGTTCTGGGGAGTGTCTACGCCCGCCTCTTTCCTGTGGGCTGGTGGAGAGAATTAGGACCCTGTGGGCGGATATACCGGATGACCTAGCGGTTGTTGAAGGGGATTGGAATGATGTGATGGATGTGGCCAGAGACAGATGGAGGTCCGGGGGTTTATCAGAAGCTCGCCACCCTACTAAATTATACTCCTTAGTGATGAGCCTGGATTGGGTTGACCCTTGGCACATGATGCATGGTAGTACACAGGGTTACACATATCTCTCGGTAGTTCATGGTTCCCTTTCCCGTCTAGATTATCTGTTTATTCCACGGGTCTTTGACAACAGGGGGATGGCGGCGGACATGCTCCCGCAGGGACTTTCCGATCACTCTCCGGTGGCACTTACTATACAAGCTGGGGGGCCTGTGGGCCATCCAGTTGGCGTCTATCAGTCTGGAACCTTCAGAAGGAGGATTATAGGGACTGAATGGACGATGCCATTGATCAATATCTAGATGTTAATTTGGGTTCGGTCCCGGGGGCTGGGACTCTTTGGGAGGCCTGAAGCTCACCATTCGGCCCTCCCAGGTATCGTAGGGACGGATGGGCTACGTCGGCTATTGCACGTAGTTTTGCAGAGTATTATGCTCAGCTATATACTCCCATGGAATGCCTCCCGGTGGAAGTCATTGATCGGTTCCTGGACGATCTCCCGCCGAAGGCACTTCCAGATGATGTTAGGGAAGTGCTGGAGGACCAGCTTACTGATGAAGAATTAGGGGCGGCCCTAAGGGAGCTAAACTAGAGCAAGGCTCCTGGCCCTAATGGCTTTCCATGCGATTTCTTTAAGAAATATTTTCAGCAGGTGGTGGAGGAGGCCAGGGACCGGGGGTGTCTACCCATTGACGGGAGGCATGCGGAGATGGTGGTCTTCCACAAACCTGGTAGACCGCCGGAACACCACGCCTCGTATCGCCCTATCTCCCTCCTGAATGTGAAGGATAAGATGTTAGCTAAAGCATTGGCGAAACGTCTTCGCCCCCATATCGCCCTACTTGGGCATCCGGACAAGGCTGGGTTCATGCCCAAACGTGCAATCCGCCATAATATCAGGCGAGCACATGTGCCAGTCGCAATGGTCCAGGGATTGGGAGAACGGGCAGCGCGTCTGCTGATGGATATGGACAGGGCGTTCGATTCCCTGAGTTGGGTCTATTTATTTGCGCTACTGCTGTGGCAGAATTTTGGACCGTGTTTTTTGTCCTACCTAACCCTGTTGTACATTGACTTGACGGCATCAGTGTGAGTTGTGTGCTTTGTCTCTTCTGGTTTTTCTATTGGGCGGGACACCAGGCAGGGGTGTCCGCTTTCCCCATATCTTTTTGTTCTAGCAATGGAACCCTTGGCTGCCTGGGTGCGGATGGACGCTCAGGTATCCGGTTTTGAGTGGGCGCACGGACTCTCGGATCGCATCGCCCTTTATGCGGACAATGTATTGTTTTTCCTTGTCAATCATGAACGCACAGCCCCCCGATTGATGCGTATCATACAGATCTTTGGGGAAACGACGGGTCTATATATGAACCCTCAGAAGTCCTCCTTGTGGGTATTGGGAGGTCGGGGTGAGCTTGGTAGTTGGGCATCAGCGGTACAGGTGGTGATGGGGGCATGAAATATTTGGGGGTGAATCTGTCCGATTCTCCCACGTGACCCAGAGTGACCTGTTGGCCTCTCCAGAGTCCTGCATTTTCATATGGGTTGCCCTTACTTTCACAGCAGGATGTGATATCGTAGACATTGAGCTTTGTGTAGAGCAATGGCAGTCTGGATTAGAGATATGCTGTTCTAGAATAAGGAGACGTGCACTGGGGTGTGGGTGCACTGGGGTGTGGGGAGGCAGGGGGGATGTTGGGTGGTTGCAGGGATCGATTTTATTTGAATTGCCTTTCATGCTCTCCTGTTTAAATAAGTAAAACGGTCAAAGTCAATTCCTTTTGTATCGTACATGCGGAAGCTGTCTCTGGGATTCAGAGGTCTGCATCATATGTGTTATTTTGACAAATAAAATCGTGAAAAAAAAAATAGGTCTGCCCCTTTAAGAATCTCAGAAGCACCTTATCCCACAATGCACTAATAACGGCGCCTGTCAGGTACATGTGATAGTATAAGATGAAAATCGTATGTGCGTTAGCTGGAGTAGGTCAACCATACTGTGCTAATGCATCAAACTGAAACGTGTTTAACTATTTAAACAAACTCCCCCATGTTTCTTGACGGAATGTTGCTTTAGCTCGATTGTCTGCATTTAGGCAATAGTGTCTGGCAAAAGCGTGTACAGATCTCCAAGTAGCTGCCTTACAGATCTCTTGAATTAAAACTTGTCTGACACCAAGCTATTGTTGCTGCTTTATCCTGTAGAGTGTTAAATATTAAGGGGCAGATTTATGATAACTGGCGCATCCCCAGGGATGCGCCAGTTATTTTGCGCCGCTGCTCCGCCACCCATGGTGCACCGCATTTACAATGCGGCGCACCATGGGGCAAAAACGGCACAGATGCGCGACGCATCTGTGCCGTAAAGGTGGCGCATTGCTGGAGTTGCGTCGCAAGCGCGACGCAGCTCCAGCAAGGCTCGGGGGTGCCCCATCTTTACAATGCTGCGTCAAGACCTACGCCTGCTTCAAGCAGGCGCAGGGTTTTGATGCAGCATTGGCCTGAAAATGACTGAGTGAAATCTTATAGATTTCACTCAGCCACTTTTGCGAGGCGCACCTGCCCCGGAACGCCCACCCTGCGCCGGAACGTCCACAAGTGGCGCAGGGCTTTACAACGTGACGCATCTGCCTAGATGCCTCACGTTGTAAATGGGTCGTAGGGATGCGCCACGTTTACGCCACAGTTGCGTGACGCAAACGTGGCGCATTCCCAACATAAATCTGCCCCTTAATGTTAAGCATACTTATAGAGCACACTATCACTCCCCCACGGGCATCCAGGCGCTAGTGTACATTTACTCAAGCTATACACCCATATTGCAGTTGGGGTCCTACGCAAAGAGGGGACTAGACAGCATCATTAGGGTAGAGCCAGGTCTTTAATTTCTTTCTAAACTGCATAAGATCTTCCACCTGTCTGAGACTGGTTGGAAGTGCACATTCAGGCGGCTGCAGAACTAAATGCTCTTCCTCCCAGTTTTACTCTCTAAAACCTGGGTGCCTTTACAAGTCTGGCTGAGGATGATCGCAGGCTTCTGATGGGAGCATACCATTGAAATTTGCTCTGCAGGGGTTTGGCCCCAGTCTGTGTAAGGCCTTACAAACAATACAGAGCGATTTTAAATTAATCATCTGTAATACTGAAAGCCAATGGAGTTCCTTAAGGGCCTGGGAGGCTCATGATCGTCGAGGTTTCATCAGTGCTAGTTTGGACCGCAGTTGGCCGGAGTTGTCTGACTTCTCTGAAGTCTCTCGATCAGGTATTTTGGGGCCTCCAGAAGAAGGGCATTGCAGTAATCCAGCCGGCTCAGAATGCTTCTTACTATCTGTGCCTTAGTTGGAATTGGCAGTATTGGTAGGATCTTCCTTAGTACTCTTATGAGGGAGAAACTGGTCCCCACTATTTTATTTTACATGAGTCTCTAAACTCAGCCGCTCATCAATTGTTACTCCCACCCAGGTTTCGTACCGCCTCAGAAGGTGTCAGTGGCTTATCCACTGGGATTGGCCAGAAATTGTTCGGGAGCTGGTGCGGAATTTGCTGGGCTGCCCAGCATAAGATCTCTGTCTTATCACTGTTAAATTGTAGAGTTATTTTTAAGTCAGCGTGCAACGTCCTGCATGCACGTGCAAAAAATTTCCAGTGACAGTGATTGGTCCCCTTCCAGAGATAGGATAAGTTGAGTGTCATCTGCGTAATTCACCAGGCTGACATTATGGGATTTGATGACAGATCAGGGGGCTCATGTAGATATTAAATAGTATTGGACTAATTGCCAAGCCCTGAGGTACACCATACCGAATGATAGTGAAGTCTGATTGAAATGGGGGTAGTGCTACTGCCTGTTGTCTATTTAACAGATACGACTGGAACCATTTTAAGGCCATATCCGATTCCCCGACTTCGTTAAGCATTGCCAGAAGAATGTTATGGTTCATCGTAACGAATGCAGCGGACAGATCTAAGAGTATCAGTATGATTGACTGTCCCTTGTCTGCTCGCAATCGAAGTTCGTCCAACACCATCGTCAGGGCGGTCTCTGTTCCATGTCCCGACCTGAAGCCGCATTGCACATCCTCTAACTTGTTATTATTTTCCAGGAACAGTGACAGTGTTTTGCTGACCAATCATTCTAAGATCTTAACAGGATATGGTAAGAGGGAGATAGGTCTATAGTTTTTTGGGCACAGGGGTCCAGAGTAGCTTTTTTCAAAAGAGGTGTTACTATCGCTTGTTTCCAACAGGTTGGTAATGCTCCATTGCTCAGTGATTGTCCACATATCTGTCGGAGTAGTGGAAAGAGCGCTGCATCCAATTCTTTCCCGATCCTGTGTGGTAAAGGATCCATTGGGGAGCCTGAGGAAACACTTAGAGCTAATCTATTAAACTCCTCCTCTGAAGGTATCACAAAGTGGTCAAGAGTGCCGGTTTACCCCTGCCAGATCGTTCCTCTTTCCGAGTTGGTGGTGGTGGCTTTTGGCTCGTATAGCTAACGTCCTCCCCTTTGTTTAAATCGGACACTTTTAGGCCCTCAATAATTTTACTGATCTTTTCCTCAAAGAAGATCGCTAGACTGTCACAGAGATCCTGTGTGGCGTTAATCCTATTTTTTGTGTAGTTAGGGTTGGTGAGATCCTTCACTTTTTTAAATACACTTTTAGTACTGTTAGATGCTTTTAGGATAGCGCCTGCATAATATTCTACTTTTGTTCAGGATATTTCTTTCTTATAGTTACTTCTGGATGTTTTCAATGCGATTTTGTCCTCAACTTTGTATATTTTTTCTCCACTTTCGCTCAGCCTGCCTGCAGCCCATTTTTAAGTTGAACTTTTCATTGTACCATGGGGAAGCCCGTCTGCATGGTTTTTTGTGGTTTTTTGTAGGAACGATATGATCTAACGTGTTACATATTTGTTCACAAAGTAACCTATAATTTTTGTCCGGCGATGTCTTTGCTTTTCTCAAAAGTCCTTAACAATCTCTGCCTGGATGATTGTTTTCCTTAGCGGTGGCTGGGTCATTCTTTCTAGGATGGAGTACCACAAACTTGTTCAAATAATGGTCAGACCGGTCTATGGGTAGAATATCCTTGATTCCAATATCATTTGCTCCAGAGAAAATTAGATCCAGTGTATGCCCTGCCCTATGTGTTGGTCCTGATACCCACTGTTGCAAATTCAGGTTCTCACTGGATTTGAGGATATTTTTAAAGGCTGAGTTTAGATTCCCATTAGGCCATAGATTAAAATCCCCTAGGATAAGTAATCTGGTATGGGTAAGTGCCATATTACTGAAGATGTCAATGAGTGCCTGTTTCTGGAAGCTGTATACAAATGGAGGTAATGGATCCTACAACTGACCAGTCCGGATCTCAACAATTGATAAAACAGAACAAGTTGACTGATCAGGATAGTTTTCAAGGAAACTCAGGACCCACGCAGCCAATATGTACTGCGTGGCCAACAGTTTTTTATTACGAAAGAATTTATTTTCATTTGCAATTAAATTTCGTTGATTTCTCAAGAAATGACATTAAGGAAAAACTCTGTCAACACAGTCAGTTCAAAAACATAAACTTGTGTGTACAATATATACAAAATTTGATTGCAAATGAAAATAAATTCTTTCGTAATAAAAAACTGTTGGCCACGCAGTACATATTGGCTGCGTGGGTCCTGAGTTTCCTTGAAAACTATCCTGATCAGTCAACTTGTTCTGTTTCTGGAAGCTGGCAGAGCCTGGCAGTCTCTAGCATTTTTTTTTTTGTGCAAAATAATTTTTATTGCAGACATTCAGTACAGAAGTTTTATCACAACATTAACACCTCTTAGCTCTTCCATTCTTCTTTCTCCAACCATTTCTGTACACAGCCTGGAGGCCCACAACCCGGAGGTCGGGCGGCGATAAATAGCAGAATTCTCGAGGCCTGATGAAGTGTATTAGGTGTAATCCTCTCTCTTGGGAATGTGCTTGTCTGCTTTTCTCCTTCTCCCCTCTATGGAATCTCCCAATATTTACTAACTGTCCCCAATGTCCTGTCCCACCCCCCTCCCAAGTGTCCACCACCTACTCAGAAGTTCTCGCCACTGTCTCATCTATGGGTTCAATCAGGAGTCAGAGTCTAGTGTCTGCCTAGGTGCGCGATGTCCCCGGTGTGTGTCGCGGGGGCCGTTCTCGTCCTCATCCAGGTCATCCTCATCCTCCTGTAGTGTGCTATCTCTTAGGGCTTGAACCAATGCCTCCCAAGCTGCCGCCGTGTCCAATGCTCTATCGTCCGGTTTACGGCGAGCCGTCTGGTACCGGTGCGTACTGTCACATTCGGCCCACCTCAAGAACTCATTGACCCATCTCCTGTGTGTGGGACCACCTCTCGCCTTCCAATGTCGTGCAATTTCTCTTTTAGCTATGATCAGGCGCATGTCTATAAATTTGCTTGTGGTTTTATTTTTGGGCGTGTGCGGGAACCAGTGTAGTAGGCATACTGCCACATCGTATTTCAATGTCCTGTCCGTCACTTTGGTTAAAGTATCGCCTATCGCTTGTTAGTATTCCCGGAGGCCAGGGCAGGACCACAACATATGTTCCAGCTCCGCTCCTTCCAAAGCACATCTCGGGCATGCCGCGTTGGTTGCTCCAAAATACTTCTTGATTTTGCCAGGGGTCATATAAGCCCTATGTAGCACGTAAAAGTGGATCTGTTGAAAGCGCGCATTTCTAATGCTATTGCTAGCTCGTCTCACCGGGCCCAAGTCGTCTCAGGGATCTCCCTGTTAAGGTCAGCTTCCCATTTGGCCTTTAGCACCGTCAGTGGCGGCAAATTTTCCCGGAGCATTCCGGAGTATAAGCATGTTACTGCCTTATGGGTTCCGGCTGCCATCATGGTGTACTGACAGGCCATGGTCGTTGTTGGTTCTACAAGTCCTCCCTTCCAGTGCGTCTGTATGGCTCTAGTCACCGCAGCATGCAGTAGGTACTCCCCTCTAGGTAGCCCAAATTTCTCCTGCAACTCCTGATACTGGACAAGCGCCCCGTCCTCGTAGAGGTCGCCAATCACTTGTATTCCCGCGTCCTCCCAGCTCTGCAACTACGACCAATCTCCACCATGGGGGAGCGCAGTTACCATCCCCAGGGGTATCTCCGGGGCATATGGGTGTTGCACCCGCGCGCGACGCTGGGATCGGTTCCAGCAGAGCCTGAACGTCCGTTCCTCGGGTGTCAGATCCCTAAGAGCGATTCTCTGCTGCAAGGCGATATAGGCCAGAACATGGCGCGGTGTGCCCCCGTCTCTCCCACTCTCCGGACCTCGATATATCCTTGCTATCTCCTGCGTAAAGATCTGCAGTTGAGCAGCTAAATAGTAGAGTTCAAAATCAGGGGCCGCCAGTCCGCCCTCATCATTCGGGCGGGTGAGCGTCGCCAGCGCCACTCTACATCTGCCCGTCCCCCATATGTAGGAGGTCATCTGAGATTTCAGTTGGCAAAATAAGGATCTAGGTATCCAGATAGGGAGGGTGCGGAAGTAATATAGAAGTCGCGGCAGGGCAATCATTTTCAATAAAGAAATGCGCCCAGTGACCGATATCGGGAGCGTTGTCAGATGCCCCACAAGACTTACCTTTGCTTGTGGAGTGATTCCGCAGAGACGACAAGAGCGCCCGCCCCTGTACCCACCTGACCCTCGTGGAAATAGGACCCAGCAGGGATGAAATGGACGCAGGGAAGGGAGCCAGGATGTAGAGGCTTGTGAATGGTGTGGAGCTCGCGGGGGTCTTGGGGCCAGCTGGGAAACCAGAAAAAAAAACAGATCAGAAAGGAAACACCCTCCCTCTTTCTGCGCAACCCCAAACAAGCACACACAGAAGTAAACTCTTTCCGGGAACTCACCAGTGATTCTGTAGATTGTTGGTTCCAGACTCCAAACAGCTTCTAACCAGGATAACCAAAGGCGGTGCACCAGCTCGACACAACCAGACTAAAGCAAAAGAAAAGCGCTCCTGCGCATGTAATAGAAATCAGGTCTTCGCCTCTGGTGCCCAGGCATCCTTTATAAACAAAACAACTATGTCCAAGGCTCTTTGTTCAGAAGAGCTAATTCTTCTTGTAGCGCCCCTGTGAAATGAAAAAACCAATAAGACCAAAGGAAACCCCAAAAGAAAAGCACCTTTGTGCTAATGTCCTAAAGTCATGAATAGCGCTCCTGCGCGACTGGGGTAGCAAACAAACACGTGTAGCCTTGGCTTGCGCTTTGGCGCGGTGCACCACACGGGAAACAAATACAAGCGCTCCTGCGCGGGAACAAACAAACCATAAACTAAAGGTTCCAGCACGACGGAGACCCGCTGAGGAAACAGCGCTCCAGCGCGGAGTTTATCAGCTGAGGGAAGCGCTCCAGCGCGGGGTCACCGGCAAGTGAAAACGGCGCTCAAACTCCGATGCCGTGTCTCAGGATACTCAGGAAGAATCCGAAGCCCTGAGCCGGCGGGAAACGCGCTGGTTATGCGTTTCCCCCGGAAGTGCTTCAGGAACCTCGGCCGGCCGACCACAACTAGACCGGGTCGGACCTTCGCCCGGAAGTGAGTGCTTCTGTGCGTGCAAGTGGGGATGACAGGGAGCGGCTAGCGCGCGGGGATGACAGCGCGCGGCGAACCATGACAGCACCCCCCCCTAGAACAGAACCCCCCCGGAAACCAGAAAGGAGAGGCAGGACGAGGGCTCAGAGGCTGGCTCAGATGAAAAGCACGGACCAGAACAGGAGCATGGCGCACATGGGACAAGGGTTCCCAGGACCGCTCATCGGGACCGTACCCTTTCCAGTCCACCAGGTAGAACAGCTTACCCCTGGTACGACGAGACCCCAAGATAGCCCTGACCTCATACTCAACATGGTCCTCCACCACCACCGGAGAAGGAGGAGAGGGAACAGAGCCGCCAGAACGGACAGCACGTAGAAGGGAGACGTGGAAGACCGGATGGATCTTCATATGCGGAGGAAGCGAGAGCCTCATGGCCACAGGGTTGACCACCTTTTCGATGACAAAGGGACCCACATAACGAGGCAACAACTTCTTGGGGCCATGCACATTGAGGTGCCGGATGGAAAGCCAAACCCTGTCACCCGAGCCGTATGCGGGTTCTTTCTGTCTATGAGCGTCAGCATGTTCCTTGTAGGTGTCTTTAGCCTTGGCCAGTTCGAACCGCGCTTGCTGCCAGAGTCTGCGCAGAGAATCATGATAAGACCGCACCGTGGGTAACTGGCTGTCTCACGAATCCTCCCAGGCTGAGGTGCGAGGGTGACGTCCGTGGAGGCAAAAGAAAGGAGACATGCCAATGGCCGAGTGCTTGCTGTTGTTATACGCATATTCCGCCATCCAAATTACTTCTGACCATTCCCTCTCAACCGTAAGCAGCAAACAGCGGAGGTACTGCTCCATGGTGTGGTTAGTTCTTTCGGCCTGACCATCGGTCTGGGGGTGGTACGCTGAGGACAGGCGTACGTCCATCTCGAGGATCCTGCATACCTCTTTCCAGAAGCGGGATACGAACTGTGGGCCCCGATCCGTTATGACCACGGACGGAATGCCGTGGAGTCGAACCACCTCCTGCACGAAGATCAAGGCTAGTTACACAGCAGAGGGCAGTTTCACCAAGGATACGAAATGTGCCATCTTGGAGAGGTGGTCCACTATGGTGAGAACCGTGGTGTGCCCCGTCTTGGTGAGAGGGAGTTCGACCACGAAATCCATGGAGATGGTGTGCCACGGATACGGCGGAACAGGAATGGAACGCAGAAAGCCAACAGGGGGCTCTGATCTGTTCTTGCCAAGCAGACAAACGGCACAGTCCGTCACATGATTTCTCGTGTCGGTTACCAATGTTGGCCACCAGAACCGTCTCCGTACGAGATCAAGTGTTTTGTGGTAGCCAGGATGGCCGGCGAGGACATGATCATGGCATAGGCCGAGGGCTTTTTTCTGTTCAGGTGCCTCCGGAAGGTACATTTGTTCTCCCCTGTACTGTGATCCGTTCTCCAGTGTCAAGTCTTCGTTGTCTTCTTCCGGGACCTTTTGGTCAGCCTGCTTCAGGTCTAAATTCGTCGAGGCTACCACGCCTTGGAAGTGATTTTCCGGGATTATGGGGACCGGCTCAAGGCTTTCGTCTTCTCTGTCGGATTCCTCAAGACGTGAAAGAGCATCCGCTTTGGCGTTGTCTTTCCCTGGCCAGAATGTGATCATGAAGTCATACTCATTGAAAAACAGGGTCCATCGAAGCTGTCGGGCTGTGAGAGCACGGGCTGACCGCAGAAACTGGAGGTTTCTATGGTCTGTGTAGATGGTCACTGTGTGTTTGGCGTCTTTCAGGAAGTGGCGCCATTCCTCGAACGCTGTTTTGATGGCCAAGAGCTCCCGGTCTGACACGGTGTAGTTGCGTTCTGCGGGTAGGAGCTTCTTGGAATAAAAGGCCACCGGATGCAACAGTCCCGTGCTGGTGCCCCTTTGTGACAGCACTCCTCCTATGGCGTCCTTCGAGGCGTCTGCCTCCACGATGAAGGGTCGTTCGGTGTCAGGGTGTACCAGGACCGGGGCTACAGTAAAACACCTCTTTAGTTCCTGGAAGGCGTCGTCTGCTTTTTGGTCCCAACCAAAACGTACCCCCTTGCGTAACAAGCGTGTGATGGGTGCCACCATCTCGGAGAACCCCGTGATGAAACGTCGGTAGTAGTTGGAAAAACCGAGGAACCGTTGAACTCCTTTCACGGACTCCAGGATAGGCCAGGATAGGATAGCTTCCACTTTCTTGTTGTCCATTTGGATGCCAGCCGGAGTGATGATGTGCCCCAGGAACTCAACAGACGTGACGTGAAAAACGCTCCTTTCCAATTTCACGTACAAATGGTGTTTCTCCAACCGTTGTAGGACGGAACGCACGTGCTGAACGTGTTCTGCGGTGGTCTGTGAGTATATCAAGATGTCGTCTATGTAGACGATACAGAAGATGTCGATGAAGTCCCTCAACACCTCGTCGATGAAGAACTGGAACGCTGCGGGGGCATTACAGAGTCCGAAAGGCATGACCTGGTACTCGAATAGGCCGAACTTCGTCCGGAAGGCGGTCTTCCATTCGTCTCCCTTCCGGACTCTGACAAGATGGTAAGCACCCCATAGGTCCAGTTTCGTGTAGATGGAGGCGTTTTTGACCTGGTCCAAGAGATTGGAGATCAGCGGCAACCGATTGTTCACGGTGATGGTGTTCATTGCGCGAAAGTCTATGCAGGTCCTCAGATCCCCTTCCTTCTTCGATACGAAGAAAAGAGGAGAGGAAACCGGAGACCTGGAGTGACGAATAAACCCGTTGTCTAGGTATTCGTCCAGATAGGAGCGGAGGTGGATGTTCTCCTTTTCCGTGAGCGAATAAATCCTGCTGCATGGCAACGTGGAGCCGGGAATTAGGTCAATGCGGCAGTCGAACGACCGATGGGGTGGCAGCGTGTTGGCCCCCTTCTTGTCGAATACCTCGGCTAGGTCCAGATATTCTTTCGGTATGTCTGCTTGGGAAACCATCCCCATGCCTTGAACAGGCAACGTGCGTGCTTGTATGGAGCGAGCTCCTAGCAGGTCGTCCTTTGCATAACAGGTGCAACAGCAATGTTCCGAATCGAGATGTAGGGTTCGGGATACCCAGTCGATGCGGGGATTGTGCTTCACCAACCACGGCAACCCCAATATCATCTTGAACTGAGGAGCGTCGATGACGTCGAAACTGATGGACTCGGCGTGGTTGTTAGACAAGGACATAGTCATGTTCTCTGTTCGGTGTCTGATGGGGCCGGAAGTCAGGTCTGTTCCATCCACCGCCTTCACGGGTTCAGGTTGGGCCTTCGACACTGTCTCAATGCCCAAGGCACGGGAAAATGCTGTATCGATGAAGCAGCCTGTTGCGCCGGAATCCAGCATGGGGGTTACCATCCAAATCCTGCCCGCCAGATTCTGTAAGGACACTTCTATGCCGACATGACGGCTTCCATCATGTACTGCGGGGACCGCTGATGTACAAGAAGAAGAACCCAGTGGACGGATCCCCTTGTCTACTGGGTTGTCTCGTTTCCCGCCTTGTCGCCCTTGGTCACGGGTAAGGCAAAAGGCCTTCTGCCCCGAGGTCGCGTTGGTTTCGCCGGGCATTCCCTTACGAAGTGGCCGCTTTTGCCGCAGTACAGGCACTGGTTCTGCTTCCTCCTCCTTTCTCTTTCTTGACTGGTCAAGGGCCCTCTTATTCCGCCGATCTGCATGGGTTCGGACGCTTCACCCTGGGGAGCGGGTTCTTCTTTGGCCTTCTCGAGTCCCTTGTCCCCGAAGGACAAGAGACGGTTGTCGCTGCCTTTCCCCTTGTCTGTCTTTCTTTCCTGCAGTCGGAAGTTCATTTTCACCACCATGTCGATGAAAGGACCGATTTCGTCAGGCGGAGCAGGATACTGCGAGATGAGATCCTTCAGGTCATCACGTAATCCTCGATAGAACACTGATACTTTCTTATCCTCAGGCCAGTGGGCCTCGATAACAAGCCTGCTGAACATGGTGATGTAATGAAGCAGGTCTTGGTTGCCTTGTCTCAGGCTGAGCAGTTCATTGTCGGCGGCTTGCACAAAAGTGTGGCGAGCGAACATCCGTCGCATAGCTTCCTTGAATGTTGGCAGATGGTTGAGCATGGGATCGTCGTTCTCCACCATGGACCATTGAGCAGCGTCCCCTCCCATGTAAGACAGTATGTATGCGACCTTGGATGCATCGTCGGGAAAGGCCGCGATTCTAGCCATGAAATGCAATTGGCATTGGTGGATGAATATTCCATATTTAGTGCTGTCCCCATAGAAGCGTTCGGGTGGTGCCAACTGTACGGGATGGGGAGTGACAACCTGAATGGCTGTGTCTTGGTTGGTGGCGGCAGAGGACCCCCCAAAGGTAAACGTCGGCTGTCTCAACAGGCCTTCTTGTCTGGCTCTAGGACTAGGAGTGGTACCCCAAGGATTGGTGACCCCGGCTGCCATCTGGCCCTGTAGGGCCGTTATGTCATGGCGCAAGGCAAGGTTCTCGGTCTGCATGGCAGCCAGCATGACGGCTATGTCTTGCAAGGTAACCTCTGGGTCGCCCATGTCATCTGGGCGGAATAGTTATCGTGGGCTTCGGATTCTGTCAGATGCCCCACAAGACTTACCTTTGCTTGTGGAGTGATTCCGCAGAGACGACAAGAGCGCCTGCCCCTGTACCCACCTGACCCTCGTGGAAATAGGACCCAGCAGGGATGAGATGTACGCAGGGAAGGGAGCCAGGATGTAGAGGCTTGTGAATGGTGTGGAGCTCGCGGGGGTCTTGGGGCCAGCTGGGAAACCAGAAAAAGAACCAGATCAGAAAGGAAACACCCTCCCTCTTTCTGCGCAACCCCAAACAAGCACACACAGAAGTAAACTCTTTCCGGGAACTCACCAGTGATTCTGTAGATTGTTGGTTCCAGACTCCAAACAGCTTCTAACCAGGATAACCAAAGGCGGTGCTCCAGCTCGACACAACCAGACTAAAGCAAAAGAAAAGCGCTCCTGCGCATGTAATAGAAATCAGGTCTTAGCCTCTGGTGCCCAGGCATCCTTTATAAACAAAACAACTATGTCCAAGGCTCTTTGTTCAGCAGAGCTAATTCTTCTTGTAGCGCCCCTGTGATATGAAGAAACCAATAAGACCAAAGGAAACCCCAAAAGAAAAGCACCTTTGTGCTAATGTCCTACAGTAATGAATAGCGCTCCTGCGCGACTGGGGTAGCAAACAAACACGTGTAGCCTTGGCTCGCGCTTTGGCGCGGTGCACCACACGGGAAACAAATACAAGCGCTCCTGCGCGGGGACAAACAAACCATAAACTAAAGGTTCCAGCACGACAGAGACCCGCTGAGGAAACAGCGCTCCAGCGCGGAGTTTATCAGCTGAGGGAAGCGCTCCAGCGCGGGGTCACCGGCAAGTGAAAACGGCGCTCAAACTCCGATGCCGTGTCTCAGGATACTCAGGAAGAATCCGAAGCCCTGAGCCGGCGGGATTATGCGTTTCCCCCGGAAGTGCTTCAGGAACCTCGGCCGGCCGACCACAACTAGACCAGGTCGGACCTTCGCCCGGAAGTGAGTGCTTCTGTGCGTGCAAGTGGGGATGACAGGGAGCGGCTAGCGCGCGGGGATGACAGCGCGCGGCGAACCATGACAAGCGTGGCCCAAAAGGCCATACAGCCCTTCAGTGCCCGCATGCAGCGGCCTACATTACCTTCCAACATGTCTGCCGCCGTGTGGTATATATATACTCCTAAATACTTCAAACTGGTGGGCTCCCATCTAACCTCGGTTCGGTGGTCGGGCCGTACTATGTCTCGTCTCAGAGGAAACAAGCAAGTTTTAGCCCAGTTAACTTTCAGCCCTGATAATTCTCCGAAGCGCTCTAGTAGTCGCTCCGCACCCTTCAACGCCTTTGATCCGTCTTCTAGGAATAATAGAAGGTCGTCCGCGTATAAGGAGATGAATTGTTGGCCCTCTCTGCTATCTATGCCCCGAAAATGTTTACCTGTCCGGGCTTCAGCCGCAAGGGGCTCAATCGCCAAGGCGAACAGTAGGGGCGATAGGGAGCAACTCTGTCTGGTACCCCGTTCCACCGGGTATTGGTGTGAAACGAGGGGTCCTATCCTCACTCTAGCCACTGCCACCGTATACAGGACTCGCGTCCATTTGATATAACCATCTCCCAGGCCACAGTGTTCCATGGCCTTGTATAAATATTCCCACTCCAGACTATCAAACGCCTTCTCTATGTCTATCGATAGGACCAGGGGTGTCTGGGCTTCTGTGTGTGGGCGTTCCACCAAGCGTGTAAGTCTCCTTATATTTATCGTCGTGCTCCACGCCGGGATAAAACCCGACTGGTCTGTATGGACTAGGTCGGGCATGTGCCGTAGGAGCCTCGCTGCTAGTATGGCACTTAATATTTTGTAGTCCGTGGTTAGCATGGATAACGGCCTGTAGGAGGCCGGGCTTTCGCTCTCCCTCCCAGGTTTTAGCAGTGGTATCACCAAGGCCTCGCGCAAAGATTGGGGCAGATGGCCGGTTGTCTTGGCCTCATTATATATTGTTTGTAGTCTCGGCGCTAGCAAGTCTAGGTATTTGCTGTAGAATTCAATGGGTAACCCATCCAGACCCGGCGTTTTGTTGCGAGCCATCCGTTTAACCGCCCCCCTGATCTCCTCTAATTCTATGTCCCTACCTAAGTAGTCCGCCTGTTCCTGATCCAAACGTGGCAATTGTAGGTCCGCGAGAAAAGCTTGAATGTTGTTCTCTTGCCCCGCCAGCGTGCTCCTATAAAGGCTCTCATAGTATCCCTGAAAGCAATTTAGTATCTCCATCTGGGAGTATTGTATGTGGCCCCCTTCTCCCTCGACTGCCAGTATCGGGGAGCTTTGTTTAGCGGGGTTGGCTGGCCACGCTAGTAGTGTCCCAGCTTTGTCCGCCTCAACATGGGCCCGGAGCATGTATGCTTTGTGATCGAAGCTGCGGAGGCGTCCTACCTCCACCGCTACTGCCTCTTTAGCCAAGCTGACCTCCTCCTGAAGCTCGGGGTGGCCCGGTCGCGTCTTCTTGGCGTCTCTCAACTTAGAATCCGCCTTCTGCAGATCCTCTAATAATACCTTCCGTACGCCCACGTGTTTCCCTATGCACTGGCCTCTAATTACCACCTTAAAGGCGTTACATTCCGTCGCTCTGGAGGCCGTGGACCCCTCATTTTCTGCGAAGTACTGGGCTATGCCCTCCTCCAGCGCCGCGTGAAACAATGGGTCATCCAGTGTCTCAGGCCGCAACCTCCAAGTCGGGACGCGTGATACCTCCGTAACCCAGTCCAAACTAATCAACAACGGATTCTGATCCGAGAGTGTCCTGGTTAGGTACTCGGTCCGTGACACAGTCTGCATTACAGTCCGAGAGCACAAAATTGCATCAATCCGGACATGGAGGTCATGGAGGCTCGAGAAAAACGAGTAGTCACGCTCAGCTGGGTGATGTGTGCGCCACGCGTCTGTCAAACTCCATCTCTCTTGCCAATCCAATCTCCCCTTCGTGAGACGGTGTACGGGAGAGTCTCCCAGTGGAGGGTGGGATCTGTCTAGTGTTGTGTCCGCTACTGAATTGAAATCTCCCTCAATTAGGACCGGACCCGCTAAGAAGTGTGCTAGTGTCCCCGATAGTCCTGTTAAGAAGGTCATCTGGTCAGTGTTTTGCGCGTATATGCTACACAGTACTATGTCCCTGCCCCGCAGTCTGCCCTCCACTGACACATATCTACCCTCAGGGTCTATTATGTGCCTAGTCGCCTGAAACGGGGTGCCCGCCCTTATCCATATCATAGCTCCTCTAGCGAATGCCGAGTAAGTGGTGTTAAAGATCTGGACCCTCCACCTCCTTTGCAGTGCTATCCCCTCTGGTTTTGTAAGATGTGTCTCTTGCAGCAGCGCTAGATGCACCCCTATGCGGACAAGATACGCATGTACTTTCTGTCTTCTAGTTATTAAATTCAGCCCTCCCAAACATTCCAGGTCATACATCGCAGTGTATTTGCACTAGCCATTATCCCATAGTTCATATCGCGGCCGCTTTTGCATTTCTGTTGCAACATGAGTGGTGGTGCCCCCCAACTAGCCTTCGAACTGTCTGACATTTGAAATCCCTTACGTTCCGGAACCATCCATTGCCAGACAAATGAAGCAACCCCAACAATTCCCTCACACACCCCTCCCAGAATAGGCCCCAATATCAAACTATCAGTACCCATCCAAACTTATTCAATCCACTCAACTTCCCAACTAGTTCACGGTCGTAACCGTGAGTGCCTTGAGGGCAAACGGGTTGGGGCCTAGGCCGGAAGGTAGCTACGCAGGCCCCCCCCCCGCACCCTCTCTCTTTAGCAGCGGTCTGACATCCCGGTCAGTGCCCCCCCGACCGCAATACCTTACGTTCGTAAATTCTTCCCTCTGCAGGAATGTCCTCTGCACGTTATCTCTGTATCAGTTATTCAGGATCTCTTCTGATGTTTGTGGTGTCACCAGCGGGCCCTTGGTACTGTGTGTTTCTGAATGCTCCGTCTCCGATCCCGTGCCTCGGTCCTCTGAGTTCGAGCCCTGTTTTGATGGGGAGGCGTCCGATCTCGACAACGATTCCACTGCTTGTAATGCAGCCTGCCGCTCCACCTCCGTCTGAGACACCGATGGTTTCCGTGATCCCTGCCTTCGCCAGCGCAGCCTCTGTGATCTCCGTATCTGCGTCTTTGCACGCTCCCTCTCCTCTTGGACTCTGGCACCGCCCGTGCCCGCCTTGTATGTCTCCCACCAAGCCCAAGCATCCGCCGATGTGGGGAAGAAGTGTGTTTTGTCATCCAGTACCACTCTGAGCTTAGCTGGAAAGAGCAGGGAGTACCGAATGCCCTCAGTTCGTAGTTCTCGTTTAATAGATAAAAAGGAGGCTCGCAGTCTTTGCGTCTCAAAGGTGTAATCAGGGAATAGGGTCACTTTACTATTCGCTACCTGGAACGGCCCTGCATCGCGGGCTCTCTGAAGCAGAAGGTCCCTGTCTTTGTAGTGCAGCAGTTTGGCTACGACTGGCCTCGGGGGCAGGCCCGGCTTAGGAGGACTAGCTGGAACGCGATGAGCTCGCTCCAGAGTGAAGAATGGTGATAGGCCATCCGGCCCCACCGTGGTCTTAAGCCAATTGTCCAGAAACTTGACCATATCTCCCCCTTCCGTTTTTTCCGGCAGGCCCACTATTCGAACATTACTGCATCGACTCCTATTTTCGGCATCTTCGGCCCTCCTCTCCAGCATTTGTATCCTGCTCAGAGCGTCCGTGAGCCTCTCCTCCATGTTTTTGTGGGCTGGGGCTAACTCACCTAAAGTGTCCTCGTCCTCTTTGACTCTATCTTTGAGTTTGTCATGGTCAACTCTCAGGAGACCCAGTCCAGACACCACCTGCGCAATATCTTGTTGCAAAGTGTCTCTCGTTGCCGCAATAGCCTCCAGTATGCGGTCCTGAAGTTGCTGCAGGTCCGAGGGCCCCATAGGGCCACCCTCTGATGTCTCAGAGGTCGCAGCTCCCTCGGTTTTCCCCTTGTTTTTTACCATGGTGTCAGTTCACTGTTCGCATCAGTGTCCGTAATCCTCCGTGCAGCTGCCGGGACGGCTCAGTGGTCTCCTTCAGGTCGCGATATCACATCAACTATACACCCCGGGCTTCCAGATCATCAGCTGACTGGCCACTAAGAGATTCAGTCTCGGTCTCGTCACCAGGCGGGAATCTACGGCCTCCCCCCACCTTCAGTCCATCTCCTCCACGTGTTTGTGGCCGCTTCAGCCGCAAGGCGCCCCCTCCGTCTCGCCACTTTGGGCTTGATTGCCTTGCTCACCAGTGTCCGGGGGTCTACCACTACCTCTGTCGACAAAAGGGGATGTATCTCTGGGTGTAGTTCCTGCCCTATCCGCGGCCAGGAACTTATCCCTTGTTGGGGTCTTCTCATCAGGGAGGCCCACTCCCCAGCCGCTGTTCGTGCTGTCCCAGGACCCCCCAGTAGGCCAGAAGTTGAGGCGAGGTCGCCCCCAGTCCTGGCTGTCGCTCTGGGTTCTGGGCCTCGCCCAGTTTCCCCGCTCTGCCCTCGGCGAAATAAATACACCTCCGTCGCTCCCTCTTGATCTCGCCGAACTCCCCAGTGCCCCGGAGCGCGGTCGAGGGCCACTCAGCCACGGCCGGAGGCCAAAGAGGTATCCCCCTCCTTCTCAGCTTCAGCGCAGGGCCCGTCCGGGGGCGCTCGTCCTTTAAGCCCTGCTTACCGCTTCTCTCTGTGCGGCCAGGGTGCAGGACCCCCCACAGTCAGCCACCGCAGCACTCCTTCCCGCTCGGCGGTGTTAGCTACGCCGTCGAAACCTCCAATCCTCCTGGGTCATCCGAGGGTATTTCCAGCTTCTTTTCCCTCCATTCCGAGGGCCTAGGACCCCTTGGATCCGACGCGCTATGGGATCCCTCCTCCCCCGCCGAGGGTGAGCACTGTTCTTCCGGAGGAGGCCGTCTCTCGTCCGCGTCCTCACAGCCTCCTCTCATGCCCACAGGCGGTAGCCGCTGGACGCTCCTCAGTGGCAAGGAGCGCAGACTTCCCCTCGGCCCCGTTCCGGGAAGGGCGCACCGCCGCACTCCGGGCTTCCTCCTATGTAGCTCCGCTCCTCAGCCTCCCGCGGCAGGCGGCGCCCAGGGTGTACCTCAGCGAGGCACGGGATCAGCCGGGCGGCCACCTCAAGTGAGCTGCATTTCCTCCTTCGTTCCTCCTGCCGCCATCTTGTCACAGGGGTCTCGGCTTGGTCCAAGCCAGCGATCGGTGGGCGTCTCAGTCAGGGGTCATGGGACTCACCACTATCCCGCCTGGCCGCTCTTTCGGCAGATCGACCGCTTCCCTTGTCTGCACAGCTCCCGGAGAGGTGCCTCTCGTCTAGGTGTGCTTCTCAATTACTCCCGGCACTCGTGGCGTCCGCCATCTTGCACACCTCCGTGCGCTGGTCCGTGATCGTTTTTCCTTCGCCGGCGGGCTCTCGTACAGTTCCGCCAGTGGTTTCAAGGGTGCAGCCCAGATTCCCGCTGCCTCCGGTCTGCAGATTAGGGCTGTCGCGGGTGTCGCCGCACCTTTTACCAGGATAAATGCGGGGATCGGGCGCGGAGGTCCGAGCTCACGCTGCCATTCCCTCCGGCGCCTAAGCCACGCCCTGGCGGTCTCTAGCATAGTATTCCAGTCAATAAATGCCCTTCATGATCTTTCAATGAAAAATCCAAAAGTTCTATTCCCTCTGCATCATCAATTTCCATTGCGACAAAGTTCCAGTCCTCTTTAAAAATTACCCCTACCCCACCCCCTCTGCCACCCTTTCTTGGCTTTTGAGAGGCCTTGTATCTTGGTAGGCAAGCTAGTCCTAGTTCAAAATCTGAGTCAGGGCGCATCCAAGTTTCTGTCAGAAATATTACATCCAGGTCATGTGTTTCTAACATTAATTGAATTTCCAGGTGGTGTTTCACCACGGATCTGGCGTTTAACAACCCACATTTAAGCACATTCCCTTTGACGACTTCAGAGGCAATTATTTCAGTCCCTTATGCTTAAGGTCACCAACATAACCCCTCTGCTCACCTATAGCTCAGAGCTGATCACTTGAGTAACAGATACGTCTGGCCCCAGTCGCATTTTCCTCCAAACTGGCAGCATGACTGGTGCTGAGCGTGGCCTTAGCGTGGAAAGGTGTAGACGGGCTTGCCTTTGGCTCACCCGTTGCACGCGTCCGCCGCACGGCCACGCTGCGGCCGTGCTTGTGAAGCCCCCGGAAGTCAGCATCTAGACCGCTGACTAGGTTTCCAAGCCTGGTGTATTTTCCAGTACTCCTGGAAGTAATGAGGGCTCAGCGCACAAAGATCACGCACCAAACAAGGTGCGAGTGCGGAGCTTCTAACCAGCCAGTAAGCGTATGTTCATTTTCAAATTCTAAAAGATAGCTAAACTAAAACTAAACAAGTTTAAAGGTGGTTAAAACAGCAATTAAAAGTGGCTAAAATGCGATGGATCTGGAATAATTAGCGTCCAGAAATGCAGCAGATCGAACAATGTTTTTACATTTCTTAAAGTTAAAACAGGTTGAGAACAAGTAAAAACAATTTAGCAGAGTAGATAAAACGTGCAAATGTGACCAATGGTAGGAGTGAGCCTTAGGTTTACCTGGTAAAGGTTTATTAGCAATCTGTTAGGACAAAGAAATATAAGAGACTATCCATCTTGCTATAGATTGTTTGAAGCAGCCAAGCCTCATCCTATCCATAGTTCATAAAAAGATGATTTGACTTTCGAAAACCTGTCGATTTGTCTAACTAAAAGTTCAATAATCTTCTAACATCTAAAGAATGCAGGGTTCTTTCTGCTGCTGTAGTAGGGCTCGGAAACAAGCATTTGCAATGCAATCGGTCCCGCCTTTGGGACCTTATATGTATTTAGTTATGCAGCCCAATAGCATGGGTGCTGAAACATCTACTGTTCTTTAACATTGAGGGAAAGTAAGCACCAAACTGGGTGAGACACCAGATATGGGAACACATGGAGAGAAATATTGCCTTTCAGCAGGAAATGGTATAGTCCAAAGCTCTGTTTTTAATATATAAAATCAGGGCATTCGGTGGTCGTATCAGTGAAAATATAAGATTTAAAAAATATATATATTGTTATCTACGGGTGCTCATGGAAGACAATTTCTATGGATCAGAATCAAGAGAATGCTAAAGTGATTCTGGTATTTTACTGACATCTGTTGGTAGTTTTCCATCAAGTCAGTTAGAGGCAGTTGAACAAGCAGAACGCAATTCTGGTATTTTACTGACCTTTACTGGTCGTTTTCTATCAAGATAGTTAAACAGAGGCAGTTGAACAGAAAAAAGTCACTAAGCGGAAGCAGACAAGTCCTATGGCTGATCTCCAGAGCCCACAAAATTCAATACACATATAAGTAAGAGGGGATCTTTTAAGTCACCCCGGTTCACTCCGGAACTGTGTGAGCTACGAAAAAAATGTAAAAAACTTGAACGTCTCTGGAGGAAAGATTGGGCCTCAAATAGCAAAGAAACGTATAAATCAGCGATGAAACAGTATAAAATCCTCATAAAAAATACGCAAACTGCCTATTTTGAAGGGAAAATTCTAGCTGCTGCCAAATCCTCCAAGGAGACCTACCGCATAGTACGGTCACTTATGAAAGTCCCCGAAAATTCTCAAGATCCTAAAGTCCTTCCCCCAGCTCCACCCCCTGACCTACCCTCCAGCTCGGCCCATCAATCAAGATGCCCCGTCCCTGGACGCCTTCCTTCCCATTTCCATCGAGAGGTTGGAGGCCACCCTCAATCAGGTGAAAAGTGGGTCCCCGGAAGATCCAGCCCCCATGAGCAAGCTAAAACTAGTTGCTCCCACTATATCCCCCCTCCTAACCAGGCTCATAAATTCCTCCCTCTCCCAAGGGTCAGTCCCCTCCAACTGGAAAAGTGCGACAGTACGCGCTCTCCTTAAAAAGCCCCACCTAGACCCCTCTGATCCCTCAAACTTTCGACCTATCTCCCTCCTCCCAGGCATTAGCAAAGTGGCAGAAAAAATCGTGAACGAACAGCTTTCATTATTTTTAGAGACCAACAACCTCCACCGCCACTCCCAGACAGGGTTCAGACCAGGACAAGGGACTGACACCACCCTCCTAGCCGTGACAGAGGAGACTAGAGCCATCTTGGATACAGGGGGATCAGTGGCAGTGATTCTCCTGGACCTGAGCGCCGCCTTCGACACGGTGGACCACACCATCCTCCTCCACAACACTGGAGTCACCGGGACCGCCCTGGCCTAGCTAAAATCGTTCCTGGAGCATAGGACCTTCCAAGTGGCCGACAATCACGGTCACTCCAAAGCTCTTCCCCTTCGATGTGGGGTTCCCCAGGGATCGTCCCTGAGCCCCACACTTTTTAACGTTCACATGGCCCCCTTAGACAACATAGTTTCACCATTTGGCGTAAAGGTGGTCATGTACGCCGACGACACCCAACTAGTCGTCTCCATCAACCAGGTCGATCAATCCATGGAGAATCTAGCTACCTGCCTGCACAACATATCCAAATGGATGGGCGACTCCCGATTAAAACTCAACGGTGAGAAATCGGAGATCATGCTCCTAGGTGACCCACACAGACTCCCTAAATCCCTCTCCTGGCCTCCCAGCATGGGCACCTCCCCCACTCCAAAAAATGTAATCAAGAGCCTGGGATTCTGGCTCGACCAGGACCTCAGCTTCAGATCCCAAGCGAGAAAGACAGCCGGCACTTGCTTCGGCCTCATGCGTGCCGCCCGGATGATCCTCCCCCTTATCTTCCCCAAGTCTAGAAAAATTCTCATCCAGGGCCTTATCATCTCTAGACTGGATTATGGAAACGCCCTATACCTGGGCGCCCCTGTAGCTGTCATCAAAAAACTTCAGTACGCTCAGAATGCCGCAGAAAGACTCCTTACGGGAACGAAATCAAGATGCTCGGCTAAACCCTCTCTCAAAGCTCTTCACTGGCTCCCCATCCAGGAGCGTATCGCTTTTAAGACCCTATGCATGTCCCACAAAATTTTACAAGGCAAAGGCCCACCCATACTAAAACCACTCATCAAACCTCATAAATCCACCAGACAGCTCAGGTCGGACTCCCTTTTTCTTGCCAGCATCCCCAGAATAAGAAAAGCGCGCACGGGAGGTCGCCGCTTCGCTTACAACGCCCCCAAGTTCTGGAATAGCCTGCCCTTTAACATCCGTAGAGAAACCAACCTGCTGTCATTCCACAGGCTACTGAAGACCTGGCTCTTCCCCCAATAATATCACCTCAGGAGCACTTTAAGTCGAGTCAAGTCAAGTCAAGAGATTTATATAGCGCACTACATACCCATAGGGTCTCAAGGCGCTTGAGGAAGGGTGTGGAATTACTTGTCGAATATCCAGGTTTTAAGTTGTTTTCTGAATGCTAGGTGGTTTTGAATAAGGCGAAGGTGAGTGGGAAGTGAGTTCCAAGTTTTAGCTGCTAGGTAGGAGAAGGATCTACCTCCCATGGTGGTTTTGTTGATGCGGGGTACAGTGGCGAGGGCTTGGTTGGAGGATCGTAGTTGACGGGAGGGGGTGTAGAAGGATACTATAAGCTGATACTATAGCGCTGGGACGCCCTCGGGTAGCTACGCGCTTTATAAATCCAAATCCAAATCCAAGTATATACTAAAGTATATACATGAGGTCTTGCATGCTCGACCTAAAAATGTAGGAAGTGTGATTAATTGGACATTATGATAATCTGAGACTACTTTGGGTAAAAATGAAGAATGTGTAAGCAGAAATACTCTATTATGATGAAAAACTGTGAATGGTTCTGAAGATGACAATGCTTGTAGCTCACTAACCCTGCGTGCAGAGGTAATGGCTAATAAAAAGGCAGGTTTCCATGACAAATGTTGTAAAGTCAATTTATGGATGGATTCGAATGGATAACCCATTCATTTTGCTAGTACCAAGTTTAATTCCCAAGGAGGATATGGTCACCTAACTGGAGGAAATACTTTAAGTCCTTCTAAAAAAATCCCTAACCACAGGAATATCGAAGAAAGATGGTTGTGTTGGAGACTTTCTGTATGCAGTATTTACTGCTAAGTGGACTTTAATGGAAGAAATCTGTAGACCAAATCTGGCCAAGTGAAGTAAGTACAGGAGGATGGCACTCTTGTAGATTAATAGGATCATGGCCATTGTTTTGACACCACATACAAAAACGTTTCAGCTTGAATGTATAGCATGATCGCGTTGATGGCTGCTTTGATTCTTTTAGGATGTTCATGCAATCTTAAGGTAAATTTAAACAGCCGTACTTGCGATATTAGGAGCCATGCTACTAAATTCAAGGATTGGACCATTGGAGGCAAAATCTGCCCTGAAGCCTGGATAGATCTGGTCCAAGTGAAAGGCGTCTCTTTGCCATTACCTGCTTTGTTTGGTCGCCTTTCTTGCTCCTTTGTCCAGAGGAGGTTCTTCAGCGTACGACCACCACTGCTGCTGGTCCTTCCCGCCGCCGTTAACTACATCTCCAGCGGCCGCGGAGCGGGAGGACTACAGCCCCCACAATTCCTAGCGTGTCTGCCACGCCCACTGACACGCGCTCTTTCGTGCCCGGAGGCGCACAAAACACCGGTGCTCCCTCGGTGGAGTGGGGGACTCTTTGCCATTACCTGCTTCGTTTGGTCACCTTTCTTGCTCTTTTGTCCAGAGGAGGTTCTTCAGCGTACGTTTGCGGCCGTCCGAGGCCGGAGGAGGCTGGGCTGGGTCACCCCCCTTTCGTCTTGACCAAAATGCAGTGAGACATATATTTTAAATGTTATAAATATAAATATTATTGACTTTGTGGAATTGTATATCGTGCCTTGGGGCACTTAAAAATCTCATATTGTCTTTATTCATTTTATACTGTCAACTAATACCCTGGTGTGTAGTGTTATGTCGGCCCGTCCGAGAACGTCAAGAAGCTCTCATTTTGTACCACTGGGGGGTCTGTGTCGGGAACCCTTGACAATTTTATCACTAGAGGTGCAGTTGTATTGGAACGGGAAATAGAACTGACGGAAAAAAGACTATCACTAGAGCTCCTTTCTACGAAGAGATCTTCCTTGGGTACCATAATGGGTGCTGTTTCACCAGTGCAGCCCCCGGTTAATGGTATTCTGCACGGGGGTTCCTTTACAGAGCAGGTGGGGCCAATTGGGTCAGCAGGGTCCCAGTCTAGTAGCTCACCTAACTCTTCCACCGATAGTATTTCCATATTAGGGACAAGACCGCGACTCTCAAATACTCTTGACATTTCCTCCCAGTCCCGGGTTTCTGTGTCATCCTCACCTAAACCGGGAATGCTTGTAAATCTGCACCAGCTAAAGGCAAAAAAAAGCGAGGGGGGAGATTGCAAAAGGGAGGGCGAGTAAAAGTGTCTAAAATGCATACACCTATACCTGCTCGGGTTCACTCGGTAAACCTTGTAAACCCGACACCTACTACCGGGATTATACCTAAGGTGCAAAAATGTCCTTCGTCTGTTGAAAGCCAACTTCCTATGGGTCTCTCAGAAACACTAGAGCAGTTATTAAAGTCCCTGTTACTTCCATTACTTGAAAGGATTAAACAAATTAACGTGAATCTGGGGAAACTTGAAAGAGCTGTGATAGCCAATTCAGTTACTTTGGATAAGGTTGCGGGGCTTAGCCAGGGTTTGGGACCTCCGCCTACTTTGAGTGCGGATATTGTTTCCCCTGATCCCCAGATAATGTCCCAGCGGAGCGCATCAAATAAACATAAGGTGAATAAACCATCCAATGCTATTGAGATTGCTAGAGGGAAAGTAAACGATACAAGTGTGCGACCTGTGTCTACCGACTGTGTTACTAGCTCAAAATTGGTAGCCCTAGAACATTGTGTGGACCCACATAGTAGAGGAATAAGCAGTATTCCCCCAGAAGCTCCCGTGTATAAACTTACCCCCCCGAGTCATTACCCTACACAGTCATTCTTGCTGGTGTTCCTGGGATCCAATCGGATAGACTTGAGTCCCACAGTGAACTTAAAAACAAGATTATTCACTGGTTCAACATTCATGAATGCCGAGATTTTGCATGTTAGAAGGGTGGGGTGGTTGGGGCATAGAACAAAGGATATCCAGGGGGATTGCATAATTGTGAACTTTAGGGACCCCAGACTGGTTAGGTTTATATGTCATGACTCTGGGTACAGGGGTACTAGTGGAATACAAACGCTTGACCTGAACTTTTTTCATCCCAGCAGTTTTATTGGCCAAAGCTCCTCCCATCAGTTCGATTGGGAGATGTCTAAAAGACGCCCATTCACAACTAGAAGGCAGGTGTTTTAACTCCCCCTGATGAACCGTTCTGAGTCTCTACTCGGTCTGGAGGGGGTGGACTGACTGGGATTAGGCTGCAGAGAAATTAGCCAAGTTGGGCGTCATGTAAATAGAGCTGCTGTCTGGGTTTATTCAAAAGCCAGCACTAGTCCTACGAGGGTACCTCCGGTTGCAGTATGTACGGACCCATCCATACCCTCTAGTGGTAGTATAGTTAATAATGGCGCTGCTTCTGGGTTAGCCAATTTGGAGGGGTCCCCTGTGATAAAACTAAACTGTACAAACCACAAGTCTTGTATGGGTGACCTACAGGATGGGGAAGAAAAGTTGGCTAATGATGAGCTGGGGATCGTGGCTCTCGCCCCCATTGAATCCAGCTGCCCTAGGCTGACCAATATTTGTGTCCCGGCCCAAAAAAGGGTTTTCCCTTCTATCCCGCCCAGTACAGTTATTGATCTAAATCTGACCAAGCTGATCTCTTGGAACATTGCTGGCCTGAAGAGTAAAATACCCTCAGTGGAATGGTCAGCCTTGATAGAACAGTACGATATCTTGATCTTTCAGGAGACGTGGGCATTGGATCCTATATACCGTCCTGGGTACTTAAATTTCTGTAAACCCGCAGTCAGAGGAAAAAAAAGTAGACCCTCAGGGGGCCTAACCATTTGGGTTAGGCCGTCTACTAACTACAGTCCAACCGAATTCGTGGTTGATAGCCCTGACCTCCTTGTTATAAACATGCATCTGCCCAATCAAAAAGACATTACCATTGTAAATGTGTATAACCGGGGTCTGCCAGGTGGTCGTGGCTCTAAAACCTTTTCTGATCTTGATACATTCCTGAATTTTGATGGGCATACCAGCAATGTTTTAATTGCTGGCGACATTAACTGTACGTTCGAGCCCCTTTGTTGTGATGGAGAAATACTCACGACAGAGGAGGATGTACAGTGGAATATTCCCCCGCTGGACCTCCAGCCAGTCAAGAAATGGACTGAATCAGCTTTGCAATGGATGGGTTTCTGTCTAGAGCGTGGTTTCAGAGCGGTGAATGGTCGGTCCTCCTCTGATAAAACGGGCCAGTCAACCTTTGTAAATGGCCCCTACAATAGTAGGATTGATTGCATCCTCATTAAAATTGAGTATTGGGGCATATTGGAGGACATGGAGATTTTGGATCGCCCGGAAAGCGACCACAACCCCCTTGCACTGAGTCTTCGCATAAAAGGCGGTTCTAAGTATAATCCCACAACGGAGATAGCTACTGCCGATACACTGCTTACAAACGACACACGTAGGGTGCGTTGGGCGAAAGTTGCCATTGATCCTGGGGCAATTGAAGAGATCAGGCTATTGGTATTAGGGGCTTTGGGGGCACTGAGATCTCTCCCCCCTTTGGAGGACAATACCAAAGAGTCAATCATTAAAATTCACGATAATCTTTTTAATGACCTCAAAGAGCTCTTTTCCAAACCATGTAAGTCTCAGAAAACAGCTGCTCATTCTACGAGCACCTCATGGTATAATAAATCTTGTCGGGTTTTTTATGGTATCCTGGCATTGGCAATTAAGTCCAAAAACATATCCGATATTAGGAGAGCGAGGCAGAACCACCGCAAAGTGCGGCTCCGCGCCAAACTTGACTGGGACACCCAACATTGGTCCGATCTATTAGCAGCCAGTAAGCAGAAAAATCTAACCAAATTCTGGCATAGTTAAATGGGGCAACTCCCAACAATCTCAGATCCTCATTAACCATGTTCCCTGTGAGATCTGGGTGGAGCATTACGAGTCCCAGTTTTCTGGGATGGTCTCAAACAACGTTGACCCCCCACTAGTCCAGAGTGGAACACTAAAGCAATTACCTTTGATTGTAAGGAGGTCGAGGCAGCCCTGGAAAAGATCTCATGTGGTAAGGCCCCGGGAATGGATTGCATCCCAGCCGAGGTTTTTAAATCCGATCAAACCAACTGGATTCCATATATTGTGTTTTTGGGAAATGCAATAGCCAGGGGGGCTAGTATCCCGGACTCGTGGCGTGGTGCAGAGATTCTGCCCATCCACAAGAAGGGGGATCGATCCATCCCGGGGAATTATCGACCGATCAGTCTGATCGACTCCATACAAAAAGTAGTTGCTAGAATGGTCTTGGCCAGAATACAGAGCTGGATAGAGCTTGAGAACATACTTTCGCCCCTGCATGCAGGATTTAGATCCCGCATAATTACGATCGAGTAGGTCCTTAGGTTTTTACTAATCTACTGGAAAGTAGTGAGTTTGGGTGGCGGTACCATCTATGCCGCCTTTGTTGACCTCAAGTCAGCATTCGATCTTGTGCCTAGGGGCAAGCTGTGGGGGGCCCTCAGAGACATGGGGATGCCATTGGAGCTTCTGTCTGTTGTACTTAATTTACACGAGGGGAATTTCGCACAAGTCCGCTGGGGCAAACAAGGGCAGGTCACTAATAGGTTTCCGGTGTCACGCGGAGTCAGGCAGGGCAGCGTTCTAGCGCCGACCCTGTTTCTGTTGTACATAAACAGGGTCGTGCGCTACTTCTCAGCCTTCCCGACAGACGCCCCCTCATTAGGTGGCACGAACGGAGGGGAGGTATGTCATGGTGAGGGGCAAACTAGATGGGAGGGACCTTACTCTGGGCTGTCTGTACGCCCCGAACGTAGACCAACCTGCGTTTCTCTCCTTATTGTCCAGTAAACTGGCCCAGTTTCTGGTGGAGCCCTTGCTCCTTGGTGGGGATTTTAATAGCGTCACCGACACCACCCTGGACAGGTCGCACCCCCCCCTGCCCAATGCACCGGCTGGCAAACTAGCACTTGCGCGCACTGCTTGGCAGCGCCAATGGGGCCTGGTCGACTCATGGAGGGCTAACCATCCATCAGACAGGGACTATTCGTTCTTTTCCGCTCTCCATGAGCTACACGTTCGCATCGATGCCTTCCTGTGCTCTCAAGGCATACATGCAGAGGTGTGCCACAGCGAGTACCTCACGCGCACGATCTCGGATCACAACCCGTTGCTATTGCACTTGGGCTGGTTCCAATACCGCCCGCGAATCCCTGTCTGGAAGCTACGCCCAGAGGCGCTGGAAGACCGTCTCTTCCGCACAACAATAGCCTCGAACATCGAGGAATACTTTCAGATCAACGCGGGCACGGCGGGCTCGATCACGATAGAGTGGGACGCCTTCAAGACGGTGGTAAGGGGTCAATGCATTGCGGCAGCGTCGGGTGTTAGGAGGACGTTGCTAGCAGACATCACGAAGGAAGATGGGAAATTGCGAGACCTAGAGAGAGCGAGACCTGAGCGTCCGGACACACATGAGGCGCTACTTGAGGCACGGGAAGCAGTGGCGGCGACAGTGGAGCACCTCAGGTGCTTCGACTACAAGACCTACCTCACACGCGCGCACTCGGAGCGCGACAAGGTGGAGCTCTTCTGGCCTGGCTGGCCAATCCGGCTCGTCGGAGCTCGGTCATTCTTGAGCTCAGGGACCACTCGGGAATGGCACGGTTTGATCAGGGGGGGATCAATGAGGTATTCTACGATTACTACATGGAGCTCTACCGCAGTAGGATCCTGCCGTCGGCGGAAGAATTCCAGGGTTTCGTAGAAGGCCTGGACTTGCCCGAGCTGTATAGGGAGGACGCGAAGCTGCTCGGGGGCAAAATTGAGGAGAGGGAGGTGAAGGTCGCCATCAAAAGCATGGCGAGGAACAAGACGCCGGGCTCGGACGGGCTCCCAACGGAATTTTATCTCACGTACATCGACCTCCTGGCGCCCAAACTGACGCAGGTCTACAATGAGGCGAAGAGGCTGGGCAGCCTACCGACGACCGTTGGCGAAGCACTCATAGTCCCCCTACTGAAACCGGGCAAGCAGCCGTGGGACAGGACAGCATATCGCCCGTTGTCCATGCTCAACCTAGATTACAAGATCCTGAGTTAGATCTTAGCGACGCGCCTGCTCCCCCACATGGCCTCGCTGATCCACGCGGACCAGTCCGGCTTCATTCCGGCCCGCAACACGGCGCTTAATGTGCGACGGCTCCTGCACGTGTTGGAGGCTGACACCTATGACGGTGATGAAGCGGCGGTGTTTGCAGTAGACATGGAAAAGGCCTTTGACAGCCTGGAATGGTTTTATCTCTTCCATGTTATGCGCACGATGGGGCTGGGCGATGGCTTCGTGGATTGGACGGCGCTGCTATATCGAAATGCGACGGCGAGGGTCAGAACTGGGAGAATCATCTCTGAGATGTGTGCAGTGAGAAGGGGCACCCGTCAGGGATGCCCTCTCTCTCCCCTATTATTTGCCATAGCTGTCGAGCCACTCGCGGCAAGGGCCCGACTAGGACGGGCATATCAGGGACTAGATGTCTATGGACAGGTACACCACATAGCTTTGTATGCGGACGACCTGTTAATGTTTCTGGCGGACTAGGATGACTCTCTGCGCGGTGCTAAGGCCCTCCTGCAATCACTGAGTAGGGTGTCAGGTCTCCGGGTAAACTGGGCGAAGTCATACTTGTTCCCAGCTCGACCGCGCAGAATATGCCCACAGCCCTCGGAGGGGGTGACATGGGAAGGGAGGAGCCTGCGCTACCTCGGTACCTCGATATTTCACGACAAAGCGGATATTCTTGAGGGGAACGTCGGTTCGGCAATCAGACACGCCAAAGAGAACTTTGAGTTTTGGAGTACACTCCCGTTGTCGCTCATGGGGAGAGTGGCACTTCTTAAGATGGTGACCCTACCACGGCTGCTTTATCTCTTTAGGACCCTCCCGATCTGGATCCCGGCGGGCTTCTTCCGACAATTAAGATCGTTAGTAATCGGCTTTCTGTGGGGGACGGGCAGACGCAGAGTGGCACACAGCACACTTCTCCGCCCTAGAGAGGAGTGGGGGCTTGCGGTACCAGACTACGAGCTGTACTACCTGGCGGCTCAGCTGCAGTGGCTGACGCAATGGGTCGCACGAGCCAGGAGAGAAGGCGATGAATCAGGAGAACCGGCGGGCCCGGTTCAGGTATTAGCCCGGATTGTTCTGGGGCTCCCGCTGGGAGATTTTCATCTCACGCAAGAATTTGCGACGGCCCGGAAGAGCTGGAATAGATACCGCCGGAGGGGCCGCATTGGGGTACCATACGCCCCTGAGATCCCGCTCCGGCTGTGCGGGGCACTGCCGCATGGGGGCTCCTGGCACGGACTGGGGGATTGGGAACAGCAGGGACTCAAGTCCATGGAGGACCTCTATGAGGACGGGGCGATGCTGCCTTTCGACATACTGAGAGACCGCTTTGAACTGTCGGGGGGGGGGGGACTTCCTCCTTCACGCGGCGCTAACATCGGCAATCCGCAAGCACTGGAAGATGGGCATGACGGAGCCGCCACTATCTCTGGGATGCCAGTACGTGGTGATGATGGCGGGGACGGTCAAGGCAGTCACGTGCCTATACAGACGCATGGTCTCGGAGACTGTTGCTCCTCTGCTGGCCCTGAAGGCGAAATGGGAGGCGGATCTGCCGATGGAGATCCCTGACGAGGCGTGGACTGGCATAGTGGCGCGGGCCCGAAACGGAACGCGCAACGCTAGATTTCAGCTGATGCACTTCTATGTCCTACACAGAGCCTACCTGACACCTGACAAATTACATAAATACTTCCCTACTCACCCGGCGACCTGTCCGCGATGCCCGGCAACCTCAGCTGATTTCCAACACATGTTCTGGTCCTGCCCAGAGTTGAGTCCCTTCTGGCTGGAGGTAGTAGACACCCTGAGGGAGGTCACGGAGAGAGACTTACATCTATCCATAGCACACTGCATCCTACACTGGTTCCCACACACTTCGAAGAACAAGATTACTAGCAAGTTCTTGGACCTGGGTCTGCTCCTGGCGAAACGTGCCATAACATCCCAATGGAAAGCGAATAGGGGCCCTGTAGTGGAGAGGTGGAAGGCTGAGCTGCTCAAATGGGCCAGGTGTGAAGGAGAACTCCGTATGCAGGCCGCACTTAGAACAGATAATGACACGGCGATGGAGAAGGCCAGGGCGTGGGAGGGGCTGATCTTGGACCTCACACTTTTGGGCCTGGAGGAGGAGGACACCCCGGCACATAGCCCTGCCCCGGCGGACCACTTGCCCAGAGAGGTGGCGACCTAGACTCTCTCCCTTATTCCCCTACTTCCTGAGTGAGAACTACGTCTCATTTGTTGGATACTCCTGATGGGCTACTTAGGGTCTGCATTGGTCGGGATGACTGTGATCTTGCATTGGTGATGAGCTGGCACGCTTGGGAGGGTGGGGGGTGGAGTTGGGGGAAGGGGGGATAGTTCGGGAGGGGGTGAAGAGGTGGAGGGGGACAGGGTGGGTTGGGGGGGTGGGGAGTCCTTGCTTAGGCATATATAAGAAGAGACCTTCCTGCTTTCTCTAGTCTACGCGATTCGGGGAGGGAGCGTGAGGATTGCAAAGCAGCACTGTCTTGCTCAGGAAGCTGGTAACAACTGTTCCGTGTTATTCCATCATACGCACGTATTTATCTACTATTGTGCTGCTCGACCTCCGGGGTGTGAGCTAAAGAGCTGTGTAGCACGACTGTTATTAATTCGTAAAGGGAATGTTTACCAGCAGAAATGACTCATACGATGTGAATGTACCACTAATCTCGCTGCAATAAAAAGATATTTACAAAAAAAAAAAAATTAGGTGGCACGAAATATCCGTTACTTATGTTTGCGGATGACACCCTCCTTTCGCAGACACAGGTGGGCCTGCAGGCAGCATTAAATAAATTTGAGGAATTCTGCCTCGACCATGACCTCCAGGTAAATGTATCTAAAACAAAGTTCATGGTCCTTGCAAGAGGCAGACCCGTGGTGGGCCATGTCACCATGAATAGCATTGAATTAGAACAAACCAATGTTATGATTTATTTGGGGATTGTCCTAGAAAGTAAAGGGAGATGGAGACCCCAGATTGACTCCCTCTCTCTCAAGTTTGCCCAGCTCTCAGGGTGTCTGGTTAAAGAGCAGAGATCTTCGCAGACGAAAAGGATTGGTCCCGCATTAAAAATCTTTAACCTCAGGATAGGTTCAGCGATTTTGTACGGAGCGGACCTCTGGGGTTTTGCGGACCTTTCACCCCTGGTCAAAGTCCAGAACAAATTCCTTAGAAAGTTAACCGGCCTCCCCAGTTCTAGCCCTATTATTCCATTATTAATGGATTTGGGTAGTCATTCCATTGATGATTTAGCTCGTTTTAAGCCAGTGGCCCTCTGGAGGAGGATCTGGACAACCCCTGAATTAGCTCTTTCTGCTAAATCTATTCTGGATGTTAGGTCCATTATGGGGTCGGGTAATATCAACTGGTTTAAACAGGTCAGACTCCTTTTGGAGACCATGAGCTTGAGCGATTTGTGGACTGATCCCGAAAATGGCAGTTTTCCTTCCAAGAAAGTATTTAAAAGCCTGTACTGGTCGGTTGTTCGTCAGAAGCGGATCGGCCAAACACTTGTAACCTCTTTGACCGGTCAGTTTCTGGAGCATAAACTCGATCCTTTCTTGGAGGATTATTGGGATATCATCACTAAGCCCAGCAACAGGAAACTGTTCCACCAGCTAAGGGTCGGTTCGCTTCCCACTGGATTATTTACCAAAAGGTGGAGGGGCCAGGAGGGTGTATTTTGCCGTTGGTGCCCCACTTGCGTGGAATCCGTCGGACATATATTTTTTGAATGCTCTGCGTATGTAGCACCAAGGGCAAAATGGCTCAAACCCATTTGTCGTAACATGGGTACCAGGGTTGGGCTGGAAGCTCTAAGGATTATGAGGACGGAGACTAGTGAACCTATCGCAATTGAGGTTGCGAAGTTTTTGGGATGGGTGTGGATTATTAGGAACAAAGAGTAAACCACCCGGTTGGTTCTACGTAGCCTTGTTATCTTGACCGCCCTATGTATTTTTATACTCTTTCTACTTACAAATTTTGATACCATGTATTGGCCACGTGTATATATATATATATATCTATTTTGTTGTTTTTAGCGTTATCCCTGTTTTTATCTTTTTTAACAATTGTATTTTATCATGTACGTCTTATGATGAAAAAAAATCGAAATAAAGACATATGAACTGAAAGGCGTCTGTGACGTGCTACGGATAGTTGGAGAAGATATGTGTACCTCCACTGCCTCAGCCAGTAGGGTGCAATTAGAATATTTTGTGGCGTGATCGTCGTAATTTCTTGATTACTTGTATTATTAATGGAATCAGTGGAAAAATGTAGACAAATGGAGTGAACCATTTTATCAAAAGGGAATTGCCCACAGAGCGTGGTTCTGGTACACTGGACAAGAAGTCTCTGCATTTTTTGTTTTTTGCTGTGGTGAATAAATCTAATGTTGGTGTACCCAATTCTTTGAAGATGTCATTTACTACCGCTTGGTTCAGAACCCACTTGTGGTTTTCTTTGGTTTTCTTCGTAAAACTGACTAAGGAAGTCTGCTTCTACATTTTGGATTTGCGCAGTGTGGAAGGCTGTGAGTGATAACCATCTTGCTAGTGCCCAGAGCCACATTGCTTGAGCTTAGAGTGATCGTTGGCTTGATCTTGTTCCACCTTGCTTGTTGATATAGTACATTGTAGTGGTATTTTCCATCTGCATCATTGGACATGAGAGATGAAAGACAAGCCTTGAGATCAAGATTGACCTTTTTTAGCTCTAATAAATGTATACGTTTTAAGGCTTCTCCTTTGAGACCAACGCCATTGAATTGTGAAGTGGCTGATATGTGCAGCCCATTCTGAAAGTGAGGCATCTGACTATAGTTTGTGAGGGCATTTCATTCTGAAAAGGAACTCCTGCTAGTAGATTGTAAGATTTGGTTCACCAGGTGAGAAACTGATGTGCACAGCCTGTCAGATAAATTCTATCTTCCCAATGACCAGTTTTCTGAGACCATTGATCATCTAGACAAACCTGTGGAGGTTTTATGGAGAGTCTTGCACTTGGGACTATGAATATGCAGGATGCAATGATCCCAGAAGAGATGCTATCTCACGGCCAGTTGGTTTGTCTTGTTCCATTAAATGTGCACATTACACTCTTCTCTGAAGGAAACCCTTTTTCCTTTTGCATATCTATTTTTTTGCCCCTAGAAAAATGAGGCACTGAACTGTCGCGGACATCGATTTCTTGAAGTTGATTCGTAGACCCAGGATGGACAACAGGTTTGTTATGACCGTGAAGTCCTTCTTTGCCTTCCAAAGAGACTCTGCTTTTGTTAGCCAGTTTTCTAAGTATGGATATACAAACATTCCTTTCTGTACTAAGTTTGCTGCCACCACTGACATGCATTTGGAGAAGGTGATAGGAGCTGATTGTAGGGTAAAAGAAAGCGCATATATTGGTAATGATTGTTTCCTACAAGGAATCTTAGAAATTGTCTGTGATGACAAAAAATTGAACTATGGAAATGTGGATCTTGTAAGTCTACTGAATATAGCCATTCGTGCTTTATGTGTTGGTATGTTTGATGAAGGGACAGCATCCCACATTTTTCTTTTTTGATGTATTTGTTGAGGAATCTGAGATCCAGAATTGCCCGAAGCTGCCTGGAAAGACTTTTCTTTTGGACTAGAAAGTTTAGTTGAGGAAATACCTTTATTGATCTGATCTGGGGGAACCTGCTCTATTGCTTGTTTCTGCGGTGGTGATGTAGGTTGTGCAGACAAGCCGTTGATGTGGACTAAAGGGTGGAGGAGTTTGCTTGAACCGGAGAACATAACTATTTGATATGATGTTTAACACCCATCTGTCCAAGGAAATGGCTTTCCACTCTTCGAGGAAGAATTTCACTGCTCCCCCACCAAGAGTGGGAAACTGTAAAGGGAGTGTCCGATTTTAATTGTTTGCAGTTTGACATAGGGCTCTAACGGTTTTGTTGGGGTGGATCTCCCATTTTGGAAAGGTCTTTGATATGGCCTTTGAGATTGTCTCTGCAGTTGCAAATATTGATAAGGCCACCTAAGGGGTTGAACTTTGTGGAAGTAGTACCTTCTATCTCTAGATATGTACTGCTGCCTGTACATTTTCTTTTGTTCTTCAAGGCCAACAGCCTTTGGTGTTTCCACCTCATTCTTCATCCTCACTATCTCTTCCTCAGTATCTTGTCCAAAAAAAGAGGAACCTGAAAAAGGTAAATTTGCAACCTTTAACTGGGCATCAGGTTTTAGACAAGACAGTCTCAGACAGGATGTTTGTCGTAAGAAAACGCGATTACAGAATGAGGTGGCAGAGAGTTTGACAGAATACACCACTGCACTAACAGATTGGTCGGAAATTATTGAGCCCTCATTAACCATTTCCAGAAAATCGTGTTGCCTGTGAGATTGTGGATCAGCTATAAAGGACTACATTCCATCACAGATTTCACTGTGATATCTTCCTAGCAGAGCAGCAGCATTAGCATTTCTTAAATGGGTAGAGGCTGTTCCGCAGACCATATTTTCAATGGCATCCATTTGTTTGCACTCCCTTGCTGGTGACTTAGTGGGCTAACGCGTCCAATGTAGGGGGGCCTGTGTTCGACCTCATGGTCACAGGTTCAAATCCCAGTTGGTCCAATTAGCCTTTCATCCCTCTGAAGTCGATAAAATGAGTACCATTGAGTTGGGTAACAATAAACATCTTTTATTCAGAACCAAGATACCCTTGGGTGAACAAATGCTTTACAAATCTGTCATTTCATGTTATCTAGTAGAGCTGTGAATTCAAGATGCAGAGGCATGTCTACGCCGAACCACTGTAGCAATTATTGAACCAGGTGCATGATCTATCTTTAGAAAATCCACATCTTGTTGCAGAGGTCGGAACATTTTGAGTAGGCTTGGTGTAGCAGACTTTACTGTAGTGGAGTAAGGAACCTTTCCTCTACCATGTCTCGAAGACCTGGGAGAAGAGGAAGAAGAGATCTTGGAGTTGTTCTTGGCTGCAATGTTTCGAGGACCACTGATACTGTTGGTTGAGGTTCATCCACATTAGTGTTCAGGTTCCTAGCACCTCTTACAAATGTCTCTTGAAATGTAAGGATATTGTCCACTTGTGATTTCCTAGAAGGGGACTGAGGCGGAGAGTTTGGAGTGTTGAATGAATGAGTTGACCTGGATTATGACAATCTTGACCCTGATCTGGAGTGTGAGGGGGTCATAGATCTTCTGTCATAAGGCATCCTAGGTGGTGGTGGTGTTTGAATTGGAGAGGGAGATTTCCATTTCCTAATGGGCAACATGGATGTGGCTTTTCAAAACCATTTAACTGGAGACAGATTAAAAGGGCGTAAAGGAATCTGTAGAGGATTACCCGCATGTATTATAGGCCTTGTAGAAGGTAGCAAAGTATCCAATGAACCAATGGAGCCTCTGAGATGCGAATGAATGCGTAGAAGGAGACAGACCATTCTGAGGAAGAAAACAGACTGATTTGATGTACTCTTGACATCCAGACAGGTGTGATCGATGCAGTGCAAGTCTTTTTGTTGGAACTAGTCTTCGACGGTAAAGAAGGTCTTTTTGATGTCGAATGATAGGATTTCGACGTCAAACTGAGAGATCTGGGTGTTGATTGGTGCGTCTTCGACACTGAACGAGAGTGGGACTGCGTTGAAGTTGGTGCAGTTATAGTCTTCAGCGTTGACAGCAGTGATGGCAATCTTGCCATCGACTTGGACGCAGAGTGATAATGGTGTCGATATCGACCCTACCAGGGATGGTGAAAAAGTTGGAGCCAAACCTCTTGGTGGGGATGATGTTCTTGACGTCAGTGATCAATGCTGATGAGTGGTGTTGATGTTGGTAAGGGGATGTTTTCAACTGTAGATCTCCCACCGTGGGAGTCTTTACCAGATTTTTTATGCTTTTCAGCAGAAGGATGATATGATGATCTTTCTAGTCGTTGTCCCTTCTTTCCTTCTTCTGCATTCACGTCTTGCATCAGACCTCACAGTCTGATGACCTCCCTGTCTGAGTGTCCTCTGACATTTTTTGACAAATGATGCATTCTTTTGTCTGATGTGATGGAGAAAGACAAACCACAGAGACTTTATGAGCATCAGAGCTTGCCTTCTTTCTTCCACATGATGAGCATTTTGTAAAAAGAGAAAGCATTCTGACTGAAAAATCTTGTCAATTAATGTACTCAAAAGAGGGAATGATAAATTGTAGAGTATAATGCTTTTTCAACCACTGAAAATAAAAATAAATGTCATGGAGGTGTAAAAGAACACCTGAGGTGTTCAGAGATCCTGCCAAAAGGAGCTGGAAACAAATCTGATTCTCCCAGGCAAACCGTCACTACAGTGTATTGTGGGATAGGGTGCTTCTGAGGTTCTAAAAGGAACAGACCTCTTTATACCTTTCTGTCAGTGTTAGCCTTCAGGCTGCATTTTCTCCTCATGATTTTGGTATAAAGGAAGCCTTTTTCCATGATAATGTTTTGTGCTTGCAAAGGCTATTTAATAGCTTCAGCTATTTTTCTACAGCATTCAGAAGGAAAATACATCTCTGGCAGACTACACAGAGACTATGGAAGAATTATTTTGTAAGAGGAACATTCTTCAATTACATTTTCTTCAATTTTAAGTATATTAAAGAAGGTGTTCCGCGCAGGCTGCGGGGAAAATATTCAACGTTTATGACTATCAATAAAGATTCTACAATGCAGAACAAGAGGGTCTATATATCTTCACCTTTTATTATAGTAAGGTTGAGAGGCATAATATGGTCTATAGTGAAAAAAGAGAGTTCCTTGAAGATGGCACGCTGTGCTTTTGGGAGCCAATGAAGATTGTATAAATGATGTGAGATAGGGAAGTGGAGAGGAAGTTTTAAAATGAAACATGCTGCTGCTGCTGCATTTAGCAGTCAGACATGAAATCAGATGCTGAGGGTAGCCTAGGTATAAAGAACTGACATACAACTGGGTCAGAAATAAATCCAACGTTTCCAACACAGTTGGAAGGAGTAAGAGTTGGCCTAATACTGGCGAACCACCAAACTGATGACCCCATTGAAGAAGACACACTGACAATCTTGATCTAGGTTTTATCAGCATGAAAGAATGACAATTAGCTTGCCCTTGCTGAATGTTGCTGTTTAGCCTTAATCGGATTGGTGTGTCGCCCACATAGACAAAATTGTATCCGTTGGCCAAGCACAGGACAGGGGAGTGGGGTCAAGTGATTTAAATGTTAAACAAGATCAGACTCAAGGAGAAGACTTGAGGAACCCCACAGGGAAGTGACTTAACATCCTAACAAAAAAAAGGTAGGTGGACAGCATGAGAGTACTGAGTAAGAAACAAGGATAACAAGGACAGAAGTAATGCCGGGTTAAGGCTGGTGAGAGAGTAAGATGGAATAGGACTTCATATCAGATGCCACAGACAGGTCTAACAGGATCAAGGCGGCATTTTCATCTTGATCCACGATCATCCGTGACTGACAGAAGGAATGTTACCTACCTTGTAAGCATCTGTTTGTAGCATATCCTGCTATAGATTCACATGCTCTGCATACTCCTTCCATATAGTGTTGGACTTGGGCTCCTCCCATTGTAGGTAATGCGCATGGGCACCAGCTACATTGTAAGATTGTTTTCCGCACAGCGGGTGAGTATAAAGACGAAGCGTTAGAGAGGAAAGTCTAGTGCTATGCAAGAAGTCAAATACAGAGAATGTAAGTAAATGAAAGTACATCTGCAACAAACAAACGCTTCCGGGGTGGTGGGTGGGCATATGGGAATCTATAGCACCTCATGGTACGAACAGATGCTTACAAGGTAAGTAATATATTCCATTTGTAGCATGTGTGGATAGATACACATGCTCTGAATTAACTGTAAAATAGTACTCCCCAACCAGTGGTTAGCAGGAAGTTGTTGCAGAGGACAGAAACCGTTCTTAGGTGAGACGGATTAACTCTTTGTTGGAGAGCTAAGCCGTGCCCACAGTAGTGTTTGGTGAATATGTGTGGAGTAGACCATGTAGCCGCCATACAAATATCAGCTATGGGTATGTTTCCAAGGAAAGCCATAGCGGCTCCTTTTCTTGTGAGTGGAATTCCTAATGCCTTAATGTAGCAGGTTTGGATACATTAGACAATCACTCTAGCTATGCCCACCTTTGGAAGAGCATCCTTTGTGTGGTTTGGCGAAAGCAACAAATAGCTGCAGAGTTTTGCAAAAGGGTTTGGTCCTGTCAATGTAATGCATGAGGGCACACTTGACAAACCATGAGAATGGTCCTCACCCCCGCAGACTCTGGATGTGGGAAGACTGCGAGCTCAACGGTTTGACTGAGATGGAAAGGGGATACCACCACTTTCAGGGTGAGGCTTGCAATTCACTAGCAAGTCTTAAAGATGTGATAGCAACAATGAAAACAACCTTCCAGGAAAGGCATTGTAATAGGCACAAATGCAGAGGTTAAAAAAAGAGGGGTCATGAGTTTGGTAACGACAACGTTAAAGTTCAAGATAGGGGCAGGAGGGTACATTTGTAGAATAACCAATTTGAGTATTTCCATGAAAGCCTTGATGCCAGAAATTCTGAATAAAGAACAATGTTTCCTGTTCTCCATGTAGGCTGCAATAGCAGGTAAATGAAAATGTATGGAAGTATAGGTGAGATCTGATTTTTGTAGATGAAGGAGGTAGCAGACAGTATCCCGAACTGCAGGTTTAAGCAGGTCTATTTGCTTAGAAATGCAGCAGTGGACAAACCTGTCCACATGGCAGCATAGCAGGCCTCCATAGTGGTCCTGCATACTTCTTTGAAGATAGACATGCACACTTGAGGAAGATTAAGATAGCCGAACTCTAGGACCTCTGGAGCCAGATTGCTAGATTGAGTAGACTGAGTTTGGGGTGCCAGATTGTGCCTAGTGTGGGGAGCTTCTTGTGGGGAACCGACAATGTCTGTAGAAGGGTCGAGAAACATGGTGAGGAATGTTTTCTGAAACTACCGGACCACGTACAGAAGCAGTGGGAGAGGAGGATAAGCATAGGCAAAGACCCATACCAATTCATCCATCGAGCATTGCCCTTGGGCAGTGGGTATGGGAACCTCAAGGCGAAGCTTTGGCATTTTGGGCACTGGCGAAGAGTTCGATCTCAGGAAGCCCAACACCGGCAGTTTGGGAATAGGGATTGGGGGTGAAGTTCAAACTAGTGGCCTTTTTGCTGCATCCCGCTAAGGAATGCAAAATTGTTGTCCACTCCCGGAAGGTAACCCGCCAACATGTTTATCTAGTGGCGAAGCTCCAAATGCTTTGTGCGAATGCTGATGGCTGCAGTGTGTGCTGCCTTGGTTTTCGATAATACATGGTGGTCATGTTATCTGTTTTTATCAAGACTACTTTGTGCTGAACATGGTGAAAAAAAGCCTTAAGAGCTTTCCGGATGGCCAGGAGCTTGAGGTAACTGATGTAAAGACCCTTTTGATTGGAACTACCATGTGCCCTGAATGGTCAGTTGATGAAGATACACTCCCCACACCGAGAGCGAGGAGTCTGTGGTGAGGGTCCCTTGTGGAACAAGGTCTATGAAGGGCCAGCCCTGCGACAAATTGTTGCTGTTCCGTCATAGAGAATGATGAATGCTGGCCCGTATAAGCACTAGATCCTCCCAATCACCCTCCACTCGTGACCATTGTGCCGCCAGGCACTGTTGGAGTGTACACATGTGAAGTCTGGCATGTGAAAATATGGCTATGCAAGAGAATATCATTCCAAGAAGGTGCATAATTGTTCTTACCATCAACTGATGATTTGGCTGAAAAAGATGCTGCACCTGCTGGAATACTTGCACTCTTGCCTGACTGGGGTAAGCCTTGCTGGTGACTGTATTGAGTTTGGTTCCCAGAAAGGGTTGAATTGAAGAGCTGAAGATGGGACCTGATGCTATTTATAGCAAAATCCAAACTGTGGAGGCTGGGCATAGTGATCTGGGTGTGAGTGAGACACTGCTGTTTGCTTACAGTCTTGATCAGCCAAATGTCCTAAGTAAGGGAATGCGTGAATGTCGGTGCTTCTGGGATGGGTGGCTATCCATGTTTAGGCACTTGATGAATACTCTGGGGGCAATGGTGACCCTGAATGGCAACACTTTGATTTGATGATGCTAACCATTTACCACGAAGAGTAGGTAGTGGTGATGAGCAGGATGCATAGGTAAAGGTAGGCGTCTCATTTTGAGAGCGGTCATGAAGTCACCTTGCTGCAGCAGTGAAATTACATATTGCAGAGTGATAAGTGGAAATGTTTTGAAGACTATGTACTTGTTGAGAATTTCCAGGTTGTGGAATGACCTTAGAGACCCGTCCTCTTTGGGGATGAAAGTACACTGCCAACCCCCCCCCACTCCTCCCCCTACCATGAGGTTGCAATACTACTGGTTTTGCTGCCCCTTTGTGGATAAGTGGCTGAAATTCTTCTTGAAGATGGCACTGGTGTTCTGCGGCTCGGATGCATTTGCGGCGAGGGATGTGGGGTTGCAGTGAGCTCCAGGCAGTTACTGTGCTTTATGATGGAGCGGACTTATTGTTCAGATGTGATCTCTTCCAAGGACAGGTCTTCCCCCAACAGATGTAGTGTGATCGGGGAGGAGTGGAAGTGAGCCACTGCTTAGAGTAGGCAACTTTAAATCGAGCTTCCATTGACCTCCTGGTGCAGTTACATCTATAGCCTCCTCTTAAATACTCCAATTTTGACTGATGGTAGTATTTTTTTTGCTGCGTCTGGTAGGAGGTGTGAGAGTCTGGGTTAGTGATCTTACTGCCCTCCCACCCCCCAATACTGTGACCTGTGAAAGGACATTGACGGAGTGGATGTCTGAAGAGCACCTGTAGAGAAGCCAGGGCCCAGCCTTCACACATTGTTATGTTAGCATAGGCTTCTTAGAAGGTTAAACGCCATTTTGCCACTTTGCAGCTTTTGCACACAACACTACACGTAACTGTTGTTGTAAGTTAGACTGCTTGGTTTCCTCGCATGAGAACGGTTTGTTTTTCACATCCCTAGACTTACATCACGACCTTAGTCTGTACACTGCGTGCAGAAGCCTTCAAGGTCACCATAACAATGTATTGCTGTTATTCAGATTGATCGGCCCCCGCTCTAGACACAACACACACACAGCTGCAACCAACTGAAATTCTAGTCCCTTTAATATTGCACTGCATGCATGATTGGGCACTTGAAGAGAAACCTTTTCCAGACAGAGAGCTTTGCTGATCCTGAGATGTGATTCACCTCTGCAGATCTTGGAAGCATGGGGTTCCCCATTTAAGCCTAAGAGACCTTCTATTATTATAAAACCTAGTTCCCAGCAGGAGAGGGTGGTTCACAAGGCGCTTTAAGACCTGTTTCCACAAAAATTGTAACATGATTTCCCCCTTTGTGATTTATGGAATTGTAACAATGCTGATTGTTTTATTTCTAATCATATGCCTGCTTATGTTAGCCAAAATACTGCATCTTAGAGCACGTAGTTAAAAATAAACATTTTAAACTTTTTCGTGTCTCGGATTACTCATGTTGTGGACTGGTATGAGAATAAAAACGAAAATGTTCTTGATTCCCACCATTTCTGAGAGTACCCTAAGTCGCATGTTCTGGGTTGTCTAATCATTGGTAGCTTCGCTGTAGGACGGAGAACTGAGACACTGATGCGAGTCGGTTAGGGGTTTTGGGTACTCAGGTAAGGTTTTTGGTACACCACAATTCACTGAGGTCCTGGTTTCCTGTGCATAGTTCTGTGCATGAGCAGAATCCCTGCATCATGGCGCACCTAACGTTTGGTCTTATATACGAGACACTTGAGTAGTGCTTATATTAGTCCACGACACCCTCACTCCTGTTCCCGGTTGACAGCAGTGACGGATTAACTTACCTATATGGTTAAATTACAGGTTCATTCAAACGTAAGATTTAAAAAAGGTTTGTATGTTGAATTGCTGCCCGTTTGTGCTACAATTCATTTAGATTGTATTTCGAAACTGTGTCCTTATGGGTGACGTTGACATTGCTCAGCATAGTCGAGTACCACTCCGTCATCATTTGACCCAATACGGGGTACCCGCTGAAGGTATGGCGGTGCCCTTTGTGATTAGTGCAGACGCAGCATACCCTTTTGCGCTTTTCTACTCTTGGGTTAGGTTTCCTGTTGTGAATGCAGATGATGGTACATTCCATAAGTACACTCACACGGTGGTGTCTAATGCCTATGCACCATATAGGACACAGGAGATTCCACTTTCTGCTTGGCAGCATCACGTTTGGTTTAATGGCGCCCTACCCCACACCATAACTGCGATTCGGTTAGGTCCCTTGTCTATTCCTGGGGCCACTTGGCCAGTCTTGGCCGGGTTCACACCGCATCCGGTTTATCAAACAGTCCCTATAGCTGAGTTACGATTACTCTATGTCTCCATAGTCGTGGTACATAGGGCTTTAGTGTAATATGTTTCCCGCAACATCCAGGTGGGGGCACCTGGAGCTGCGGCGCAACCAATTGGACCGGCCTGGATAACAATTAGTCATGTCATGGTTAATTTAGTAATGGGCAAGCGCCCCCAGGATAAGGACGGGTTGCTTTTTTGGCTTGCCGAGAAATTTGACCAACTGGAAGCAGTATTTCCTAATACGACACCTGTGGAATAACACAGGATTCTGACAATTAGTTTGGAGAAAGACTTGGTGTCCGAGGTAACAGATTGAGAGACCTGGGGTAAATTATTTGCGGCGGTCTATGCGAAGTGCTTCGGCACGCCATCTATGACTGCCCTGCCCTCCGTTATCAACCATGTTCAAGATCAACACAGTCCGGAGGCAGCTGTTGAATTGGGAATGCGACTTGTCGGAGTGTTTGAAATAGTTTCCGATCTCATCCTTGCTAACGTCAAGGGAGATGCGGTGAGCTTTCAGGTGTTTAATGCTTTGCGCAATGTCCCCGAAGTCGATAAACCCCGGCAGTTGCCGAAGATTATTGCAGAAGCTTATAAAACCATTAGCCGCAATAGTTTGGGTGTTAAGCCTTTTGCTAAAACAGCAGCTCAACCACAAACTCAGATAGCTAAGTCTTCTAAAGAAGACTGTCCAGTTTTTCCTAAACAGAATTGGAATAGTAAAAAACAGGGGCAGCAGCAAAAGAAACAAGGGTCGTGTCCTGTATCACCAATACCTGTGTGTGCTGAGCGCACATATGATTTGCGTGACCGCGCAAGTAGTAAGTCACCTGATAGATTTCAAGTTCCTGATCAGCGTTCTCCTCATTCTTTACAGGAAACATTGGTCTCACAAACCGGTGGAGGTGACCGCGGCAGAGGCCGGCTTCACCAGACTGAAGGTAAAGGCAAGCAGGATGACTTTCAACGAAAAGCGCCCGCAGTTTCAGAAAAAGAAAGTTGCTGCTTTAACTGCAAGGTATGCCACGGATAGTGAAAACACAGCTTCGGAACCTGCCATGGGCGCTAATGCTGCTAGACAGCGCAGCGGAGGTTACAGTAGTGCAGCAAGCATTGCGTTCGTATCTGAAGGTGACAGCAACTGAAACGTTCATCACCGTAGAGACAGCAGACACTAGAGTGGCTCCCCCTGGCAGACTATATGAGATAGTCCTTTTAATTGAAGGTGACATACAACGTAAAATAAAAGGGATTTTTTGGGAAAATCTGACCTCTACATATGACATTTTGTTGGCTGAGGTGGACTGGCCCCCACTTTTCATTTCGGCCGCTCCGAGAGGGGAGGATGTAATCCTCCCTAGTTTCGCACACACTGTGCCGAAGGAGCAGGCGCATAATTTAGCAGAAGAGTAGGCTCAGGTGCTTGCATCGGCTTTGTACCGTACTCAATGTGGATGGGACATACTTTCGCCCAGACATGAGATTCCATTGCGGTCTATGCCACAGCCTCAACCCCAATATCCCATGAGGCGTGAAGCAAAAGCTCCTGTTGCAGAAATCCTTGAACAATTGGAATATCAAGGTGTGATTGAGACGTGCGTCACATATGAATAATTCTCTTTTTACTGTAGCCAAACCTGATGGGTTGTACCGCCTAGTATTGGATTACCGGCATTTAAACTCTCACTGTCAGACCTGCGTGGTGCAGAATACTCAAAGTTCGGCCCTGGTGGATAGTCTCGTGAGAAAAAGGTTTAAGACCATGCTTGACATAGCCAATGTATTTTTTTGCCATAACCTGTCCTCTATTAGTTGTCCATGGACAGCTTTTACTTCTGGCGACAAACAAAAACAGTTCAAAAGATTAGCCATAGGTTTTTAAAACAGTCCAGGCGTCTTTGCCGCACGGGTTGTCTCTCTGTTAGAGAGCATTGACCCTGATGCCTACTCGTATGTTGATGATATTTATCTCACAGACGGCGAATTGTGGTCGCATCTGTGTCGCGTTGACCGCATCATTGTTATGTTTGAGGACTTAGGTTACAAATTTAACTTTGCAAAATCTCACATTGCAGATTACGCAGTGTTGTTCCTGGGCTATAAGCTCAACAATGAAGGTCGGGGAAATGCGCACAGTTGCACGCTCCAAAAACTCTGAAAAAACTACATTCTTTACTGTTTTTTAAAATTTTGGGCGTACCTACATTCCAGATTATGCCCAGCGTATCAAGCCGCTATATCCGTTGATACAACCAACTTTTACCAAATGTTGCTGGCTGCCGGAACATTCAGCTATACTGCAATCTTTGCAGTCTGATCTTCTTGAATCTAAATACCTACTGCCTCGTGATAACCACACAAACCTGGTAATAAGAATTGTGCCAGGCGCGGTGGGTTTCACGTACTTGACGTTTATTGAAGGAGACACAGTCCCTATTACTTACAAGTCACACTTGTACACTTCGACTGAAATGCGATTTCTACTGTCGAAAAGGTTTTGACTGCAGTGTAAATGGCGATTCTGAATGAGAGAGCGCTGTCGCAGGGGAAACACATGTTGGTTGTTACACCGTATCCTCCCCTTGAGGCAGTGACGAAAGCCAGTGTACCTAATGCACATGTTACTTACCTTCGGTAACGACATATCTGTAAGAAACAGTAGTTAGTGTTAGATTCCTTACCTTAGAATATCCCCAGGCGTCTGGCTGGATCAGTAAAGTTTTGCGTAGCAGTACCCATCGCGTCGGTAGGCGTCGTCGGCGGCTCCACGTCTGTTGTCGTGATCGCCGGGATGACGTAGTCTGAGTACTTAGACACCGCCCTCGTGCGCTGACATCAGTTCTTGTACATAGCTTCCCCGCGCCAGGAACGCAGAGCCATGCGAGAGACAGACACTGGTACCCTGAAACTAGGGCCCTCAAAGGAAGATACCTTAACCCTAGATATCGGTTCGCAGAACGGGGAAGATGGGTGGGGCGGTAAGGAATCTAACACTAACTACTGTTTCTTACAGATATATCATTACAGAAGGTAAGTAACTTGTGCATCTGAAAGAAACAGGTTAGTGTTTGATTCCTTACCTTAGAATAGATACCCCAGCAATACCAACCCCGGTGGTGGGTCTGCGTACCAAGATCACACCAGAAAGTCCTGGAGAACGGAACGGCCGAAAAAGCCATCTCTCTGGACTTGGCAGTCTAGGCAGTAGTGTCTAGCAAACTTGTGCAGCGAGGCCCACGTAGCTGCCTGACAGATTTCCTGCATGGGGACTCCCGGACTCAGGGCAATAGTAGCCGCCGTGGCCCGAGTGGAATGGGCCCTCAAATCAACAGGAGGCTCTTTTTTCGCCAAGGAGTAACAGATCTTGATGCACGACCCACCAAGAGATGGTCCGCTTGTGCACTGCCCGTCCCTTCTTAGCGCCCACGTAACCAACAAAGAGCTGGTCGTCCACCCGGAATTGGCGTGTGCGGTCTAGATAGAACGAGAGCGCATGTTTTGGGTCCAGGCGGTGGAGCCTCTCATCCTCTTTCGAGGGATGCGGAGGCGGAAAGAAGGTGGGCAAGGTGATGGACTGCCCATTATGAAAGGCTGTAACCACCTTGGGCAGGAAAGAAGGACGAGTTCTCAAGACAACTTTGCCCGGATGGACAGAGAGGAAAGGAGGCTTAGAAGATAGAGCCTGGAGATCACTCACTCTCCAGGCAGAGGTGATGGCAACCAGGAAAGCAGTCTTAAGAGTCAGAAGACGAAGAGGGCAATTGTGAAGTGGCTCGAAAGGAGCGCACATAAAATAGGTTAGAACAAGGTTCAAGTCCCACTGAGCATCACGAAAGGAACAGGAGGAAACATGTGTGTGATGCCTTTCAAAAATCTATTTACAAATGGGGACTTGAAAAGAGGGGGCTGATCAGGAAGCCTCAAGAAGTCTGAAATGGCAGAGAGGTAGCCCTTGATAGTGCCCAGAGCAGAGCCCTGCTGGGCAAGAGAAAGAAGAAAGAGGAGAACCTCTGAAAGAGGGGCAGAAAGTGGATCCACAGCCTTTGCTGTGCACCATGCCACAAATTTGTTCCACCTGCAGGCGTATACCGATTTTGTGGAGGGACGCTTGGCTGCCAGAACCACGTCACAGACTTCAGGAGGCAAGTCAAATGGCCTCAACTGTGGCCGCTCTATCTCCACGCATGTAGGTGGAGACTGGACAGGTTCGGGTGGAGGACCGTCCCCTGCTGCTGTGACAGAAGGTCCTCCCAAAGAGGCAGGCGAATGGGGGGGGGGGGGAGATCTACTGACATGCTGAGTAGCTCGGGATAACAGTTTCTTCGTGCCCAGTCCGGAGCCACAAGGATGACTCGGGCCCGGTCGCGCCTGATCTTCTTCAGCACTCTGGGCAGAAGTGGTATAGGCGGAAAGGCGTACAACAGACCGCAGCTCCACTCGCGACGAAAAGCGTCTCCGAGCGAGTGCTGTCTTGGAAATTCCAACGTGCAGAACTGATGACATTGCGCGTTCGGTGGCTAATAGATCTAACCAAGGCTCTCCCCAATGCAGAAGGAAAATGCTACTTACCAGTATGCATCTGTTCTTGGCAGGTAGGGCTGCTGAGATTCATATCTTATTACAAAAAACAGTGGACCCTAGTAGTTTGGGTGATCAGGGTAAGAATAGACACAAACTGGAATAGTATTTATGTCCTTTGTCCAGCCGGACAGGAAGTTATTTGGCAATGCACACAATCAGAAAGTAATGTCAAGGGGGCACAGCCCGTGACCCACAGTGAACAAGACAAAATAACAAGTATAGGCAAGAGCGAGCAAATCGGTCTGTATACTTACAATCAGTGAACAGACTTGATTGTAGTTTGAGTGACCATTGTACATAGTATTCACAAGCATATTGAGTACATATGATCCTATTGTGTCGACGACGTTTCGATGCCGAAAAACAAGATAAATGGCATCATCTTCAGGATAAATATATAAATCATGTTTGTCTTGGAATTATAAACAATTGCCTTTCATGCTACATACTAATGACATTAGTGGGAAAAAAAATGAGGGAGAGAAGGGAAAAATCAATGTAATTACGTGGCCAGGCATGTTTAAAACAAAAAACACACGGTGGTGCAATTTACTATTCGCACCTCAAGGACCGTTCTTTGCTGGCATGCTTAGTGCTGGAGCAACGATCTCAAAATGTGCACTTAAACATCGGTGCAGTGAGTTTAGATAGTGAAGTGTGCTCGGCGCAGATGGCGAAAAAGGAAGGAGAAGTGATGGCGCAGTGCGAAATGGTGTTGGAATTAAAAAGCCCGAGTTCCAAATGGGAACCAGTTCAGAGAAAGGGTGATTAAAAAACAAAACGTTGCATATGGCGCAGTGCGAGACAGTATCCAGAATAGAAGTGAGAGGGTCCAGAGTGACTGGTGCACTAACGAGGAGTAAACAGTGTTGGATACAGGGTTGTCTATACAGGGAGCAGTTTTATGTAACCGGCATGGTGACATTTGAAGGCATTTTCACAGCAGATCCTAACCATGTATACAATTGTCTATACAGTGAGCAGTATTGTGTGAGCGGCGTGGTGGCATTTGGGGAGAAAGTTAATATCAAGGCTAGTCCTTAAGGCGTGGACAATTATCTCTACAGTGAGCAAGTTTGTGTAAACGGCGCGGTGATAATAGAGGAGAAGGGTATTACCAAGGCAGATCCTTAGGCAGGGAGGTAGTACAGGTCTAGAGAAGTGGATCGATTTGGACCTATGGAGAAGTATTGTGCAGTTATGGCAAATTGAGCGTTAGAAAAATGAGCAGAGTATAGTTAACAATGATAGCGTGTATTTCAGATTATCCCGCTTTTGAGTCAATTAGACCGTCCAGATCACAGCTCGCTGGGGAAAGGAAGCATGGGCTCAGTCACAATTGTGTGACAGGGGGGCTAGGGTAAGGTTAAGCGGGTTAGGGTGGGTGTACTTACAGTTGTGCCGGTTGCAGAATCGCAGGACGCGGCATCTCTGGCGGGGATCGCTGTTGGGCTGTTCTATGGGAGCCTGCTAAAAAGACATGTGGTCTGGAAAAATAAAGAAGGGACTAGCGCGGACTGTGTGGTGGCCATATTGGAATGGCAGTCATGCAATTAGTACACTGTGGCCATCTTGGAGTGGAGAATGAGATAGCATGGGGCATGTGGTTAAAATTAACAATAAAGGAGGGACTAACACTTAGCTAAGCGGTTCAAAGGTTAACTATGACGAGGTGGCCATCTTGGAGTGGAGAATGAAAGGTGGTGAAGTGGTAGTGGTGGTGATATAAGTGAAAATCAAGACTTTAAAACAATGTACATTCAAAATATCAAGAGGGGAAACAGATGATCACATTTGAGAAAATATTTTCTATCCAAGGACGGAGACAGAACATATCATTGGCAGTAATTTTTCTTTGACAGTGATTTTTAACCAGGCATATCGTGGAGATGTTTGCACCTTCAGTTAGAGGAGGGTTGTCCAATCCTCAAAGCGGTTGAGGCCCATACGGATACTGTTGGTCCTTAGTATCCAATGGAGCTTCTCCTTGTTAAGTAGTTGTGACACATCCGCACCACGTGGTGGTGGTTTGATCTGTGTAATAATTGTCCAAGTCAAGTCTCTTTCATTGTGTGCCTTTTCCACAAAATGTTCCACCAAGGGGGCGTTTTCCGTGTTGCATTTTATTCTGCTCCGGTGTTGCCCAATGAGAAGCTTTATTTTCTGAGTGGTTTGACCTATATATATTTTCATGCATGGGCAAAAGATCGCATACACCACATTTGACGAATTACAATTGATAAAATGTTTTCTTTCAAACTTGAATTGAGCCAAATGAAATGGTGTTGGAATTAAAAAGCCAGAGTTCCAGATGATGTAGCAAGTAACAGATTATGTTTTGGATGGAGGCATCTAATGGATTGATCTGGTTGTTATTGCAATAGATTACAAATCTTTTCCATTTAGCTGCGTAGCATGCTCTAGTAATGGGGCGCCTTGCTTCCTTGATAATGTTCATGCAGTCTGGAGGCAAGTTAAGGTATCCGAACTCTAAGACCTCAGGAGCCAGATCACTAGGTTCATCTGATTGGGATCTGGGTGCGTGATTTCGCCATGGTTCTGTGTTAGCAATTGTGGCGACAGGCGTAGTCTTTGGTGCAGGACTACTGACAGTTCTAGGAGCGTTGTGTACCATGGCTGTCTTGCCCATGTGGGAGCAACCAGGATCATTGTGAGTGACTGTTGTTTTAGTTTGCGTGCCACTAATGGAATCAGTGGGGTTGGCGTAAAAACATACGCAAATCTACCGGACCAGTTCATCCATATCGCATTGCCCTGTGACAACGGGTGTGGGAACCTGGCGGCAAAGGATTGGCATTTTGAGTTTTCTTTTGTGGCAAACAGATCTATCTCTGGTTGTCCCCATTTTTGAAAGAATGGTTGGAGAACTTGAGGGTGAATCTCCCATTCGTGTATTTGTTGGCTGTGTCGGCTTAGTAGATCTGCGATCTGATTGTCTATTCCTGGGAGGTGTTCTGCCATGAGAAAGATGTTTTTTGGAATTGCCCACTTCCATATGCTCTGCGCTAGGTGAGACAGCTGTGTAGAGTGTGTCCCTCCCTGTTTTTGAATGTAGTACATGGCTGTCATGTTGTCCGTCCAGATTAACACAGCCTTGTTGTACAAGAATTTCTGAAAGGCTTTCATTGCTAGAAATACTGCTAGTAACTCTAAGTGATTTATATGCAATGTCTTTTGTTTGACTGTCCAGAGACCTTGGACTGTATTGAAGGAGGTGGGCTTCCCAACCTGTCAGTGATGCGTCCACAGTTAACACTACTTGTGCAACTGGCTCTTGGAACAGTCGCCCCTTGGAAAGGTTTTGTGGGTTCCACCACTGCAGAGAGTTGTAAGTGCGACTGTCTACCAACACTAGGTCTTTTAGTTGTCCTTGAGCTTGGTTCCACTGTTGTGCTAGGCATTCCTGCAATGGACGAGTTTGAAGTCGGGCATGAGGGACAATGAATATGCAGGAGGCCATCATGCCTATAAGCTGCATGAACACTCGAGCTGGCAGGGAGTGTTGTGGCTGACATTTTTGAATGAGAGACTGTATATTGGATATCCTGGCTGGATTTGGATATGCCTTCGCCCCTGAGGTATCTATTGTTGCTCCCAGATATTTTTGTATGTGGGAGGGCTGCAGATGTAATTTTGGGTAATTTATGGAAAATCCTAGACTGTGCAGAAGCTCGATTGTCTGAGACATATGGTTTGCACACTGTACACATGAGTTGGCTTTTATGAGCCAATCGTCCAGGTAGGGGAACACATGGATGTGTTGCCTTCTGAGGTGTGCTGCTACTACTGCTGAAAGAAAAGCCAATACTGATAGTTGGTTCCAACAAAATGAATTCCAGATGTAAAGACCACAGTTCAATACATATGTGCGCTACTAAATAGCCATTTATTTTGAAAAAAAAAATTTGAACACACTTTTAAATTAATCATGGGGTTCAAAAAGACAACAAAATATATAGAAAAAGAAGCAATCAAAAGAAGGACACTAGAGTGGGATAAAACACCTCATACAAACCATCATTCATAATTTTCAAGCATCTCACAGTCATACCTCTCACATTCAAACAATCAAACAATATACCCAACACCCACTGGGGAAAATATTTATAAACCAGTGGGATGAGAACTGGGTCTGCTGTGTTATAAGTCGCTATTCATACAATTCACAACAGTACACTTTGCTACAAGATTTTTTGTAATACAATTTACATTTCAATCAATAAAATTGGAGAGTACAAAAACAGTCAAGATGCACTAATTCCATTTAACACCAAGACCTAAACAGCAGACCAAACAAGGCCTACGCGCAGGCCGGACTGGGAACCGAAATCGGCCCTGGCAAAGTGCTCAGCCAGCCCCCCCTCTCCCCTGGGGGTGCGACCGCACTCTTTGCTAGGGCCGGTTTTCGGCCGTTTTTGTTATAGGGCCGTTTTTGCAGCTATGCTGTGACAAAAACGGCCCCCTGGGTCCAAAACCGGCCCCCACCCATGCGGCCGACCGGGGGATTGCCCGGTGCCCACAACGGCCAGTCCGGGCCTGCCTACGCGTTTCGAATCCTCACTGTTGGCAGGATTCTCATCAGGGCCAGTAAGCTCTGTGGGAAAAAGGAGAAACATGTGTCTAGTTTCAAAGGTCAAAGGGTCAAGAATCTATCAGAGTACTACAACACCTAAGTACTCACTCAGCTTACCGAATGGTCCTTCAGCCAAAAGTGGTGAAATTCAATGAGTGGAGTTTAATCACCTAAAAAGGTGAAGAAAGAACAAAAAGAAAAGAAAAGAAGAAAAAAGGTTCTTTTAAAAAAAATTATTTTTTGTAGGTAAACGGAGAGTTATGGGCAGGGACAAAACGGATGTCTTACCTAAAAGACCGGTGGGTCGATGGTTAATATGGTTGTTGTCAATTTGAATAATGGAAAATTAAGTCTCGTCCTGGCACCCAGAAAACCAAGCGTAGCTGGTATAAGTTACAGGTCGTGCAGTATATGTCAACCCTAATGGTGACGGTAAAAGCGGCGTTCTCTTACCGGAGTTGATCCCGTCTCCGAGGGATGAAAGCTTACATGAACTACCACTCTTTGCATTTAAGAAAGAAAGTAGCATTGCCAATTATGTGGTGAGAGCTGCAGCCCCAAGGGAGGCCCAACCCACCTTGAGACAAATTATGGGTTTAAATCCCATCGTAGGTCACCACAAATGTGGTACCTGCGTAACTTGTGAATACACTATGGAAGGTTCGCTCTTTCAACACAAAGGCATCTCATGGAAACATGATACTTTCAGCAACTGCAAATCTAATGTGTTCCCCTACCTGGACGATTGGCTCATAAAAGCCAACTCATGTGTACAGTGTGCAAACCATATGTCTCAGACAATCGAGCTTCTGCACAGTCTAGGATTTTCCATAAATTACCCAAAATTACATCTGCAGCCCTCCCACATACAAAAATATCTGGGAGCAACAATAGATACCTACAAAAAATTTATTTTTTTAAAAGAACCTTTTTTCTTCTTCTCTTTTCTTTTTGTTCTTTCTTCACCTTTTTAGGTGACTAAACGCCACTCATTGAATTTCACCACTTTTGGCTGAAGGACCATTCGGTAAGCTGAGTGAGTACTTAGGTGTTGTAGTACTCTGATAGATTCTTGGCCCTTTGACCTTTGAAACTAGACACATGTTTCTCCTTTTTCCCCACAGAGCTTACTGGCCCTGATGAGAATCCTGCCAACAGTGAGGATTTGAAACGCGTAGGCCTTTTTTGTTCAGCTGTTTAGGTCTTGGTGTTAAATGGAATTAGTGCATCTGGACTGTTTTTGTACTCTCCAATTTTATTGATTGAAATGTGAATTGTATTACAAAAAATCTTGTATCAAAGTGTACTGTTGTGAATTGTATGAATAGCGACTTATAACACAGCAGACCCAGTTCTCGTCCCGCTGGTTTATAAATATTTTCCCCAGTGGGTGTTGGGTATATTGTTTGAATGTGAGAGGTATGACCGAGATGCTTGAAAATTATGAATGATGGTTTGTATGAGGTGTTTTATCCCACTCTAGTCTCCTTCTTTTGATTGTTTCTTTTTCTATATATTTTGTTGTCTTTTTGAACCCCATGATTAATTTAAAAGTCTGTTAAAAAATTTTTTTTCAAAATAAATGGCTATTTAGTAGCGCACATATGTATTGAACTGTGGTATTTACATCTGGAATTCATTTTGTTGGAACCAACTATCAGTATTGGCTTTTCTTTCTTGTTATATAGTATTTGGCTCAGCCCTACTGATTAGAGTCGCCCTAGTTGTTATCAGCTACTACTGCTAGGCATTTTGTAAAAACCCTTGGTGCTGTAGTTACCTCAAAAGGAAGAACTTTGAATTGGTAGTGGTGACCCTCTATTGTGAACCCGAGGTATTTCCTGTGAGCTGGATGTATAGGTATGTGAAAGTATGCATCCTTGAGGTCTAATGTAGCGAGAAAGTCGCCTTGCTGAAGTAGCGGGAGTACTTGTTGTAGAGTGATCATATGGAATGCTCTGAAAGTATATATTGGTTCAGAGGTCTGAGGTCCAATATTGGTCTGAGGGACCCATCTTTTTTGGGAATAAGGAAGTATAGAGAGTATACCCCTTGCCCTGGTGTTTGAAAAGGGACTGGCTCTATGGCTCCCTTTTCTAGCATGGACAGCACCTCTTGTTGTAACAGCTTGATGTGTTCTTTTGACATTGGAAGGTGTTTGGGTGGTATGTTGGGTGGAGTAGAAGTGAGTTCCAGGCAGTAACCATACTGGATAATTTGTCTCACCCATCTGTCTGTAGTAATGGCATTCCAGACTGGTAGGAATTGTGTTATTCTGCCTCCGACTGGTGTTAAGTGGTCTGGAAGGAGTGTGAACAAGTCACTGTTTGTTGGTGGCGGAGGCTCTGGTGTTATTATTACCACGTCCTCTGCCTTTGTTATTATTTCCTCTATAGGTTCCTCTGTTGGAGCCTTTATTAAAGGTGCCTTGGGTATTTGTTTTAAATGATGAAGAGGTTTGTGATGTGTTGCCTCTGCCTCAGCCTCGAAAGGAGGAGCGGCAAAAGGAGCCCCTAGACTGTTGGAATTGAAGTGCACCCATGGACTTTGCGGTGTCAGTATCTTTCTTCATCTTTTCTAAGATGGTATCAACTGCTGGGCCGAACAAGAAATCCTGGTTAATGGGTTGATTAAGTATGGTAGACTGTACTTAATGTTTAAAACCTGAGATGCGGAGCCAGGCATGCCGGCGTAGCAACACACTAGTGTCGACAGACCGAGCGGCTGTATCGGCCGCATCAAAGGCGCATTTTATAGATGCGTTAGTGATGAATTTACCTTCTTGAATTAGGTCGTTAGCTTTTGCCTTATAAGGTTCTGGTAGGTGTTGTAATAATCCTTCCGGTTCATCATAGTGTGCTCTGTCATAGCATGCTAAAAGAGCTTGTGTATTGGCGATTCTCCAGGTATTTCCTGCCTGAGAGGCCACTCTCTTTCCTGAGGCTTCTAAGATTTTTGACTCTTTGTCAGGAGGGGGGGGCATCACCTGTTTGAGAATTCACCCTTTTTCTGGCGTTCGAAACAACAAGAGAGTCTAGTGGTAACGGAGACTTGATATAAGAGGGGTGTGTAGGGGCTGGTTTATATTTCTTTTCAATTCTTGGATTGAGGACACGTGCTCTGGCTGGGTCTTTAAAGATGTCTGGTGCGTGCTTAAGTACTCCCTTTAGCATAGGGAGTGCGCGTATACTCTTCTCTGATGTTGGGAAGGTATTAAATAGGAAATCCTCCTCTATAGGGTCAGTGTGCATGCTTACACCATGATACTGAGCTGCTCTGTCAACTAGCTGGTTAAAAGCAACCGTGTCATCAGTAGGGGATGACTTAGTGGGATATGTGGAGGGATCTGGTATGGGTTGTGTATCATATGGGTCATTTTGATCTTCCCATGTGTGATCTTGGTTTCCCTGATCATCAGGGTCTATAAAGTCCTGATGAGGGTCTTCACCCATGTCCTCTTCCTCATCATAATGTGGAGGTGTAGGAGAGTATGGAACATAAGGCATGTCAGGAGTGAAAGGAGGAGGTGTAAAGGTCTAGAAGGGGATTTCCCAAAGTCCTTTTTCTTAGGGAGAACAGGAGAAGGAGCCTCAGTGTCCAGTCTTCTCTTGTTCTTATTGTAGACTGTTATATGTCCTGTATTAGGGTCTATATGCAGTCTATAAAGTCTGGGCTCACTGGATCTGGATGAAAAAGTTCTTCCACTGTCCGTGGCTTCGGCACCGATGTTTTTGGATCGGTCGCTTGCTTGTTTTTATTTTCATCAGGAGCTTTTTTCAGCTCTACGTCTCTTGTCGGTTCGACAGCTGTTTTCGGCTTCATGGCCTTGTTGGAATCTACCACCTTCTTATGTTCGGCGCTCTTTTTCGGGTCGACCGCCTTTTTCAGCTCGATGTGTTTTTTCGGGTCGATGACCTTCTTCGGTTCAACTGCCTTTTTCGGTTCGACAGCCTTTTGCGGGTCGGAGGCAGGGTTCGGATCGACGACCTTTTTCGGGTCGATTCCTTTTTTCGCCTCGATTACCTTTTTTGGATCGACGCCCTTTTTCTGTTCGACAGTCTTTTTCGGCTCGACGACCTTTTTTGGTTGGCTGGGGTTTTTCGGATCGACGGCTTTTCTAGTGTCATGGCCCGTTTTAGGCTGTGGAACAGTCTTTGAGTCTATGGCCTTTTTGGAAAGGGTCTTGCTCGGTCCCGGGGTAACCCAAGGCTTTGTAATGGTCTTCGGAGCAGAGCCGGAAGGCAGGGCTTCTGAAGCTGTTTCGGTCGCGGCTAAGGCCTTTTGGCGATGCTTTGACCGGAGCCTTGTCTGGAGGTGGAGGCAGGGTAGAGGCTTTAGTACTCACGGTTTGCCCCGGTGGGAGGTCTTCATCAGAGTCCGACTGGTCTTCTACGGTGACTAGCTCTAGGTCGGAGTCCGCTGCCTCTGGAAGTTCATGTTCGTCGTCAAAAATGTTTTCCGGTTCAGGTGCCTGTCGCTGCATCTCTTGTCGAGCAGCTCTTCAGTTCCAGATAGTTTTCTTCGACCGGAACTGAGCACAAGCTGGACAATCTTCCTCGTTGCGCTCTGGAGACAGGCACTTGTTGCATACTGTATGCTTATCGCTATGTGGAAACTTGGATCGGCATTGTGGGCATCTTTTAAACTGGGTTCTTTCCATCGGCGGTAGGCCCACGTGGCGTCGAAAAGGCCCAACGGCCCGCGTCGACTACCAGAGATGGATGGAAAGAATTCTCGAGTCGAGGGATACCGAGCGGAAACAATACTATCGAAATTATGAGGTTTTTGGTTTAGAATTTAGGGAACTTTCGATCCCGAAGTTGGAGTTGTCGAAGTGCATCCGAACCCAATGGCGGAGAAAAACAATCTGAGGATGGAGAAGATGCCCATGCGCACTGTAGTCCAGGGGAGGAGTCACCTATCTCGTGATACTTCGATGACTCTTCCAGGACAGAAGGTGCAATCATCCGGACCCAACACTAGGCGGAGATCTATGCTAATATATGAATTCAGCAACCCACATGCCTCGAACAGATACCTTGCCCCACGTGCGAGTTCAGATGCCATTCGTGATCCATCATGCACCGGCGGCTGAGTTTGTCCGCCCTGGCGTTCAAGGGAACCTGCCAGGTGTTGAACCACCAGGGCGACGCCCTGGTGTTCCAGCCACTGCCAGAGGCGCAGAGCCTCCTGGCAAAGGGTCCACGACCCAACCCCGCCCTGTTTGTTGCAGTACCACATGGCGGTGGTGTTGTATGTGAACACCTGCACTACACTTCCCCGGACAGAGGGAAGGAATGCCTTCAGTGCAAGCCGGATCGCCTGCAGCTCCAAAAGGTTGATATGGAGCCGGGACTCCGCCGGAGACCAGAGGTCTCTGATCTCCGCCTCTCCCACGTGGCCGCCCCATCCCAGGAGGGATGCATCTGTCACTACCACGTGCTCCGGTTGGGGTAGGGAGAGGGATCTGCCGCTGACCCAATCACGGTCCGTTAGCCACCACTACAACTGTCTTGCAGTGCCCTCCGAGATCCAAACGTGGTCGGACAGGTTGCCCTGATGCTGTGCCCACTTGAACTTCAGGTCCCACCGCAGTGCCCGCATCCGCCACCTGGCGTGATGCACCAGAAGGATGCAGGAGGCCATCAGCCCCAGAAGCTGCAGCGTCAACCTGACCGAGACTCGGGATAAAGGCTGAAAGATCGGAATCAGAGCCTGACTATCCTGAACCCACTGTTCGGGAGGATAAACCCGAAACTGCGCCGAATCCAGAACCGCTCCGATGAATAGGAGCTTCTGAGAGGGGCACAGGTGTGACTTCAGCACATTGATGGAGAACCTCAGCAGGTGCAGGAGGTCGGCCGTAATCTGGAGGTGGCTGACGACTGTCTGGGGCGAGCCCGCCTTCAACAACCAGTCGTCGAGGTAGGGGAAGACTGAAACCCCTAACCTGCGCAGATGAGCTGCGACCACCGCCATCACTTTCGTGAACACCCGAGGGGCGCTGGTAAGGCCAAAGGGAAGCACTGTAAACTGAAAGTGCTCGTGGCCTACCGTGAACCGCAGATAATGCCAGTGGGCCGGCAGGACAGGGATATGGAAATATGCGTCCTGCAAGTCCAACTCTACCATCCAGTCTCCAGGGTCTAGGGCAGCTAAGACCTGAGCTAAAGTTAGCATCTTGAACTTCTCCTTCCGGAGGAAGCTGTTGATGCTCCGGAGGTCCAAGATAGGGCCTAGGCCTCCTTTGCCCTTCTTGGGTACCAGAAAGTAGGTGGAGTAGCAACCACGTCATACTTCCGGCTCAGCAACGCGCTCAATGGCCCCCTTGGCCAAGAGGGCCATACCTTCCTCCTGCAGAAGTTGCAAGTGATCCCCCGACATGCGTGGCACTGTGGTGGCATGGCTGGAGGGGTTGCCTCGAAGGGGAGGGAGTTGCCCCTTCGGATGATTTGCAGCACCCACCTGTGCGACGTGATGGTACGCCAGTGGAGGAGGTGTCCTGATGTCCTGATGAGGGTCTTCAACCATGTCCTCTTCCTCATCATAATGTGGAGGTGTAGGAGAGTATGGAACATAAGGAATGTCAGGAGTGAAAGGAGGAGGTGCAAAAGGTCTAGAAGGGGATGTCCCAAAGTCCTTTTTCTTAGGGGGAACAGGAGAAGGAGCCTCAGTGTCCAGTCTTCTCTTGTTCTTATTGTAGACTGTTATATGTCCTGTATTAGGGTCTATATGCAGTCTATAAAGTCTGGGCTCACTGGATCTGGATGAAAAAGTTCTTCTTCCACTGTCCGTGGCTTCGGCGCGATGTTTTTGGATCGGTTGCTTGCTTGTTTTTATTTTCATCAGGAGCTTTTTTCAGCTCTACGTCTCTTGTCGGCTCGACGGCTGTTTTCGGCTTCATGGCCTTGTTGGAATCTACCACCTTCTTATGTTCGGCGCTCTTTTTCGGGTCGACCGCCTTTTTCAGCTCGATGTGTTTTTTCGGGTCGATGACCTTCTTCGGTTCGACTGCCTTTTTCGGTTCAACAGCCTTTTGCGGGTCGGAGGCAGTGTTCGGATCGACGACCTTTTTCGGGTCGATTCCTTTTTTCGCCTCGATTACCTTTTTTGGATCGACGCCCTTTTTCTGGTCGACAGTCTTTTTCGGCTCGACGACCTTTTTTGGTTGGCTGGGGTTTTTCGGATCGACGACTTTTCTAGTGTCGTGGCTCGTTTTAGGCTGTGGAACAGTCTTTGAGTCTATGGCCTTTTTGGAAAGGGTCTTGCTCGGTCCCGGGGTACCCCAAGGCTTTGTAATGGTCTTCGGAGCCGAGCCGGAAGGCAGGGCTTCTGAAGCTGTGTTTCGGTCGCGGCTAAGGCCTTTTGGCGATGCTTTGACTGGAGCCTTGTCTGGAGGTGGAGGCAGGGTAGAGGCTTTAGTACTCACGGTTTGCCCCAGTGGGAGGTCTTCATCGGAGTCCGACTGATCTTCTACGGTGACTAGCTCTAGGTCGGAGTCCGCTGCCTCTGGAAGTTCATGTTAGTCGTCAAAAATGTTTTCCGGTTCAGGTGCCTGTCGCTGCATCTCTTGTCGAGCAGCTCTTCAGTTCCGGATAGTTTTCTTCGACCGGAACTGAGCACAAGCTGGACAATCTTCCTCGTTGCGCTCTGGAGACAGGCACTTGTTGCATACTGTATGCTTATCGCTATGTGGAAACTTGGATCGGCATTGTGGGCATCTTTTAAACTGGGTTCTTTCCATCGGCGGTAGACCCATGTGGCGTCGAAAAGGCCCAACGGCCCGCGTCGACTACCAGAGATGGATGGAAAGAATTCTTGAGTCGAGGGATACCGAGCGGAAACAATACCATCGAAATTATGAGGTTTTTGGTTTAGAATTTAGGAAACTTTCGATCCCTAAGTTGGAGTTGTCGAAGTGCATCCGAACCCAATGGCGGAGAAAAACAATCTGAGGATGGAGAAGATGCCCATGCGCACTGTAGTCCAGGGGAGGAGTCACCTATCTCGTGATACTTCGAAGACTCTTCCAGGACAACAAGGTGCAATCATCCGGACCCAACACTAGGCGGAGATCTATGCTAAGATATGAATTCAGCAGCCCACATGCCTCGAACAGATACCTTGTGCCACGTCAGAGTTCAGATGCCATTCGTGATCCATCATGCACCGGCGGCTGAGTTTGTCCGCCCTGGCGTTCAAGGGAACCTGCCAGGTGTTGAACCACCAGGGCGACGCCCTGGTGTTCTAGCCACTGCCAGAGGCGCAGAGCCTCCTGGCAAAGGGTCCACGACCCCACCCCGCCCTGTTTGTTGCAGTACCACATGGCGGTGGTGTTGTCCGTGAACACCTGCACTACACTTCCCCGGACAGAGGGAAGGAATGCCTTCAGTGCAAGCCGGATCGCCCGCAGCTCCAAAAGGTTGATATGGAGCCGGGACTCCGCCGGAGACCAGAGGTCTCTGATCTCCGCCTCTCCCACGTGGCCGCCCCATCCCAGGAGGGATGCATCTGTCACTACCACGTGCTCCGGTTGGGGTAGGGAGAGGGATCTGCCGCTGACCCAATCACGGTCCGTGAGCCACCACTACAACTGTCTTGCAGTGCCCTCCGAGATCCAAACGTGGTCGGACAGGTTGCCCTGATGCTGAGCCCACTTGAACTTCAGGTCCCACTGCAGTGCTCGCATCCGCCACCTGGCGTGATGCACCAGAAGGATGCAGGAGGCCATCAGCCCCAGAAGCTGCAGCGTCAACCTGACCGAGACTCGGGATAAAGGCTGAAAGATCGGAATCAGAGCCCGACTATCCTGAACCCACTGTTCGGGAGGATAAACCCGAAACTGTGCCGAATCCAGAACCGCTCCGATGAATAGGAGCTTCCGAGAGGGGCACAGGTGTGACTTCAGCTCATTGATGGAGAACCTCAGCAGGTGCAGGAGGTCGGCCGTAATCTGGAGGTGGCTGACGACTGTCTGGGGTGAGCCCGCCTTCAACAACCAGTCGTCGAGGTAGGGGAAGACTGAAAACCCCTAACCTGCGCAGATGAGCTGCGACCACCGCCATCACTTTCGTGAACACCCGAGGGGCGCTGGTAAGGCCAAAGGGAAGCACTGTAAACTGAAAGTGCTCGTGGCCTACCGTGAACCGCAGATAATGCCGGTGGGCCGGCAGGACAGGGATATGGAAATATGCGTCCTGCAACTCCAACTCTACCATCCAGTCTCCAGGGTCTAGGGCAGCTAAGGCCTGAGCTAAAGTTAGCATCTTGAACTTCTCCTTCCGAAGGAAGCTGTTGATGCTCCGGAGGTCCAAGATAGGGCCTAGGCCTCCTTTGCCCTTCTTGGGTACCAGAAAGTAGGTGGAGTAGCAACCACGTCATACTTCCGGCTCAGGAACGCGCTCAATGGCCCCCTTGGCCAAGAGGGCCATAACTTCCTCCTGCAGAAGTTGCAAGTGATCCCCCGACATGCGTGGCACTGTGGTGGCATGGCTGGAGGGGTTGCCTCGAAGGGGAGGGAGTTGCCCCTTCGGACGATTTGCAGCACCCACCTGTCCGACGTGATGGTACGCCAGTGGAGGAGGTGATGGCGGACCCTTCCCCCACTGGCATTGTATGGGCCTGAAAGCTCGGTCTAGGAAGGCTTTGAGGCAGATGCTGCGGGAGCGGGTGTGGACTGACCTGGCACTCCGGCACTGCCACAGCAGTTACCACGTCCGTGACTGTGTTGAGGTTGGTTCTGCGGCCTGTGGATGGCTGGACGTGTGGGGGCGCCCCTCCCGTGGGCACAGAAGGGGTGAAAAGCAGAAGTTTGCTGACACTGGCCCGACAGGCCCAAGGACTTGGCCGTAGCCCTGGAGTCCTTAAAATGCTCTGAGTTTCAGGTACCGCGCACTGTAGTAAATCAAGATGGCGGCTTGTCACACTGATATCGGCCCGCTTTCGGTGCAATCTGACCCTTAATGCTGCCTTACTGCTGCCTCTTATCAAACGCCCGGCCAGTGGAACAGTGCTTCTGCCTTTTAAGTACAACCACTGCTGTTGTGTGGTCCAGCGCCAATACGCTCTGTAATACCCTGGGCATATTAAGTCTGCTGAGTCCTTGGCAATTTTTCTCCCTGTTAGGCACTCCACATCTGTGTTAAGCCTATGTCACGCTGCCTACCTTCCTGAAACTTATGTTGTGGTCCTGGTCTGCTGTTACCGAGCATTTGCAAGGCAGAAGCTGTAACTTTTCCACTATTACCATCCTTGCCTGACTCTAAGATGGCCGACAAAGTGTACATTCTTGCAGGCATTGACTGTTACTAACACTGGAGTTGGTTTTAGCTGGATAATTGCGCCCAAGTTAGTCCTTAGTCAACGGTCCCAATTTCACGGTGCTCTTTCTCCCTATAATCTACGGGAAATCGAGTGAATACAAATTACATTGTGTTCAAATGTATACTTACCTAACCAAGTGAAGTCTGCCCCTTGGTGGTTTTCAACTTCTACATCATGGGGGATAAAGAGGCCAAAAATCTCAAAAGGCTGAAAGCCGATCCACCGAATCCAGATTCGCCGATCAAAGAAAACCACGATATCAACGCCATGTTTGATACAATTCTAATCAAGCTTGCTGAAGTTCATGATATCGCTAAATCAACCAAAGAAGAGATTGCTGCAGTCAGGCAAGACATCAAAGATACAAATATTAGGATTTCGGAAGCAGAAGGTAGAATAAGTCAACCAGAGCATTCGGAAGTGACCGTGAGCAAATCCCTCAAAGAGCTATCACTCTCAACAACCTCCATGTCAAGACGCCTGTCTGAGTTGGAAGACAGAAATTGTAGGGGGAACCTACGCATCTTCGGCATTCCGGAAGGCGCAGAAATAAAGACGGATCATGCGTAGCTGTTCTGGAATCCTGGTTTCCGCGGGCCACCAATCTTTCCTTCAGCAATCCGCTGGAGTTCGACCGAGCTCACAGAGTTCCAACACGTATTACGCCAGGTCAAAAAGGCCCCAGACCGATTGTCTGTAAACCGCTCAGGTACCAACATGTGGAACAAATCTTGTCATTCATGCGCAAACACAACCACTTACTGTGGATGACTACCAAAGTATCCATTTCCTGGGACTGCTGCAAGGAAACTGTTAATACAAGGAAAAACTTCCTAGCCCTTCATCCAAGGTTACGCACGCTCAACTATCAATTCGGCTTTGTGGGCCCGGCGTGGATCCGAGTGCTGATACAGGGAGTTCCACAGATATTTACAGATCCGTCACATCTGAATAAATTCCTCGACGGTCCAGACGAGTCTTCAATGGACACAGCTGCATCGAATGCCCCGGAAGTGGAAGCCTAACATGTACTGCTCAGACTGCTTACGACATAGCTCACCAGCGGGCCTGTTAGTAATCCTTCCTCCACCATCAGGGACCTTGTGGTCCAAGTATATGATCCCATATCCTCTGTCTAAAGGTGTATCTTGCTGAAGGTTGTTTTATTCAAGGTGTTACTGTGAATGTTTGTTAGGATGTCGTATGATCCAGGACGTGATCTACAGCGTGGTAAGACAGACTTTTCAATATAATAGAACTGCACCAACTGTTGGTCCACATTTCTTGCTGCGACCTCCTGCGTGCTCCATATATTGTTACCAATTACTATTTGTTGACTCTTGTGTGATAGCCTTAGGCAATGTTTTGGTCCTCATTAACGCGATAGCTCCGAACTCTTATAGCGATTATACGAGGTGAACACTGCACATGTCGGTGACCCACTCACAGTGATTATGGCAACTAAGCGTTGTATCTGCACTATGTTTTCTACTAGGTTTCCTGTTGGGTTCCACAACACCACATGACGCACATTTGGATGTAATGTGCGAGTTACTTGTTTCTTACACTCTTTGGTGTAACTTGAGTGTACTACTTTCAAGACTGTTCGATTCCTGCATATGTCAGTGACCCATTCATAGTTCTTATGGCGACTATATGTTGTAATTACGCTTTTCCACATGACGCACTTATTGGAGATAATGTAGTTAAGTCATTTAACTCATGTAGTTAAGTCACTTAACTCAGCTGTCTTTTGCACTCTTCGATGTACTTTAAAGACTGTTTTAATGCTGATCGTTTGACTGTATGCAATATTTCCAGAATGTGCGGGTAGAACCTGTTAATGTTAGTTGTTCCGAATTCTGTAACTATTGAGCAGGGTATAATCTGCAACTGCCAAGGGAGAGAGTTGTTGTTGTTGCGGGGGGGGGGGGAGCGAGGGTTTGGGGTGGGGGGGGGGGGTTGGTGGGGGATCTTGTCCATATTGTTGTTTTTTTTCTTCCTTTGTTTTTCTTTCTTTGCTTAACTCTGTGTTTAAACAGCTGCTCCTCGTATTTCAGTGATAGTGCCCGACTTGTGCGTTTACTCATGTGCTATGGTTCAACAGACACTTGCTTCCTCATGATCTTTATCTCCTATAAATGCATGCCCCACTTGTGGTCCATTTGCCGTATACGGCACATGCACATAGCACCTACCACCATTCATGATTCATGTATCATGCTGTGCTATCTATCACGCTTCTCCTCATATCATGGTCCCAAACAAGCAGTCTATTAGTATTGTTTCACTTAACGTAAAGGGCATGAATCACCCGGTCAAGAAGAGAAAAATACTCGATCACATACACAGGCAAAAAGGTGATATAATATTACTACAAGAAACTAAAATTGACTCGCCACAATTTAATTCAATGAAGAATAAAGTGTACAGCGAGGCAATCGGCTCGGATGCCCTAGGAAAAAGGAACGGGGTCTTAACCTTAATTGCAAAGAGAGCCAATATTGACGTCTTACAGAGTACTGCTGATTCCAAGGGTAGATGGGTATCTACAAAATTGTTGAAGGATAATAAAGAATTCTATGTAACCAATGTCTATGCCCCTAACAAGGACGACCCAAGTTTTTGGAAAGAGTTATCCGAATACATTCACACGATCCCAGACAATGCGACACACATCAATGGGTGGTGACCTCAATCTCCCACTTGATTCCCATCCGTATAGATACTCTCACTGCCCTTTCGCCCGAATAGTTCGCACAAAGCACTCCTCAATCTCTGCTCCCGTTATAATTTGATTGACTCTTGGAGATTGTTGAATCCAACAGGGAGGGACTATACTTTTCATTCACCTCCACACAAATCATACTCACGCATAGATTACATCCTCATCTCTGGTCACTCCTCTGCTGATATTGAGAACACTTCCATTGAGCCACGTGTAATTTCTGATCACTCTTGCATCACGAGGACACTGGCAATCCATAATGAGGTTAAAAAATCAAACATATGGAGATTCAATAACGCGGTCTTAAAAAATGATGCGAATAGGAAGGCTATTCAAGCGGCCATATAAGAATACCTTGCTCACAATAAAAAGGGGATACTACCGACCTTACGAGATGGAAGGCCCTTAAGACCACCGTTAGAGGAGTGATAATCAAGATTCGTACAGCCATGAATAAAGACGCCAACAATAATTTAACACGCCTAGAGCAGGAGATCTCAACATTAGATAAGAGACACATGCTTTCTAAAGACCCTCAGACCCTAAATGACATAATGACCAAAGAATATGAATATAACAAAATTATTAGTGAGAGAGCTGGAATCTGGCTTAAGAATCACAAAAACTTCAAACTATGCCAAACTAACAAAGCTGGTAAGAGCCTTGCATCTTATCTGAAATTTAAGTTGCAACAAACTGCTATTAAGAGCTTGGTAGATAAATCAGGGACGTCACACACAGATCCCACTAAAATTGCTGACATCTTTAAAGATTTCTACAGTGACCTGTATAGTAAAAACAGAGACCTTAATAGCACCAAATTACCGCTGCAGACATCGAACACGCCATAAAAACTCTCAAAACCGGGAAAGCCCCGGGACCAGATGGGTTCAGCGTCATGTTTTACAAGAGCTTCTCTTCAACCCTAGTAGAGCCCCTCGAAGACTTATATGTGGGCTTCACTAATAGTGGTCATGTCACTGGTACCCCTGCAGAAGCAATTATTGCTGTAATTCCAAAGGAAGGGAAAGATCCGACATCCCCAAAGAATTACAGGCCAATATTGCTGATCAACCTTGACTGTAAAATTTATGCCATGATCCTGGCCAAACAAATTCAGAAAATCTTGCCCAAACTCATTCACCCATCACAGGTAGGGTTTCTTAAGAACAGACTGTCTAGCGACAACACCCGCACCCTAGCACACATAATAGAAAAGGCCAAGCTAATTACCGTTGCAGTAACTTAAGATACAGAAAAGGCCTTTGATAAGGTCGACTGGTCTTATTTGGAAGCCACTCTACATAAATTTAGGTTAGGAACAGATTTTATTCGTACGGTGATGGCCTTGTATTCTAACCCATCAGCGAGAGTATGAGCAGGTGGATGCCTTTCGTCATCCTTTAACCTGGAGCAAGGTAAGAGACAGGGCCCCCCTATCTCCCTCCCTCTTTCTACTCGCCATCAAGCCCTTCCTCTATGATCTTCGACATAATGACCACATTAAAGGCATTTGCTTTGATGAGTATACAGTCAAAATCTCGGCCTATGCTGACTACGTCTTAGTAGTATCCGAGAATGCAGAATTAGCGGTTCCGGCCCTGATGTCCTCTATTGCAGACTTTGCCGAAGTGTCAGGCTATAAGCTTAACAAGGATAAAACGGAGGTGAACCTCCTCAATAATATAGGTGATAGAAGCATTATAGGTAACTTTGGCTTATTCTGGCAAAAAAAAGCGTTAAATATTTAGGAGTAGAATTCGAAAAAGATCTCATTAGCACCCTCAAAATTAATGAACATACCCTTCATAAAAAGATATCTTCTCTTTTGGACGGTTGGTCACCAAAATTATTGTCGTGGTGGGGCACAGCGGAAACTCTGAAGATGATGTGGAGTGGTGTGGCTCACTTGTTAGAGGCGGCAGACCCGGAAGCAGAAGTCGGCCCGGGACCAGGGTCGATTCCCGACGCGGCAGGGTCATGGACCAGGGTCAGCAGACTCGATAATTCTCGCCTCGGTGCCCACTCTAACCAGGGGTCCCATTCGGCAACTCTGGGCATTAGCTTGCCTAATCTCCACAACGCCCCCCCCCCCCCCACGCTGGGGATGCTTGGCTCCACCTTGGGGATTCCCAGCAGGGACCATCCCACAGGGAAAGCCAGGACGGGTTCCCCAGCGGTATACAGCGCCGAGATGCCCCCCCCGGTGATTCGCGCGCTTTACAAAAATACATACATAACATGATCACATCTCTGGTCAACTATCTTGTAAGTATGTTACCTATGCTACTATCGGATGACTTCCTCACCAAAATATATAAGCTCTTCAAAACTTTTTTGTGGCGGGGTAAAAAAGACAATAATCTCCCTGAAGAAGCTCCAACGACCGAAAGATAAGGGAGGCATAGGACTACCAAACTTCAGGTGCTACCAGACGGCATATTTATGCAAACAAGGTGTGTATTGGTTCCAGCCTCAATCCGAGTACACTCCTGTTTGGGTTCATGTCGAAAAGGCCATCATTAACAACTTACCGCTACCATCCTTAATGACAATGGATCTGGCAGCCTTTCTTCACTCCAGATACATATTTCTTAACACTAGAAGGGCCCTCCTAAACCTAGAGAGACATTCTAAAGTTAAAATGAAAATAAGCAAATCCAATGTAACCACGTTATGGTTCAACCCGGCCATAAAGGAAGAGGGCAAACACCTCTATTGGGAACACTGGTCTAAGAAGGGGTTGAACTTAGTGAAAGATCTTTATGAAGGGTATTTGCCTTTCACCACCTTACACTCCCGGTTCGCTCTCCAACCTCTTGACTTTTATAATTTCTTATGTCTTAAATCCTTTATCTCTGCCAGAGTCTTCTCTCCGAACGATCCTACAATTTGTAACAAGTTATTTCAGTTCAGTTCAAAAGTCTATTTCGAATGTCAATTCATAAAAGACAGTACATAAAAACACCAACATTTTATAAAACCATGATAACAATCATCATCTAAAAGTTTTCTTCATCTAAAAGAATATTAAACAATTTAATAAACAGTTCAATAAAGACTTCCAGTTATAACAACAACCACGTTATCAATATATAGAATATATAAAAGCAGGCATTAAGAGACATTGGGGTTCCTAGTTCGAATGATCCATGCCCAGCCTAGGTACTTAGCCACACCGACCACTACCAGCTCGGATGTGTTAGTACGAAATATCCTCATGGCTTCTAAAAACCCTTTAATTTCAAGATTACTACATAGGGGTTTAAGCCATTTTAACCGTGGAACGCGGTAGGCTGGGCATGCAAAGAAAAAATGGCCCATGCTTTCCGGATGGTTGGGGCACCAAGGACAGGTATAGTTTGAGTTCGCAGACCATTTCCCGGCAAAGGAATTAACTGGGAGTGACCCGACACGGAACTGATGGTATAATTTCCGGTCGAGAGTTTTAGTGATCACATCCCAGTAAGGTTCTAAGGAAGGGGTCAGTTTATGTACCAAAAAAAGTCCAGTTAAGTTAGTGGCGTCTGACTGGACCACTGCTAAGTGCTTTACTGTGGCCCAGTATAGGTCCTTGAAATCCTGTTTAGAGGGAAAGGGGGAACCCCCCGGATTAGACCAAAGGTGGTTGAGTCCCATCTCTTCCAGCACAAATTTTACTTCCCTTAGCCAGGGGATTCGAGATGCGCCCCACAATGACTTAACTTCGTCCAGTTCCTTGGCAAATAGGCTAAGCTCTGGTGTGGTCCAGAGCCGTCGCCACAGGGCCACCAGACGGAAGTGGGCCAAATCATTGAAGGGTTTGCAACCCAAATCTAGCAACAATGGTTTGGTGGGTGTGGATTGAGGGAGACCCACCAAATTTCGCAGGAATTTGTTTTGTGCCTTAACAAGGAGAGACAAATCTTTATACCCCCACACATCAGCGCCATATAATATGGCTGTATTCATTTTTACTTCGTAGATTTTTATCACCGGGGCAATACGTTTGGTCAGGGACTTCCTTTGCTCCTGTAATAAGCAGCCCGAGAGGCGGACAAACTTAAGATATAAAGCCTCAATCTGGGGTTTCCAGCTAAAGCGGTAGTCCAGGGTCACACCCAAGTACATCATTGTGTCCACTTGTTCAATCAGGGCACCATTCAAGGTAATAGAGCTTTTGATTGGGCTTTTATTGCTAAAAACCATAAATTTGGTTTTATCTGTGTTGATCTGCAGATCATTAACCCTGCAAAACTCAGCGAACCTGTTGAGGGCTATTTGCAACCCCCTCGTGTTTTAGAGAGAAGCAGGGTATCATCTGCAAAAATCAACATCGGGTATTTAGACCCGCCCAAAGATGGTGCATCAGTCGGGGTATCAGCAAAGAATTTTACAACCTGATTGATAAACAAAAGAAATAAGGTGGGAGCCAACACAGATCCCTGTCGCACACCGCGTGTAACTGGAAAACTATCAGTCACCTGACCTTGTTTACCCCATCTTACTCTAGCGAAGTTTTCTTCATGGAGTCTAACCACTAAGTCGAGAAGTTCAGGTGGCAGACCCATGAGTCTAAGGGATTTCCACATTTTCTCTCTTGGTACCAAATCGAAAGCTGACTTAAGGTCCACAAAAGCGGCATAAATAGCACCACCACCCAGCTTGACAACCTTCCAGTACAACATATTAAGTCTAAAAACCTGATCTAAGGTGCTGGTGCCTACTCTGAATCCAGCTTGCATTGGGGACAGAATATTTTCTTGCTCCATCCACCCCTGGATTCTCGCGAGTACCATCCTGGCAGTTATTTTTTTAAGAGAATCTATCAGGCTTATAGGGCGATAGTTCCCCGGGACTGAGCGGTCTCCTTTTTTGAATATTGGTAGAATCTCCGCCCCTTTCCAGGAGCCCGGGATCCTTGCCCCTGCAGCAATTGCATTCACAAGCATGGTTATGTAAGGAACCCAAATGTCAAGATTCATTTTAAAAAGATCAGTGGGTATTGCGTCCATCCCAGGCGCTCTACCTGAATGGACTGCACCCAGGGCATACTTCGTGTCAGAGGTATTAAAAACAAGCAAGCAATCAGGGTTAGAGGGCAAGACTACTTCCAACTCTTGATGAATATCCTGATCCACGTTCGGAGCTCTAAACTGCAATGAATAGAAAGCCACCCAGTCATCCGCAGAGACGTGATTCACAGGGGTTTGGGAATCCAGGTTCGCACCCCACTTAACGATTTCCCAAAACTTAATTTGGTTTGATGTTAGACATGCCGAAAGGAGCTCTGACCAATGACGGTCATCCCACTCCTTCTTCGCGGCCCATAGCGCCTTTTTGTAGGTCAGCCGAGCCGTTCTAATAACGGCTGTGTCTCTAGATTTAATCGCTAAAATCAATCTACTGTGCGCTACCCTACAACTCTTATTGTACCATTTGTTCCAGTTATTTCATTTCATGTCAATGGGCCACATGGTGTCTAAGATCTATAAAATCCTCTCCCCTAACCCCCAGAAGACACATAGGAAGTGTGAGCTCGCTTGGGGAAAATGAATATAACTCCTCTAACATATAATTCGATTGGGATAAGATACACCTTACACCTTTTTCCAATAAAATATCACCGATACTCTCTCAAACTAAGTTCATGTTGATAAATAGAACATATTGGTCACCGGAAAAACTATTTAAGCTTAAACTCCTTGACAACCCCCTGTGCTGCAATTGCAAATCTCATGTGGGGGACTTGGCTCACATGTTCTTTAATTGTCCGATGCTCCAAACCATTTGGGACAAGATTTATAACTACATTCAAAGAACCTTCCACTACCGGCCTAGCAGGGAATTCGCATATGTTATGCTCAGGGCAATAGACACAAGGTTAGTAAGTGAACATGACCGTCACCTAATGGATCTCATGCTTACGCTTGCGTATAAAGTCATCTTAAGCAAATGGAAAAGTGCATCTGATGTTTCTTTTAAGATATGGCAAGAGTGGTTGGCCTCTTTAAGGGGCGCGGATGATGATGCACTCAACTCCTCACCGTGGCGAAAATCGCACGCCAAACTCTGAAGTTCACATGACTCTCTGGAACTTTGCTACGACCCGATTTAGACTTGAACAGTAGTCATGCCCACTGTTATACAACACGTTTCTGTCAACCATAAGGGCACATCATAGGCGCTTTTACTCCACTGTTACGATTCGGAGTACATAACATGAGTTTATGTTAGCTGCTGCTTCCGTTCTCAAATCATTCTCGTCTTTCGTTCTTCCTTTCTTCCTCTTCCATATCTCTCTTCTCTCCCTCTCTCTTTCCTTTCTTTCCTCCTTCTTCTCTTTTCTTTTTTCTTTCTTTCTCAAGTCCTCTCCTATTGCAACTATCCTTTCTGGTTAAGAATTGCAAGTATTTATGTATAATGTTCACAGTTTCCCCGATAGTGAATCCCTTGCTTAAATGGTCTTGATGCTCTTTCCTTAAATTGTGTAACTCAGGTTGCATTTTCTCATGATTGTAACTCAGTGTATGTTTTTGTATTTGATTTTGTAAAACTCTGCTTCTCTTAATAAAAAAGATTTGAATTGAAAAAAAAGCGACAGCCATCAAAGGGCATGTCCATGAGCGTGGACTGGACATCCCCCGAAAAGTTGGCAGACCTCAGCCAGGCGTGGCGTAAAACCGCCACAGTCGTTGCAATCGCCCTACCCAGCGAGTCCGTGGTATCAAGTCCACACCGTATGGAATAGGGTGTTGCATCCCGCCCTTCTGCTATGGCTTGGGTAAGCTTTGCCTGGACCTCCACCGGGCACTGAGGCAGCACATCTGCAACCGTATCCCACAGAGTGGGTGTAACGGCCCAAAAGGCAGGCGGTGTTGTCGGACCGCAGCCCCAAACTCAGTGAGGAGAACAGTTTCTTCCCAAACTGATCGTACCTTTTGGATTCCCGTTCCGGAGGAGCGGTCGGGAATGCGGTCTGGGATGTAGAGGCCTGGATTACCAGACTCTCGGGGGTGGGTGTACAGAAAGCAGGGGTCGCCCGGAGCCGGGCGGTGGCGTCGGGCCACGTTCCGATCCACAGGGAGGCCTGTAGAGGGCTTGGACCAGGTGCCCATCAGAAAGTCGGTGAGGGCTTCGTTAAACGGCAGTAGAGGCTCCGAGGAGCTTGCTTGCGGTTTGAGCACCTCAGAGAGGAGGTTAGTCTTCACGGCCGTAACAGGGAGCTCGAGAGCCAAGGCCTTGGCTGCCCTGGTCAACACCACGCTATAAGCAGCACCCTCCTCCGAAGCCACGGAGGGAGGAGAGATGAATCCAGTGTCAGGCGAAGTGTCTTGACCACTGGCCTCCCCCAGCTCATCTGCCCAGTCCTGGCTCAACTGGCACTGCTGTGCCAGAGGGTCCTTCGACCCCTCCCAGGTCTCCCCTTTATCCGTGTCCTGAAAATCAGGCAAAAATGACGGAGCCGGGTCATAAGTGAATTGCTCACCCATCGACGTCGGACACGGCGCCGAGTGGCGCCGCACCGGCGTCGGACCCAGAATAGGGTTGAACCCAGGGCCGCCGTCGTCTGAAGACGGCGCCGGGAGCGACACCATGGGGGTCGGCGCCAGCGGAGTCGTGAGGCCCACTGGCAACGGCCAGGATCCAGGCCTGGATCCTGTGTGGCCCTGTGGCGTCGGGACCGAAGTCGACGGCGCCGAAGCACCCGACTGCACCGGGGCCGGAGCCACCCGCCTGCTAGGGCCCCCAGTCGGGATTGCGGGACCCGAAGGCGATCCGGTAATCCTCGACGGAGGGAAGTGAGTTCTCATGGCAATGAGGAAATCACAAATCTCCTCCGGCGTCGCTCGCAGGCCAGGGACCGGAGGGTATGGGTCTGGCGGCGGCTCCGGTGGAACCGCGCGGGTGGTGTCGCCCGAGTCCTCAGCCGCGTTGCGCGAGCGGAGTCCTAAGAGCTATGTCGTCTCTTGGACTTTTTCTTAGAGTGCCTCGACTTATCGGAGGACTTGGAGCCCAACGATGGTGATGACTCGACTATGACGACTGCGGCTCTGCGACAGGTCCCTTGACTTCCTCCTCGACCGGGACCTCGAGCAGCGCGGAGCCGACTGCCGGAGCTCGAGCCTAGCCTTTGAGGTCAAGGCCCGGCAGTCGGGGCAAGACTTGTCGTCGTGGTTGGCCCCGAGGCAGTAAAGGCACCGACGTGGGGGTCGGTCACCAACATCAAGGGGTGACAGGCCTCACAAGGCTTGAAGCCAGGCATCCATACCGGCACCAGGAGTCGAAAAGATGATCAAAAGAGATCAAAAAAGTTGGTCAAAAAGTGACCAGAGTACTGCTCTTCCCGGATCTGCGCTTGCTGGCTTGGAAAAAAGAAGAACTGACGTCAGCGCGCGAGTTCGGCGTCTAAGTACTCCGACAACATCATCCAGGCGATCATGACGCCGCCGACGGACGCCGAGCCGTATACGACGCCTACCGACTCGCAGGGGTGCTGCTACGCAAAACTTTCCGGATCCAGTCTGACGCCTGGGGATATTCTAAGGTAAGGAATCCAACACTAACCTGTTTCTTTCAGATTTAAAAGCTTTGCATCCTCGTTGGATACAATGTGCCACATCTTGACGTCTCCTGATGTCACGTTTATCTTTGATTCCTCATTGCAAACTCAGGAGTACTTACAGTATGAATTTGTTCATCCTGCTCCTTTGTCCTAGCGCCCGCTTGAGGATTACCATTGTATCATTTACACTGACAGTTCGGCGCAACCAGCGACGGAATCTAAGCATGCTTATTCGGCGGCCTGCGCAATAGTGGCGAGTATCATAGTGAATGGCGAATCCAAGTCAGATGTCGTGCACATGCAGACCTTAGGGGACTGTACCGCCTATTTGGCAGAGCTACGTGCTCTGGTGCTTACACTGGAGTTCGCTGATCGTAGTGTGACTACACTCATAGTAAGTGACTCTTACTACTATGTTCCGTCTTTCAATGACAATTTATTCTTTTGGACTCAAAATTAATATTGAGATTCCAAAGGTAGCACAATCAAACAAAATGCTTTGGGTTCAAGTCGCAGAACTTAAAGAGCGTATGCCTCTCAAATGTAATTGCAGAGGCCGCCGCACCCCCCCCAAAGGGGGGGGGGGGCTCAAGGGCCGGCACCATAACCCACGCCGAGCCCCAGTGGAAGAACCGGTTCTGGGCGCCCAGAAGCGGCAGGAAGGCTCAACACCTCTCAGGGGAACATCCTGTTGGCACCAAGGAACCCCCAGCCAATAGGGGGGACAGCATGGTACGAACCCCCCAATGGGGGGGCAGCTGCAAGGAGCAGACGAGCAGAAGGGGGGGATATAAGCCGCCGCTCCCCCCAGATAGCTCCTAATTTTCGTGGAGCGGGGGAAGCGGCTCACCTGAATTTTTGGAGAATGCACATTTAACTATACGAGGCGAAGCTGTGCCAAGGGAGACGGTAGGAAAGCCCTGACCAAGAAAACCAATCCTGATGAGGCGAAGCCCGGCAAGGCTGGTTGGAGTTCGAGAACACGAAGAAAGTGAGGAAGGTGCGCACGCTCACAACCCCCGCTCGAGATTCTCTCCGGCTGTAACCCTCAGGAGGCTGCCTATGGCTGCAGCGAAACTATTTTGCTGTGGTCCTCTCTGTCTGGTGGCAGTAAGGGGAAGGATGGCTAGTACCCACTGAGCGGCCCCGGGCGAGAGGCGGTGGAGGCCGTCGCACGCAACCAGGAGATTTGGGGGTCAGGTAGACCATCTCGGGTCCCTCATAGTGAAACAGGGCCCCCGAGGCGCAGCCTTTGTGAGGCTCGGTTGCCTGTCCGGAGCTGGATGGGCACCAAGGGACGACGGAACGGAAGCTGCCTGGTCCCGCCGGAGTACGGCCTGCTGGGGGGGGGGGGGGAGGAGGTACCCACTACGGCTAGAGCAAATGACCTTGGAGCCCGGGAACCAGGTTTGATCCTCGGCTTACTTCAACATCTTACGAGTCGGGGCAGTGAATCTCCCCGGCCTACAAATAAATAAATAAATTAGCGTATCCTGGAACCTGCAGCGAAGCAGGTGGGGAAGCACAGTAGAATGTCGCAGGAGTTCCACCCGGGAGTGGCGCAGAAAGCCCGCGTTTTCCGGCCTCTTCAAACTTACCCAGGGAACCGTCCACCAGGAATGGTGACCAGCTGCAAGAAACCGAGCGCCAGGAAAGCGAACCATATGATGGTCCATCACCACCCCCTATTGTACCGCGAACCAGGAAACCGGCACTCTCGTGCGAGCCAGAAGGCGGATGGACAGAAAGCTGCATACGAGGTGTGTATAAAAATAAAAAAGTGTAAGAAATATACAGGTATGCTGTGTTAGAGAAGTTCGCGAGGGGTACAAAGGCAGCGGCGCAGTACAGCCCCAGCTTTAAAAAAAAAAAAAAAAACACCCCGGAAGCTGGGATGCCCTCCACCCAGCCGGCCCTTGAAGGTCGAGGAGCGCCTTATGCTTAGAGCGTGGTCTACAGATAAGGCTGGGTAGTGGATTATTAGCATATTGGTTGGAGAGAAACCACACCGAGTGGGCAGTATCAGAGTACCAGACGCCGTACATCTGCGAGAAAGGGGAGCACATGCGGGCGCAAGCCGAGAATAAAGGCCAACACGGGCGGGCGAAATAAAAAAATAAAAAATGAATGAGAACGGGCGTGAATTCGAGATGAGACCGCCCTGTAGAGCAAAGGCCCACGTGTAAAAAAAAAAAAAAAAAAAAAAAGGAGCATCCTGTAAGAAGGCAGAACAGGTGTGCACCGAGCTCCAGACTAGCATGTAGGTAAAGGAACCATGCGGGGAAAGGAGTATACGTGAGCGCGAGCTGAGATTTCGCTGTAGGAGCATACCCTGTAGGAAAGGAATGCACTTGTGGGCAGGCGCTGCGTAATGGTACATAACAAAGGAGCAGGCACTGTAAATATGCTGTGGGAGAGACCTTACCAAACTGAGTGTTAGAGGACCTAAGTACGAGTCTGTAAACGGCGCGGGGCTGCCGGCTTACAAACGAAGAGGGGCGGGCGTGGCGTAAGGGCCAGAGCCACCGTCTTTGTGACCGATTTCGAGCCTCGGCAAGAGCCCGCGTTTCTGGGAAGAATCTGTCTGTAGGCGATTCGCTGCGCCTACCAATAAAGTAACTTGCCCTTGGGTAATGTAACTGGGGCCGATAAGGAAAAAAGCGCTCCAATAATGTTAGGTTGAGTTCGTGCTAGTCAAGTGTATACCTTTGATCATGGTAGCCGTTATCGGCATACAGAAGCCCGTGCCTTAGGTGTGCATGATGGTTTGAGGGCAGTCACAGCACATGGCGCTAAAATGTAAACAACTCTGGGCGGAGCATTTAAGGATATTTTCCTGGAGTAGATCATAATGTTTATGATCGGCACGATTCTAATGTGGGCACATAGGGAAATCGAGACACATGACAGCAAGTGGCCTACACGGCCAGCGCGTCGACCTCGAAGCAGGGGCACCAGGTTCGAATCTCGGAAGGGACGCCTAACGTGATTGGCTCAAGATCACAACAATTTTTGAAGCAGCGAGCACAAGATTTACACACAAAGGTTCGGGTTTCCAAATTTAGTAAGTTACTTATGACATTTCCTCGGGCTCGGCATTTTTTGTCAGAGTAATGCTCCAGAAGCGGTCTCGAGCCTGGTCTAGGGGCTCAGCTCACGAATGCGTCTGCTGCAGGGGCCTCAGGGTCACAGGTTCGCACCCCGGTGGGCCTTTCATCCATCCGAGGTCGATAAAAAATGAGCAACATTGTTTTAGGTAACAACAAAGATTTGTTATTCAGCGCCAAGTATCCGTAGTGGTGAACATGCTTACATTATTACACAGACTGCGCTGAAGTGTGCATGCAATTTCTCGCTCTGAAAGAAGTAATCCGATTACTTAGATATGCATTACGTGTAACACCTCTCTCAATTTGTTCATGTCCACGCCTGTGTGCCTCTTGCAGTAGAGGTTTATTCCTTGCACAATGGGAATGTAGTCCTTCTTTCATAATAGGCTCGACAGGATCACACATCTCAAAATGCAAAGAAGAATCCTGGCCTGTAGCACCTCATTCGAGGCATCCGGAACTTGAGAAGCACTGCTGTCAGGGCTTTTTACTGAGACCAAGCAGTAGATACCAATGCTCAATATGGCGACCTGTTCCGCGTGCGTCCTTTGTGACTGGCTCCTGGCCAAGGGAGAGCAGATGTCTAGGGCTTGTGTGCGTCGGATGCTTATGTCAGGGCCGGATATTGTTAGGTGAATCCGGCTGGATACAAAGGACTTTATAAGGGCAGATTTCTACATTCCTCTTTTTATACAAAGCAGTGGTGCCCGTGGGGTAAAAAATCGTTCAAGGTTAAGGACACAACAATGTACCCATTCTGAGGTTGCAGCTGAAATCACTGCGTCCGCAGCCATGAGCCTCACCCTCGCTCGGAGCCACGACAAGCGGCTCACTGCAAGTTACCGAATTTTAATTATTCACACTACCTCAATGCGCGCAGCATTGGCAAAGCTGTGGCAGGCGAATTAGGGAATCAGCGTAATCCCGGACGCGGTTGTGGAGAGGTACGAAGTGAGAAAGTTTACGTCATTAAAAAAAAACAAAAAAAAAACTCAGACCTCTACAGACCTGGAAGCGCTGCATGCCAATAGGATGTCCGTCAGGTAGAAGGCACTGGAATAAGCATGAGGAATAACCCAACCCCACCCTTGGAGTGGAGACGCTTGCGGCATGATTGTGTAAACACGGACTTGCCGGAAGGTGGCAGGGGTGAAACTCAACACGGATTGCCCAGCCCCTCCTCCCCCCCCACCCCCCAAAAGGGGGACAATGGCGGTGGCGGACATTCCGCATCCTGGTGCTAAATATCAGATGCTTATGGCCAGTGCTACGGCATGTGGGTTATCGACCTCTCAAAGATGAAAGGCTGGGCTAGCCTACTCGGACTTGAAAGGACGACTTTGGAGCCAAACTCAAATTACAGCAATGGCTACATGAATCCGCGTGGCCACTAGATCCAAGCACAGAAGCTTGCCAGCACCAAGGGGCTCATCCCCACCTGGGCAGTCACTTTGCCCCAGGGGCACACATCTGTGCAGAGGGCGGATCACGACTATCCAATAACCCGTTGCGCCCGGCCCACCAAGTGCACAAGGCCGGCTCAGAATATGTATGGCGGTTTTCGCCTTGGGTTTGCCCTGGTCGCCTAGAGCCATTCGGCCACGACCGAGTCTAGCTGGCGGAAGGATGAGAGTCAGTGAAGTGCCTTCCGGTGCCGCAATTGCGCATGTAAGCCACAATAATCACGAGAGCTGGGGGGAGCCGCAGGAAGACGTGCGCCTCCCTGCGGCGTGGCGGAAATTGTTACAACGGATGGCTAAGGAGACACACCAACAGGGCGGTGTGTAGAAGTAGGCCACTCATTTTGGGATGCCGCACGGCAGGGTGAGGTGGCCGGGCCAAGGAGGGGAGTAGCAAACGGAGACGGCGCTCGCGGCCCAGACCCGGCCGGACGGCAGGGAACAAAAAAGGTAGCGAGTTGGGCCTAACTCCTTGGAGAAGCTACCCCTCCCTACACGCAAAGGGCGTGGGTGACCAGCCAAATGGTGGTCCCAGAGGTAACACGACAAAGAGGACTACCAAGGACTAACAAAGGAACTGGTTTGGTAGGCGTGCCATCTACGAACTGAATGTACCACGCTATGATCTGCACAATATGATGATTGACATGTTTATGACCCAGATATGATTTATGACAACGATGACATGTATGATTTATGACCCAGATATGATTTATGACTATGGCGATGGCATGTATGATTTATGACCCAGATATGATGTATGACATGTTTATGACCCAGATATGATTTATGGGATATGGTATTGACATGTATATGACCCAGATATGATTTATGATCCCAATAAAACTGCGGCCAACAACCACCACAACAACTACGACCTTGTTGGCTAAGTGTATTGGGATAACAGGGGTACTGGTCTTGGGGTAGATACTTCCCACGGTATGGGGGAGTCCGGGGGTTATTCATACTCTTGGTCACCAGCGCGTAGGAGTACACGCTGTTGGTAACAGTCTTGCTGATGAAGCAGCAAAGACAGCAGTGGCATCATATGTAGGAGCTTGAGTTACACGTTCCAAAAGTAAGATTGATGATGACATCTTGGCAGCCATTGCTGCAACAGAGAAATGAGGTAATTACCCTACAGGTTTTTCTTCTAAATACTCTTATCATTTAAGTCCTGATAAAGTTCCCTATGTGAGAATTAACGACGTTGGTGACAGATTGGTTCCCAACGCGAACTGCAGGCAAACCTTGATAACAGCGGCTCACGAGGGCATGGCCTTGGCTCATGCCGGCATTTCAGCGACTGTATCGATCTTACAGCAACGTTACTGGTGGCGCGGTTTGTATATACACGACTCGGCTAATTATGCAGACTTATTCTGCTACCAACACTATGGCAATCAATTCCTGCATAAAGCAAACACATTTATTTATATGGTTAATTCTACACAATGGCAACATTGTTCTGCTCCCGTTGAAGGCAGCTTGAAAACTCTTTTGAAGAAGTTTATATATTTTACTGATTTTAAATCAATCCAATCCTGACACCTTTTATTTTAAGATGACTGCTAAGTTCTCTTCCAAAGTTTGACTCACCCACACCAAATTACTGTATTCGAAGTCCTTTATCGATCAATTAGCTATAGGGGGCTAAGAGCTGTGGAAAGATACTATTGATCTTAAATCTATTTGGGGTTCTAAAAGCTGGCAAGTGCAAGGCACTGAAGCGTTGCATTGTGCAGGTCTCATCCCGAACCACATGTTTTTTAATTAGACTATTTCACAAACTACTTGCTTTGGATTGGCTACATCTGAAAAATTAAATGCCCCTTCCATTCCCGATTTGGGAGAATACTCTACATGGTACAATCACACTGATAGGTCCCCTGATGAATTACGGTCCCTAATTACAAATTCTCCTTTAATATTTCCAGCTTGGATCCCGAAGGTTGGTTATTATGGCAGAAAAGTTCAGATTCATGCCAACATCGTTTTCTGGGTCCGGCCCCAGGCTATACACAGGTTAGGGTGGATCCCCGTTTTGAAAACGCCCATTCTGTTACTACCTATTCAGTTGGCAAATTATGTCAGAACTGGCTTAATAATTCCACTTTAGCGTCAGTTAAACTTAATTTGTCCAAATTGTCTGACGGTGTTGATTTGAATGACTTTGTTAAAGGCCCTGTGGGAGGTAGGTCAAAATGATGGATATATGCTATTTACAACGAAGTATGGAACTTGTCTGGGGGCGTGGTCTCGGAGGCGACCAAGATGGCCGCTTCTGGTTGAAGCTCCGCCGGTCGGGCTTGCTTCTCCTCTATTTCGCCCGATGTCGGGGTGAGATGACGAGAATGAACATCACCCAGATATGCCTGGGGATATGCTAAACAAGCTGCCCGGATCCAGGTCCTGATCCGACCTCCCTGGAGGGAGCTATAGGTCCCGTGGTGCCCGCAACATCTCCACGGCCTACGCATTAAGTCTGGGTCGCTGCCGGGGCTAGTCAAGGGGTCCACGCTCGCAGATGCCCTGAACTTGGCCCCCCCTGCCCTCCTCTCCCTGCTTCTCCCTGTTCGCCACCTACTCTCTGGCCGCTGCTCTCCCCGACACTGGTCCCGGGCCCGGGACGTGCTTTGGACCTTCTTGGCCTAGTGCGATCTCAGACGCCGGGGCCTCGAGTTTCGAGACTGGCCGGCCCGGGGGTAGGGCTGCGCGGGGACTGTGCTGCGGATGCAGGTGGTGCTCGGGGCTATACCGGGGCAATCGGGGCACTGCGGGCTTCCTCCCCTCGGCAACCGGGAGTCGCTGATCACCTGCGGTGGTGCGGGGCCTGTGCTGTGGGACCCCCTGTCGTCCTGGTCCTGATATCTGCTTGGGGTTAGTAGTCCCTGGGGTGTCCAGTGAGGCGAGGCTTTACTTGGGCCCCGGACCGACATGATCCTGCGGCCTCCATCTCCCACATCGCCGAGGTCCAACCTACCTGCTTCCCTGGCTCCCGGCTTCTGGTCTGCCTGATGCCCACTGCAACCTGCGACAGGCTTGCCAACATCTTATGCCTGGCGGGGCATACTACGCCCATCGCTGCCTGCCGCTTGGTTGGTGCCTCTAACCCAGTGCTCATCATTGATCGGCGGGTACTGCCCTGCGCCCTCCTGGTGTTGCTGCTACTATCCTGGCCGCCTACTGACACAGATCGCTGGTCTCTACTGGTTGCACCCAGATTGCTCCTTTTGAATACCCGGTGCCCACGATAGTTCGCTGCATTTCTATCAGCCTGGGTGTGCTTGCGGCCTTCTCTGGTCACCGTGAGCAACACTGGTCATCGTGGTGGTGTGCTCCCGCTTCGCACTAGATCCCCCTCCCATTACTTCAACGGCCATGGTTAAAAAGGACCCCAGGCAACTCAAGCTCCAGTTCCACAAGGCACTGAGTGCTGCGGCAGATGCCCCCACTGATCCGACATCGGAGGCTCCTGTTGCCTCAGAGGTGGATGGTTAGTCGCCCCTGGTCGCAGCCATGCTGGCAGAGATGAGAGCGGGATTTAAAACCCTGGAGGGCCGATTTGACGATCTCGACACAAAGTTGGCGGGAATGAACACGAAGATCCAGGCGCATGACCGAAGATTAGAAGATGTGGTCGAGTCCAGGGTCTCAGACATACAGGACGGGGCCTCCTCCTCCTTAAAGCAGCTGGAACGAGTTGAGAAGATCCTCAAGAACGAAGATTTGGAGGCCAGGAGTCGCCGCAACAACATACAAATCCTTGGCGTACCGGAGACGACAGCCACTGGCCGCATGGACACATTCGTGGAACAACTACTCTCAGATATGTTCGGCAAGGACTCCTTCACTCAGGGCTTTGTGGTTGAACAAGCTCACAGACCGCTGGGACCTCGTCCTGGGCCCGGCCAGCCTCCCAGGCCCATTATCGCCAGGATTATGAACTTTCGTGATCGCGACACTGCTTTGCGTGCGGCTCGTGACCTGGGGGAGATCCAGTGGCAGGGTAACAAACTCTCGTTCTTCCCAGACTTTACCATCATGGTACAGGAGGCCCGGTGCAAATTCCAGGGAGTCAAAGCAACGGCTAGGAACCTGGGCCTGCGGTACGGTATGCTTTATCCAGCTCGGCTCCAGGTGGACATAAATGGCAGAGCACGGGTGTTCGACACTCCGGCTGAGGCACAGGATTTTCTCCGTGACTACAAACAAGGCCGCGCGTCTGGCTCTGAGGCCCCAAGACCTTCTACCCCCCCGACGCAGGCATCTCAGTCCAGTGTGGACCTTTTTTAACAATCCGGGACAGGCTGATTTCCTCCTATGTTATAATGCTCTTTCGTTATGTCCCATTGATAGTTGTTCGTTTTCACATGCAACATATTTGATTGCTGTATTGCCCGACCGGCGTGGGGTTACCGCTCCCCATGGTGTACACCACTGTGGTTCTCGTTGTTGTTTTGATGCTGCACTTTGTTTTCCCAGATCAGACATTCATCCTTCAAGTGCACTGATGGTTATGTTAGGGTCTGCCTCTTCTTGGGGAATGAGAGGTTGGGTAAGGGGTGGTGGGGGGTTTGTTTTTTGTTTAATGATGTTTCTTCCAGTTTGCATAAATTAATGATTATTTGGTGGTTTGTGATGCATGCAGGTATCATTTTGATAATTTTTATGCAGCTCAAATATTACAGCTAGGAAATGTGCCCGGTCCTTCCGGGCTTTCACTATTGACATGGAATGTGTGTGGCCTGAATAACACCAGGAAGCGTAGGCAGGTGCTGAATTATGTTGCCGGACACAAAATTGATGTCCTTTTTATGCAGGAGACCCACACGTCTGGCTCAGATGGCGCCTCTATGGCATCGGGCTGGGGCCCACATAGATTCTTTTCCAATTATAGTAGATATGCACGCAGGGTCTCCATTCTTATTCATAAAAGAATTCAGTTTGCACATTACAACACGTACCAGGACCCTGACGGACGCTTTTTAATCATCACTGGACTGCTGCTAGGACACAAGCTCACTTTGGTAGGAGTGTACGGCCCAAACACTGACTCTCCTTCCTTTTTTCATTCTTTACAGACTCGCCTCCTTTCAATTGACACTGGCCTTCTGATCATGGGTGGAGACTTTAACCTCCTGATGGATCATGATAGGGACAGCACATCCACCTCCCCTGACACCAAACCCCGTGCCCGTTCTGCCCTGCGGGAGCTCTGCGCGCAGTACTCTTTAGTTGATGTAGAATCCCATCTGCACCCACAGCATCCTGCTTTCACTCACTATTCTGGGTTCCACAATACTTGGACGAGGATTGACTATTGGCTAGTTTCCCCTGGGGTTGTGGGCTGGATCGGGACAATCATGACTCTCCCCCGCACTTTATCTGATCATTCCCCGGTGGTCCTGCAACTACGCATTCCCCGAGCAGGTGGTTTTGAAAGGCAGTGGCAATTCCCTGGCCGCGCCTTGATGGACCCCGTTTTTAACGAAGAAGTCAGTCAGGCAATTGAAGATTACTTCGAATTGAATATCGGTTCTGTCGATACATGGGCGGTCTTGTGGGAGGGCTATAAGGCATATATCCGCGGGGTTTGCATCTCGAAGCATGCAGGTGTCCTGCGCGATCTGCGCTCTACTTTGGATCGTCTTGAGAGGGATATCGCGGCTGTAGATTGCGAATTGCTCGACGATCCCACCGACTCCCTTAAAACACGCCGCCTTGAGCTATGCATGGAGTTCAGAGACGCGGCCGAGAGGGAACTATCTTTTCTCAACAAACACAGTGTGGCGTGTCGATATGGAGAGGGTGAACACCCGGGTAAACTCCTAGCTAATACTCTGCGCCACACCCGAGGGCCAGCGTAGATCACCTCAATGACTGGCCCCGACGGCTCCACGTTACACTCCACCCCAGATGTGTGCGAGTTGTTCCTCTCCTATTACAGATCCCTCTATACTTCCCGTCTGTCTGGAGATACCGGCAACTAAGAAGCTTATTTATCCGAGGGGCCCTGGTTTACCTGGAACTTTATATGCAGGACTTCCTATTGACTCCCATCACCCCCGATAACGTAGTTGAGGCTGTTGACTCTCTGCGTGCTGCTTCGGCTCCCGGTCTTGACGACTTTTCGGCGGATTTTTAGAATGCTTATAAGGATATATTGGTACCACGTCTAGTGGAGGTTTACGCTGAAGCTCTTGAAGCAGGTATCCTCCCCCCAACGTTCCGTGAGGCGGTGAACATCCTCTTGCCTAAACCCGGGAAAGATCCCATGCTCTGTGGCTCTTACAGGTCGCTATCCCTGTTGAATTTGGATTATAAAATCCTGGCCAAGGTCATTGCCATCAGGCTGTCCTTATTGATGGAATTCATTTTCTCCCCGGTACAATCTGGCTTCGTTCCACGTCGTTCCACTTCTCTCAATCTTCGGACATTGTTCACAGTTTTACATAGAATTGAGCCGTCTATCCCCGCCGCAGCTATTCTACTAGACGCAGAAAAAGCGTTCGATTCTCTTAATTGGCCTTTTTTCCTTACTGTCATGCGCCGTATGGGCATGCCGGAGTGTTTTGTTGCAACGGTGGCGCTATTATATACTAAACCCTTGGCTCGCCTGCGCCTCAATGGCACTTTGTCCGAGCCCTTTCCTTAGTCACGCGGCACGAGACAAGGATGCCCCTTATCCCCTCCTCTCTTTATTTTGGCCATGTACCCTTTAGCTAGACAGTTCCAGGAAAATCACCTACAACGCGGGCTACAGTTCCGCACTGGTCCCCAGTTATCTATGTATGCAGACGACACCGTTCTTCATGTTCGAATGCCCCAGGACAATTTGACCCCCTTAATTCAGGAAATCGTCCGGTTTGGTGAGTTTTCAGGGCTCCATATTAATTTGCACAAATCAGTTATTTTTTCCCTTACGGCTGACACTAAGCCCTGGCAATGTGAATTTCCATTGGAATGGTGGGATGATTCGGTCTGATATTTGGGTGTCCATATTCACCTGGACACCGCCTCAATGATCCGCCTGAACTATGGCAGAGCAATTAGTTCATTAGAATCGCAGGTCACGAGGTGGCTACGACTGCCCCTGTCCATGGCAGGCAGAGTTGCTATCATTAAAATGGTGGTCCTGGCCAGATTTCTGTATTATTTTAACAATATTCCCATTCCCCTCACCAAAGCCTTCTATTCTCAACTTCGCTCTATATTGTTACGCCTAGTCTGGGGAGACGGGACGCCTCGGGTCAGCTGGAAGATTCTGACCCTGCCAATGGACAGAGGCGGTCTCGGGGTCCCAGATTTTTACCTGTATTATTTGGTGGCACAGTGCTGTTATGCCTATGCCTGGTTCCACCGGGATGCGCGCATTCCATATTTGAAGCCAGAGGCGGATCTGGTACTACCGCGGCAACTTCTCACACTACTCCCCACAGGTTGCCCTCGGGACCCCAAGGATGTTCAGACGGTTTCCACCACATGCTGGGCCTGGTGCAGACTCTTGGGGCGGGACCTATTATATTCCCCCGCGTTACCCTTACCCAATTCCTCCCTTCTTTAGATCACCGGGGAAACATTGGTAAAGCCCACCCTGGAGAAATTACATGTGAACACTCTCAGAGACTTGTTTCCAGATGGACATGCATTCTCAATATCAGAAGATGCTCGCTTTAGTGAACGTTCTTTTATGGACCCGTTCATTCTGACCCAGGTGCGCTCTGCTCTGAGGGCCAGGTTCCCATCCTTTCCTACGGCCCCGGTCAAGGCCTCCCCCCTCACTCTATTGATACAGAGCCCTGATGGGGCGCACCTAATTTCTAAACTTTATTGACAGTGTGGGCTCTCAGGCCAATAGACGACTCCAGGGTCCGGGCGGCTTGGCAGGTTGACTTGGGTGGACCGATTTCAGACGACCAGTGGGAGCATTGTTGTAGAGCCACCAGTGACATCTCCTTGAATAGTCGACATAAATTACTTCATTTCAAATTCCTCCGTCGGATGTATTTTACACCCGCCCATTCTCACAGAATTGACAACTCCAGACCACACCATTGTCAGAAATGTTCGGCTCCCTTTGCTCTTCTCACCTGGACCTGTCCTAAGATCCACCAGTACTGGTTGAGCCTGCACTCTACATTAGGTGACATTCTATCTATGCAGCTTCAACCCACTCCCGAGATTGCTCTTCTCGGTTATGTGGTCAACGTTCCCAGGAAGGTCCGGAGGCTTGCTACGCTGGGCTTCCAACTGGCCAAGCGGGAGATTGCACTGTTGTGGGGTGGCAGGCGTGACGTTCTGCAATACCAACTGCGAGGAGTTCAGTACCCTGCTTCCCAGCTCGTCCAGACCAATTGATATTTGGAGCCCGTATAGAGACTTTATTTCCCGCTGTAAGACAGCACACGTACCTCAAACACAAGCTGGCTTCACCCCTGAAGGTATGGGCTAGATTTTTGTTATCATTGACATTTGATGGCGAGAGCATTGTTTGTTTTGTCCGTGTGGATTATGTTATTTTTATTTATTGATGTGTAAGGTGTTTTGCCCACGACACAATATTAGTTGGTGAAATGTTTTGTATCTGTTTGCTCTTTCAGATATGTATTATCTTTTGATTTTCTCTAATTCAACTGGATTGTATCTATTAAGTCATGTCTTTTTATCTGCAAAACTGGAAAATAAAGGTTTAAAAAAAGTATGGAACTTGACTCAAATTGAAGCATCTTCTAGATTAAGGGCTATTGATCAAGGTAATTTAGAAAAAGTGCTCGCAGTTGTTGATAATAGCATTAATACTCTTTCTTCCACAATTTACACATTAGCTAATATTGTTTCATCTGTTGTGGATATTGTACATGATGAAGTGTCTGTTTTGTACAATGGTCAAAATCAATTATGTTCCGTAATGCAGTTTGCTTGGACTTTACAAACTTTAAAATCTGGGAAAGTGCCTTGGGACTACATGAATACCTCGTCCCTATTTTTACCGTTTAATCTAACTGAACGACAACAGTTCATATCCATGGAGGATGTTTCATATTCACTTTTGCATATTGAAAAATTGGAACCTTTACCATTTTCTGTTGCTGAATCTAATTCAGCTGTATGGCTCTTTCATGGGTTAATAAGACTGCCCTTCCCCTTGTTTAAATTCAGTTTATGTATGAAACACTATGCCATAGGCAGATATGAACCATTGGGAAGCGCCTATCTCCATGAGGTTTGGTCTCTGCCATGCACATATAGGTGCCTGAGAGAGGGTAAAGAAGTGTATTTAAAGGGTGAGGAGTGCACTTCACACCTGATCACTCATTTTGCAAGAACATACAATTGCACGGCTCATAACACGCAAGCTCCAAATTTAGCCTGCATTTTAAAAGGAAATCCAGTGCCAGCAATAACACCAATTTTCACACCGCTGCTAGCTAATGGTAGCCATTTACTTTTAAATAACGAAGATTGCTGCGGTATGCTGGCAGGGATTCCATACATTGTGCCCGTTTCCCAACGTGTAGTTTGCTGTAAATATGTGCTCTTCCCGCCTCCGCATGGGAGACTTGATGTTTCCATCTCACCTTATATTACGACCTTGAAAGCAGAGTTCAACAAGATGAGTAGAATAAGGGTTCTATTGTCCCAGAAAGAAGTCACCCTTACTTCTTCCCGTGAAACATTTGTCCTTCACGTGGGTAAAACCCGCACCGAGGTGCATGCACTTTTAAATACTGATCTCCCACTTCATTTTGGCGCTTTGATTAACACAATATTCAATGCCTCGTCAACAAATGACTTGGCGCATTTTTTCAAAGTAGTAAGCTCTGGCCTTGTGACTTCATTCCAAACTATATTTGGTGTGATACCGGCATTTTTTCATTCTATTTTTTCCAACATCTTCGCCGGGTTACCATCAATTCTCGCCTTGGCTGCTAGTGTGCTACTGTTGATTTGCTTGCTCAGAAACGGCTGCACATTCTGCGTCACAAGACTGCGTGCCACGGCTGCTCCAGCTTCGCAACCGGATGCTTGAATACTATGAAACGCTACCTCTGGCCACCTTGAGTGTAGCATATGGATTATCCTTCCGGTTCTCCTACTTTACATGCGTGCAACCCGTTTTCCATTGCCTCCATTGCTGTTTTGAATGGGCTCTGGATTTGTGTCTCTGCAATACGGTGTCTCCTAACCCGGATTATGATCGACGAATGACTCCTTTAGTGTCTCATGAGTTGGACTGTTCTGGTATCGGGATTATGGCCTGTGCGGCGGCACATGGAGTCCTAGGGAATTGGAATATATGTGCGACTGCACATGACTTCCTGGCACGCAGCTATCTCTAACAACACGCAAGTTGTTCTCTGATGGTGGTAGTGGCTCCACCTGTCGAAGAACATGTATGTTCCTTCACTTTATTAAATTGGATGGCTGAATTATTTTCTGATAACAATGATTTCCTTTTGGAGGCTGTGGCGACATACTGTCCCTATACGCTAATGGATTAAAATTGGCATTTGTCCAGCTTCAACACGTACTGTACTCGAAAAATATTTTTACAATTTTTTCCATCTCCATGATGGGCAATATACCGCCCCTTCTTGGTTTTTTGTGTTTTTCCGAAATGCTTCGGACTTCTCACTCACAATCATCCAGTTTGGCAAATTTGGAACATGGTTCTGTCTCACTCGAACTTGAACTCTGCGTTCCTAAAATTGCTTCCCTTCTTGTACGTGGTCCGATCAGGGGAGGGCGTAGTGAAGACAGGGCCCTGCCTGCACACATTGTTATGTTAGCATAGACGTATTAGAAGTTTAAACGCCATTTTGCCACTTTGCAGCTTTTACACACAACACTACATGTAACTGTTGTTGTAAGTTAGACTGCTTGGTTTCCTCGCATGAGAATGGTTTGTTTTTCACATCCCTAGACTTACATCGTGACCTTAGTCTGTATACTGTGCAGAAGCCTTCAAGGTCACCATAACCATGTATGCTGTTATTCAGATTGATCGGCCCTCGTTCTAGACACAACACGCACACAGCTGCAACCAACTGAAATTGTAGTGCCTTTAATATTGCACTGCATGCATGATTTGGGCACTTGAAGAGAAACCTTTTCCAGACAGAGAGCTTTGCTGATCCTGAGATGTGATTCACCTCTGCTGATCTTGGAGGCGTGGGGTTCCCGATTTAAGCCTAAGAGACCTTCTATTATTATAAAACCTAGTTCCTAGCAGGGGAGGGTGGTTCACAAGGCGCAATAAGACCTGTTTCCACTATCATTGTAACATAATTTCTCCCTTTGTGTTTTATGGAATTGTAAGCATGCTGATTGTTTTAATTCTAATCATATGCCTGCTTATGTTAGCCAAAATACTGCATCTTAAAGCACGTAGTTAAAAATAAACATTTTAAACTTTTCCGTGTCTCGGATTACTGGACTGGGACGAGAATAAAAACGAATGAGTGTTCTTGATTCCCACCATTCCTGAGAGTACCCTAAGTCGCAATGTTCTGGGTTGTCTAATCATTGGCAGCTTTGCTGTAGGCCGGAGAACTAATGAGACACTGATGCTAGTCGGTTAGGGGTTCTGGGTACTGAGGTGAGTTTTTTGGTACACCACAATTCACTGAGGTCCTCGTTTCCTGTGCATAGTCATGTGCATGAGCAGAATCCCTGCAACACACCCATTGCCTTGGCTATACCCAAGTCCCTTTTCAGCTTATGAAGCATCTGGTCTACCTACGGTTCAAATCGGTCTTCACCGTCTAATGGTAGGTTCAGCAGATGCTGTTGTACCTCTGTCTTAAAGCTAGAGACACTAAGTCAGGCATGACGTCTGGCAAGGATGCTGGTATTAACACTCCTGACCGCAGTGTTGGCTGCGTCGAAATTGCAGTGGATGGCAGCGTTTGAGATGGTCTTGCCATCAGTAACCTGCTCTTGGCCAAGCACCCTCTAACTCCTCAGTGCAGTGTTGGAGGAGTTTCTCCAGCTCATCCCAATGTGCCCTGTCATATCGGGAGAGAAGGCCAATAGTGTTAACCGCTTCGCTGTGGCCGGAATACCCCGCGGTGCCGAGGAATCTGACGCGTGCGCGGTTCGGATGGCCCCCGGCCGTCCTCCGCACATGCCCACTGTGCTGTCAGACAGCCGGGGGCCGTCCAACGCACGGAAGAGGTTAACAATCTACCAGTGTGTGGCTGATTGTACTGTGACCCTCTTGTCTGGTGCATCAGTCTTTTTACTCTCTTAGTCAGGGGGTGGAGTGTCCCTTGGAACGTGGGTGGTGTTCGCATTTCATCCGGACGAGCGTGGGTGCAGATGTAAGGCAGGTAACTGGGTGTGTATTTTTTGTCAAACCTAGGTGTGAGGACCGGCTCTTTCAAGGCAAGGTCTTGGGCGCTGTCTTAAGCATACCTTTCAGCATCAGGAGGAACTAGAAGATTTGTTGGGCCTTTGAAAGGGTTTCTGCCAGGAACTCATCTTCCTGGACGACTTGCATATCTACTTTATGAAAAGTCTCCGCCCTGTGAATAACCTTGTGGTCCGAGGTAGTGTCATCAGGTGTGAAAGGTTTCATCGGTTACAGGTCATGGTCTGTATAACCCAGATGTTCGACATCGTAGTTTACCCACGGGTCGTCCATGGGTTTAGGATCCTAGAGGCATCGTATGGTTTAACTGAATGCAACAGGCTGCCCTCCCCTCCCCATAGGAAGAGAGTGGTGACTTCTCCGGTGAAGTTAGAAGAGGTGGAACATATGGGGACGGTAGTGAGGGAGAGGAAGAGAAGTTGAGTTGAAGATCAAGCAGAGAGGGGGCTAGTGCCCTTGTCCTTATGTCTTTTATGACTTGGAAGAGGTGTGAGTTCCAAGGAAATTTATTCCTTAAAGGATAACATTCTTTTCCTTGGCAGAGTCTCTTGCCACGACATTGGAAGCTGCTTAGGGGAGAATTTCCCAGTTTATGGGTAGATGAAGAGCTGTTTTGACAAGTGTCCAATTTCTCCAGCAAGAGCTGGAGAATAGGCTGCTCAAAGTCATCAAAAGTCATCGGTCGCCAGAGCTTTTGGCACAGACCGTCTTTTCAGCATCTGTGGTGTCTTCTAAGTAGAGGCCTTCGGTTAGGATGGTGGCTTCGATGTCGATGCAGAGGTTGGCTTCGGTGCCGGTTTTGACATCGGTGGTGGTTTCAGCATCACCTTCGATGCCGGAGAGAATGAGCACTTCAGCTATGAGGAAGGCCGATGCTCAAGCGGGGCCTTTGCTTTGTCCCCGGAGAAGGGAGCGGTATTCACGCTGAAGGCTTCTGTTGGTGCCGAAAAAGGCATATAGGCATGGGTAGACGAGCAGGCTGTTTTTAAGTCTCTGGGCTCAACGCTCCACCCACACTGGGGTGGTGTTCTGCCTGTTGTGTGGCCATGGGTTTTGACTGGGTAGTGACCGTACTCATGGTTAAATTGTCAGGGGGTGGTTAAACCTCTTGATCTTGATGCTGCTCCATTCTGAGGGCAAGCTTACTTCCGAACTGGAGTGCAACAACTGGGTTTTGGAAAGGCTGGCTTCTACCACCAGCCCAACATCACATTCCCCAAAGATGTTGTGGTGTCATTTCCATCTCACCTCTGCATTCTCGGATGGGCTGACCTCTGTTCGCATCGATATTGAATGGTCTTCTTTGACCACAAGGTGAGGCAGGCCTGCAACGTGGTCTCGTCATCCTTAGGAGAGAGGGAGAAATGCTGGCTTGATGGTGGGCAGTCCAGGGGAAGTTAGAGTGAAACAGGGGAGGCAGTATTGGAAGGGCATCCTTTCTATCACTGACCTGGCATTCTGGTCAAGAAGACACTGGTGAGAAGGGGTGATAGGCCCTAGGAAGGGGGCAGAGACCCTAGAAAAAGTGAGCGCGGTTGTCGAAGTTCGTCGAACAATGATTAAGCAGGATCACGGGCTTGCTAAGCTTGTTCCGTGACAATGAGAATCACAAAATCAAGGAGGCCTGCTGAGGAGCAGTTTTAGGCGCAGAACACGGAGCCTTATATGTACACATCCGAACTAGATGGCCTAAAAAAAAAATAATAATAATCGAACAATGGACCAATTGTCCATGAGTATTACCAACTAAGGGAGGAGTCACTATACTTATGATTCAAAAGACTTCTTCCATGAAAAACAAGTGGTAAACATCCGAGCCCAACACTGGATGGCAGGATTATGCAGAGCATATGTATCTAGAGCCACACATGCTACGAACAACTTGATTTAGTACTATTGTTGTATTTCTACCTAGGACCCTAATTCGATATTCCTGACTTATGCCCTTATGTGGTTATAATAAATAATATCCTTATAAAGGCATAAGAATCATATCCATTTTTAGTCGTAGCCCATGCAGTTCAAAATTAAGCAAGGCTACTTCCCCAGACTCCTAGAGAGTACAACGCGTTCTTTAAACAAAGCAAACCTCCAGCAACCTGGGAAATCCCCATGCTTCTGTTTTGATTTGTCCTAGAACTCCTGCGAACACTGAAAGAACGGCCAGTTCTTAGTGACATCTTTATTGACGTCTTATGTCCAACCTTACGTCAAACCCGGCACCTTTCAGGTATAAATATACCAACGTTGCCTTAAGCAAACACGCGGTGGTTTGGAGCAGAGCGGCTTTCTACTTGCCCGAGAGCCCAGCTGATGCGAGAGCCCACGGACGCCGCCCCTCCCTTTTGACGCACAGAGAGACGCTGTCTTTTTCTCCAGCCGAGACAATCCAGCTCCGGTGTTTTCAGCCACCCTTGCGGGTTACTGGGATATCGAGTCCTGAGAAAGAGATACCAGACCTCCTACTTTCTATTACCCAGGTACGGAGCGGACTAAACCCTTAAAGAGAATTCTTGGCAAAAACCAACTTAACTTAAACTGCTACTTACTTACTCCTTCCCACGTATTAGGCTTAGGTCAGGTACACCGGGGTAGGCGTCTTTAGAAGCACCAGTCGAGTACGTTAGTCAATGTATATATGTATGTATATATTTTATCCATTTTAAAGTATCATATGGCTTAGAAACCATATCAATGCTTTTACAGTATTATTTCATAATACTCGTTTTACTGTACGCACTTTACTTCACATTAAGTATTGCAATTATGGCAATTCATTTCTCTTGCATGAGAAAGAAGACTGCTCAATAAATAACACCTTTTATTGAAAACGCCCGTCTCTCTATTTCTCTGCACTCTGGTGAAACTAAGTATGCACGATTGACTGAGTAAAATAGCTGTCTATTGTTTTCACACGACTCTAGAGATACACTCTTATTCTGAGGGAGCAAAGTTGTCATGTTTATGGTTATCAGAAGCTAATCCCTTCTTGTCTATCCAGGGAAGTGAACTCCTCCTTGTTTACTCGAGAAAGTTTCTAGTGACCTCTGAGCTAGCTGGCAAAACTAATTAAGTCTAATATAGTCAGTAGAGACCTAGTCTACCTCAGTCCTACGTCTACACTGCTGTTTATATTATTCCAATGCGCTGAGCCTATTGGGAATATAGGAACTACACTACATGGCGCCCAACGTTTGGTAAGGCGATAATCTAACGCAAGACACTAGAGTAACTCAGTCGTTTTTTTTTCACACAGAACCCTTTTTCCCCGTAAATACTCCAAAAGACGTCTGGAGTGGGTAAAAGGTTAAAATCCGCCGGAACTTAGTAGGAAGAGATTCCTATGTATAGTTTTGGTTTAGTCAACGTTGAAGGATACAGTGTTCCAAAATATTGTGCACCTAATCTTTGTTTCCCTTGAAACTTGATCTGCAACAAAAAACTTTGTCAGTAAAATGCCTGACGGAGACGAAGAAAGAGATGCTACAGTGTCTCCACAGTTGTTGGATGACACAAATATCCAACAGAATGACGCGAATGCTATTTACATTCCGGCAAATATAAGAAGAACTATAACTATTAAACGTATAGAAAATGGACTGACATCACAGGGTGGTACAGTCATATTCGTGGTAGAGGCCCATGAATATCGGCAGACAAGAGGTATTCTATTCATGGATACACTTTCCAGCAGCAAACGCTGTAACAAGAGAATTCCACTATTACAAAATAGAGGAACCTCCAGATGAATACACTCCTTTCGAGGAGGTTGAAATCCCATTAAATTACCAAGAGCACCTGCTCTGATTTAAAGGCGCCCTAAAACATAAAAATCACATCACAAGGCTCGGTCCACTAGCTAGACCAGGAGCAACGTAGCCGGTTCTAGACAGCTACACACCACATCCAGACATTGATAAAATGTCAGACCGGAAACTTTTAGCTCAGCTAAAAATACTAATTAAAATACATACACAATTGGTCCAATATGTAATGCGGACTTCAACAGTCCAACCAGCAATTAACATTCCACAGCTGACCCCTCATCAGAGGAACACAAACAAAATTACACCACAGAACATACAATCATGTCTTGGTAAAACACCCGCAAAACGGGAACAAATTCCATTCTGGTTAGCACAAAAAATCACTCAAATAGTGGCAGTTTTTCCTGATACTACAGCCAATGAGAAACACAGAATTCTGACTATCTGTCTTCCAATGGGGATCGCACCACATGTGGAGGACTGTGACACTTGGGGCACAGTCTTTGCTTCCATCTACTCAATAAATAACACCTTTTATTGAAAACGCCCGTCTCTCTATTTCTCTGCACTCTGGTGAAACTAAGTATGCATGATTGACTGAGTAAAATAGCTGTCTATTGTTTTCACACGACTCTAGAGATACACTCTTATTCTGAGGGAGCAAAGTTGTCATGTTTATGGTTGTCAGAAGCTAATCCCTTCTTGTCTATCCAGGGAAGTGAACTCCTCCTTGTTTACTCGAGAAAGTTTCTAGTGACCTCTGAGCTAGCTGGCAAAACTAATTAAGTCTAATATAGTCAGTAGATACCTAGTCGACCTCAGTCCTACGTCTACACTGCTGTTTATATTATTCCAATGCGCAGAGCCTATTGGGAATATAGTAACTACACTATACTATGCAGAGATCTGAAATCTACAGAGGGGAACGTACTTTAAGCAGCTCAATAAAAATGGACAGTTAAACACTGAAGTTTCTCTAGTACTTTTAAAGGAACAAGTAAGAGAGAAGTAGGGTGGAAGATGCTTAGAATAGTAAGATCAGGAGTGGGCTTTTATAGTAAAGGCCCTACCAAAGCTTTCTTTCAAGCAGAGGTACTGTGGCCATGGTGACAGATGAATTACAAAGATCATTAAGAATAATAAAGGAAAACTGTGGGAGGACAAATGCCCAGAGAAGTACCAGATTTTATGATTGTAGGAAGTTGGAGAATTGAACTAATCCAGAGAAGAAACATCAGAAAGTGTTAGCCCTTAAGGATGAGGAGAACTGAAAAGAGAACTAGGAAGCGGTGGAGAAGAAACAAAAGATGGAAATGCAATGTTCAGAGGTAGGTAACTGAGCTAGCTTTCTTTCTGCACCCAGGAGTCTGTCACACTAACAGGATTCTAGAGCGGACATCAGACAAGATAAAATGAAAATAAATGCTGACTCATCAAGGGTAACATCTTTAAATTAGGAGGTATATTGACCCTCTAACACACTCTCCGCCGGAAGCACATTAACAAATAAATGATAGTGAAGGCTGAAATATATATATATATATATTTTTTTTTTTGGAAAGGACTTGTCTGCACATTTATTCACCTCCTGTACTTCACATCGAAAGTGTAGTTAAAAAATACTGGATCAATTAGTGAAAAGCACAAACACTGTAATTTGTGGATTCATAACTGCCAATATTCACAAGATGTATTAATTTCAAATGGGTTACTTTATATAAATGTGTGCAGGCAGCCACTGCATATTTGTTGAGACACAACACACCTGATGTACCAGTAAAATTGACCTGCTGTTGCAAAGATACAACCACTTTATATGTGCTGACAAGTTACGAATCTCTAACGAGGCCTCCAATCTCTGTCAAGTCCAAAGTCAGGGTACAGAGAAGATAATGCAAAAAGGCCAAGAAACTTACAGTACGACAGATGGAACCCCCTATGCCTGGTTTAACGTGCATGGGAAACTATTGGAAACTGATCAAATTTACATTACATACAATTTTAACGTGCAGCACTGAGAGATAGTCATGGATCAGGCAAACCAGGTGCTCAGGTTCAGCTATGAATGACAGTGCCTTAGCCATTAGACCACATTTCACGCTTTTTCTTCAGTGAAGAATCCAGGCACTAAGTACACTCATACATTCATATGACATTACCTCTTGAAATCTGTTTGGATAGCCAAATACCTACCCGTCCCTTGGATTCTTGTTTGGAAAACCTTTCCCTTTAAATTTTCCATATGCTCCACTTCAAACTAGTCATTTTCATAATTTTCTCATCCTGATTATTAATCATGCAACATGAAAACTACAATAACATAAGTGAAAATAATGGCAACTTTTATTGGTGTAATCACAAGTTTAAAAAGGGAAGCAAAGTTAAATGTTTACAGAAATATAGCAAGTACACAAACGCCTGGGGAGGGTGAGGGTCTTGGGGGTACAATTTGTTCAAGCTGCAATCTGAGTGGTTCTGACCAGTCCTCTTTGAGTCTGTAAGAGTTCTTCAGACAGTGCCATGAACAGAGCACCAAGGATTAAAAGACTAACTCACAGAAACCCCAAACATAAGATTTTAACAAAACAAATAGTTAAAAAAATATATATATAATTTGCAGATGTATGTAGGGCTGGATCGTCAGGCTGCGGTCTTGGACCCACAAGTCAGTGTCCAGCAACTGTGCCTGAGGGGGTGTCAAGTGCTCATTCTACACCTCTGTATACAACTAATGACCACAGCGTTAATCCAGGCTTCAAAAGGCACAAAACATCGTCCACCCCCAAACACCAATCCTTGGAACCAGCAGATCTAGGGCACAATAGATGTCTATACTTCTGCATTCCTCAGGCCCAGTGGCACCTGTGCTTCCCTCACGACCTACCTCTGACAATGTGATAATCAGCACAGGAAGGAAGAAAGTACAACTATGGTACCAGAGGTTATGTGTATGCTGGAACATTCAGCAACTGGTAAATCAGTACCAGCTGCTGGTTCCACTGGTGCATTGGAACCAGCAGAGTTATGGTTCAAGAGCACAGCCCCGCTACTGAACCACCTGCAGTGCAAACTCTTACAATGTAAGCAGCACCTCTACTTGAGTCCCTGCAGGGCTACGTTATCAACCGAAACCATAAGATAACTATATCAGCTCCTAAACAACTACAGGTCCAAAGAGATCCCCAGTCGCCAAACGTGGTTTTGGTAGTATCTAGAACCAGCACACCGTTAGGAGGACCTGGAGATCATTACTGCACATGCCCTTCTACAAAAAGGCTCTGACTAGTGGTTATTAATTAACCGCCCTTGCCCTTCTGTGGAATGCTCTGCCCCTTCTCTCAGGCGGACTGTCTCCCTTCTGGTCTTTTGTTACCATATTATCATTTGTTCATTGACCTCTCTCACCCATACATGCACAAACCCTGAGGGTGTTTGTGTGCGCTATAATTGTTTTTTAGTATTACAACTATGGATCCATGGAGATTTTCAGAGCTAGTGTGACTATGCTTCAAGAAGTATTCAAAACCAGTAACACCCATGGTTTAATCGGTCCCCAGAATCTGCATAGCTAAGGACTTAAAGCTGCCCGGAAGATAATCAAAAATGGGCAAACCTCACTGCTTAGAAGTTTCCATAATCAGCACACAGATTGTTCAAAAACATATCAAGTCCTGGTACATCTAATTCCAAAAGTTTAGAACCTGCCACCCTTTTTCTCCATGGTCAACAAACCTACAGATATTCAAAACTGGCCCACTTACATTTCAGGAGGTAGTAAGAACTATAATAGTATGGAACATGGATTATGCAAAAAGTAGCAGATATTTAAACTGAAATGGTTATTGTTCCTGAAGGATCGAAACTAGAGCATTTATAATTCCAGAAGGATGCAGAGTTATAACACTCCTGGTACCATAGGAATGCAACATGTTAACATCTAAGGTACTCAAGATATGCAACAGTAGAAACATTATCGGGCCAAAGGAGTGCTGAAATAGACTAATAATGGCAACAGAGGTATGCAGAGTCAAAAAACAAATAGGTACATATGTATCTTAACTTCAGAACCAAAAACATTAGGCAGTTGATATCTAGCCCACTCAATTGTACCAGAAACAAAGTTTTTGATTGTGGCAGGGGCTGGTCCCTGCTGTATTATCACATCCCAAGCATTAGTGGGGACGTCCCGGTTACAGAATTAAAGTGGGCTGGGATCAGATACTTTCAAAAATAAAGAAGGGGGGTATGATTGAGGATCATAAACAATTTAATGGTGCAACTATGAAATATCTTTGGTAAAAATTCAGATCTGTTTATCATCATGTTCCAGTTCTTACATCCCTTCGTTTCTTCTCCTATCAGGTGCCCTCTCCTTTAATTAATCCTTCTTTAAGCTCCACTAGCCTGATTAGCTTACAGCTGGGAACAAATTAGCCCCTACAGTGGTGGCAGAACCCCAGTCTCTGTTGATTCCAGGAGGCTTCGGGTGAAGGTCTGGGGGCTTAAAATACAGCAGTTATAAGAGCAGCGAAAGCTGGAGTCATGCTTACCAGCCTGTGAAAAAAGAGACACCCACCCTCTAACAGGAACCACCCTTGATCCGCCCCAATAAGAATATTCAATGTTAAGAGGTCAGAGAGCAGATCCAGCAAAGAGCACTGCAGGATCTCGAGGTTAGATTTAATATATATTTATATATAAAAGTTATCTTTTTCCTTTAAATCACTTCAAAAAGTCTTTGTATTAGCATTACAATTTAACTGCATAATAAAGTCAAACTTTGTTGTAGAAATGTATCAATTATTATCAAAGACACCGTACAGTATTAGTGTAATAGGAAGACCCTAGACTGAACAGTTCCCATAGTCAGTAGAAGTTGATGGCAGAACAGTCAGCAGGAAACATTATTGCCACTTGTGAGCGGAGAAGGTCATCCAGTCTGTAGAAAGAGTACTTACATGAACCCATTTCCTCAATAAAAACTGAAAAAAATATTAAGGCAGTAGCTTTCTAAGCTTTGCTTTTCAAAATCCCAGCACAGTAAGATTCACACCTGAGAGCAGCCTCAAGTTGTGTACATATCCCATATTTATGGATAAATTCACACTAAATTTCGATATGTTCAGGTTAGAAAAAGGGAAAGGAGTTGAGAAGCAATGGCACTTATTTTTTCCACCGTAGTGAAGGTAGGTATATATATGAACACTGAGCAAAGGTGATGGGGGTAATTAGGGTTCAATGGTGCATTCAGGTTTCTGAAATAAGTGACCCAGAGAAAAGAGATCATCCAGAATATAGGAAAGAAGACTCCATGCCACACTTTTGTTTATCAACTATATAGCGGCTAGATTCACAGTTCAATGCAGAAATATTCCAGTGTCTTTGCCTTGGGGGTCAATCAGCAACTAGTTTTAAGGTCAAGTGAAGAGTGGCAACAAGGACACTAACCGTTAATCAGAGGTTTCATTGGTATTAGCCCAGTAACTAGATCAACAGCAAATCAAACCAAGCCAGCCAAGTTCATGGCAGAGCAAACTGGGTACATCATGGTCAAGCAACAGGGGCAATGCCAAAGAAAACTGGGTCCACCAGATCAATGGCCAAGCAACACAGTAAACTAAAATTATGGCAATGTGAATGACGGCCATGCACAATTTGGCAATGTCAAATATGGCACCGTGGTCCAGAGCAAACTGAGTCCACCAGGTCCACAGGAAAGTAATCTAGATTAACCCAACCAGATGCCCTGCAAAACAAACTGGGTCACATCAAGTCACACAAGCTGGACCAACCAGGACCACGTCAAACTAAACTGGGTGAATTAAGTCCACACCCAGGCAAAGTGGGTAAACTGTTCTAGGTCCAAACAAATAGGGTCAACCAACCCTTTGACGAAGTAAACTGGATCAATAAGATCCATGGTGAAATAAACTGGACAAAGTCCATGACTGGGTAAGCGGAGCCATACACAGTTACAGCCAATAAATCAAAGCCTACCAGGGCCATGACACAGGAAGCGAAGTAAACCATATCCATGGTAAAGCATAATGGTTCACACATCTAGGCCAATGGTCAAGCATGTCATATCAACCAGCTCAATGTTATAGCAATCTATATTAACCAGATCTATAGTAAAGCAGGTGGATCAACCATGCTTCTTACCAAGCTGGGCTAACGAGGAGCAGAGCCAAATAAACTGGACCAATCAGGCCCAAGGCAAATCTAGTTGGGTAAACATGTTCCATGATAAAGCAAAATGGGTCATATCTAGACCAATAGGCAAGCAAGACAGATTACACAGATGCATTTCAAAACTAGGCAGATACATCAGATTCATAACAAAGCAAGTAGATTACTGTACTTGTTATCGAGCAAACAGGGCTAATCAAGTGCATAGCAAAGTAAACTGTACCAACCAGGCCCATGGCAGAGCAAGCTGGGTCAACCAAATCCATGCCCACGCAAAGTGGGTTACATCCAAGTCCACGATTGGGTCAGCTTGATCACCTTTGTCCATGGTAAAGGACAAGGACATCTAGGTTTACAATACTACAACACAGGCAAATTATTGGAAACAAGTCAGACCAACAGACTCTCTGGTCATGATGATCAGGGCCATGGTCATGAAATATCAACTTTTAGGTTTATAGGGAAGCATGCAAGATGGACAAGACCATAGACTAGAATAATGGGGCAAAAGAGCTATAAACCAGCAAATTTGGGTAACAGGACAACAGACTAGAATTTTGGGAAGCTTGAAACAAATTTGTTAAATACTAGTGCCACCAGGGCCACAGATGAGTAAATAAGCGATTTGGACCAAAACCTAGAAAACTGGAATAAGGAGGGGTCAAAGTCATAAAATCTGGATAACAATTTACTTTAATAGGGTGATAAAGTCTATGGACTTGTAAGCTGAGTAAGACCAAGCTGTGGTCTGGTAAAATTGGATAACAATGAGCAAGAAAGCAAGGTCATTCAAATCTATGGAGAAGTATTGAGACAACCATCCTCATGCTCAGCTACCACAACCAAGTAAAATTATGAACTTGGTACAATCTGTTGTCTCTGTAAGCCAGCACAGCTCCAACTAGACTAGCAAGAGGCTTCGTCAAAAACCAAGACTAAAGGTTAAGTCGAAGAAGACAACAAGCGTTTGGGAGGGGAAAGGCCGCATTAATGAAACTTCATGCCACAGGGTGAAGGTATGTAAGGCATTGATGGCGAGGCACAATATTGCAAAAACTGAGAAAAGTATGAAATGCCCTTCTCCCCTTTAAAAGGGAGAAAAGTCACAAGGGGTCAAGATTGGAGTTGATAATCTACCATAGTTCTGCAGAAAAGAAAACACATGGGATATTGAGATGAAAAGTACTTCCCAGGTAATCTATGTGTGACCACAGCCCATGTTTTACATGGGAAAGGGCCTGCCAATGCTCTGAACTATGCTGGTAACCATCATATGTAAAGAGAACCATGCGAAGTCTCTTATTAGTAATGGTAGAGATTATTCGTCTAAGAAAATGCTGAACTCAAATGATAAAAACCCTCTATCACTTCACTGCCACACAGTGAGAACTGGAGAGGTATTTCCAGTTAAAATAGCAGGCACATCCTTCCTCTCCGCATTAAGGATGAGTTCCTGCCTATGTGTATGCTCCCCAGGGATCCCTCCTAAGATTTCAAGGCCACAGTAAAGGTGTGAGAGGTTGCCCTCTTGGGGCAGGAACGAAGCTCTGGGCCTACCGCATGCTTCAGGCTCTAGGAGAAGAGCTTGGGGAAGCAGTATTGACAGTAGGGCTTGTCATTTTGCTCTTTAAAGGTTCCTTTGTTAAGTTGCTTCAGGCAGTAGGCACAAACAAAATGTTCCGGGTGAAACTTCTTGGCCATTGCTGTGATGCAGCGTCCAGTGATGGGCTTCTGACAGCCAGAGCATAGCGAGCCACGGCGTTCATGGTAATGCACCTCACAGTAAGGCTGGCCGTCGTGTTCAAAGAAGCTGCCATTGATGAAGGGTGTGAAGCACTCCTGCAAGAAACAGAATGGAAATGAGCCACAAACACCCCCAGAGAGCATCAGCCAAAACAACATGAAAGGAGGCTGAGCCACCACGTGGCCCAGGTGTTCAATATCCAAATGCAGATTAGAGACTACCAGTCGCGTCAACAGACTACTGTGCCACACTTACAACCAGAGCCCCAGGGCATCAATATGCAACCGCAAATGAGGCCCGAGATGCAACCAAAGCTCCAGTGGAACCACAATCAAACCAGCACCAGACAATCAGTGCAGAAGAGGCCCTCCAACCGAACCACAAACCAAAGGAGCCATGCCAAACCTCAGCCCAGAGTCTGCTGCAGCATTTTCACCTATACAACTACTACTTGCAAGCACATCACACAGGTCCCAGACACAACCACAATCCAGGAGGTTCAGGTGCATCCACAGTTCAAGGGGTCACAGGTGCATACCCAATCCAAGGAGTACCAGGGCCATTCACTGTCCAATGGGTCCCAGATGCATCCACACTTCAAGGGGTCCCTACACTAACCCACAGACCTGGGCCACAACACCACGCATGGTTTAGGGGGTGGGTGGGTGGTGGCAAACCCGTACACAGCCCACAGATCACCCAGAAAACCACAGCAAAAGGAGCCACAGATGTGAAAATAGTCCAATAGACCCCAGAGCCATTGACAGCTGAGGGCATCCCAAATTAAACCAAAGGACACAGGAGGCTCAAATGTAACAACAGCCCAGGTGGTGCCAAAAATTAATGTCAGGTACCAGATGGAACACCTGGCAAAAGAGTCAAATGCTACTCAGAGAGATACAGTCATAACTCAAGTGAACCCATACACAAACTGCTGTGGGAACCTAGACACAACCACAGTCAAAGGAACCTAGCACACGCGGGGGGTCCAGACACACAACTACTGTGGGAGGGGGGTGAAGGGGAGGGCAGACACCCACCACCAAAGGAACACAGACACCAACAACCAGACAAGGCAACTCTGTCCCCACCACAGTCCAGGATGTTCTAGTCACTACAAAAGCCCAGGTAGACTCACACATCAAAATCCAAAGCCTTAGATGAAATCATAGTCCAACGTGAGATTATAGGTAACAAACCACAGAGGTGTTTGAGAGTAGGAAAAAACTCTGAGTGGAATATAGGTGTCACTGATGGATCGAGTGCACAGCAGAGTGAGGAAAATAGCCAAAAGAGGAAAGGATACAAACAGAGTAAAAGCTACAACAGCTAAATTGGTGAACAAAAGAGTTGACCCGCAGAAGGTGAGTGGAGGACACAAGCAACAGTGATGCTGTCGTCACTGAATGACAGAACTACTGACAATAAGAGATCATGGACATTTAGTTAAGGGTTTCAGGTGTCATCAAAGAGACAGCATGGAGAGAAAGAGGGCACTGCTACTAAAGGAAGACGCAGGATGGAAGATATGGTAGTATCAATTAAGCTGAAACAATCCAGAGAAAATTGAAAAAAGATTGGAAACTGTGAAAAAAACAAGAGGGCTGAATAATCAAAATAAATAAGGGAAAATTATTTGGATAGAGAAATAATATGGAGGAAAGAACAGTGAGGGCAAGGGAAAAGTGATAAAAAATTATAAGTATTGGGAGGAAAAGAAGAGAATAATCAGGATAGTACAAAGGTAACAAGATGCTGCATGTAAATTAAGTGAGGGGAGACCAGAGTCAAAAGTAAAAGACGTGAGATTGAGTGGGAGTCAAGTAGCAGAAAGAACTAAATTGATCTGCTCATACAAATAACAGACGGAGGCCCGGATTACGAATTTAGAAGTTATTTATCGCACATGATATATAAAAATACCATGGGGTTATTTATCGTGCGTAATAAACAACTATTACGAATTTGTGGGGAATAACATGCGGATATTGGTGTTTAATGTACCAAAATCCGCGTGGTATAAGATGCATGAAATAAGCCAAACTCGTAATTCTGACCTGTGTTTAAGCAGGGGTTTGCGTACGGGTTGAATTTATTGGTCCACTTGAAATCAGGGCCTCAGAAGGGTAAACAACTGAGACAATGAGGAAAGCAAATGAGAAAAAAAATTTCTAGACCGGTGGGACAAAATGAGCAAACGATTTCAAAGACAAAGAGAGAACAAAAGGGGGACAGATGGGTACAATGGGGAAACAAACCAGAAGAAGAGGAAAACAAACATTTTTGCAAAAAAGCCATTCCAACTGCGGGGCAGAGGGGAAGGCGCAGAGCGAAAGGGCAAGGGAAGGCGCAGAGCGAAAGGGCAAGGGAAGGCGCAGAGCGAAAGGGCAAGGGAAGGCGCAGAGCGAAAGGGCAAGGGAAGGCGCAGAGCGAAAGGGCAAGGGAAGGCGCAGAGCGAAAGGGCAAGGGAAGGCGCAGAGCGAAAGGGCAAGGGAAGGCGCAGAGCGAAAGGGCAAGGGAAGGCGCAGAGCGAAAGGGCAAGCGAAGGCGCAGAGCGAAAGGGCAAGCGAAGGCGCAGAGCGAAAGGGCAAGCGAAGGCGCAGAGCGAAAGGGCAAGCGAAGGCGCAGAGCGAAAGGGCAAGCGAAGGCGCAGAGCGAAAGGGCAAGCGAAGGCGCAGAGCGAAAGGGCAAGCGAAGGCGCAGAGCGAAAGGGCAAGCGAAGGCGCAGAGCGAAAGGGCAAGCGAAGGCGCAGAGCGAAAGGGCAAGCGAAAAGGGCAACCGGGGGGGGGGGACAGAGAAAAGGGCAACGGGGGGGGGGGGGACAGAGAAAAGGGCAACGGGGGGGGGGGGAGACAGAGAAAAGGGCAACGGGGGGGGGGGGGAGACAGAGAAAAGGGCAACCGGGGGGGGGGGGGGGGGAGACAGAGAAAAGGGCAACCGGGGGGGGGGGGGGGGGAGACAGAGAAAAGGGCAACCGGGGGGGGGGGGGGGGGGAGACAGAGAAAAGGGCAACCGGGGGGGGGGGGGGGGGGAGACAGAGAAAAGGGCAACCGGGGGGGGGGGGAGACAGAGAAAAGGGCAACCGGGGGGGGGGGGGGGCAGAGAAAAGGGGCAGAGAAAAGGGGCAGAGAAAAGGGGCAACCAGGGGGCAGAGAAAAGGGCAACCAGGGGGCAGAGAAAAGGGCAACCAGGGGGCAGAGAAAAGGGCAACCAGGGGGCAGAGAAAAGGGCAACCAGGGGGCAGAGAAAAGGGCAACCAGGGGGCAGAGAAAAGGGCAACCAGGGGGCAGAGAAAAGGGCAACCAGGGGGCAGAGAAAAGGGCAACCAGGGGGCAGAGAAAAGGGCAACCAGGGGGCAGAGAAAAGGGCAACCAGGGGGCAGAGAAAAGGGCAACCAGGGGGCAGAGAAAAGGGCAACCAGGGGGCAGAGAAAAGGGCAACCAGGGGGCAGAGAAAAGGGCAACCAGGGGGCAGAGAAAAGGGCAACCAGGGGGCAGAGAAAAGGGCAACCAGGGGGCAGAGAAAAGGGCAACCAGGGGGCAGAGAAAAGGGCAACCAGGGGGCAGAGAAAAGGGCAACCAGGGGGCAGAGAAAAGGGCAACCGGGGGGGGGTCAGAGAAAAGGGCAACCAGGGGGCAGAGAAAAGGGCAACCGGGGGGGGGTCAGAGAAAAGGGCAACCGGGGGGGTTAGAGAAAAGGGCAACCGGGGGGGGGGGGCAGAGAAAAGGGCAACCGGGGGGGGGCAGAGAAAAGGGCAACCAGGGGGGGGGCAGAGAAAAGGGCAACCAGGGGGGGCAGAGAAAAGGGCAACCAGGGGGGGCAGAGAAAAGGGCAACCAGGGGGGGCAGAGAAAAGGGCAACCAGGGGGGGGCAGAGAAAAGGGCAACCGGGGGGCAGAGAAAAGGCCAACCGGGGGGGGGGGGGAAGAGAAAAGGGCAACCGGGGGACAGAGAAAAGGGCAACCAGGGGGTGGGGGGGGCAGAGAAAAGGGCAACCGGGGGGCAGAGAAAAGGGCAACCGGGGGGCAGAGAAAAGGGCAACCGGGGGGCAGAGAAAAGGGCAACCGGGGGTCACAGAAAAGGGCAACCGGGGGGGGGGGGCAGAGAAAAGGGCAACCGGGGGGGGGGCAGAGAAAAGGGCAACCGGGGGGGGGGGGGGCAGAGAAAAGGGCAACCGGGGGGGGGGGGCAGAGAAAAGGGCAACCGGGGGGGGGGGGGCAGAGAAAAGGGCAACCGGGGGGGGGCAGAGAAAAGGGCAACCGGGGGGGGGGGCAGAGAAAAGGGCAACCGGGGGGCAGAGAAAAGGGCAACCGGGGGGGGCAGAGAAAAGGGCAACCGGGGGGGGCAGAGAAAAGGGCAACCGGGGGGGGCAGAGAAAAGGGCAACCGGGGGGGCAGAGAAAAGGGCAACCGGGGGGCAGAGAAAAGGGCAACCGGGGGGCAGAGAAAAGGGCAACCGGGGGGCAGAGAAAAGGGCAACCGGGGGGGCAGAGAAAAGGGCAACCGGGGGGGCAGAGAAAAGGGCAACCGGGGGGGCAGAGAAAAGGGCAACCGGGGGGGGGGCAGAGCGGAAGGGCAACGGGGGGGGGCAGAGCGGAAGGGCAACCGGGGGGGGGCAGAGCGGAAGGGCAACCGGGGGGGGGGGGCAGAGCGGAAGGGCAACCGGGGGGGGGGGGGTCAGAGCGGAAGGGCAACCGGGGGGGGGGGGGGTCAGAGCGGAAGGGCAACCGGGGGGGGGGGGTCAGAGCGGAAGGGCAACCGGGGGGGGGGGGTCAGAGCGGAAGGGCAACCGGGGGGGGGGGGGGTCAGAGCGGAAGGGCAACCGGGGGGGGGGGGGGCAGAGCGGAAGGGCAACCGTGGGGCAGAGCGGAAGGGCACCCGGGGGGCAGAGCGGAAGGGCACCCGGGGGGCAGAGCGGAAGGTCACCCGGGGGCAGAGCGGAAGGGCACCCGGGGGGCAGAGCGGAAGGGCACCCGGGGGGCAGAGCGGAAGGGCACCCGGGGGGCAGAGCGGAAGGGCACCCGGGGGGCAGAGCGGAAGGGCAACCGCGGGGCAGAGCGGAAGGGCAACCGCGGGGCAGAGGGGAAGGGCAACCGCGGGGCAGAGGGGAAGGGCAACCGCGGGGCAGAGGGGAAGGGCAACCGCGGGGCAGAGGGGAAGGGCAACCGCGGGGCAGAGGGGAAGGGCAACCGCGGGGCAGAGGGGAAGGGCAACCGCGGGGCAGAGGGGAAGGGCAACCGCGGGGCAGAGGGGAAGGGCAACCGCGGGGAAGGGCAACCGCGGGGCAGATGGGAAGGGCAACCGCGGGGCAGATGGGAAGGGCAACCGCGGGGAAGAGGGGAATGGCAACTGCGGGGCAGAGGGGAAGGGCAACCAAGGCACACAGTGGAAGGGCAACACAGGAACTGAGGCACAAAGAGGAAAGAGAACCGAGGTACAGAGCAGAAAAGAAACAGAGTTGCGGATTGTAAGGGGAACCGAGGTACAGAGGGCAGAAGGAATCTGCAGACAGAGTGGAAAACAGTGAGAGACAGGGAAAAAAACCCCAGAGTGGCTTCAATGAAATGCAAGAGAAGATTGTAAGGACGATCCAAGGAGAAACTGAGAAACAAATCAAAGCACAGGAGAAACTAAAGGAAACATATAGGAAATCATAATTAACAATTGGGGATGAGCTGAAATATAAATGTGGAAGGAACTATGATATACTTAGACAAGAAAAATCTACACAGCAGGCAATGGTACTGAAGGGATCAAGAGTGACAAAAAACAGGTCATAAATAATTGACAAGAAGGTGGAAATGAATCAAAATTCAGAAAAGGAACAAACTGAGAAAGTGGTACATGGAACATAACAGGAGGAATTAAGCACAGGACAGATAACAATAAGGGAGCTTTATAAGGCACACGGGACAAAGGAGAGCAAGACCATAAGGATGTGGAGAAGTAACCAGTAGGCACACTATCACTTACCCGACAAACAAAACACTCGGGATGCCAGAGTGAATTCAGTGCAGAAATGTAGTTCTCCAAGATTGCACGTGCACAGCCACCACATTTTGGAGCAAACATGTCAAAATAATCTTTGCGACAGTAGGCCTTTCCATCACGCTCATGGAATCCTGGTAAGAACGGAGAAAAGTAATTAGCAACAAACAAGGGCTAAAACTTAGAACTAGGCAAAGGTCAAAAATTTGAACTCAATAAGGGTAAAAAATTTGCACCAAACTAGGGCCAAAAATCAGAAGCATTCTCAAACAGAGGCATTCTTCCAATAAGCGGATAAACTACAAACTGGAGACCTATACCATTTTTCACTGTTTGTGTTAGCACATGACCAAAACTAATCCAATTAATTATGCTGGGTAGATAGACATAGTGGGTTGGGAGAGTTGTTCAAATTTGGGGGTGCTTTCCCAAATTTCCTAATGCAGCTAACAAAAAGTAGCCATTAGATGTGGATCTAGTGAATGGGATGGGTGAAGGGTGTGGTCTTTCAGAACACTATGTTACTGTGCACTTTGCATGCATTTCATGCCCTCAACATGTCTGCTATAATATATATCTAAACAAATATCCATTTTCCAGCTGCTCCCTTTAGTAAATCACTGTGAGAAATGTTGTTAATGGTTGACTAAGGTGTGAACCCTGGTCAAGCAACATCCACAATCTCTTCCCGGGTAAAAGGATTAGATTACCCTCTAAGCATCTGATCTTGGCATGTAGAGCTGTAGATTCACATTCTTTGCATACTCCTGCCATCAAGTGTTGGGTCCAGATGTTTGCAAGTTGCTTTTCTTCGAAGAAGTCTTTTCCAGGCACGAGGCGTAAGATGCTGGCTCTCTATATACCATACCAAAGTGAGGTATAGTGTGCACAGAGTCCAGTGGAACCCCAAAAGTAGGCAGAGGTAAAAGTAGATAATACCTTACTGTCTATTTGTGGTAGTGTAGGCGAGCAGTAAGGCTTTATCAGATGGTAGTGTTAAGCATCTATTGTACACACTCAGGCAGGAAATGATGTGTCGCACTCAAAAACTGAACTCAGTCCAATTTGTTTTCATAAAAATATTTAGTTGTATTTGATTTTCTAGAACCAAGCCAGGCCTGGTACACAAAAGTGTATTACTGTGCAAAAATAATGGAGCTTAATACATTTGAAATGCAGTAGAATGCAATTAGTTTGACAAAGTTACTTTTCATTTACTATTGTGAGTACTTTGTTCGTTACTTTTCAGAGTACTTTTTAAGTTACTTTTTCTACAAAGTGTGATTAGCCTAGATATGAAACTGGGACAATTCCTAGAAAAAGGTAAATAAATCAGTTTTTATAAATTTGCTGCTTCTTAGGGTTTCATACAAACCAACCCCACATTTAAAAGATTTTTCACAGAAAAGCAGTTAATTCAATCCTATGGGAGAAAATTAGGTTATTGGTTTTAAGGTAAGTGCTCGATTTTGAGACTGGAATTTCTGGGGTTAGAACTAGGGTCCCCCAAGGGTCAAGGATGCACTCTCAGAACACCCTCTGCGGCACTAGGGCGGCCAGGTGCAGTGTGCTGAGACCCAATGTTATCCAATGGGGGTTAGGGGGCCTCTGTTAAGTGGTTGCTTACAAGCAGGACACAAGGTTGTGGGAGCAAAGCTCCTGGACTTCGGTCAGGGCAAAGGGGGCTCTGATTTAGCACACAAGGCGCACCCACAGCGGCACAGGGGCGGCCGGTTGCTGTTTTGGAGCGGTTGTTTTCAATGGGCGTTGCCGGTTTTGGATTTTGGCTCCAGGCCTGGTCCAGGAAGACTTCCGGGAGGAACCAACAGCTGGGCAGGTAAGTTGGAGGGCTCTGGGACGTAGGTGCCCCTCTGGTTCTCTTCTCCAGGCAGCAGGGCAGTTGGATGCAAGGGTGTCTTTTGAGGTGGGATTTCACATTACCGAGCCACTCATGGTTGGCGGGTCACCGTGCAGAGGCTGCAGGCGATGTCGAGAGTCCTGGAGAGGTCAAACCCCCACTGGACTTTTACTCTGGAGCGCTGGGGGACCTCTCTGGGACTGGTGGACCACCAGGATTCAGGCCGGGTTTAGTGGTGGTTCCAGGCGTCGGGTTTCTTTGTCCTCAGCAGGCTCAGAGTCTGTCTTGGGAGATTCTTTCGAACAGAGCTGCTGTTCACATGAGATCCAGTCTTTGTTGAAGGCAGTGAGTCCTCCCAGGGTTCTGGAGGTCGCTGTCAAGCCGACTTTTGGCGCAGGATCTCTGGAAACTGCAGACGGGCCGTTAGGGCTGGGGCCAAGTTAGTTGTTCTCTGCAGTCTCCTTTATTTTATTTATTTGGAGACTTATAGAGCGTACGATTACCCAGAGGTGTCAACTTCGTAAGTTGGGGTAATCTGCCTTCTTGGTTCAGGGCTGCCCCCTAAATACTGTATTTAGGGGGCGGTTTAGGTGCCTAAAGGTCAGTAGCCAATGGCTACTGACCTTATGGTGACGACATCCTTGGTGTGCTCACCCCACGTGGGGGACAGGGCACAATCCCTAACACTGATTGGAGAGTGCCTGCCATCTGCAAGATGGCATATGCAGAAGAGTAGGTTTCACCTTGCCTCCCCCACCTGAGAGGTGGATGGGGCTGTTCAGATTTTTACTGCCTGTCTTTCTGCCGAAAAGGAGGGGAGACAGGAAGGAGGCCTGATCCTGATCGCAGCAGAGGCTGGGGGTCGCGTCACAATGGCGCAAGGCCTTTGAAGCTACCTTCCACAGAAGGATCTTCCTGACCTGGGGGGAGTTTGACCACCTCCGCCCAGAAAAGGCTTTGTTTGTGGGCTCAGCGAACAATGGCTCCCACCCCAGGGATCCAAAAGCTTGTCTTGTGATAGCAGTCTGGTGTTTACCAGTCAGGGAAGCCACCAGAGGCTGGTTATTTTTCAGGGGGCATCTTGAAGATGCCCTCTGAGTGCATTGTATAATAAATCCCACACTGGTATCAGTGTGGGTTTATTATGCTGAGAAGTTTGCTACCGAACTTCCCAGAATGCAGTAATGACAAACTCCCAGACCATATACTCTTTATGGCATTACTGCACTTACAATGTTTAAAAATGGACTTAGACACTGTAGGGGTACAGTTCTCATGCAACTGTACCCTCACCAGTGGTATAGTGCACCCAGCTAGATGGGTGTCCTGCCTAAACCTTACGGAGTGGGTTGCAGGCATGGTACACAGGAATGTGTGCCATGTCGACTTTTCACATTTCTCTACACCAAAACACGCAGTCTGCAAAGGCAGTGTGTGTGTGTGCGTGCGTTAAGGCACAGGACCTATAAGGGTGTCACAATATGTGCTGCAGCCCTTCGAGGCCTTCCAAGGTCACAGTGCCCTTGGTACCCATGGTACCTTTTACAAGGGACTTACACGAGGCCAGAGGTGTGCCAATTGGAGGTACAAAGGTACAGTTTTGGGAAAGAACATAGGCCCTTGGAACCTGATAGGCAGGGACCCAGGGCACATCAAAGTCGAAGTGCATCATAAATCTGGCAAAAGGTGTGTGGGTGTGTGTGTGTGGGGGGGGATTACTGCAAATTCTTAGACATTAAGTGTAGTAAAGCCATAAAGAGTATATGGTCTGGAAGTTGGTCATTAAGAAATCCACAGTTCCATAAGGCTTTACTGAAACCTCCGAAGTTTGGTAGCAAACCTTTCAGCACATTAAACCCACACTGAGGCCAGTGTGAGATTTAATGTAAAATCCACTGAAAGGGCATCTTAAACATGCCCCATGAAAAACGAACAGCTGTGGTGTGGTTCCTGAATGGCTGCCTGCCATTTGCCACCACCAGAGGTTTCCGGACCCCTGAGTAGACAGCCTGTGCTCTCTGGGTCCAAAGACAAAGCCCATCCTGGGCAGAGGTGTCATGCTGCCTCCCCCAGGATGGGTTGGGTCCACAAAGGTGAAGCTTTGAGGGCCTGCTGCCTCTGTGATCGGTCCATGCATTTTGCTGCCGCCAGCAACTGTCTCCCACCGGTTCTGCCCCCCACTTTGGATGGGAGAATTGGCGGAAAAAAACAAACTAGGAGGAGAGATGCACCCACCTTTGCCAACCTCACCCCTCAGGTGGGGGAGGCGAGGTGAAGCACATCTCAGTCCCCTTCATCTTGAAGATGAGGGGGACCCAACCAATCAGGAAGAGGCTTATGCCCCCCTCCCACTGAAGGGTGGCATAACAGGGGATGTTCCCACCTCAAGGAAGGGACCCACTAGTTCCGACTTGCACACCCTTTTTAACGTCTCTAAATCTCTAACTTAGGGGACACCCTGTACCTTGCCTACTCAGATTCGAGGAAGAAAGAAAGATCAAAGAGCAGTGCTGACCTAGGAAGAGGAAGACACCTTCTTCTTGCCGTGGTGACAATGATGGAGTCTGGCACGGTGTTTACCTGAATGTATTTAGGGTCCTTTGTCGAGAGTTTGTATTTTTTCTCCACTCTTGGGGTTCCCCTTTTTGCCAAAGCATGCTCCTTGAAAGCCTCCTTGGCCTGGTCCAGGATGCTTGGTAGCATTGGGAGGTATTGATTCCCCTTGGTGGATAGTGTTAAAGTTTCTAGGCGGTATCAGGAGTCTCCTTTCTCCCCCTCTAAGTGGAACCCGAAGGTATCAGCTGTTCTCTTCATGAGGCTGTTGTAGAAGGCTATGTTGTCTGGTGGCAAGCATTCTAGGGATAGCTACAGACCTCTTCTCCTGGGCTGCCTGTGTCGAGGTCGTTCCATTCTTCCTCAAAAGTCTGAGGCTTCCTCTTCTTCTGGAGCGTCGAGTTCTTCTTCGACGTTCTGTTCGTGAGGTTTGGGGATTGCCGGAGCTTTGAGGGTATCTTCCTCCTCCTGGGCGTTTGCGGCAGCGACGGGTTTTGCAGCAATTCTGAATTCCTTCAGCGCCTTGTCGAACTCCTTTTTTTCGTGTAAGGAGTGCCGCCATTTCTGCTTCCAGATGTCTTTTTCTCTACCTCGGGGGCCCTTCGGGCATCTGAGGCCGGGGAGATCCTCTTCTTGGGTGTGGTGGATTCTGCCTCAGAGGGTGTGGTTTCCCCTTCGCTGCTCTCGTTTGACACCTGCCTTTGTCGATTTCGACAATCTTCCCTCATCCGTATCCCTGGGGTGGAATAAGTAGGTTTATTTTGGTCGCGGCTGACCCTTGCTCTTCGTTTTCTTTGATGCCTGGGGTGTCTTTTGTGCCTTTTTTTCGAGGCCCTTGGTTTCCGACAGGTGCAGGCTTTTTACCTTGACCATCTTCTTCTCTGCGTCCTTCGTCGTCTTCTTCATGGTATGCCTCTTCTCGGCATCCTCTTCTCGGATCTTGACGTTAAACACGCGTGTCGATTCTGCGGCCACTCCCTGGTCATCCTCGCTGCTTGAGAGGCCCCAAGTCCCTCAGCGATTGTTGTTTACGGCTTTAGAGCAGGGCTGCGTAATGGTGCTCCCTTCTGCTGTCGACGTGCCTTGAGCATCTTCGACACAAACATCTTGCAGTCTTGATCCCGGTGATCCCTTGGCAGGTAGAGGTTACAAATGTCCTGTGAATCACGTTGTGCAAGCTTGTGGTGGCAATTTGGGCAAAATTTGAAAGGGATATTTTCCATGGCCCATATATTGCCCTCTTTCGATCCATCTGCGTCGTTGCTCCGGCAGGGTTCCCCGATGTGGAAAGGTGTCCGGAGATCTCTCTCCAGCTCTGGTGTCTTCTCAGACGATGACTTCTCACTCGAATTCCTTGATTCTGTGGTCAACGATGCCCCAAATAAGGAGAACCCAGACTATTCCAGACCCAACCACTAGATGGTGGAATAATGTACAGCATGTGAATCCAGAAAATGATTCATTCTGCAAAAGGATTATGTTACTTACCCAGTAAGCAACTGTTCTTGGCATGTAGAGCTGCAGATTCACATGATTTGCATATTCCTGCCATCTAGTGTTTGGTCTGAATGTTTGAGAGTTGTTTTTCTTCAAAGAAGTCTTTCCAGTCATGAGGTAAGGGGACTCCTCCTTTTGGGGATCGTGTGCATGGGCATTGATTCAATTTTTAGGTTTTGTTTTTTTCCGCCATCGGGTTCGGAGGTGTATTGCTGACCTCCGGTTCGAAACAGTTCTTCAGGTTCTCCCCGGTGCGCAATCAACTGTACCCACAAGGGTATTTTTCGGTACTTGTTTCCCTGTTCTCAGCATATCGAATCATTCGTCAAATTCTCCATCTTTTTTTTTTTATTATTTTTATTGAGAGTTCATAAAAACAAGATCAACATTACAGAATAAGTTGGTAAAAAAGCTTTAGTACAATAGATGGCATATGTTTATACATAAATAATCAACGTTCAAGTATCCATGACATAAATATGAAGTGCAATAAATAATTATAAAGTGCGGAAGTGCTTGAAAGTGCATATAGGCAGACTAGTGATTATAAAGGTATCTTTCACAGTTCAAAAACACTCCAGAACTTTTCATATTTTTTGAGCGCCCCTGATCTGAGCGCATATTTTCTTTCCCTACCCTGTGTACGTATTAATTTAGCCTTCCATGTCTGAAAAGACGGTACTTGATTGGTTTTCCAGAGCTGCAATATGAGTGATTTAGCTATTAGAGAAGCTATGAAAAGAAATTCGTCATATTTGGTGTTAATCGCTGAGCAGCCTAGAACAGGGACTAAATCATCGAATGTTATGGGAGTTTTAAGCTCAGAAGAGAGGTATTTTTCAATATCACTCCATAGTGGTTGGATTTTAGGACATTCCCAGACGATGTGTTTCCAGGTCCCTTTTTCCTCACATCGGAAACATTTATCGTCTACTATAGGAAAGATATTGTGGAGATAAGAGGGAGTTGTGTAAATCAACCATTTATTATAAAATTGCATGCGTTTAAAATTAGCGCCGCGGAAGATTGTTTTATTAAATTTGTTTATTTTGTCCCAAATTTGTCGATTAATTTCAATATCCTCCCTTTTTTTCCACCTCTCAATCTTGTTCGAAGATTCCTGCTTGTCCTCTTTTAATATTTTAATCCAAATACTCATCTTTTTTTGAGTTCTGTTGTTCAGTGCTGTAGAGATATTTTCCTTAAGGTAAAGATTTCCTATATCCAGCTCTCTGAGTATTGGATTCAACATAAAAAAGGACCATTTCAAAACTGAATGAGAGTGGCTCATCTTCTCCATCTTCGAACAAAAACCGTGTGGGCGGCCGCTGGGCCTAGCCGTGCCGGTCCAGCCATCTGCCGCTGGAATGGCCTCCATTCCAATACTCTCCTTGGTGCCACGCCAAGTACCCTTGCTCCGACTTTCATCAAGTTTGTAACTTGTACCTCTCTTTGGAGCACAAGGAGGAAGACTGTGACGCTTGTAAATCATTTCAGTCCAAAAAGACTCTACGCGATCGTCGGGCTCGATGACGAGAAATGCAAAGTCAACTGTTGTTTTGTTTGAAGAAAACAGTAACTTTACCTCAAGCCAACAAAAGTCTTACTTACCTTGTACTGTGAGATCCTTATGTGTGGTATCTAGGCATACCACCCCGAGGATTCAAAATTATCTAAAAGTAACTGATAAGTATTCTAAAAGTAATTATGGTGCAATGTAAACTGCTTTTTGAATCAATACCAACCTCCAACTATTGTAAATTCAATCACAACTGCATGTCGGTCCTGGACCCCTTCTCCGGGCCCCCAATGATGAAGAACTAAGTGTAAGCGCTGTCACACTCCCATTATCTACGGTGAAAACGCTCCTGCGACCGGTGTGGGGGGAGCGCACAGCCATCATGGAGACACCATACCTGCATGGAGAGGGCAGAAGCACGTTGGCGGCTCCCATGCCAGCAAAGGAGAATGCCGGCTCAGGTGGGCTCCATGAGCTGCCCCCTACAATGTGGCCATGTGGGGTGCCCAGGTGGGACAGGTCACCCTCAACAAAAAAAGAAAAATAAGAAAGCAAAAGTAGCTGTGTGGCTCGAGGCGCCATGGCAATCTGGAAATGCGGCCTGAGCCGCCTTATTAATATTCATGTTCCCGCGCATGAGCCCCCATAATGACCTGCAGGGCTCTTCTCTGCCCAAAGGTTTCTGTTTAGGCTATGGATACTGGGTAAGGAAGCAGTACTTGAGCCATTCTCCGAGGGAGAACAAAACAAGAAGAAGATTAAGTGAAGGCGGCACTAGCTGACTAAAGAGAAAGAAGCAAACAAGGATGACAAAGAAGCCAACCAGTGGTAAGCAATGGGCGTTCTCAAAGCCCACTGTAAGTAAACTAAATGTCTTCCAAGCGACAGCCATGCTCTTTCTCAGGCAACACCTAAAAAGGAGGTGGGGGGGTATAGAGCAGAGGAGAATAGGCAGGCATGACAGGTGAAAATGGGGAGGAGAGTTTTAAGAGACACGGATGAGGGAGGAGAGGATCAGGAATGGAACAGGACAGTAGAGGTGTAGAGTTGGACACAGGCAGAGGAGAAGCGACACAGTGAGGAGAAAGTGAAATAGAAATACAGGGGGGAAGATATCAATAGACTAAGACACTTAGAGGGGGTAGAATTAAATACATTTTGATGGAACATGGCTGCTAGGTCCTTCTAGTCTTGAATCCTAGACCTGGATTGGCTGCAGGGGACACCTGAAAATCCTCCTGATCGGCAGATGAATAGGAGGCTGGTTTCAGTGTCAGTGTGCTCCTGGAGTTTCAGCCAGTGGTAGGATTGGAAAACATTTACCCAGATTCCACAAATTGGGGGTTAAGGTGTGGCAGCGGAAAGAGGGTGGAATCACGAGGGGTGAAGTAATAAAAAGTCTGATGGTCAACTTATATATTTCTTTTCAAAACACTCTGGAACAAAGTAATTGGCAACAAGAACAAATGTGACAGTGAATCTGTTCTGGCCTACTTAATTGGTCATAAAGAGGCTATATTATAATGTATCTTATGGGGTTAAGGCACCTACTGCATAGATCTTTGTGTGCTCAGCAATTAAATAGCATCATTGTATCCCTATTACCTGCACTGCTCCAAGATCATTTTGGCCTTACCAACTCTAAGGAACCGGCATGAATATGATTTACTGCTGTAGATAAATATTTCCCCTAGGTAGTATGCCATACAAGGAAGTATGGCAGAATTTGACTGGATTCCCTTTAGAACTACTTGCGAAGTATTTATTTTCTGGGAAATAAATCTGCCAGTCCTATATCTCTGAACCCTCACAAAGTACCTTGGTTTTGTTAGGTGGAAATGGACTCATTAAAACATTTTCCATGGCTGCATTAACCTCCCTTACCTGCAGCAGCACCACAGGGTTCTTGATCTCCAATTTTACCATTAAAGCAGTAACATTACTCTAGACCTCACAAGTGTTTAGTCTATTTGAAAGCGAAAAGTGCAAAATCAGTGATCCAAGTTACAGCAAGTCACATTGTGTCATGAAATGCTTGCAGCTTTAAGAGCTTAAAGTAACAAATCCAATGCACTACCCTATCTCCAACTCTATATCTCTCGTAATATATCTACTGCTTCAACTCGGACTCATTTCAAACCTCATTTTACTACTCTCTCCAATGCACTACCCTATTTCTCAACCTATACCGCTCTCAATATATCCTCTACCTCCACTATCTCATTTAACCCAAACCCCATACCACTACTATGATCTCAAAAATAACCCTTTCTAGACTCTTTCCTCCTCTACCCTCCTTGCATCATCTCATACCTCTTTTACTATTCAGATCTCCCAAACAAGCCTTTCGAAACCCTTCCTTTTGACTCTTCCCCTCTACCTCCCCATTACTCATCTTAAACTCCCTCCTAATGCTATAACCCCCCCAAAAAAGAAAAAAAATCCCGACCCTTCCTTCTCTCTCTTCACTATTCCTTTTCATTCCAAATAACAAACTAACATGTTAACCACTCAAATTAATTTAATATTTCCCTATACTAATTCTCCATTAATCGTGTTTGGGTTCCAGAGTAGCGTGCTACTCTGGAATCTTGGGGTAGCAAGCGCTATATAAACGCAAACCTTTTCCCTCTTCTATCCCTCAACAATTCTTCTCAATCAAAATAATAGACTATTATAGCCACCGCTCAAATTACTTTTATATTTCACTATACTAATTCACCACTAATCCTTTATGCGTTCCGGAGTAGCATGCTACTCGCAAAAAGCGCTTTGATGCCTCGTCAGGGGTAGTAAGCGCTATATAAGTGCAATTACAATACAATTTCCTTGTGAAGTCCTGCATTTGAGAGTATATTTTACCTATCTGTGCCAAGTCCTGCTTGGTTCTAAAAATAAAACATAATATACCTTTTTTATACCTACCCAATTGGTTTGGATTCCGTCTCTGAGTGGGTGCCTACAGTCTTGATTGAGCAAATACAATAAATGCTTAACACACGCTCTAGATAAGCCAACTGCACCCCCCACTCTCACAAAAAGAGCTGTTAGTAGTCATCTAGGCCTCTGCTATACCTCTGGGGACTCCCTGGACTCTGCACACTATAACTTACTTTGGTATAGTATATACAGAGCCAGATTCTACACCTATGCATCTTCTGCGGCTTGGAAATGGATTTTCCTCCATGAATTATCAGTAGATAAATAAAGAATAAAGTGGCACCAGCTAGCTATGAATTGATTAAGGTCAGAATCTGGCTAATACCTTCTGTCTGGATAAAGTGAAGTCTGTTTTTAGTTGGTAGCCTTAGTCATTGAAGATCAAGATGACTATGTTCTAGGTAGATATTCCCTTTCCAACCATCGCCAAAGCATTGGATTCCCATTTTTTGGTGTGAATTGGTTGGCAATTGTTTGATCAAGATTATTCTACAGGCCATGAGGCAGTTTGCAAGACAGAAAATGCCACATATATGGTGGTGGAGTGCAGAATGTGGCGCAGGATAAACACATACAGAAAGCAAAACCCAATCCCATATTCAGCACTTAGCATGCCATGACAAACACCAGACTGTGGGATAGAATTAGGTTTTCACTAATCGTCAACCTTTGGCACTGGCAAAAAGTATCCACATCTCTGCTTTACCTTCTGGTCCAAAGAAAGCACCGCACTGAGCACAGAAAAAGTGCTCCGGGTGCCATGTCGTGTCCAGAGCAGTCACCACTTTCTGTAAACAGAAAACAAAGTCACTGTGAGAATCAGACTCATAGGTAAGCAAAAAAGATAAGTGTACAGAAATGGAAAGGTAAGGGAGAAAGACCTACAAGAAGAAAGAGTATAAAGATATTCAATAAGAGCAAAGTGATCTGTGCGAAGTAAGACAAAATGCAGAAGAGGGGACAAAGGAACTGGTGATGTGAACTGAGAATATGGTAATGGAGGGTGGGAGTGGTATAGATGAAGAGATAGGGTTCAATAGAATGAATGAGTATTCTTTCTCGTTCATACTGGAAATAAGGAAAGTAGGCCTGAAGGTAAACAACAAAAAATTGTGGCAGTGCGCTGCTTTCGAAATGCCATTAAGGATGCAACAAGAGTACATACTATCTCAGGCTAGTGCAAAGTAAGTCATATGTCAGGCTATTCTTGTAATGTCTTTATCTAAACACAACACTATTAGTGCAGCCTGGAAGTCTTCTCATTTCACTGTGGCCCTGTTGGCTTCTGCCTAGAAAGGATGGAAGCATCTCTGGACACTAAGCATCTGGAGTAGCGTTGTATATGGATCTGAAATTCAGAGCTACTTACATCCAAGATGGGCCCATTGCAATAGTAGCAGCGAGGTGAAAATAGGTTGTGGTAGTCCTTTTCACAGTAAGGCTGTCCATCACGTTCAAAGAAGTTGCGAGATCCAATCTCTTCCTGGCAATGTGTGCAGACAAAGTGCTCTGGATGCCAAGTCCTCCCCATGGCGGTGACCACCTGTGGAAGCAAAGACATGAGTGGGGTATGATGTGCTGATCCTCTCTTCTCCCACACAAACGGGTAAGATGAAGCACAGTGGGCACCTCTTACAGTATTCCTGCAACTGTACACATACGGAGGGGCAAGCCATAAAGAAAAAAAGAAAAACTCATCCTAAAATAAACGAGGGAGACATGACTCGAGTTGTGGTTAAGGCCAGATTTCTCTTGGTTGCACTGGAAGAAAAAATGCTTTTAATGTCTTCTTATCATTTTGCCTTAACTGTGGCTTTAACAATGACTGATTTTGCTCTGCTAAGCACCAGCAACATGCCTGGTTAGCAAGCAAAAAGAAATGTGTTACTTACCTGTAACTGTAGTTCTCCAGTATTGGAATCTTTCATAGATTCACAGGCTTGAATCCTTTCATGTCGTCGAGATAGGAGTCCCTAGATACTTTAATAAAGCAATATAGTGATAACCTAGGCCTTAGTTTAGTAACCTATCAGTCATTCTTTAACAAAAGAGACCAAATGTAGGTGTTAACCAATTAAGATGAATCACCCTCTAGAGCACGCCTTTGAGAAGTTCCAGTCACTCAGATTTTAGACCACGAGTGCAATCAGAAAAGTACTGCGGCAGATAGGTGAGCTTCCCATGGGAGGAGGGTGGATCGCATGTGAATCTATGAAAGATTCCAATACTGGAGATCTACAGTTACAGGTAACTAATTTCTTACTCTAGTGTTGGAACTTTCATAGATTCACATGCTTGAATCAGATTAAACAGCATTAAATAGCATATTTGCAGGATTAACCAATTTATAATAAATAAGAGCAAATAATATGCATATATAAGAAAGAAACCTGAAAACAATGCTCTTAATAAAGGATTATAGTTAAAAACATCTCAGTCTTTATTTAACAATGTAAACCACCATGGAAATGTGTGTAAACAAATAAATGGATGGTGGGAAAACCGGGATAGCTCACCTTTATTGGAAAAGAAGCTGGAGCACTGCTTGGTCAACTGCTGCATTGTTGAGAACCGCTGAGTCCAAGCAGTAATGGTGGGTAAAGATCTGTCTGTTCTTCCATGTTGCCGCCCAGCTGATTTCAGGAAGAGACACCCTGGCGAATAATGCTGTAGAAGTAGAAATAGTTCTTGTTGAACTGGGCTCGACCCGTGACGTGAAGTATCTGCCAGCCTTCTGGTGACAAAACTGGATTGCATGGGAAAACCATCGAGAAATTCTTAAAGTTGAGAGTGAAAAGCCTTTCCATGGAATACCGTAAATAATGAATAGTTGAGAGGATTTGTAGAAAGATTTAGTTGTCTCCAAGTAAAGCTTTAGGCATCGCTTGACATCAAGAGGATGAAGTGTTCTCTCTGCTGATGTCGAAGGATTTGGAAAGAAAGTCTTGAGAACTACGGGTTCATTCAGATGAAAGTCTGAGAGGACTTTGGGAATGAATTTAGTGCAGAAAGGAATACACTCAGGCTCAGAAGTCCCATAAAAAGGAACTAAAAGATGAAACATGGCTAGTGCTGCACGAAGCTTCACAAAAGAGGGACAGTGCAGCTTTCTGGCGAGTGGTCAACGCTCTATTTCTTAAAGCCGAAGATACACCTGCGGTAGAAATTGCTATTGGAGAAAACCTGTGGGAGAATTTTTCTCTCCAAAGTATATAAATCTGGAAAAGAAGATGTATTGTGACAACTAAAAATACAACAGTAACACAAGAAATTACGGCCACAGCCGGTGAGCACATTGAACTCTCTTTTTCCCTGGAGGAAATAACATATGCAATACCTGAGAGTAAGGGAGGTAAGGCACCAGGCCCCAGGCCCCGCCGGTGTCCCGGTAGACCTTTTTAAATATAATTTGCTTTTATGGGGTCCACATTTAACGAAGGTTTTAGCAGCCTGCTGTACTACTGGATTCATCGAGACGTGGTCAGAATCCATTGTGGTACCCATTTTTAAAAAAGGTGACAGGCAGGATCCAGCATGCTACCGTCCAATATCCTTGCTGGATTCACTGGTAAAAATAGCGGGACGCCTCCTCTTGAATCGGTTGCAAGACTGGGCAGAAGAAAACCAGGTGCTCTCAGACCTGCAATCTGGGTTCCGCCAGGGCTTGGGAACGCTCGAACAGGTACTGAACCTTAACATCCTGACAGGGAAGTACACGCTGTCAAAAGAAGGAAAATTATATCTAGCCTTTGTAGACCTATTGGCAGCTTTTGACTGCGTGGTACATGAAAAATTATGGGCGATTTTAACTACTATGGGGGTGGAGAAATCATTAATTTAATTTTTAAGACAACTTTACTGCAACACCAAAGCAAGGATCCGTTAAGGACTCAAAGGAGAATGCACTGCACCGTTCAAGGTCGAGAGGGGGGTTAGGCAGGGATGTGCCCTGGAACCGTTTTTATTCACTCTTTATACCAATTGTCTTAAACAAGCACTGGTAGAGGGGTGTCAGGACCTGCTACAAATAAATAGACGCCCTATACCCGCCCTCTTCTATGCGGATAACGCAGTACTGATGGCCCGTACTCCATTGTGATTCCAAAGGGTACTTACTAGGTACACGGAGTACATGGAGAAGCTTGGCCTGCGCGTTAATATTTCAAAAACACTTATAATGAAGTGCGGCCAAAATAGTACCAGGTACAGGGAGATTTTTATTGGCAATAGAAAGGTTGAATCTACAACAACATTTCCTTATTTAGGTATTTTATTTGACAACAAGGGAATCATGGAATCAGGCCGTAAAAAACAGGAGTCTGATTTTTATGAAAGCTGCTGCGGCCCTGGCTAACTTTGCAAAGAAGCTGGGAAGAAAACCTCCAGCCGAACTCCTGGAAATTTATAAGGCAAAGAGCACCAGCATAGCAATGTACTAGGCGGGTGTATGGAGCTACAGCGATACCAAACCTATCCAACAAGTGGAAAATGCTTCTTTAAAATACCTCCAGACAGTACTTCTATTTATGTATGCCACTCAGAATTAGGTTTGCCTCACATTTCAGATACAATTAAGATCCAACCAGTCCAGTTGTGGCATAGGATTTGGACCTCCACTACAACTTCCATTAACCAAGATGTTTTAAAAGATAGCCTCACGTTAGACTGGGCTTTGGAGATCCCCTGGCTGAATTATGTAAAAAAAAAAAAAAAAATCTGGGTCATCAAGAATATTTTAACAATCCTGATATTTTGCCTATGGTAAATAGAACATTTCTTTAAAAATCCTGTATGACACTCATGGAGGCAAACAGATTTGCAAGTGAGGCAGCTAAGTCGTAGGTACAATCCAATCAACATACTCACTAGATTTGGTACTCAGCTGTACTTACATTTTGCATTAAGTAGGTATGATCGATTTGTTTTAACCCATTTTAGATTTGGATTTTTCCACCGTGCAGTAAGCTTTCCCGAATTAAACGCCTCGTCTCCAACACTAATTAGCTGCCCCTGCGATAACCAATCCCAGCAATCAACTATGCATGTGGTTTTATTTTGTAAATTTTATGTAACGCAAGGGAAAAGATGGATTTGACCTGTTTTAAGACTCTGGGGACTGAGACAATGCAGGCCTGCTTTCCTAACCTTGAAATTTCTGGATAACGAATGTTTTACAAAGTCAATTGCTTCCTTCTTGAAAAGCATTATTAAACACAGGAAAGGGATGATTATATGAAAATGCATGAGATATCAAAAGGATTTTGAAACACAGTGGGTGCTAATCAATGTATTTTTTAGTATTTTTTTTATAAGGTATTGGGTATTCTGTCAACTACATAATCTTGATATTTTAACAGTTTATCTTTTATGATTTGCTGTACAAAAAAAAAATCGAATAAAGCTGAATTGATTTGAACGTAGGGTTTGTACGGAGAAGAACCCTATCATTCTTGAATTGGTGGAAAGGTTCCTGTATGGTTTCGGCCTGAATTTCACGGACTTTCTTGACAGAGGTCAAGGTGAGAAAAATAGCCAGTTTCCAGGAAAGAAATTTGATGTCCGCTCTGTGGATGGTCTCAAAGGGATCGTTCATCAGCTGAGACAGAACAGTGTTTAGTTAACATAGCGGATGTGGGGACTTTACCGGGGGAAAAGTACGGAATAAGCCATTGAGAAACTGCTTCATGTTCCTAGATGACAAAAAAAGATATGGAAAAGTAGGAGATCATGGGAAATGTCTGCCAAGTGCACTTTGATGGAACTAAATCGGACTGTGCTAGATGGAGAAGATATGGGAGAATTTATTCAGTGGAGGAGAGAGGATGTATCTTAGACCGATGACACCAGATTCAAAACCTTTTCTACTTCAGGTGATGGGATTTATTTGTACTATCAGCACAGACCCTGGCTAGGATTTCTCTACAATTCAATGGTATGTTCAAGTGTTGGAACTCATGAAATTCAGTAGCCATGTTGATAAATGAAGAGACTTGGGATCTTGATACATAACTTTGCTGGTTCATCGTTAGTAGATTGGAGAACGCTGTGAATAGGATGTGACGCTCCTGAGAGAGGAGTAGCAAATCTGTGAACCAGTGAGGTGAGGTTAAGAGGGAGCAGAGAGAGTATTATCTTGCAAGGTTCTGCCTGAATCTTTCTCAGGACTCTAAGACGACAGGAATTGGAGGAAAGGCCGCACCATGCAATCGAAAATCCATCCTTTGCTGTTCTGAGGTGCTGCAAAGAGATAGAGATTTGGCTTGTCCCAGTGTAGAAAGATACTGTTCAGGGTCTGTTGGTGGAGCTCCCTCCCGTGGCAAGATGTTGTGAATCTGCCGAGAGTGTCCACTATAGTGTTGTGTTTCCCAGGAAGATGTTTTTTCCAAAGTTGTCCCTTGTGTGTGATGGATCTTTCCAAGATTTTTTGCACTTCTTTGGAAAGTAAGCAGGATTTTGTACCTCCGTGCTTGTTGATGTAGTGCATCATCGTTGTATTGTCCATGCAAACAAGTACTGCTGAATGTTGGTTTCTTGGGAGAAATGCTTGCAAAGCAAGATGTACTGCCTTATGTTCCAGTAGGTTGATGTGAAATAGATGTTGGGCTGGTTGCCATTTGCCACTGAATTGGAGTACAGCTCTCCATCCCTCCAGGGAAGCATATATGGGGATGACCAGAGGGGCAGTCAGTGGTTGAAAGGACAGCCCTAGTGAAATATGTTCCTGACTTGCCCACCACTGCAAGGTGTTTACCATACGCAGAGTGATTTTGAGGATGTCAAAGAGGAGGAAGTTGGATATGTTGACTCCTAGGTGAAAGGAAGGGTGAGGAGGTGGAGCCAGACCATGGAACACATCATTGGTGGCGGTTGGTATCCTTGCCAGAACGTGGTGCGCTTCCTCTCGAATGTCTGTCATAAGAGAATAGAGGTGGTTGTTTTTGTTGATATTGGGGACAATATGATTTGAGTTATTGGAGCAAGAAGGGTAACCAATTCAAAAAGCTTTATTTCGGCATACATGTCATAAAAGCAATGTAAATACACAAAAAAAAATAAAGTTTGCACAAGCGTAACACAGTTTGATTATATTATTTACACTGAAATATGGTCATCATAGCCACGTTAAAACCCATAAAATGTAAACTTCATTAAATTAGCAAATAAAAAAGCTGAACATTCATCTTTGATCCTATAATTTACATTCAAACCAAGAATTTGGCAACAGAGCTTGCATAACAGAGGGATGGATTTGAACGCAGTATTCTCAATGCAAACTACTGCTTCTGGTGCCCAGATTCTTACATATAGGCTTCAGCCATTTTTCAGTGGGGCCACGTATTCTGGGCAAACAAGACATGGAAAAGTGTTTCTATTTTATCTATGCAAATGGGGCATTTGTTGTGAGACCAATTACATAAACATTTTACTGGATGGGTTTCTGTCCGAAATTGAAAGTATAGTCTCCTAGCGAAAGGCTTAGCTATAATGTCCCAATAAGAACCAGTAATAAGGGTAACAGTACTGCTGACACCCCCCCTCTGTAGGAAGGTTGCCCTCTTCCATGAGAGCTATGAAAAGACACTTTCTGGAACTGTAAGGTCCCCAAAGACTTTGTAGTATCCGTGTATGCCTTGATAGCCTGGAGGGCCTCTTCTAGGTGTTTCCCAAAAATGTCCTCTCCATCATATGGAAGGTCAAAGATCATCTTCTGGACCTCAAGGTGGAACGAGGTAGCTTTGAGCCATCCTTGGCGTCTTAGAAGTGCAGCGTCTGCTAAATGCCTGAATCCCGCATTGGCAACATCCATAGCACAATAAATGATTGGTCTGGATGAGCGCTCCCACATGTATAGGGCTATACACGTGGAGCTATATCCTAACCACATTTGTCGATTGTACCTCCCTAATATTGCCAAGGAGCTGGCCGCCCTCACTGTTAGCGCTGACATGGAGGAAAAATGCTTGCCAATTGAGTCTAGTCGTCTGCCACTCTTATCTGGGGGTGCCGAGAGTGGTGCAGATGGATCTTTAGAACGGCGTTGAGCTGCTTGCATGACCACAGAGTCCGGTTTAGGGGGTCCCATGAGACATGCGGCAGCGTCCTCAGGGCCCTTATACTTCTTATCGAGGTGTAGGAAAACCACCTGCATAGAAGCTGGGGTTGTCATGATTTTCACATCCTCTTCCCAGATGGAATCAATTATAGGTATGGCCCTGACAGATTTGCGGAATTGCTCCTTAAAGTCGTATAGAAAACAGTCTGACTGTTTTGTTGCCATTGGTAGAGCTAATCTCTTTGCTGCCCTCTCATGGAGGTTGTGTAATCCTCCTACATCCTCTAGGAGAGAATCCGTCGAAGGGGATGTTGGCAATGAAAGCAGCAGCAACAGATAATCATTCCATTCTTTTGCGGTGTCACAGTGCTCGCCCTCTTCCAGGTCTTCATCAGATATTAATGACTCTTGGTAGGAACTGTCTGCAGCGTGCGTGGAATTGGGGATAGTGTAGGCGAAGTTGGTCTCACTGGTGACTTTGCCAGTGGAGATGAAGCTTTGTCAGGAGGTGTGGAGGGTATGAAGCACCTGGGGTAGTCCTCTTGCATACATTGCAAATCAATTAGTAAAGATGATGTCTTGAAACCATATTTTGCTGCAGGAGCATAGTATTCTTGCTGGCAATATTCTTTGTCCTCATCCTCGGGTTGACATTTTATATGCAAGTCAGAAGGACTGTAAGCATCCCCAAAAAAGACCCACTTCTTCAGATTCTTCCTCATCTAGAAGGCGAGTGGGAAATAGAGGTGTAATCTTACTTGGAAAAGTGTGATCTGGTGTAATAAGAAAAGATTGGCAATGTTTTTCTGCCTTTTGTACATTTGAGGACTCCATAGATGATGTAGTCTTCTCCAGTGGGGACTGCGTCGACAACGGAGACTTCGTCGACAACAGTGTTTTCGTCAATGGTGGAGACTTTGTCGATGGTAGTGTCTTCGCCGACAGCAGTGGGTTCGCCGACAGCAGTGGGTTCGCAGACAAAAGTGGGTTCGCAGACAAAAGTGGGTTCGCAGACAAAAGTGGGTTCGCAGACAAAAGTGGGTTCGCAGACAAAAGTGGGTTCGCAGACAGCAGTGGGTTCGCAGACAGCAGTGGGTTCGCAGACAGCAGTGGGTTCGCAGACAGCAGTGGGTTCGCAGACAGCAGTGGGTTCGCAGACAGCAGTGGGTTCGCAGACAGCAGTGGGTTCGCAGACAGCAGTGGGTTCGCAGACAGCAGTGGGTTCGCAGACAGCAGTGGGTTCGCAGACAGCAGTGGGTTCGCAGGCAGCAGTGGGTTCGCAGGCAGCAGTGGGTTCGCAGGCAGCAGTGGGTTCGCAGGCAGCAGTGAGTTCGCCGACACAAGTGAGTTCGCCGACACAAGTGAGTTCGTCGACACAAGTGAGTTCGCCGACACAAGTGAGTTCGTCGACACAAGTGAGTTCGTCGACACAAGTGAGTTCGTCGACACAAGTGAGTTCGTCGACACAAGTGAGTTCGTCGACACAAGTGAGTTCGTCGACACAAGTGAGTTCGTCGACACAAGTGAGTTCGTCGACACAAGTGAGTTCGTCGACACAAGTGAGTTCGTCGACACAAGTGAGTTCGTCGACACAAGTGAGTTCGTCGACACAAGTGAGTTCGTCGACACAAGTGAGTTCGTCGACGATTGATTCTTCGCTGACAATGTGCACGTCAGGCAATTGATGCTTCGACGAGGATGAAGGTTCTGCTGATGCAGACGTTGATGAAATAGGTATGGTCGTTGACATGCTTGACGACGATTGAGATGTCGTTGACAGTACGGATGAGCCTTTTCTTATCGACGACGATCTCCGTCGACGGCACCGAAGATGGCTTCTTGAAGGAAAGTTTTGTCGGAGGCTGGCTCAGTATATAGTGTTCACCCATGGTGCGGCACTGAGTCCAGGCAACCCTTTGTGATAGTGTTTAGGTACCTGAAAACCAAAGCTCTCAAGGGGTAGCTGTGAAGAGCAGCTAAGGTTTATCCAGGAGAGTGTGAAGCAGGTGCATTTACCAATATAGTCAGTCAGCAATCTTTTCACACAAAGAACCACACCATGTTTGTATAAAAATACTTTGCATTTATTAAACACACATTAATAACTAACTTGGCATAGCTCCTACCCGGAGATATCAAATACACACAAAAAATAGTTCAGAAAACAGGTACGTAGCATAGGAAAACACATGGCCCCTATGTGGGTGGAAGGGTGGAGGGGCAAACCATATACTAAAATAGAGGAATGTGAATAGGTTACCAAAAAGGGACTAATACACAAGGATGGAGGACCACAGGGGAACCACAGAACCACCAAAGGCGAGCAGCCAGGGACCCAAAGGTGCAGAGTGGTTACAATGGGTCAGACGCCCATAGGGTAACACAGGGCAAGTTGCGGTTGAATTTTTACTATTCTAGAACCCTTCCCAAAGGACCCCTAACGAACCACTTGGATCAAGGAAGGTTGGAGAGACCCCCCCCCGTGAATACACAGGAAACCAGGGTACCGACACCAGAGAGCCCAGGTGCATAGGTTGAAGAGGTGTTGGAACTGCTCGTTAATGCCTATGGAGGATCGTGGAGGAACAGCAGCTACAGGCTCATGTGCCAGGCCGGCTGAACCAGGATGAGAAGAACCTGAAAGCGGAGGAGACAGAGTCCAAAGCACCCAGAGGTGACCAGGAGGCACAGGAGCACAGTACCAGCCGTTGTCGATGTTCTTGCTGTAGCACTGTGAGAATGAAGCAGCAGCAGTGGAGACCAGGCAATGATGCAGAAGCACAGGCAGCCAGCAGATGCAGGGGAGTGACTCCTTCACTCGAAGGGAGATTTCTAATGGCTTGGATGCAGGCTGAGTATTTACTGACTCGGAGGATGCATGGCCACAGAGTTGCAGAAACTTGGAGAGTGGAGACAAAGTTTCAGCAGGAATCTTCCCACCGAGAGCAGTCATGTCTTTAGTCCTGGTTCTAAGAAACAGCAGAGTTCTAGTGTCCTCCACCAGTCGGATCTTAAAGGTTGTAGGGACGAATCTAAGGACCCACCCTCAGAGGAGCCCTTAAGTTACCCTAAAAAGGGGAAAGACCTCTTCTGTGGCGATCCACCTATCGGGAGGGGGTAGGATTGGAGGGGGGGCAGTGACGCTACTCAGATAGCCTAGCCAAGCAGATGCCCGAAGATACACCATGGCAGTGTCAAATGGCCACCTGGAGGAGTTCTGGACACCTCCCTAAGGAGGAGCTGGACAGCAGGGTGGATACTCATTTCTCCTTTCTGTAGTTATGTGTCAGATCAGGAGCCAAGGGCTCCTGAACTGGGCCAAACTGGTTCATGAAAGGAGCACCCCCATGCTACCTAATTCCTAAGGGGAGGTGGCCACACCTCTCCTTTACAGGAAATCCTTTGTTCAGCTTTCCCTGCCCGAGTTGCGCTAATCAGCAGGGGGGCAGAACACTGTCTAGGGTCGGCAGGGGTGTGGGCTGGCAGGCAGACCCTGTAAGGCTACACAGGTAGGTGTTGAGGGGTCCTCTAAGGAGCCCCCCCCCCAGTACCTGGTATAATGCAACTAACACTAGAATTAGTGTAGTTGCATGATTTCAATAAGTTTGATACCAAAAATGACCAAGATCAGCGTAGAAATTATGTAACTGAACATCTAAAATTTCCAGTGTCGACAACACACCTAAAAATGGCTGCCCCGCACTTACATGGCCCAGAGAATGAAGTGCAGGGGTAGCCACACACTCAGAATCATGCACCTTGCGCTTGGACTGAAGGGCCTACCTTAGGGGTGACTTATAGGTTAAAAGTGCAGTGACCATGATATAAGGGACACATATCTAAGGTAAGTAAGTAAGGCTTTATTGTATAAAGTTAACTAAAACTGATACTAAGTTAAAAATATAAAAAGGCATGCAAATAGTGCTCGTGAGTAAATAAAACAATTGATTAAAACCAGATAAGAGCATTTGGTGATTATAAAAATCATGCGAGTTGCCAGGACCGATTAAGTCTAATGTCCACAAGTTTTTTAGTTTTGCAGTCTAAAATCATTTACCTGTTAGTTCAGCAACCTGCTTGCGCGAAAATCAACATCAATTCATTAGCTTCTCATCTATCTGTGCTAAGAATTTACTAGCATACAGTTCATATGCGAATCGTCCGATTTAAAACAGGCCATCACAGCTTGCCTCGGTGTTCAGATCTCTCGCTGGTTGAAGTGATACTCGAGCAGGCATGATCTGCCTCCTGTTAGATTGAGGCATGTGCATATCAGGTGAGCCATGTTCTCGACTCCGTTGTTGCACAGTCGGCAATCTGGAAACATTTGCCCCTGCAGCAATGGTGGTAAGTGCTGAATGTCTGTCAATTTTCCTACTTGATCTTTCAGGAATTTCTCCTTGTTGGTGCTGGAGTACCCTGCACTGAAGTATGGTTGTGGACTGAGCGATGCATAACCATTAATGGCCAACCAGGCGTGTTTATTCTGCTCGAAGGTAGCTTTATCTTCTACTAACGACATGCTCCTTATGTCTCTCTCACAAGTTTCTTCAAGCCGGCATGTGTGGTCGGGGCTTCCCTAGCCTGGCTGAGATCTAAGGTGCAAGCTCTGTAGAAACTTTGCACTGGCTCCCATGTGAGGCATAATGCATGAGGCAGCCTATTTGAGACCCTGGTTTTACCAATGCCCTGGGTACCTCAGTACCATATACTCTGGGCTTACAGCGGTACAGCAGTATGCCAATTGTGGGGTGTGCAAAGTACTAACTAGCAAAGAGAGCACTGCCACGGTGGTCCTCGTTAGCACGGTCCTAGTGTACTACAGCCAAAATACACTGAACCAGACAAAAAGTGGTGGTATCTGTGCCAGAAATATCCTAGTTTCAGCTGTGGAGGAGGCGTGGGAGGCTCAGATATAGTCTTTGAAGGCAGTTTAATTTGTAGAGAACGAGAAGACCCTTTTTCTCCATGCTTGCCCTCCAAGAGAGTCATGAGAGGATTTCTTAGCATACTTACTAGGCGAATTCTGAGATGACTGAAGAATCTCTCTACCTTTTAAGAGATCTCTTTGACGCAGTAGACTGTTCACTCCTCGAGTCTGAAACAGGCTCTGTTCTATTTTTAAGCTTCTGGAGCCATATAAGTGGTCATCCTTCACGGTCTCTTGGAGTCTTATTAGAAAAGTTACAACATACCTTACAGTCTGAAGCCTTGTGAGAAGGGTAAAGGCAGTAGATGCATTCTTTATGCGGGTCATCTGTGTATAGCCTCTTTTTCCTAAAAGTGGCACATTCTTTGAAGACAGCCTTGTTTACCTTGTCTGTGATGTAGTCAAACTCATCACAAAATTACAGATCTAGAGAATGAAAAATCTTTATCTATATATATATATATATATATATATATATATATATATATATATATTTTTTTTTTTAAAAACCTTTATTGCATAGAACCATAAACAATTACGGGCCTACAACCAACTGGCCGGCCTCGACAGCAATCGGTGCACCGTAGCAAGCAATATGGCAACTCAGTAGCAACGTAAATCCAAATACAGGCAACCCAGGTTACACGGAAACATTTACACTACCGATAAGCAGGAGAAAGTAAGGTTTAATTTTATAATGTTCATAAAACATACGTAATTAATAGACGTTAGAAAGGATCAAAAGTCACAATATACATTCAGAACAGAGGTGGGCGACGTCTATCAAGAAAGTCAACGAGCGTTAAGACAGAAGCAAAATGGCCGCACAGTAATAACTGAAAAGGATTGATAATCGCATAGTAGGTCGTGCGCCGATCGCCACCCACCCCACCCCGACCCACACCATTGACCCAAGGAAAAAGAAAAAGAATTAAAGAATAGAAAGGGAAAATAAGGCCCATAGGAACGAAAACAGACAAAACAAAGACCCCTCCCCCTACCCCCCACCCTGCACACACGTAGAGGCTACGGCCTACCCCCCCCCGTAACGGCGTGCCTGTCGCCCAATAAAGAGTACCCGAAATACAGAAAGAAAAGAAAGGAAGAAAAAGTACACACATGAAACCGGAGGAGGGCCAGATTTAAGTGTCCTAAAACGAACCACCAGGATATTTTCGGCCGCCCTACCCATCGATCCCCAATTGAAACATATCCAGCGTCCAGTTCCCCTGTCTACCCATCACAATCCAGCAAGCAAACAACCGTAAACAAAAGTGAAAAGCATTGTCAACCTTGTCCCTGACGATCCAGCGTGGCAGCGAAAAGCAAAAATAAAACTGACCACCAGAATAATGTGAACAGCTGCAAGTACCACGGCAGGCCAGGGCGCCGTCCACCAAGGCCAGTCCAACACAAAGCCATGTGGGCCATCGGTGTACAAAGAAGAGCGGTGCGCAATATCAGTCCTCCATAGGTGAACAGTGGAAGCAGAGGCGGCGCGCCCAGGATACCATAGGAAGAACTGCCAGCAGATCCAGAATAAGTTGCAGGACATGGCGCCCAAAGGCGACTCCCCCGCAGCTGCGCCAGTCCAGGAGTCTCACAACCCTCCACAGTTGTAGCAGATAGAGTCGCCGCAGCAGCCAGTTCTCGCACCTCCAGCGTCTCCATGCACCTCAGGATAGACAGCTCACCGTGCTCGGGCTCAGGGTGTGGCGAAGCGCTCTGCACGCGATCTCCAGCTCGGACAGTTAAGGATGGCGTAGATAAAATGGAATCCAAGCGGCCCCCCAGGTCCCGGGTATGACCAAACCAGGCAGCACGCAAGGCAGCCAGGGCGCCCAGAATCTCAGCGATCTGAAGGGGAACCTCCGGAGAGGAGGATAACGTAGCTCCTTGTAGACAAGGGTCGACAACCAAGGGCAGTCCTCGAGCCCCCCGCAGTTCGTCATCCCATGGGCGCCCCCACAAGCACAGCCAGGTCACAGGGACATGGGCAGCAAATTCCATTCCGATGCGGCACACGGACATAGTGTGCAGTCGGCAATGGTAAACACCCTCAGTAGTTGGTCAGGCCACCAGGCACAGTCGCCGAGCACTCGGTTCAAAATGGCCCCCCTCACTGCTCCGGAGAGTGAAAGGCATACGAGATACAAATGTAGCACTGGCAGCTGCGAGTCTGAGCAAGTGCGGAGGCAAAAAGGAATGAAAGCGCACCGCTGCAGAAACTCTAAGCGGCCGCCGCTTTCCGCTGGTCGACTCCGCTCTGCCATCCGTGGCCGCTGTTGTGGTGGTCGGAGCCAGCCTGCTCCGAGAACAAAGACCCGGTCGCCGCCATTAATACCAGGAAGAAAACAGGGACGCTCAATCAGTCCTGTCGAAGGGATTACATCGGGGAGCACACCGCTGGAATCTGCATCACTTCCCGAGTCCGATACCGTAACGAGAAGACCGGATAAATCACAGGATGAGCAACGGTACGGAGGGAAGACGAGCGGGGCGGCGGAGCCGAGGGTTTAGGCGGCCATAATGTTTGCAGGCTAGGCTCCTCCCTCTGTGTATATATTTTATATTTATGTATGTCCTTGAAGTTTGCTGAGGAGAAATTTTTTGAAAATCTCCTGTCAGAAGTTGTAAAAGGTAGAACTGAGCAGAGCGCAGTGGAGACTCCCTAGCACGACGTGCAGTAGAAAATCTAAGGGACTGGAGCTTCTCACAGGAGTGTTCTAGAGAGCGATTCATCCTGATTGGTTAACACCTAAATGTGGTCTCTTTTTTAAATAATTACTATGATAGGCTACTAAACTAAAAGGCCTAGGCCTTTTCTAGTCTATACAAATCACGTTATTGCTTTACTAAGGTAACGGGGGACTTCTATCTCGAAAACGGGGAAAGGTTCAAGCATGCAAATCTATAAAAAGTACCAAAACTGGAGGAAGGTTCTGCTTTAAAGGCACAGCTCGTCACTGCATTCTATCCAAGTAACTGTATTCCTTAGTGTAAGGAAAAGTGATACAGACAGGTGTTTGTTTCAGAAAGAGAAATATTTTTTATTTTCTGGACTTAACTGTATGTTAATTGCTCATTACCTTAGAAAGGGGTGGGGTGAAGTGGGGCCATCCAGAGAGTTTCCCCTGAATAGCTAACTGTGCAAAGAATGCAGAACATGTTTGATCTAAAAGACTGTTGATTATGTTTTAGTTTCTAAAACACCATGTGGGACATACTTTTAGCATTCATCACCAACAGCCTCAAAGGTTAACTGAGGAAACCGCAGTACTGGGTCTGACCTGGACCTACTGTTGAGTCAGGCTTGCGTGTTATCCCCTCTATCTCATACATACATATGAAATGTGACTATGGGTCAAAGGCTATATAATGCCAATAATTCAGAGAAATGTGCTCAGTCTCTGACTCTGTCATAGCAACAAAAGTACAGTTTCTTAGCTGACGGTGTAGTTTTGCAGCTTGAGGTTTGTCTTGATTCACATGCTGTGCATTATTCTGCTATCTAGTGGTTGGGTTTGGAATGCTTCTAAAAAACTGTGTTTCTACTCTTTGTTTTCTTGTTGTTGGTGGGCATCGATGTACCTCCATTTGATGTCCCTACTGACGTTGTTGTGCTCGATGTACCTCCATTTGATGTCCCTAATGACGTTGTTGCGCTTCCTCCGGAAGCTCCCACCTTTGGGCGACCTCTTCAAATTACTATTTTTCTCTTTCTTTACCTCCTTTCATCTTCATTTGTGGAGGAGGGTGGGATCGCTTGTGAATTCAGGAAATTCTTCAAGCTACAGAACTAAATCGACAGGTAAGAAACTACACGTTTTGCATCGTGAATCTTTATTGGAGTCACATGCTGTGCATTGATTTTGTAGCAGTTTGTTACGGCAGTGGTGGTTGGGTTGAAGATGTGCGCTGATTTGACGTTGTAAAACCTTTTGTCCTACTTGAGCTTCCTTGTTCATCTGAATATCTACACAACAGTGCTTTGTGAACGTGTGCACTGATGACCATGTTGCTGCCATACAAATGTCTTGTAGCGGTGTATTTGCTAAAAAAGCAATATGGTTGCTCCCTTTTTTCTTGTTGAATGCGCTTTTGGGGTCTTTTGGAATGTCTCTCCTGCATTCTTGTGGCACAACTGAATAGTTTGTGCTATCCATCGTGCAATTGTGTTCTTGGTAACTGGTCTTCCAAGAAAACATTTAGCAAATTATATAAACAGCGGTTTTGTTTTCCCTGTCAGCCGTTGTTCTTTCAATGTAGTACATTACTGCACGTCTAGCGTCCAGAGTATGTAATGTCCTTTCAGCCTGCGTTTATTAAAGAAACTTGGTATCTGCATACTTTGGTTCATGTGGAGTTGTAACCTTTGGCATGAATTGAGGGTCAGTTCTCATGGTAATTAGATCTTTGTGGATTTGAAAGTAAAGTTCCTGTAAGGTGAGTAAATTGAGTGCTTGTATTTCACAAACTCCGCATACTGATGTTATGGCCACTAAAAAGCAGACTTTAGTGTGAGCATTTGTAAAGTAGCCTTGTGTAACGGTTCAAATGGAGCCGTCATCAATTGTGTGAACACAATATTTCAATTTCATGTAGGTGCGGGTACCTTCTTTATAGGTGCGATTCTTTTTGCTACTTCTAGGAACCGCTCAATGATAGGTGACGTGTAGAAGCTTCTTTCAATGTGATCCCTAGTGTACGCAACTATTGTTGCTAAATGTACCTCCAAGGATTCATGAGCCAATATGCAGTCAAGAAGATGAGTTAAGTATCTCAGTACTGTTTTATCTTTTGGGATCTTTTTCAATAATCCTTCTTTTAGACCCCATAGTGAGTATCTTTTCCATTTAGCTATATAACATTTTCAAGTAGTTGGTCTTCTTGCTTCTATTAAGACCGGCACTGTTTTTTTCTGATATCTTTAGTGGCCAAATTCTAAGTCTTCAGGAGCCATGCTGCTTGGATTAAGCGGTCTTCCTTCTTGCATTGATAACAGATCTTGTCTTTTTGGTAATTTGTGAATCATTCCTTGAGATAGTTATTTTGGTTCTGAGAACCATGTTTCTCTTACCCACCGTGATGCAATTAGTATCAGAGTCATTCTGCTTATTTTGCATTTGTTGATCACCTTGTGAAGTAGTGGTATAGTTGGAAAGGCACACACACATTTCCTTAACCAATCTATCCACAGTGAATTCCCCATGGACTGGTGGCAGTATTGTCTGGATGCAAAGCATTGGCATTTCGTGTTCGGAGGTTTTGCAAACAGATCCATCTCTGGTGTTCTCCATTTCTGAAAGATTTCTGTGGGTACTGATTGGTTCAGTTCCCACTCGTGAGACCATGACGCTTGTATGCTCAGTCTGTGCTTCGACATGGTCCTTCGCTGGCAGGTGGACTGCTAAAATCTCCATTTTCTTTTGAAGGGCCCAATTTCACAACTCATCTGCTAGTTTGACAGTGATAGATACTGTGTCTCACCCGGTTTGTTTATGTAAAACATGGTGGTTGTGAGGTCTGTTTGTATCAGTATTGTCTTTCCCCCTAGCTCTTTCTGAAAGGCTCTTAAGGCTAGGAATATGATTTATAGTTCTAATATGTTGATGTGTTGTACATCCTGATCTTTTCAGACTCCCCTTACTATGAGACTGTTCATGTGCGCTCCCCATCTCCTCTGTGAGGTGTCTGTTGCTGCGGTTACAGTTGGCTGTGTAAATGTTCTTCCTTGCGTTATATTTGACCTGTTCCACCATCTCCTCCTGCATCCTTTGTGTGACAACAACTAGATCTTCCCAACACCTGTTGTCTGTGACCATTGAACTTGTAGCCACTCCTGAAATGGTTTCATGTGGAGTCTTACGTTTGGTATCAAAGGGATGCAGGAAGGCATAATTCCCAGTAGCTTTCCCATCGTCCTCACTTTCAGGGCTAGCCCCTTTCGGTATAGCTGTGTCTCCTTTAATAGTGCTACTGTTCTTTTCTCACTGGGGAAAATCTTATCCTGAACTGAATTCATTCTGGCCCCAAAGAACTTTTTCTCTTGTTCTGGTGAAGACTTCTTAATGTGTATTGAGAATCCTAGCTGGTATAGAGTTCTTATTACTTGCTGAATATGACCGTTGCATCTCTTGTATGAGTTTGCCCTTACTGCCAGTTATGGGTAAACATGTATGACTGTGTTAGACTTGGCATCTTTTGGTGTGCTTCACCTGATTTTTTTGCTTTCTGACCTCCCGGTTTTGACTCTGTTTTTGCTGTCGTAGTGTTTCTGTGCACTTTCCACACTGCTGATTAGTGGTGAAGTGCAAGTGCTCCTGAAGTAAATTGTGTTATGGATTGGTTTTTCCATGATTGGATATTTGATTTACAGGTTAGTCCCTAGTAAAGTGCACTGAGTGTGCCAGGGCCTGTGAATCAAATGCTACTAGTGGGCCTGCAGCACTGGTGGGTCACCCACATGAGTAGCCCTGAAAAGGTAACTCAGACCCGCTATTACGGAGTCTGCGCGCGGTTTGTATCTGCCATGTCGTCTTGACCAGTGCATGCACTTGCCAGTCCCTCTCCTTCCCTTTTCTTACATGTTTGCTACTCCTAAGGTAGGCCCAAGGTACCCCTGTGGGCCGGGTGCAGTGTATGCGAAAGGTAGGACATGCTCTGGTGTGTGGCATGTCCTGGTAGCGAATTACGACCAATTTTGTTTTTCGCTATTACAAGGCTACCCGTTCCTCATAGGTAAAAAAATAAAGTTCAGCATGCATCTTAGTTTAGTGAAGGTGATTTTTACATTCTGTGTTTGAAAATACCACTTTTAGAAACTGGTAGGTATTTTCTTGCTCATTCATCCTGTGTGCCTCTGCTGGAATGTGGATTGCCTGTCTGGGTTTTGGAGGACTTAAGGCTGGGGAGCAGGAGGGGCTCCAGATAGTCTAGGTGAGTCAGGAAAGGGCTGAATAGACCTGGGCTGCAATGGGGGTAGGGGGAGGAGATTTCCTTGCACCTCAAAGGGTCTGGTCTGCCTCTGACCATGCCATCTCCACCTCCTGCCAGGAGGTCACACCAGAGAAGGCAGAACCTAAGGGATCAAAGGATTTTGGGATATTAATATTGGGGCCCAGACCCCTGAACTTTAGAACTCTTTTGGACCAAGAAGACGGACAAGAAGAAGAGCCAGAGAAGCTGTGAGGAGGAACTACCACATTGCTGTGTAGGCCTGCAGTGGCTGCTTCTGTCTTGGGCAGTGAAAGGACTGGACTGATCATTCTTCAATCTACTTTTGTGAGGTTCTCCAATGGCTTGAGGTAGAGCTTGCCCCCTGTTCAAGATGTCTCAGGAACAGCAAAGACTTCAAGCTCTTCTGCCCTCAGCACTGGGGACAGTGTGTTTTGTGCTGCAACAGAAGAAAAAGCAACCTGATGCCGTCTACGACCTGCTGCTGACTCCGTGTCCCGAAGGCACCGCAGAGGGCACCGCCACAACGACGCACCGAGACCCTGTTCTCACAGACGCTGCCTGCTGATGCTGCCACCGAGCTGCTGCTCGCACCGCGACCTGTGGGCACCGCTCTGCCTCGCTTCACGACAATGCCTTGGTCTACCCAACGCCGCTCCATGCCGAAATAGACGTTGCTGCTTGCACCGTGGTTTAAGGGCACCGCTCGTAAACTTACGACGCACCACTCTCACCCCACACCGCAGCCATGGCCTACCGACTCCGGCGCCACCGACTCCAGTTCGTCAGCCAACGCCAGAGCTTCAGCAACGATGACGCCGCTGCTTGCACCATGACCTGCCAGCACTGCATTCACTTCACGCTGTGACCCTGGTCTCACCGACGACGCCATCTGACACAGCACCGCTGCACTTTGAACCACAGCACCTGACGCCTGGCAACGCAGGCACTCCCGACTTCAACAGAGAGGAGTTTAGATCTGCAACGCATGTGACTTCAAGGGCCCTGACGACTCCTGCACCAACCTCCAAAACCGACGCATGCAGACGCCGTGCTTTCGGACGCTCACAGAGTGGTCGCCAACGCCCTGCATTTCTAAAAGGTACCGTTTGCGGGTTGATAGACCCGAACTGAGTTATCAACTTCAAGGGAATGTTTTTCAAGCATATTTTGATAACCGAAGATTTTTAAGTATTGTATTATTTGTGGATTTTTATGGTATTTGGTCTTATCTTAAGTATATAAAAATATTGGATATTTTATCTAAACTGGTGTGGTTACCTTTTGTAGTGCTTACACTGTATTACTGTTGGATTTGTGCAAATGCTTTACACACTGCCTCTAAGATAAGCCTGACTGCTCGTGCCAAGCTACAAAGGGGGTGAGCAGGGGTTATTTTAGAAGGGTAACTCCCTTATCCTGACTAGAGTGGTGGTTTCTGCCCAACTTTGGCATATGCCCAAGTCGGCCAAAAATCCCATTTCTAACAGCCCGCCTTCAAAGGAGTGCTGCTACTGCTGCTAGACACTTTGTGAATACTCTTGATACCAACTTCATTCCGAACGCTAGCACTCTAAAATGAATAGTGCCTTTTGTCTACCACAAATGTGAGGACGTTTTTATGATTTCTTTTCATAAGGTTGTGTAAATAAGCAGCCTTTAAGTATATTGTTACCATATAATCACAAACTTGTAGTTGTGGTATCACCTCTTGCAGAGTTGTCACCTTGAATTTTTGAGTTTTTATATATTTGTTCAGATAGGACGTCGTGCCCCATCTATCTTTGGAATTAGCTTATATATTGCGTCATTTCCTTTGTTTTCTTTAGCACCAATTCTATTGCATCTTATGTCAACAACTCTTCTACTTCTTTGTGTAGGTGACTTGTTTCTTCCTTGCAGTATATTTTTCTCCTTGGTCACTTGCATGGAGGTGTTTTGTCTAATTCTTTGCAATATACATATTTTATTATGTTCAAAATGCATTTGTCTGAAGTGATCTTCCTACACTCCTGTAGGACATTTTTATCCTGCTGCCTACTGGTGTTGGATGTAGGAATGCTTGGAGGTGTGTGTGCTTTGTTCTTTCATCTCTATTGCTAACACACTCCTTGATCTGATTGGAGTGCATAATGTGCTTGTTGGTAAGTCACTTGCTTGCAGGGGATGTTCCTGTCCTTTGTGGTTGTCCTCGTCCACGATAGGACTGCCCTCCGCACTGGTACTACCAACCTTGATGTTGTTGCTGGTATGGCTGTTTTCCTCCCTGAAATATTTGTTGAGAGATTGTCTGATGGAGAGTCCCTCTTCCTAAAGGTCTTCTTGAGGGCATGGTTCCCGTTGGTATATTGACTCTGAACAGTAATGCCCCCACTGATTTTGCCATCTCATTATTCACTTTCAACTGGTTCAGTGAGTCATCTACTGCACTTCCGAACAGCTGCTCCCCAACAAATCATACATTTAAGATGTTGTTTTGGACTTCAGGTTTGAAACCTGAAATGTGTACCGAGGCCTGGGATGCCAATTATCATTTGTCTGCTTGAAGTATCGCAACATCTAGAGCTGATTTAAAGCAGGCGTTGGCAATATTTTTTCAATCCTCTACCAAATGGGCTGCTCTCTTTTGATACTGTTCTGGTAGGTGTTTGATTAACTCTCCTATCTCTTCCCAATGTTGACAGGCGTGGAGGTTGAGCAACACATTTGAATTTGCAATGCGCCATTGGTTTGCCATACTCCTCTCTACCTTTCGGCTGATAAGGTCCATCTTCTTACTCTCCCTATTTGGAGATGGACCGGTTGTGCTTGGCACATTTGCTCTTCTTATAGCAGTGGATGTCAAAATAGAATATGCTTGGATTGTATCCTTAATGTAACAGGAGTCCTTAGAAGAATATTAATACTTCTCTGCTCGAGTAATAACTGCTCTACATGTGGCAGGCTCTTTAAAAGCTTCCTTCCCTTGATCTAACACACTTGGCAACATAGGGAGAAGAACAATTGTTACTTACCTGTAATCTGTGGTTCTCCAGTATTGGTGTCTTTCATAGATTCACATGCCTGAATCATTCCCCGTCGGAGTGGGAGTCCCAGGGTATATAAAAAAGCAATAAATATGCCCATAATAATTAAAAACTTTGGTAACATGAAAACCAGGAAGTAAAGTAGCCCAAAGCTACCAAGAAAAAGTTCCACATCTATGACTATCATAGTCATTATACATAGTTCAAACTGCAGTCAATCAGGCAACAGCACCCACCAGAATGTTCTCCTCAGAGGCTCAGGCTCTCAGATTTTCTCGCACAAGAGTGTAACCAAGAGATAAGAGCATAAGCCAGCCTCTGAGGGGAGGTGGGCGGGTTGCATATGAATCTATGAAAGACTCTGTAGTCTAACTTCCCCCTCTCGCGAGACCACGCGAGTCAAGCGGCGGTGTGGTGAAGTTAACTCTGGCTGACTGCACCTTAGCTAAAGATTGAGGTTTCTGGTTGTCTGGGCGCAAATACAAGGATATAACAACAAAGTTGTGGAACAGAAGCATGCCTCGATTGTCCATCGGGAGGCTGCTGTGTTGGCGGCATTGAACGCCGATTGGCTGATGCTAGGTCGCCACAACCAGTGAAATTGAAGCTCTTTACAACAGCCCAGTGCCTCCCCCTGACTCAGTCACAGACCGAGACAACGACGGACAGGTAGGCACAAAGTTCAGCTGGGCTATACTTTACTATTCTTTATTTTCCTTCTCTGATCCGCTCTGTCCACGATTTTGGAGGAGGGAAAGATAATTGGTTTATAATCTTACAGAACACTGGTTGATCTAATATGTTCAGATATAACGGTGGGATAAGTTCTTGCTGTCCAACATAAGATTCAATGGATTGAATGAAACCTATTGTTGCAAGCAGTAGTTTTGGGTGTGGATGCGAGGCAGAGTCCTCACTTTGGGATAGGTTGATACTAGTAGGTGTGGCTCTGCGTGCAAGACATCTTTTAACCCTAGGCACAACTATAGGACAGAGCAGGTTATAGTAAGCTCTCTCTGCCCTTGATAAGTGCGGGGCTGTTTTGTCCTTGCAGAGCGGGGTCTCACAGTTCCTGAGCCAGGTCCAGGAAGAGGTGAGGTCCTTTCCCCGGGCACACTGGGTGAGTACTTAAATATCTTAAAATTTTGAATAGACTTCAGTATCTAACAGACCATGTTAGCTCAATTGGGTCCACGTTTGTGTTTGTTCTTCACAGATTTTGACAATACACCAGGTGCCAAGGAGGAATTCATACAGATGAAGGAGAATTATATCCTTTACTGTTGCTAATTCACTTGTGTGTTTTTTATAATTCCTTTTATTTTTTCACACATTTAATCACAATTAGGCAGTAGCATCTATACAGAACAGAGGCCCTGACGAAAGCCTATGGTCCTTTTCCATGATAGGCTGAAACATGTTGGCCCTCTCGCAGCTATTTGTTTAAACTGCGATAACTTTTTTGCACTGTTCTTGCTTTTAAATTGGAAGGGGCTTATGTTTAATAAATAGTCTTTTGATAAGTTCCCTATCCTATTTTAATCACCACACTTATTATATTTTTTTGCACTGCACTTTCCCATCAGATCAACATCATATGGTTCAGTAAAGTGATTGTGGGTCATTACCCCAAGCCAAACATGGGGGTATGCCGGATGTCTCAATGATCAAGAGACACAATACCTTGGCAGGATTACCAGATGAGAATATTGATCTATACAAGTCATTGATGGGAATCCTCAATGAGGTTGATCGACAGTCACAGGTGGCCCATTTTTGGTGATCTCACCCGTTAGTCAAATATGGCAGTCACTTCCTTATCTTAATGGACTTAATCAGACGTTAAGGTAGTTTGAAAGAGATCCCAACAAGGTTTCTAGCTTAGACCCCTAAGTTTGTTTGTTGTATAATCTATGAAAGACACCAATACTGGAGAACCACAGATTACAGGTAAGTAACTATTGTTCTTCTCCAGTATTGTGGTGTCTTTCATAAATTCACATGCCTGAATCAGAGTAGATAGCAGTACCCAAATAATGCTTGGAAGACGCTATTTGTAACATAAATCTGCATATAGAAAGTATATGGAATCACATACTAAAAATGCAAATATGCATAAATACATGAAAATTTGCAATCACATGAGAATGTACTCCATATTTGTCAAGATAATATGCGTCTGCGAAGCAGTACAGAGGAGGGGGGAAACAGAGACCCACCTTATTTGAAAAGATTGCGGAGAACCACCTGTCCCACTGATGTATCAGCATTGCGGACAGCTTCCAAACCGTAATGCTTGGTGAAAGTATGTCTGCTGGACCAAGTAGCTGCTCTGCAGTTTTGCTGAAGAGGAACACCAGCGAAAAGAGCAGTCCAGGAAGAGTCCGCCCTCGTAGAGTGCGCTCTTGGAGTTGTCTGCAAAGGTCTTCCAGCTTGTTGATGGCAAAAATCAATAGCGACAGAAATCCATCTAGCTATGGTCTGTTTAGACATCGCCTGTCCTTGCCGTATTCTACAGAAGGCAACAAACAATCGATCAGATTTACGAATGGTAGAGGTCCTTTGCAAATAGAACTTAAGACAACTTCTGATGTCAAGGGTATGCAAGGCCCTTTCCGCAGGGGATTGCGTGTTAGGAAAAAATGTTTTCAAGATGACTGGCTCGTTCAGGTGAAAATCCGAAGACACCTTCGGAATAAATTTAGGATTTGTGCGTAGCACCACAGAATTGGACGTGAATTGCAAGAATGGTGAATTTACGGTGAAAGCCTTAATGTCACTGACTCTTCTTGTTTAAGTCAATGCTAGCAGCAGAGAAACCTTCCAGGATAGAAATTTGAAATCCACTTTATGAATAGGTTCAAAGGGGTGGTGCATGAGCTGTGCTAATACCACATTAAGATGCCAGGATGGAGGAGGACGATGTACAGAAGGAAACATTCGAAACAGCCCCTTAAAAAACTGTTGCCTTATCCTCGATAAGTAGAGAGAATTGGACCCATCCTGTCGGAACCTTAAAAAAATGGCTGCAAGAAAAACCTTTAAAGTTGAATGAGAGAGGCCTGATCTTGCTAAGTGTAAGAAAAAAGGTAACATCTGCTCAGGTGTTGCGTGAATCGGGTGAACCTCAGTAGATTGATACCACATGTAGAATCTTTTCCATTGAAGTCTGTATGTCTTTATTATGGCAGGTTCCCGAGCGTTAACTAGAACTTCCTTGCAATCTGCAGGGATATTCAGATGAGCGAATTCAAGGTGCTCAGGCGCCAGGCAGCTAATTTCAGAGATGCAGGGTCCGGATGACAAATCTGACCATCCTGAATGGACAGGAGATTCGGTACTGGTCGAAACTGAATTGGATCGCACTCTGATAGGAGGAGAAGTTCGGTGAACCACAATTGGCGAGGCCACCTGGGAGCGATGAGAATTAGACGACAAGGTTCTCTCTTGATCTTCCGGAGAACTCTGGGAACCAACGGTATCGGAGTAAAGGCGTAAGCATATATTTGAGACCAGTTAATCGAAAACGCATTCCCCTGAGAATCCTTGTGGGGAAGCCAGCTTGCAAAGAATAGGCATTTGCTGTTCTTCTTGGTCGCAAAGAGGTCCAGATCGGGATCACCCCACTGTTGGAAGACTCGATCCACCGTCGGCTGATGTAGTTCCCATTTGTGCGTGAACACCATGGACCTGCTGAGGGAATCCGCCAGAACATTTGAAACTCCCGGCACGTGAACTGCCAAGAGATTGATTTTGTGCCGTATCGCCCAATCCCACATTTCGTGGGCTTCTTGAGAAAGAAGAGCCGATCTCGTTCCTCCCTGTTTGTTCAAGTAATGCATACTTGTAGTATTTTCTGTGCGAATCAGTACTGTGGCTCCTAGAATGACTGTCCGAAACGACTTCAGGGCTAAGAAGATGGCTCGTAGTTCTAGTAGATTGATATGCCACTTACATTGTTGAGGGCTCCATTTTCCGCTGACCGTTAGCCTTTGAAGATGTGCTCCCCAACCCTCGAGGGACGCGTCTGTGGTGATTGTAAAATTCGACGCTTCTTGAAGGAATGCACATCCCTTCTCAACATTTCTTTTTTGAGTCCACCAGAGGAAGGCCTCTCGCATTCGAGGAGTGACCTGAATAAGATCTTCGAATGATCCTGAGACCTGTAACCATTGCTGGTTGAGCTCTTTTTGTAGGGACTTCATCCTGAGGCGGCAGTTGGGTATCAAGGGGATGCAAGAAGAGACCATTCCCAGAAAGGACTTGGATTGTCGGACTGAAACTGACCTTTTTGATCTTAACTTGTGAGCCAGCTTGCGGATTCTTTGTTGTCTTTCATATGATACGAAGGCTTGAATTAATTGTGTGTCCAAAGTTGCCCCTAAGAACGTTTGCCTTTGCGAAGGAACAAGATGAGATTTGTCGAGGTTGATAGAGACCCAGCGACTGAAATAGAGACAGACATCTTTGGACATGGGCGTTTGTGTCTGAGAAAGAACTCTCCTTGATAAGGCAGTCGTCCAAGTAAGGAAATATTTGAATCCCTTCCAGACAGAGGTGCGCTGCTACTGGAGCTAGGACCTTCGTAAACACCCTGGGTGCAGATTGTAGTCCAAATGGAAGGACTTTGAACTGGAAGTCCCTGCCAGCCACCCTGAAACGCAAGAACTTTCTGTGCCTGGGGAGAATGGGAACGTGGAAGTACGCATCTTGAAAGACTAGGGTGGCTATGTGATCCCCTGCCAACAAAAGTTGAAGAATTTCTTGAAGGGTTAACATCCGAAATGACAATTTCTTTAGGTATTTGTTGAGGGATCGAAGATATAGAATGGGATGCCATTCTCCTGATTTTTTCTTTATTAGGAAAAACCTTGAATAAAATCCTGTTCCTCTCTGCAATTGAGGGACTTTTTCTATCGCTCCTTTTTGTATCATCATATTTATCTGGGAAAACAGCTCTATGAGATGAGCTGGAGGTGGGCCTCTTGTAGGGAAATTTGGAGGAAACTTTTCGAATTCTACAGCTTGGCCTTAGGATACAATGTCTAGGACCCACTTGTCCGATGTCATTGAGGACCAATTTGAGTAAAATTTTGAGATTCTTCCTCCAACCTTTACATGGGGCTGCAGCAAGAGCAATGGCAGGTGGCGATTCTCATTGTTTCTTGTTTGAATCTTTTCCGCGGTAGGAAGGCTTCCTTTTATTTTGAGAATAGGAAGTGTTGTGCTGACCATATGATTGATATCTTTGTGATTGGTAGCGCTGATTTCCTTGATATGATTTGTAGGATGTTTGTTGACTATAGTTTCCTCGATTAGAGAACGATCCACGTCCTTTCGCACACCGAAAGGGCGGCTTACGAAATTGCAAGGTACCAAGAGATCTGGCTGTTTCTTTGACTTTCTTGATGGTTTGCAGGGCTTCCTCTACTTGTGGGCCGAACAAAGCGTCTCCATGTCGAGTATCTTTGCCTGTACCTCCTGGCGAAACGAAGTAGCTTCAACCAGCCTTGCCTACGTAGAACAGCAGCACCCACAAGCTGTCTGAAACCTGTGGAAGCGACATCTACTGCCGAATCAATAATCTCCGAAGAGATTAGTTCCCCCTCTTGTAGTATCTTCAGAGTTTCAGCCTTTGACGGCTCTGGTAGCATATCGATATATGGTGAAATGTTTGACCACCTTTGTCGGTCGTACCGACCCAGAATGGCTAATGAATTGGCCGCACGGACTGTTGTTGCTGCCATGGTGGAGATTCTTTTTCCAATTGAGTCCAGCCGCCTGCCGTCCCTGTCAGGTGGGGCTGTGATCGGAGAAGATGGATTCCTAGCTCGTCTTTGAGCAGCCTGCACTATCACGGAGTTAGTTTTTGGGTGTCCTATGAGGCATGCTGGAGACTTGTCGGGCGCTTTATATTTCTTGTCCAGTTGGGACAAGACTGGAGGAATAGACGCAGGAGTTGACATTACTTTCAATCTCTCCTTCCATATAAAATCTATAATGGGAATCGCCCGTACTGGTTTTCTTTGCTGATCCTTAAAATCATACAGGAAGCATTCTTCCTTCTTTGTCTCCACAGGAATGAGGAATCTTTGAGTTGCTCTTTCCATGAGGAGGTGGAAGCCTCCAATATCCACTGGAGGAGAATCAGCAGGAGCCGGAGGTGATGGGAGAAGGGTTTTGGATTTGGTACTCATCCCACTCCGACAAAAGAGATCTCTCGCCTACTTCACCTTCCTCCGTATCTTCATCATCCGATGAATGTGCTTCAGGAGAATGATGCGAAGCCACTGGCAAAGGTGGTCTAGGAGACCGGAATTCTGAAGTGGAAGCTTGAGCAACCGGTGTAGGTGGCATGGACTCCGCCGATTCAGATGGCGGGAACCGGCGGTAATAGTCGTCTAGCATATGTTGAAGATTATTCAATAAAGCTATAGGTAATATCTGAGCTGTAGGGATATTATCAGGAGGTGAAGCCACAGGTTCAGGAGAAGGTTGGTCATCCTGATTATCTTCCTGGAACTTTATGAACAACTCCGAAGGGCTTCTAGCTGTTCAAAACCGGTCATCCACCTCAGAGTCCTCTTCACTTTCATCTGAATCCAGTAATTGTTCAGGAACCTGTAGAGGTACCTTATGTGGAGAAAGATGTAATGGAGATATGGGTTCAATCGTGGGACCACGTCTCTGCGACAAAGAAGGTGTCGTTGTAGACAGCGTAGATGTTAAGGCCGTAGACGGTGACCAGACTTGCAGCTCCGTGCAAGATGACAATTTTTGCATAGACGGGAGAGTCGTCGAAATGGAATCGTCACTGAAGGTGAAAACTTCGACGAGGAAGTGTCGGTCAAAGAAATCGTCTTCGACGACGAGGAGGGCTTCATCGCCGATGTGGTCTTCGTCGAAGATGTAGTTCTCGGTGACGAGCTCGCTGTCGACGAGGAAGTCGTCGATGAGGATTAAGTGGCCATCAACGAGGCTGTCGTCGATGAGATTTTTCTAGTCTTGGCCGTCGACGGAACGCCGACGACAGGTACTCTTTCGTCGACGAGATGGGTCTCACAGAAACGGAGACCAGCGTCAACGGGGATGACGCCGGTGACAATCATTTGAGGTTTAGGTGAGGAGAAGGTCACTGTCGATGTAGACGTTGCGTCGACGGGAATCTTTGTCGACGAAGCGGTCGTAGACGAGGTTGTCGAGGACGGGGGTCTTCTTCTGAGGGAGAATCTTCTCAGAAGTTGGCTTGGGAGGTAACATTTTAACTGACCTTCTCGGGGGCGTGGAAGGCAAAGGTTTGCCCTTGGCAGGTGGAGTAGCCTTCTTAGAAGTGGCGGGCCCTTCAGAACCCTTAGAGGGTTGTTGTTCCCTCAACACCTTGGCCCCAGGAAAAGACAAAACCTCTTCAGCAGCCCTCTTCCTAGAGGACACAGATGACCCAGAGGCAATACTTCCCACCTCAGAAACTGGATTGTCCTGATCTTTAAGCTTCTGTAGCCACAGAAGTAGATGGCCCTCTCTGTCCCTGAGGGTTTTCTGAGGGAAGGGCCTGCATGTCTTGCAGTCTCTCACCTGATGATCCGGGTATAGGCAATAGATGCATTTCTAGTGGGGATCTTCAGAGAAAAGCCGGAGCTTATCACAAGATTCACAAGGCCTGAATAAGGATTTCTTAGAAGACATCCCAAGAGTAGAAAATTCCTGAAGAATTGAGAAGAATTGAGCAGAGTTCTAGGAGACTCCCTTCACACGACATGCGGTAGAAAATCTGAGAGTCTGAGCCTCTGAGGAGAACATTCTGGTGGGTGCTGTCGCCTGATTGGCTGCAGTTTGGACTATGTATAAGGACTATGAGAGTCATAGATGTGGAACTTTTTCTTGGTAGCTTTGGGCTACTTTACTTCCTGGTTTTCACGTTACCGAAGTTTTTGGTTATTATGGACATATTTATTGCTTTTTTATATACCGTGGGACTCCCACTACGACGACGGGGAATGATTCAGGCATGTGAATCGATGAAAGACACCCCAATACTGGAGAAATCGAATTCTAGATTTTGTGGGCAGGAGAGTTTCTAATAGAATACACGATTCAGGCTTTTTTTCCCTCAAGTTAAACTCAATATCTCTCTGCTGCCTTCTTGACCATTTATTATACATCCCAATGTCATCAGGTGGTTATGGCCTAGATGGATATGTGTCAACAGTCTCTTCTGGAGAATCTGTTTTGAGATCCTGCCAATGTGTTTCTTGGTATACTGAAAACTCAGAACTCATGTACACCTTATCTTCCTCATCTTCATATAACATTTCCTCTTACTTCTCATGAGATTCAGGAGTTAAGGGTGTCTTGAAGTCTTCAATACTTTTCTCCCCGCCGTGCTCTGTTTTTGCCGAGCTCTTAGTAGGGATTCAATATAGTTTTACATTTTCATCGAAGTCCCTTTTTCTTTATTAAAGACTAGCCATTTCTTCTTCGAGCCTTCTCCTCTTCCTCTCAGACGCTTGTTGTACGGCATTGAGAATTCCTGTTTTTCTCTTCATCGTCGAAGAGTCTTTCGAAGGTGGTGCCGTTGGTGAACCATGCCCCTCTGATTTTGACCGCTCCTGTTTCGACGTCGATGAGACTTTTTCTCGACCGCCCTTCAACGTCTTGGATTTCTAAAAGTCTTTACCGCTGGGGTGTCCTTTTTGATGGATCAGAAGGTGCTCTTCTCCCTGTGCACAGCTGTGGCCGCTGAATGCTGAAGTTCCCTTCTAACTCTTAGACTCAACATTTCTGGACTCTTCTAAGTTCTTTGAGGACAATGGTTATCTTACCTCTTGAGAAGTCTTCTTGCCCCGTCGGGCCTCAACGTCCACTATCTGGATGTGGGTTTATGTCTCTCCTTCTGGTCCTCAGGCGACGTTCTTCTCCTAGTCATCTGAAAGGCCCAAGTATCACAGAGACGGTGGTGTATATTGACCCTGCACGTTGTAGTGGGATCTCCTCTGCCTCACTCACTCACCATCAGAGTTTTTGGGGTGAACACTGAGCACGCTTTGCAGTCATCACTTCGGTGGGTTACTAGCAGGCAGAGGTTGCATATCAAATGTTAACACTTCTGGGCAAACTTGTGATGGCCATTCTTAATGAACTGGAATGAATATGCTACTTACAAGTATGCATCTGTTCTTGGCATGTAGGGCTGCTAACATTCATATCTTTTGCATTAGATCGCCGCCTAGTGTTGGGTCCGGATGATCGCACATTGTTGTCCTGGAAGAGTCTTCGAAGTATCCTGAGATAGGTGGCTCCTCCCCTGGACTACAGTGCGCATGGGCATCGGCTCCATCCCCAGATTGTTTTTAGCCATTGTGGCAGAGATGGAGTGAAAAGTGTAAAGGATGTCCATGCTAATGATTGAATGCATGAGTATGTCTGCAGCTGCGACAGGCACCGGGGAGGAGGGTGGGCGATATGAATGTTAGCAGCCCTACATGCCAAGAACAGATGCATACTGGTAAGTAGCATATTCAGTTCGAGGCATGTGGGCTGCTAAATTCATATCTTTTGCATAGAATGTATAGCAGTCCCTCCATTAGCGGCGGTTGCCGGTGCCAGCTGCAGTAACCTGAAAAAGTGTCTTGAGAACAGCCTGCCCAACAGCTGCTTGCTGTTTGGAATGCACATCAACACAGTAGTGTTTTGTAAAGGTATGTGGTGTGACCCATGTGGCTGCTCTACAAATGTCTTCTAAAGGAATGTTCCCCAGGAAAGCCATGGATGCCCCCAATTTGCGTGTGGAGTGCGCCCTTGGGGGTATTGTTAAGGTGCGTTTAGCCTTTTGATAGCAGATCTGGATGCACTTAACAATCCATCTGGCTATTCCTGCTTTGTAAATAGGGTTGCCCTTGTGCAGTGGCGAGAAGGCAACAAAAAGTTGTTTTGTTTTCCTAAAGTGTTGTGTCCTGTCAATATAGTACATCAACGCCCTCCTAACGTCCAAAGTATGGAGCATTCTTTCCGCCACCGTTTGTGGGTTTTGGAAGAATGCAGGCAAGTCAATAGTTTGGTTGAGATGAAACTGTGACACCACCTTCGGAAGGAATTTGGGGTTAGTACGTAGTACCACCCTATTTGGATGAATTTGTATGAATGGCTCTTGGATTGTGAGCGCTTGCAGCTCACTGACACGTCTCAGTGAAGTGATAGCAATAAGGAAAGCCACTTTCCATGTTAGGAACTGGAGTCCACACGAGTGCAGTGGCTCAAAAGGTGGTCCCATCAGCCTGGTGAGGACCACATTGAGGTTCCAAACCGGAGCTGGCGGTGTTCTTGGGGGAATGACTCGTTTCAGACCTTCAAGGAAGGCCTTAATGGCAGGCACTCTGAAGACAGAGAGATGTTGCCTGTTCTGAAGATAAGCTGCTATGGCGGATAGATGTATCCGAATGGAAGTGTAGGCTAGATTGCACTTGTAAAGATGTAACAGATAGCAAATGATGTTAGGGATAGATGCATCTAGCGGGTTTATGTTATTGGCTGTACAGTGAATGACGAAACGCTTCCATTTCGCAGCATAGCATGCTCTGGTAGTCGGCTTCCTTGCCTCCTTGATGATGTCCATGCATTCTGGAGGCAGGTGAAGGTAGCCAAACTCTAGGACTTCAGGAGCCAGATCGCCAGGTTGAGCTGTTGCGGATCTGGATGCTGAATGTCTCCATGGTTCTGCGTCAAAAGCCTGGGCGTTAGGCGCAGCCTTTGATGCGGCACCACCGAGAGTTCCAGAAACGTGGTGTACCATGCTTGGCGTGCCCACGTTGGAGCAACTAGGATGAGGGTCATCGAGTGCTGCCTTAGTTTTCTTGCCACTAGCGGTATTAGAGGTGCTGGTGGAAAAGCGTACGCAAATTTGCCTGACCAGTTCATCCATATCGCATTCCCCTGCGACTGTGGGTGAGGGAACCTGGCGGCAAAGTGTTGGCATTTTGCGTTTTCGTTTGTGGCAAACAGGTCTATCTCCGGATGACCCCACTGCTGGAAGTACGGGCGGAGTACTGATGGATGTAACTCCCACTCGTGCATTTGATGGCTGTATCTGCTGAGCAGATCCGCCATCTGATTGTCCTTGCCCGGGAGGTGTTCTGCCATGAGGCAAATGTTCCTCTGAATGGCCCACTTCCACATGCTCTGAGCCAGATGAGACAGCTGCGGTGAGTGGGTGCCTCCCTGCTTTTGAATGTAGTACATCGCTGTCATGTTGTCCGTCCGGACTAACACCACTTTGTTGCACAGATGTACATTGAAGGACTTGAGCGCCATGAAGATCGCCATCAGTTCCAGATAGTTGATGTGCATCTTCTGTTGCTGCGTCGTCCATAGTCCCTGCACTGTGTAAGTGAGCAGATGAGCTCCCCATCCCTGGAGAGATGCGTCCGTAGTCAGGATAATCTGTGGCACTGGCTCTTGGAACAGTCGGCCCTTGCAAAGGTTGTGTGGATTCCACCAATGCAGAGAGTTGTACGCCCGACTGGTAACCAACACTAGGTCTGTCAATTGTCCCTGAGCCTGTGTCCACTGATTTGCTAAGCACTCCTGGAGCGGACGCATATGTAACCTTGCGTGAGGGACTATGAAGATGCAGGAGGCCATCATGCCAATCAACTGCATGAATACTCTTGCTGGAAGCGAGTGTTGTGGTCTGAACCTTTGGATTAGAGACAGCATGCTGTCTATCCTGACCTTGTTTGGCTGAGCCATGGCTGTCAGGGTATTTATCGTCGCGCCCAGAAACTGCCGCACATGTGCTGGTTGAAGGTGCGACCTTGGGTAGTTCAGCGAGAAGCCCAGATTGTGAAGGAGGTGAATGGTAGTCGACATGTCCGCGGCGCACTGTTGTTCCGACTTGGCTTGAACGAGCCAGTCGTCTAGGTAGGGGTAGACATGGATGTTCTGCCTCCTGAGGTGCGCCGCAACCGTTGCCAGACACTTGGTAAATACTCTTGGTGCGGTGGTCACTCCGAAGGGTAGGACTTTGAACTGATAATGCCTGCCTTGGATAGTGAACCTGAGATACTTCCTGTGGGACGGGTGTAGTGGTATGTGGAAATAAGCATCCTTGAGGTCTAAGGTTGCCAAGAAGTCCCCTTGGTTCAGCAAGGAAAGAATCTGTTGCAGTGTAAGCATATGGAAATGTTCTGATAGTATATACAGGTTGAGGGGACGCAGATCTAGAATGGGTCTGAGAGATCCGTCCTTCTTTGGAATAAGTAAGTACAGGGAATAGACCCCTGTGCCTTCCTCCTCCACTGGCACGAGCTCGATTGCGCCTTTTTGCAGCATCACCACTACTTCTTGCTGCAATAAGTGCAAGTGCTCTGCGGACATAGGCCGTTGCCTTGGTGGAATGTTGGGTGGAGTGGACTTTAACTCTAGACAATAACCGTACTGGACAAGTTGTCGTACCCACCTGTCTGTGGTGATGTTTGTCCAGACTGGCAGGAACTGCTGGAGTCTCCCCCCGACAGGTGTTAAATGGTCGGGGGGCAGTGACAGAGAGTCACTGTTTGTTTGGCGCAGAGGAACGGGAGTTGTTGTTTCCTCTGCCACGTCCTCTGGTGCTGTTTCCTCGATAACCCCCTTTATTCTGCTTGGGGTACGAGGACTGTGCTCCACCTCTAGTGAACTGTGATTGTTGACCCATCTGTCCTCGGGTGACTCCACGTGCACCTGAGCGACGAAAAGTGTTGCCCCGGAAATGTTGTGACTGAAGGGCCCCCATAGACTTAGCTGTTTCGTTGTCTTTCTTAATCTTTTCGAGGGTGGTGTCAACATCGGGACCAAACAGTCTATCAGGATTGACGGGCTGATTGAGTATGGTCGTTTGAATGTCTGGCTTAAACCCTGATATGCGTAGCCACGCCTGTCGTCTCAGCATGACGCTAGTGTTAACAGCCCTAGCTGCTGTGTCTGCGGCATCAAGTGCACACTTTATTGCTGCGTTGGAGATGAGTTTTCCCTCCTCAATAAGCAGTGTGGCACTCTCTTGAAACTGCGTAGGCAGGTGTTGTAAAAGTTGCTCTAGGGTGTCGTAATGCGCCCTATCATAACGTGCCAATAGTGCCTGTGTGTTCGCAATACGCCAGAAATTGGCAGCCTGCGCAGCTACTCTTTTGCCCCCTGCCTCAAGCACTTTAGACTCCTTGTCTGGGGGAGGAGCTTCACCCGTTGTCTGGGAGTTTGCCCGTTTGCGTGCATTTGCGACCACAAGAGAGTCTAGTGGCAACTGTCCCCGAATGTATGCAGGGTCTGCAGGTGCTGGTCTGTATTTCTTCTCAATGCGTGGATTGACCACCCTCGCCCTGGTAGGCTCTTTGAAGATTTCCGCAGCATGCTTAAGGACACCTTTGAGCATAGGAAGTGTCTTGACTGTCCTTTCAGAGACTGAAAAAGTGTCAAACAGAAAATCTTCCTCTACTGGGTCAGCATGCATGTCCACATCATGATTAGCAGCTGCCCGTTCAATGAGTGCATGAAATCCGGCAGAGTCTTCTGTTGGGGATGCACGTGCACTGAAAGGCTGTGAGTCTTGTCCCACATTTTGGATTCCTTGGTCACCTATGTCGTCATAGGAATCCTGTTGTGCATCGGGCTCATTGATGGGGAAAGTGTACTGGTCATCTTGTCCATATTCTTCTCCCTCAGAGTGGTCAGGGGAAGGTGTTGGGCTCCTTCTAGGAGGAGGCTGGATAGGGTCGATCAGGGCTGGAGTGTCCTGTGCAAGCCTTTTCTTTTTAAGTGGGATAACATAGGAGTCCACTGGCAGGGAAGTGATCTTCCTCTTGTAAAGGGTCAACTTGCCCGTGTCCGCTTCGATAAAGCGTTCCGAGTCGTCTCCTGAGTCGACCCAATACTCCAGCAGGCGTGGCCGAGTCCGATGTCTTTGGCGCCGTTTTTGGCGCAAAGGCCTTTGGTGCCTCCTTTGGCGGCAGAATGAAGAGAAGTTTGCCAGTAGGCTTTACTGGCATGTCCATCGTCTTCTGGTGCGACGGCGCCGGAGCCGACGTCGCAGAAGCCTTATCCCGTATTCTTTGAAGTGAAGTGGCGATGAGGGATGCGTCACTCACAGCGGCACTTGGCACCGACGAGGAGGACTTCACCTTGCCTTCGGTTCCGACGTCTTGTGGGCCCTTCGGAACCTTAGACGTCGATGCTGCAGCTGTAGACACAGAGTCCTTGGACCGATGTGCTGAGCCTCCGCCCTTCGATCCGTGTGATTTTGCCGACTCCGTCTCAACTACGCGTCCGACTAACGACGTCCCCGTTGGTACCGGAGTCTTGTCGCTGACTTTGGCGGACTTTGACGGCGTCGTCTCTGTCGACCCGTGCCGGACGACTTTCTTAGAGGAGGCCTCCTCTGCGGACGACTTCGGCACTGTCGGTGCGACAGTTTTCTTCGACTTCTGTGGACCGGAGGCCGACGGAGTCGATGAGGTAGCAGGCTTTGGTGGTTTTGGTTGAACGACCGCCATCTTAGGTGCACTCGAAGCCGTTAGTTTCGGTTTCGTTTTCGGGTCGGCCATTTTAGGAGCAGTCGATACCGAAGGTTTCAGTTTCGGTTTCGATACGGGCTGCGTAGCAAGTATGTCCGTGGCCGGGCCTGAAGGCGGGGCCGTGGCTTGCGGTACAGGGTCTTGGGTAAGGCCGAGTGGCGATCCCGTGACCCGAGCCTGATCCGCATAAGTTTTGGGGCATAGCTCATCCCCCGAGCTATCTTCCGCGGCCCCATAAACTTCTTCGACGTCCCCTACCTCGTCGACGTATTCAAGGCCTTGATCCACGACCCCGTCGTCGTCTTCCGGATCTGCCTCGACCTCCGTCGCGGGCGGTGAGATTTCAAGATGATGGCTTAGGCCCTCTTCTTCCTGGTCGCCGAAGATGTTATCTGGAGCCGGGGCCGCTTGTCTGGCCTCAAGGCGCACCGCGCGCCGAAGCTTGAGCGTCTTCTTCGACCTGAATCTGGAGCAGGCCATGCAGCTGTCCTCGTCATGGTCTGGCGAGAGGCATTTGTTACAGACCGGGTGCACGTCGATATGTGGGTATTTGGACCCACAGACGGGACAGTATTTAAACGGGCTCCGCTCCATGTTGAAAAGTTGTGGTCGTGTTGCGATGAGAAGGCCTCGATGTCCGAAGAGTGATACGACTCCGCAGATTCCGACTCAAAGAGACGGAAGAACTCGAGACCGTACGCAAACAATACCGACGTAATGAAACGAAGGCCTTTTGGCCTTAAAGAAGCTAGTTTTCTCGGTTCCGACAGAGAGACGTCGAGACCGCATCCGAACCCAATGGCGGAAAAAAACAATCTGGGGATGGAGCCGATGCCCATGCGCACTGTAGTCCAGGGGAGGAGCCACCTATCTCAGGATACTTCGAAGACTCTTCCAGGACAACAATGTGCGATCATCCGGACCCAACACTAGGCGGCGATCTAATGCAAAAGATATGAATTTAGCAGCCCACATGCCTCGAACCAGTGTTTTCTCCATCATCACCCACAGGGAGCCCCCTGTCCATGCACTCTGAAGATTTGTCGAAGAGGGCCCTCACTTCTCTGTAAATACTTCTCTGGTACCTCTACTAATGCCCCCTTCTCTCCGGCTGACTTCCGATAAGGTCTTTTCTATTTTTCGAGAAATTGCTCTTCCAATTGTAGGAGCTCCTTCAGGGTACGTCCAAACCCAATGGCAGAATAAAAATCTTAAGATGGTGACCAAAGGTGGGAGCTTCAGGAGGAAGCATGACGACGTCACCAGGGAACAACAAATGGAGGTATGTGGACCAACAACAAAGAGTAGAATGACAAAAAGGTTTTTAGAAATATTCCAGACCCAACCACTAGATGAATAATGCACAGCATGTGAATCCCAAAAAGGCTTGCACTGCAAAAAAGTGGTGTGTCATCTGGCAAACGGCAAACAACTCAACCCATGGAAAATGACTGGCTGTTTTGATAACATCAGGTACCACTACTCACCTGTCCTGCGATGGGCTTCTTACAGGCTCCACAAACACCTTTGGCAACAGTTGCTACCCCAAGTTTGTTCAAGTCAGACTGCAAACTTCCCAACATGTTGTCCAGTTGACTTCCAGGTTTTGGGGGTGCAGATGGAGGGGAGCCACTACCAGCTTTCCCTTGGGCCATAAACTGAAATAGACAAAGGGCTGCAAATGAACTATTACAAAACCAGACATTCTTGTACAAGCAAGAGTCAAATATGAAGAATAAATATCATGTTTTATGCACCCAGAGCTCTCATTATTAGACTATTCTTTCCATACAGTGATGACATCAACGGCTTCAGTGTGTGAAAGGGGATGAAAACAATTTAACCTACTAGTCAATATACATTTCTTACTTGGCAAATATCCGACTTTGGTCTATGTAAATGTAAATGTAAATGTCGGAATTTGTAAAGCGCACAGCTACCTCCACCGGAGGTGTCCCGGCGCTGTCCGTATACCGCTTAGGAACCCTTCCTGGCTTTCCTGGGAAATGTCCACTCCTGGGCACCCCCCAGGTGCAGCCAGGCATCCCAGCGCTTTTGGGGCCGTTGTGGAGACTAAGCAAGCTATTGCCCAGAGTTGCAGCGTGGGACCCATGATCAGAACAGGTACTGAGGCGAGAATATCCAGTCAGGGGAATTAATGAGTCGGAGACCCGCCGAGGCAGGAATCGAACCCTGGTCCCTGGCCAGAGCTCTGCATCAAGGTCTGCCTGCTCTAACCATTGAGCCACACCCATGACAACAAATCTAACAAAACCATCTGCATTGTACCAATTTCATTCTGAATAATCCATTGAAAGAGCTAGTGCCCAGTCTACAACTTAATTATCAAGCATAATACCAATCCACACAAAATACTCATGAGATCTGATACCAACATGTGTTTGGCTTCTCCCACAAGAAGTGCTCATTGGTGGGAGAGTTTGGTCTAAAGGACTGTACAACAAGTGTTCATCCTCGAATGGAGCCCACTGTAACGGAGCCCGAGGCCCAGCAGGAGGCTATAAAAGGATATACAAACAGGGAAAATAAGTTGCACATAAAAGAAATTGGAGACACAGCAAGAGAGTAACAATAGCTGCTCCGGTCCTTTTCCGAATGCAAGTTAGAGGGATATGGAACAGTCCGGTAGACATTCAATTTTAGCCAACAGTATAGAAAATGCCTGCCCATGTAGCAGTGCTTGTAGGCTGAGGACATTCACATGCATCCCTAAGTGAGGTCTAGAATACCCATGCTGTATCCAAAAGTAACAAAAGATGTAAAAATAAACTCCTCAATGCTGCAGCCAACAGGAGATACATTTCTTCTTCAACAGCAAGGTACTTGTAGTATGTAATGTACCTTGGATGAATTGCAGCAGTTCAGACAAATGAAAACGCTGACTTCCAACTAAAAATGTAAGAATAGGTCCACCATAGCAAAGAATGCCATAGTAGCAGGAATGTAGTAAGTCATGCCAAAGAAACTGCTTATTTAATGGAATCCAAATCAAACCTAACACCACCAACTTTACATGCATGGCAAGAGGCCCAGAGGGACAGAACCCCTTGCCACCAAATTCTAACCATCCTGCCAAAGCATCCAGTGCATTAGATTTAGCACGTCATGACAAATAGTCAAACTCTATTTTTTGATCAACCAGAGCCAATGACAAAAGCACACAACAAAAACTACCAATCTTATCTGAACGGCAACAGGAATCCTCAGAATAGCCCACCATGGCAAACAAATCAGCCTTATTTCTATGTTGACAGGTCACAAAGAGACAGCACACCATGCCAAAAACATTGGTCATACTAATTATATAGGCAAAACTAACCAAACAAACAGCACAACATGCAACCTCACATCCTGTGCAACAGGAAGAACAGAACTAGCAAAGAACACTAACCAAGGAATGTCAATCTTTAAAGGAATGTTGTATTTTCATGGTAAACTGGTCCATAAGTACACCACCGTAAGACACAATAAGTAATTCATATTTGCCTAGCATGTCAAGCCACAAACACACCATGCAAAAACCATTAACCACTATTCCAACGGAAACCAACTACAAAACATCATGCTGAGATGGGGTTCCTGCCTTTTCAGGTGGAGAGGGACCGAGAGGTGGACGAGTAGTATATGGACCAGTCCGTCTGACCATGGGTGGAGTCCAGATAATCTGTAAGTAAAAGCACAACTTTGATAGCAAGTGGTTTACGATTGCGGTGGGGCAACAAAGGGGTTAAATACCTCATAAGTCACAGAGGTTTAAATACATTTGCTGGCCAGGAACTTCCACTGGTAGTTCATCATCATTCTTACAACATAGGCATCAGTGGTGCCCAAAATCTTCAGCAGAGAATTTGTAGGCTACAAAAGGACCTACTGAGCTACCCACACTTCGTGAAATTGTACCAAAACAAACCAAACTGGAGGAAAAGATGCCTGCCTGCAATGGAGGGAACAATGGATCCTCGTCAGTCTGGCAACCAACAGAAACCTGTGCTTTGGGAGCAGATCGAGTTCTTGTCGTTGGAGTTTGGATTCCAGTGGGAGTTGTGGCAGTAGACCGATTCTGAAATCGTGGCTGTTCCGGTAGAGAAGCACACAACATGGCAAGCTCCTGGTAATCATCAGCAGAGGTTTCCCACTGAAAGAGGTGATGAGGCGGCTGGGAGGGTAAGGGAGGAGATGGGATAGGAGGTGGGAGGAGGGTTGGTGGAGCATAAGGGAGTGGAGGAGGTGGGGGAGGTGGCGGGGGTGGATAAGGTGCTGGCTCTTTTATGTGGCCAAACCCAGAAAGCATTTCATGGCGTTTCATTGGTGGAGAGGGAGGGACTGCAATACTTCTCCTCTGAGGGAGGGGAGATTCTGGAGGAATAATTATCTAAAGAGAGAGAGAGAAAAAAGAGGTATGAAACAACAAAAAACAGACTAGAGCTTGTGAAATCAAACAGGCACAGAACAGGATATCAATGCCTGACTGGCACTTGATGGAAAAACTCCTTTAATCCACATTTCTTCAATATCATTTACAATCAACCGCAGGACAGACAGAGCACATCCCATGCCATCTTCTCTACCTTCTCTATCTGCTGTCCACCTTCCCGCTGCTTCTTAGGGGGCCTGGATGTAATAATCACCCCTTCAGTCAGCCAATCATCGTCCTGGCTCTTCCAGTGCTCTTGTTTACCAATCCCCAGTTTGCCGTGGAGCTCTTCTATGAGCCGATCCTGGGACACAGTCTTATGGAATATGGCCGGACCAAGTTTGCGTCTAGGAGACAGGTCACGAGTCATGGGGTGCACGTTTGGAGTCTCTTTTGTCCTCTTGATTAAAGTTTTCATCTGGATGACAAGGTAAAAGTTTCACCATACACGCATTCATGGCAATGCAACTCAATGCAAACCACTGGCAAAAAAATCAAAACCGAGCCGGAGCATGACCACAAAGAGAGCAGAAGGGGTAGCTCATTTGAAAAGCCACCCAGAGGAAGCTGTAGCCTACTTTAACTTTGATCATGCAGCTAAAAACGCCATGACAGCACAGGCCTCAACTCCATGCAGAAGATGCAATTTAGCATTTGCAGAAAATGGTAGAGGATCAAAGATGGAGTCACCATGTGTCAAGTAACACTGTTGGGAAGGACTACATTACTTTATAAAAGATGGGGAAAGGGGCAATGTTATAAGGGGTTTAGGCACAACAAAAATCTCTCACGGGATTCACTGCATCTCCTCTCCACTTCTGTACCTTTCGACACCCGCACAGTACAACAAATATTACTGGGCAGGTGTAAAAATAAATGTTTCAATATCTACTCTTACTGCTCTATTCACAGGGTCGAGTACATGCAAACATGCACAAGAAATTAGGACCCTCGAATGGGTAGCACAGATGACACACGTGATGCAATGGCCTTTGATGTTAGACAGAGCACTGCAAGCAAGCAGTACAAGACAACTCCTGAATCACAAAGCCAAGCTACTGCTAAAGATGCAGCTTTCACAGCCATGCTGGAAGATGGGGGGCACATTCAACAAACAACCACCTTCGACCCCTCTAACTATATTCTCACTGCACACATCCCCAGTGCCTGCCTGGCGCGATGCTGAAATTCTTTCCACAGGCTGGAGCTCAGACACAGGGAGCAACTCTAGCTCTTCTTTTCCAACATTATCAGAAGAATCGGGGGATGCGGTTGAGCTTCGGTGTTGGTCTCTTTCATCATCTGTTCCTTTACCGCTGTCTTCCTTAGGTACCTGTCCTCTGCAGCTATTGCCCTCTGATGGTGCTGCTTCAGTCTCAGATTTGGCTTCTTGCTCAGCCCCCCATTTTGGCCATGTTTCTGGGGAACACTGATCATGCTCCGGTTCCATTATGGCTTTGGTATCAGGAAAGATCTCTTTCCGATCTGTGGATATCAACAGAGGTTCATCTATTTCTACCAAATTGTGGTCCTGCTTGGCCTCCTTTTCTGGCTCTGGTAACCAAAGCTGCTCAATCATAGCTTCTGTGATTCCATTTTCTGAGAAAGAATGGACTGTGCTTTCAGTAAATGTAGGCAGTTGTGGCAATGTATCAGAAAAAGGCTTTTCCACTTGCATGGGGCTGAGATAGCTTGATACAGATGTGGCACTGATCTCCGTGGTGTGGTCTCCCTGGACATGGTTGCCCATTTCTTCGCCTTTAGCACATCTCCGATTTTGAATCTGGTTGTCCGAAGATAATTTATGGTTCTCCACCTGGATGGAGTGGGGAATACCCCCATTGTGGATCCAGTTCTCATGTGAACTAAATGAGAACAGAGAGACAGACTTTGCTGGAGAGATGCCAGAGAGAGTGGTCTGAATGGTTCCTGATCCTCCTTCCCTACCAATGTGCAATGGTTGTGGAGTGGAGGTAGATCCTTGGACAACAAAACCAGAGCCATCCTCATCGATACGAAGAATTGGAAAGGAGCTAAAATTTAACAGAGGCGGGGAGTCTCTGCAAGGAGCATGCCGAGAGGTGTGGGCACTGTGCGACTTTGAATGATCTGAGCATGGTGAATCTCTTGGAAGTCCTGGCGAAGGAGGCTCAGACACTAAGGACAAGGTCGAACATGTCTGCATAGGAGGAAAAAAGAAATGGATGGAAAGAGGGGATGAGGCGAGGGGAAACTAATACTTTGCAACGCCTATATAATTTTATAGCAACCTCACATTAAAGCTTCAGAGCAACAGAACTAAAACTAAATCACACAGTTGTCATACTACGACAGAGTGAATACATTAGTCCTACCTGAATTAAAACACAGTTTGAGCAGCACTTCCGATAAGCTCATTTGAGTGCCAAACTGGTATGTGCACACATCCTCCATGTTAGAATTTCCATTCATGCGACCTACATGGATCCATACTGCCATAGACCAGTGATGTGACACATGGTATCACCCTCTCACAACCAACATACACCCATCCAGACCAGCAACACCTGACAGAAAGAGTCCAGCAGACTTACAAATACTTGGGAGTAATAATGGTAATGTATGAAAGCGTAACATATGTTAAACACCTGGTTGGGCAAACTTACTCAAAACTGCAGCCTAAGCATTTCTGTTTGCACAACCAATGATACTGCTTTAAAATGTTAATTGTAGCCAACCTTCTGTTTATTCTTCCATCCCTCTCTCACAACCACTTCCTACAAGAACATGAATGCTTGTGACACCACTTCAGTACACTTATTTATGGAGCAATGTATTGCAACGTCTTCAATGATCATAAAGTACAATTACTGCATCATTGTTTATATTTAGGCTGTCCGGTTTTAGGTTTATACCCATAACAACTGATAAACCCCCGCCCGAAAGGAAAATAGCCCTCCCCAGGGTAAACATATAAACACTGAAAATACACGTGCAGAACCACAAACCTAATGCAATTCAAAGAAAGGAAAAGGAGAGTGAAAGAGTATTTTTTTTCCTTCATGCAGGGGCCAACAAAATGTAACTTTGTTATACAGCAACAAGAAAGACTGGGTTAACATTATTCTGCTTGAAATTTGTTGTTAAGGGATGTCACTAAAATACTATTTCTTCTTCCTTTTGCTATTTCCAGTTTTGTAGTTTTTGGTCTAAAGATGCAGGGTTTAGAAGCATGTTTTAAGGCTTATTTAATGATTTTATAAACTATAGAGAATCAGGAAACATCAAAATCAAATTTGACATTTTGGCTGCGTTTGACTCTTTCACTGATCGGTGAAATGGCTGGTTGCATAAGAATCTTTCCCAATATGTGCCATTACATTTACCTACAGAGAATGTGTAAAAACCCTTGATACATCAGCTCCCAGTTTCTAGTGAGTCAGTATTGATTAGTAGGTGAATTGCCAACACCACAATGTCTCGGTTTGTTGATGTGAGTGTTGTAATGTGCTGGGCCCAAGCTGGCGGTTTGAATGGTTTTGTGTGTGTGGTGCATGAAAGGTACAACCTGTAAAGTAGATGGCTTAACAGGCTCAAGAGATGTGAGCCACTGGTTCAGTCTTTCTAACTTTAAATTTCCGTATTACCAGTAATTTCTATATTTAAATTTGTTAAATATTTTGTTAATAACATTTAAATGTTTTACTTTTCACTCACCATCAAGCCAAATTCAACCAGTAAGTGTGTGTACTTGAATAGTATATGGTGGTGCATTAAAATTTGTCTTCTCTTTCTTTCTCTTCCAGGGTGTACATTCCTGCAAACTCTCTAGCCAAAGTGGTGATATGTTCACTGAAACTTGAGAGGGAATTCTAGATGGATAGCAATGTTGTGATTCTGTCGAATCAGTTGGCAGCAGTTGAACATCTCTATGTCGATCATAGCTTATTACTTAAAGTCAATGGAATAAGAGGCGTCAACTGTTTTGACGTTGTGCGGTCTTTCTCCAAGAGCCTTGACTGCGACCCCCTAGTCGTCGCTGATTTCTTGGCCGTCGATGGTGACAGACGACGATACCAGTCTCAACTAAAGTATTCTGATTGCCAAAGAAGATTGGATTTTTTTCTTTAAGAAATACTGTTCTCTGTATTCTGGATACTGAGACTGATAGACAAGATGTTGTTTAAAAGAGTTTTAAACTGATTTTCTGACAATAATGTCAAAACAGCAGAGCTCCAGAAACCTAACAGTAGGAGCAGGAAAACATGAACTGATCTAACGGTCAGCTGTGAGGCATTATGGGATACAGGGGGTACTGTGAGCCCCTTAAAGGCAATGTGCCAGTTTTCTGTATTATTCTTCGAATTTAGCCTCATGGTTAAAAGGGTCTTCTATTTCCTCTCTCTTTTAAATAAAGGTTTGTGGAAGACATATAGTAAATTTTTAATTAATGGCATGAATTTCTTGTTTGTGTAACTATTAAAATGAAAAATAAATGTAATCTGGCCATTCTTCTCCCTCTATAGGCTGCAGATATAAATGAAAAACCCAAAGGTTACAGGGACATTATAGTTGGGCTCAGGTTTCATTTGCACAAAACCAGTGAAATTCAGCAGTTATAGTTAGCTGAGCTAATTATAACCCATGCCCCCACAATGCACTGCTAACGACCTCACATATTACATCACTCATGACATGGTCAGTGACATCACTGATGACATCACTTATGACTTATCAAATGACACCATCCACAAAAATCACTAACGCACCCACTCACATCTCCACAGAACCTTTAATAAACCCACTCCCACACAACCACTCACAAACCGATTCACAGACCCATATCAGTACTTACATAATCACTCATTGAATCATAGATCATAGATCTACACACACATCCGCTCTCAAACATACACCCACTCAATAATAGTCACTGACCTCCACTCTTACGGCCACTCACACACAGAGTCAGTTTCCCATAGAGCTACTTACATACTTCCTCACCCTTACAGTCAATCACACACCCACTTACTTACTCATACAGATACTAACACATACTCACTCACCTATACAGTCGCTGACACAAGCACACACTCACCCATACAGTCACTCATACCCCATCACTCACCTATACTGCCTTTTGCATACCCAGTTACTCACCCATATACCACTGACACATTCACTCACTCACACAGCCACACACACTTACCCACAGACCCCCCTCACACAGCACTCACTAACACATACAGCCACTAACTCACCCACTCATTCCTCCGTACAGGCAGTCATACACCCCCTCACCCATCCACACAGACACTCAGAAACCCATACAGGTACTCAGACAACCAATCACTTACCCACAAAGCCACTCACGTACCCACTCATACAGCCACTTAGACACCAACTGACCGACAGATACAGACAGTCACACAAACAGTCACACAACCATACAATCACTGAGACACCTAATCAGTCACACGCCAACTGAATCATCCATACAGACACTCATACATCCACTGATTCACCAATACACCTTGGTGTATATATATTTAACACTCAAACTTTTGTAAAACACTCCCAGTCACTGCGTGATGTCATGAGCGATGTCACAGACCATGTCATGAGTTATGTAATACGTGAGGTCAGAAGCAGTGCATTCCCAGGCAACATACCCAGATGCACTTCTAGACACAGTTTCAAACCTGATAACAATACACTCCAACCTATGCATTCTGGGTGACCTTAACATTTGGTTTGATAAACCCAACATGACCCATCCAAAAACTATAATCACCGGCCTAGACGCATTGAACCTGCATCAGATTGTCCACAATCCGACAAACACCGCTGGACATATCCTAGATGTCATTTTTGCTAATACTGAACTAGTTACCTTTCAAACTATAACTCTAGTCACATGGTCAGACCACCACTTGCTTGCCTTCCAACATAAAACAAAGCTAAGCGACTCACCTAAAACTACCTTACATCCATCCACCTATCGGCCGTGGAACAATTTGGAACACTTGGAAACACAATAAACATCCAGTACAAATCTGGAAAGCATAAATTATGTTCAAAATCTATGAGTGGCTACAGGAAGCTTTTGACATCCTGATACTACTCAAAACCACAAAACAGAAAAAAAGCGCCTTGGAGAAACATAGAAATAAAAGACATAAAACAACAAATTAGAAAGCTGCAACATACCTGGCTCAAAACAAACGCCAAACAAGACAAACTTCACCTACAGAAAATTAACAGATTATATAAGTCGGCTATCAAAAAAGCTAAGAAAAGGTACTATTCAGACGAAATTCAAAACGCTAAATGTGCAAATAAAGAATTCTATAAAATACTCAATGAATTTCGCAAACCAAATTGCCTAGAATGAACTCATCCTGTTACTCAAGATTTTACAGACAAACTGGCAAATCATTACACGGACAAAGCAGACACATTGGAATCGTACTTAAAACAGAAACAAAGCACCAGCACTAACCCTTGTACAAAACAACAATCCAAGAATGCTCTAATCAAGCCTCTCCGTTCCTTCCAACACATCTCACACGATGAATTTATGGACCTGGTCGAAGCAAGCAGGCCTGCCGGCAGCCCTTCTGACCCCTGCCCGCCACAAACTTTCAAGAGAACTCTTTTAACAACCTCTGCTGCCACTCCAGTAAGAAGAATGATCGTTTCCTTAACTACTGGAATATTTCCAGAAGAACTCAAAAAGTCATACATACGCCCTTTACTGAAGAAAACAAACTTGGACCCGCTGAACCCTGACAACTACAGACCCATTACAAATGGACCTTTCCTGGTAGAAAGAGCAGCGTTCGCCCAGATGTCACAATTCATCGAAGAGAATGACATACTTTCAGACTTCCACACAGGATTCCGTCCGGGAAGAGGCACTGAATCTGCCCTCCTTACCATCTGGGATGACCTAAAGAATACAGTTGACCGCAACGGGGTTGCTGCGCTACTACTCTTGGACCACTCAGCTGCCTTTGACAGGGTTGACCATGGCACTCTGAAACAAAGACTCTATGAAGCCGGCATAGAGGGAGCTGCTTTAGACTGGATAGCGTCCTACCTTCGAAACAGAACTCATGTCATCCATACCCTACCTTTTCTGTCCAAACCATCCTCCACAAAAGCAGGGTCACTCAAGGTTCTATCATCTCGCCCATGCTTTTCAACAGCTACATGAAGTCATTACCAATACTGATCAATAAATGTCACCTCACGTGCTATAACTATGCAGATGACCTGCAAATACTCCTTCAACTGGAATGCCCCAAAGACATTGGAAAATCACCCGTTTTCAGCTTCCTCATAACCGTGGATCAGTGGATGACCTGGAGCCATCTCAAATTGAATGCTTCAAAAACTGAAATACTCATGTGTGGCGATTGGAAACATTACAACCCGCTTGCTTCATGGCCTGATGAACTGGGATCACTCCCTAAAGTATCGAAGAAAGTAAGAAATCTCGGAATGACCATGGACTCCAAGCTGTCGATGAATGCCCAAGTGGATAAATTAGCAAGATCAAGCTTTGCTACTAAAACAAAGCTGCAACAAATTTTCCCTCATTTGGGATTTCCAAACAAAGTCCAAGCTTCTTCTGTCCAAAATCGATTACGCCAATAGCCTCTACCACGGATCACCTTTAACGACCATGAAAAAACTACAACCGATTCAGAACTCAGCTGCCAGACTACTTTTGCATATCAAACCGCAAGACCACATCTCCCCTGCCTTGAAAGCCCTGCATTGGTTACCGGTTGCCAGAAGATCCACGTTCAAGCTGCTTTGTATCACCCACAAAGCAATACATGGAATGGGACCGCTCTTCATCAGGATTAAAATCACCAAACACATTCAACAAAGAAACCTCTGCTCTAAAGGAGCATCTCGCCTCAAAATCCAACCATACAAGAAAAAAAACATGGGTGGCACATCCTTCTCTGTTCAAGCAGCCAAACTATGGAACTTTTTACCCCCCAACATAAGGTCCACCGACAACCACCTTGTCTTCAGAAAACTACTCAAGATTTGGCTCTTCCCCACATAACCACCATATGCAAACAGAAATTTACAGCATATCCCTCTGTATACAAGCATTTTTTATTCACAATAGATATGTACCTATCTCTGTGTATTACTTTGTATAAACATGTAAAATAATTATGTTGTTGAGAGAAAAAATAATAAATAAATAAAAATCATCTTTGTACTACATGTACATACTTCCATTGTGCATCTATGTACCTTCCATGTACTTGGATCTGTGTGTCTTACTTTTCTCCTGAAAAAGCATATCCAAAGCACTACCCTATTTCTCATCCTGTGCCTCTATCAATATCTTTAATCTACATATACTTACCTCCTTTATGTATCTATATACTTTCAATATAATTATGGATCTATATGTTTATCACTTTCTTCTAACTTAGCATTTCCAATGCACTACCCTATTTCTCAGCCTAAACCTATACCCTATTTCTCAGCCTATACTTCGCTCAATATATCTTCTAGCCCAACCTTCTGACTTATCTCAAAGTTCTTCTACTCCTTCCAATGCACAACCCTATCTCTCATCCTATACATCTATCAATATATCCTCTACATCCACTCGCTCATTTATCCCAAACCCCATACCACTACTTTGATTGCCAAAATAACCCTTTCTAGACTCTCTCCTACTCTACCCCTCCTTGCATCATCTGACAGCTCTTTTACTATACCGATCCCCTAAAACAAACCTTTCTAAACTCTTTCCTCTGAGTCCTCCCCTCCAAAACTCCTTTTTACACATCCAAAAGCCTCCTCCTATTGCTAAGACCTAAAAAAATATATATATATAATAATAATCTTTCACTCTTTTATCCCCCCACTATCCTTTTCAATCGAAATTAACAGACTAACATGTTCACTTCTCAAATTCCATATTAAACTATACTAATATACTGCCCAAATAACTGAATAACATATCCACTACTAAAATGACTTCATATTTTTTTTTACTATACTAATTTTCAACAGTAATCCTTTATGGGTTCCGGAGTGGCGTGCTACTCGCCAGAAAAGCGATTCAACCCCATCAGGGGTAACAAGTGCTATATGAATGCAAATCTTTCTTCCCCTTTTATCCCTCTGCTATCCTTCTCACTCCAAGTAACTGACTAATATCCACCACTGAAATTACTTCATATTTCATCATATTAATTCACCACTAAATCTTTGTAGGCTTCCTGAATAGCGTGCGTCAACAAGCGCTATATAAATACCAGGGGAATGTAAATGAGGAATGGACCACCAAAATAGAGTCATGGTACCGACATATCAATGACCTTTTTTTGGTCTGGAGGGGTTCCGTAAATGAGGCAGAGCAATACATCGCATATCACAACAGAAATGATGTCAACCTGCGATTCTCAGGTGAGGTTAGTTTAGTGGCAGTAATCTAGCTTGATCTGAGTTGAGATTATAGATGGAAAGGTCACCACAGCTGTGTTTAGGAAACCCACAGCTGGGAACAGCAGGCTTCACGCGTCAAGCAGTCACCCTCGAAAACTGAAAAACAGTATTCCCTATGGGGAGCTTTTGAGATTAAAGCGGAACTGCTCTAGGAAGTGTGATTTCGAGACAGAATCTCAAGCAAGTATAGATCGTTTCCTAGCTAGGGGCTATAATCTATGCCTCTTAGAAAGTACACTGAGGAGAGTTGAATCGCTTTCTCGAAAAGATGTGCTAGAACAGAAAAAGTCTATAGAGGAGAATGGAAAGTTTCGGATGATAACTATATTCTCCGAAGATGCAGACACACTGAGATATATAATGAGAAAAAACTGGCATGTGTTACAAACTGACACCATTATAGGTAAAGATGTTCCAGCTGCACCATTAATCACATTTAGGAAGGCACGTTCACTAAAAGATAGTCTGGTGCATAGTCATCTGGATGCCATTCCGGTCCGACAGGGAACCCTAAATGAAATGAAAGGATTCTATCCCTGCGGCAGGTGCAAGGCTTGCGCCTTCAGCAGAAGGGTGTTAACCTATGAAGTCAAGGGCTTAAAAGTTGGTAAAAGGATTAACAAATTCATGACCTGCCAAACGACACATTCGGTATATTGTTTAAAGTGCCCATGTGGACTGAGGTACATAGGGAGCACTATACACAGTGTCAAAATGAGAGTGCTCGAGCATATGCGTGCCATTGCAAATAAGGACTTCAATTATCCGGTGGCAAGTCGTTTTGCCATACAACATAAAAGTGACAGGGATCTGTTACAATACTTTAGTATAGACTGTGTGCCTTTGAATTCTATAGGAGGCAATAGAGTACTCAAGCTAAGGAGACTCAAGTCCCGCTATATTGTGGACCTGCAGACAAAGTCTCCAATTGGATTAAATAGTGGGGAAGAATTGACAATACATTTGGGAAATTAACAAATTTGTATTAAGGATGTGGCTGCTTTTTCGAGAAGAAGTATCTGTATAAATGAACTTGTTAGGAAAGATTTAGATATGTGAATAGACTACACATGGGTCTCTCTCTTTCTTTTTCTCTTCTCTTTTTCCCTTTTTCTTTTTATTGGACATGAACCGCATGATGTGATGGCCGATACATGGCATAATGTAACATGGAGCAGAGGACAATGCGTGCAACCAGCTGTTAATGGTCGCAAATGCCGATACACGGCAAGATTAATTCGTCTTTCAAATCACAGAAACAATGTAAAATTGTAAAACTCGATTCTGGGCTATAATCTATATGGCTTGTCTTTTGTTTGCCTGTGGTTAAATTAGGACGATGAGAGATGCCTACTCCTTTTTAAAAATGGCGCGCGCCATGTAACTCTTTTCGCTGGCTTGTTCTGTTGCCATGACAATATGCATTACGCTTTAAAAAGTCGCCTCGCTATGTGTAGCGCTAACACTGAAGAAGGAATTTCTCAGAAACGCGTTTGTTTACCTGAAGATTAAAACTCTGCTGGAATAAAGCCCAGCGAGTGCCGCTTTTCTTTCTTTTGTGGATACAAGAGGATGTTGGAGCATGCATGTTTACACGGCGCACTACCGTGAAGCGGCACCAGACTCTCGAGTGACTCGCGCTTAGTGCAACTCGAAGCATGATATATATATATATATATATATAGATATATATATATATATATATATATATATATATATGTGTGTCTGTGTGTATGTAATAAAACAATTCAGAACAGAAATGGAATTGAGATTGGATAAATATGAAAATAAAATTGAAGAAAGGAAGGAAACAAATTCAGGTGTGATAAAAGATTATGAGGTTGGAACTATCTTTACATTTGTTAAAAGATTTGAGACGCTCAAACAAATGAAAATTCAAGTTGGTAATGAATCGCATACAACAATAAGCAAATAAGATACTGATGCCAGTGAGGGGGAAGGAATCCCCCTTGGATCAAGGAAAGAAAAATGCTACTTACCAGTATGCATCTGTTCTTGGCATCTAGAGATGTAGATTCGTATACTTGTGCATAGATCGCCATCTGGTGTTGGGCTCGGATATTTGCACTTTGTTTTTGTCTTGTTAGTCTTTGTAGTCATGAGGTTGAAGACTCCTCCTTAGGACGATAGTGCGCATGGGCATCGACTCCATCTCCAGATTGATTTGCCATGGAGGGTTATGATGGAGTTAGTATGAAGTAGAGAAGGATGTCCATGTGTAATGTATCTAAGTAAGATAGTACTGGAACAGATAGAGGTATCCAGGGAGGCAGGTAGTCATATATGAATCTACAGCTCTACATGCCAAGAACAGATGCATACTGGTAAATACCAGTTTCCGTTCGAGACATATGAGCTGTAGATTGTATGCGTGTGTATAGACAATACAGCAGTTACCTCCTTAGCGGTGGCTACCTGTATCTGTTGCAGTGGTTAGAAAAAGTGTTCTTAATGCACAAGTTACTACTTGTGTAATGATATATCTGTAAGAGACATTAGTTAGTGATAGATTCCTTACCTTAGAATATCTGGATCCGGAAAGTTTTTGGTCAGCAGTACTCCTGCACGTCGGTAGGTGGCGTCGTGCGGTACCAAGGCCGTCACAACGTCACAGAGACTACTTAGGCGCCACCCATGCGCGCTGATGTCAGTTCTATACACGACTTTCAGCGCCAGGAATGCAGAGCCATGCAAGAAAATGACCACTGGTGCCATGAAACTAGGGCCCTGAAAGGGATGATCTTAACCCTAGAAATCAGTTTGCAGAACGGTGAGGATGGGTGGGGCGGTAAGGAATCTATCACTAACTAATGTCTCTTACAGATATATCATTACACAAGTAGTAACTTGTGCATTTGAAAGAGACACGTTAGTGATAGATTCCTTACCTTAGAATAGATACCCCAGCAATAACAACCTCGGTGGTGGGTCTGCGAACAAAATTACACCAGAAAGTAACAGAGAACATAACGGCCAAAGAAGCAGTCTCTCCGGACTTGACTGTCATGGCAGTAATGCTTGGTAAATGTGTACAACGAGGCCTACGTAGCTGCCTGACAAATGTCCTGCAAGGGAACGCCGCGTCCCAAGGCAGTAGTGGCTGCAGTCGCTCTGGTAGAATGGGCACGCAGCCCCACAGGAGGCTCCTTCTTAGCCAACGAGTAACATGCTTTGATGCACAGAACGACCCACCGAGAGATGGTCTGTTTGTGCAGGGCCCAACCTTTTTGGGCGCCCACCTAGCCATCAACAAGCTGGTCATCCACCCGGAACTGTTGTGTGTGCTTCAGATAGAACGAAAGCGCATGATTTGGGTCCAGACGGTGGAGCCTCTCTTCCTCTTTTGAGGGACGTGGAGGCGGAAAGAAGGTGGGCAAAGTGATGGTCTGCCCGATGTGGCATGGCGTGACAACCTTTGGCAAGAAAGGAGGACGGGTCCTTAAAACCACCTTGCTCGTATTAACAGAAAGGAAAGGAGGTTTAAAAGAAAGAGCCTGGAGCTCACTCACTCTTCTGGCAGAGGTGATCGCTACCAGCAAAGCAGTCTTTAGAGTGAGAAGACGTAAAGGACAGTTATGAAGGGGCTCTAAGGGAGCGCACATCAGATAGGTCAAGAAAAGATTTAAGTCCCATTGAGGTATTATGAAAGGCACAGGAGTAAACATGTGTGTAATGCCTTTCAGGAAACGGTTAACAACCAGGGACTTAAAAAAAGAAGGCTGATCTGAAAGCCTTAGAAAGGCGGAGATGGCCGAAAGAAAACCTTTGATAGTGCCCAGAGCAGAGCCCTGCTGTGCCAAGGATAGTAGGAACAGAAGGACCTCAGAAAGAGGGGCAGGAAGGGGATCCACAGCCTTCGCTATGCACCATGCCATGAATTTGTGCCACCTGCAGCCGTATACCGTCTTAATGGAGGGATGCTGGCTGCCAGAATTACATCACCGACTTCGGGAGGAAGATCGAAAGCTGTCAACTGTCGCCGCTCAATCTCCATGCATGGAGGTGGAGGCAGTACAGGTTCGGGTGGAGGACCGTCCTCTGCTGCTGCGACAGACGATCCTCCCGAAGAGGCAGTCGGATCGGGGGATCGATCGCCATGTTAAGTAGCTCGGGATACCAGTATCTTCATGCCCAATCCGGAGCCACAAGGATGACTTGGGCCCGGTCATGCCGAATCTTCTTCAGCACTCTGGGCAGAAGTGGTATAGGCGGAAAGGCGTACAACAGACCGCAGCTCCACTCGCGACGCAAAGCGTCGCTGAGCAAGTTCCGCCTTGGAAATTCCAATGCACAGAACTGATGACATTGCGCGTTCTCTTCGGTGCCGAATAGATCTAACTAAAGATCTTCCCACTGCAGAAAGAGAACTTGCGCCACTTCCGAGTTCAGACGCCATTCGTGATCCATCAAGCACCGGCGGCTGAGTCAGTCTGCCCTGGCGTTCAGAGAACCCGCCAGGTGTTGAACCACCAAGGTAATGCCTTGATGTTCCAGCCATGTCCAGAGACACAGAGCCTCCTGACATAGGGTCCACGACCCCACCCCGTTTGTTGCAATACCACATGGCGGTGGTGTTGTCCGTGAACACCTGCACTACACTTCCCCAGACAGAGGGAAGGAATGCCTTCGGTGCAAGTCGGATCGCCCGAAGCTCCAAAAGATTCGCCGGAAACCAGAGACCTCTGATCTCTGCCTCTCCCAAGTGGCCACCCCATCCCCGGAGGGACGCATCCGTCACCATTGTGTGCTCTGGTTGGGGAAGGGAGAGGGATCTGCTTTTGACCCAATCATGTTTTGTAAGCCTCCACTGCAATTGTCATGCAGTGCTCTCTGAGATCTAGACATGATCGGACAGGTTGCCCTGATGCTGTGCCCACTGAAACTTTAGGTCCCACTGCAGAGCCCGTATATGCCACCTGGCATGTTGAACTAGCAGGATGCAGAAGGCCCTCAAGCCCAGGAGCCGGAGGGTCATCCTGACTGAAACCCGGGATAGAGGCTGAAAGATCGAAATCCTAGCCTGAATATCCCGGACTCGCTGCTCGGGAGAATAAACCCAAAACTGCGTCGAATCCAGAACCGCTCCGATGAAGGGGGGCTTCTGAGAAGGACACAGGTGCGACTTCGGCACGTTGATGGAGAACCCCAGCAAATGCAGGAGGTTAGCCGTAGTCTGAAGGTGGGTGACGACTGCCTGGAGCGAGCCCGCCTTCAACAACCAGTCGTCGAGGTAGGGGAAGACTGACACCCCTGACCTGTGCAGATGAGCGGCGACCACCGCCATCACTTTCGTGAACACCCGAGTGCGCTCGCAAGGCCGAAGGGGAGCACGGCAAACTGAAGATGCTCCTGCCCTACCGTGAACCGCAGGTAACGCCGGTGGGCCGTCAGGACGGGGATGTTAAAATAGGAGTCCTGCAAGTCCAATGCTACCATCCAGTCTCCAGGTTCGAGGGCAGCCAAGACCTGAGCCAGAGTCAACATCTTGAACTTCTCCTTCTGGAGGAAGCGATTGACGTTCCGGATGTCCAAGATGGGGCACAGGCCCCCTTCCTACACCTTGGGGATCAGAAAGTAGTGGGAATAACAACCACAGCCTACTTCTGGCCCAGGAACGCGCTCGATGGCCCCCTTGGCCAAGAGGTCCGTGACTTCCTGTTGGAGAAGCGGAAAGTGATCCTCCGACATGTTGTGGAACTGAGGTGGCATGGCTGGGACAGACTTAAAGGGAAGGGAGTAGCCCCTTCGGATGATTTGCAGCACCTACCTGTCGGAAGTGACAGAGTGCCAGTGGGGGAGGTGATGTTGAATCCTGCTGGCTTCCGGCATGGGGTGCACCGCAAAGCTTTGACTAAGAAGGCTTTGAGGCGGATGCTGTGAGAGCGGAGGTGGACTGACCCGCACGCTGGCCCCTGTGGCACCACGGCTGCCAACACGCCCACGCTGAGGTTGGTTCTGCACAGGCTTCTGGCTAAACAAACGTGTAGGGGCGCCCCTTCCGTGGCCATGAAAGGTAGACGTGGCCAGGTGTGTGGTGGAGAGACCGAAGAACTTGGCCGTAGCCCGAGTGTCCTTGAAACGCTCCAGCGCACTATCTGCCTTACCGCCAAACAGGCGAGTCCCATCAAAAGGCATGTCCATGAGGGAACTCTGGACATCCCCCGAAAACCCCGTGGACCGCAGCCAGGCATGGCGACACAAGGCCATCGTCGTGGAGCCCAAAGAGTCTGCGGTGTCCAGCCCAGACTGAATGGCGAACTTTGCGGCAACCATCCCCTCCGCAACAGCTTGGGAAATTACAGCCCGAACCTCCTCCGGGCACTGGGGCAGAGTTTGCGCAACTGTGTCCCACACAGCGTGAGAGTAGCGGCCCAAGAAGCATGCGGTGTTGACCGACCGCAGCCCTAGGCTGGCAGAGGAAAACAACTTTTGACCAAACTGCTCCAGCTTTTTTGATTCCTTATCCGGCAGAGCAGTAGGGAATGCACTTAGGGAAGTGGAGGTCTGAATGACCAAGCTCTCCGGGGTCGGATGATTCGTTAAAAAGGCAGGGTCACCAGGTGCCGGGCGAGGACGCCTGGCCACGTTTTTATCCACAGGAACCCCTGTGGCTGGTCTAGACCAGGTGCCCATCAAAACATCTGCTAAGGCCTCATTGAACGGAAGCAGAGGTTCCATAGAACTTGTCGCCGGATGAAGCACTTCAATAAGGAGGTTCGTCTTGAGAGTAACAGTTGGCAGATAAAGGTCAAGAGCCTCAGCTGCCCTACTTAGCACCACAGTGTATGTGGCGCCTTCCCCCATGACAGCAGAGGAGACACAAACCCAGGCTCAGAGGAGAGGTCAAGTCCACCTGCATCCTCAGAGTCCTCCGCCCACTTATGTTCGGACTCGCACTGCCGTGCCAGAACGTCCTCCGTCTCCTCCCAGTCATCCCCCTCCTCCACGGCCCGAGGCACAGGCTGCAGCGGCGGGGGAGGCACAGGGGAAAAGAAATGCTCCAACGGCACCGGGAACTGCGCCGGGGATGGTGCCGATCCGGCTCCAGGTCCCAATTAGGGTCCGAAGCTGGTGCAAAATTGCCCGAAAACTCAGGCAAGGGCGGAGGTGGGATGAACGGAACCCATTGCAGCGCTGGAGCTGCCGGCGAAGGACCCTGCAGTGCCAGGGCTGGAGCCTCCGCCGGCGGAGGACCTTACGGCACCGGGGCTGGAGGCGGAGCTGGTGGCAAGCAAGGGCCCTCAATAGGGACCGCGGGGCCCGAAATCGGGAGCCCTAAGCCTGAATAGGCGGTCCATGGCGGTAAGGAAATCTTGAACCTGGGCCAGAGTCGCAGACGGACCCGGGTAGGGCGGGTAGGCCGCGGGGAATGACCCCTGGCCCCCTCGTCCGGAGACCGACCGACGCTTCTTCGACTTTTTCTTGTGACGTCTCTTACCCAATTCCAAGGGTGAAGACTTGGAACCCGAGGAGCGATCATGATGGCTCCGCAGTCGGTCCCTCGAGCGACCCCTGGCCCTCGAACGGCGCGTAGATGACTGCTGGGCCTCTAGCAGCTTTCAGGACCGCTCCCGCAAAGCCTTCGGAGCCATGACCAGACAGTCGGAACATGACCTGGAGTCACGGTCTTGCTCCAGACAGTAGAGACAGACGCCATGGGGGTTGGCCAACAACATCGTACGGCGGCAGGCCCCGCAGTATTTCAACCCAGGCATCCCTACGTGGCACTAGGAGTCAAAGACTCAAAAGCAGTAGAGACAAAAAGTCTCAAAAAAGTTAGTCAAAAAGTGTCTACGATACGTGCTCTAACCAGATCTGCGCTTGCTGGCGCGGAAAAAGAAAGAACTGATGTCAGCGCGCATGGGTGGCGCCCAAGTAGTCTCCGTGACGTCATCTCGGCACTTATGACACCAGCGACGGATGCGGAGCCGCACAACGCCACCAACCGACGCGCAAGGGTACTTCTGGCGAAAAACTTTCCGGATCCAGTCTGACGCCTGGGGATATTCTAAGGTAAGGAATCCATCACTAACGTGTCTCTTTCAGATACAGCCTGGCCCACACTAGCTTATTTGCTTGCACATCTTCACAATAGTGTTTTGTGAAAGTGTGCGGTGTAGACCAAGTTGCTGCTTTGCAGATATCATCTAGGGAAATGTTTCCTAAGAATGCCATAGATGGTCCTAGTTTGCGTGTGGAATGAGTTCTAGGGGGAAAGGTTAGTGTGCTTTTTGCTTTAAGACAGCATATTTGGATGCATTTAACAATCCACCTTGCGATACTCGCTTTGGAAATGGGATTGCCCTTATGAGGTGGGGAGAAAGCCACAAAGAGTTGCTTAGTTGTCCTAAAGGATTTTGTCCTTTCAATGTAGTAAAGTGTGGTTCTTTTAACGTCTAACGCGTGAAGAGCCCATTGTGCCACTGAGTCTGGTTGTGGGAAAAAGATTAGTGAGTTCAACAGACTGGTTAAGATGGAAGGCTGAAACGACTTTAGGCAGAAATTTTGGGTTAAGCCTAAGAACCACTTTGTTATGATGGATTTGTAAAAATCATTCTTGTATGATTAATGCCTGGAGTTCACTATCTCTTCTGAGAGATGTGATAGCGGCTAGGAAAGCTACTTTCCAAGTGAGGAATTGTGATTCGGATTTGTGCAGAGGTTCAAAAGGGGGAGCCATGAGTCTGGTAAGAATAATATTTAAATTCCATACTGGAGAGGTTGGAGGTCTAGGTGGAATTATTCTTTTAAGTCCTTCCATAAATGCTTTATTAGCAGGTACTCTAAACAAAGACAAGTGTTGTCTGTTTTGGAGATAAGCTGCTATTGCCGAGAGATGTAGTATTATGGATATATACGCTAGGTTACATTGTTGTAGGTGTAAGAGAGAACATATAATTTTTTAAATAGAAGCATCTAGCGGATTGATTTTGTTATTTGTACAGTAAATTACAAATCGTTTCCCATTTGCAGCGTAACATGCTCTTGTGGTAGGACGTCTAGCCTCCTTAATGATGTTCATGCAGTCTGGTGGGAGATTAAGGTAACAAAACCTAAAGACTTCAGGAGCCATATCACAAGGTTGAGTTGATTGAGATCTGGATGCCTTATCTCTCCATGGTTCTGGGTGAGTAGCTTGAGTGAGAGGCGCAGTTTTTGGTGAGGAACTACTGATAGTTCCAAGAGGGTTGTGAACCATGGTTGTCGGGCCCATGTTGAAGCAACCAGAATCATTGTGAGGAAATGTTGTTTGAGCTTCTGAACCACTAACTGAATTAGTGGCAGAGGTGGAAAATCGTAAGCAAATTTGCCTGCCCGTTCATCTATGGTGCATTGCCTTTGGACAGGGGGTGTGGATACCTGGACGCGAAGCTTCTGCATTTTGTGTTTTGATGTGTGGCGAACAGATCTATTTGTGGCCCCACATGTGAAAAAAATGGAAGAACTTGAGGATGAAGTTCCCATTCATGGATCTGCGGTGTCTGACGACTGAGCAGATCTGCAATCTGATTGTGTAGCCCTGGGAGGTGTTCTGCAAGCAGATATATGTTTTGCGGAATGGCCCATCTCCATATGCTTTGAGCTAGGTGTGAAAGCTGAACAGAGTGTGTCCCCCCGTGTTTCTGTATGTAGTACATTGCTGTCATGTGGTCTGTAAGGACCAGGACAGCTTAGCCTACCAGATGGAGTTGAAAGGATTTGAATGCCAGAAAAAATGACAGTAGTTCCAGATAATTTATGTGGTATTGTTTTTGTTGAGGGGTCCATATACCCTGAATGGTATAGTTTTGAAGACAAGCTCCCCAGCCGGTGAGCAATGAGTCTGCTGTTAGCACTATCTGTGGAACCGTGTCAAGGAACGGCCACCCCTTGGAAAGGTTTTGTGTATTTCACCATTGCAGAGAGCGATGTGTGCGCCTGTCCACCAACACCAGATCTATTAGCAGACCTTGAGCCTGGTAAGGGACCCATCTGGAGTCTTGCATAAGAGACCATGAGAATGCTAGAGGCCATCATCCCGATCAACTGCATGAACGCTCGAGCTGGTAATGAGTGTTGAGGCTGAAATTTGGATATTAGAGTTTGCATACTGCTTATCCTGAGAGGGTTGGGGTATGCTAAGGCTTTTGAAGTGTCTATTGTAGCTCCTAGGTATTGTTGTGTGTTGGACGGTTGGAGGTGGGATTTGGGAATATTCACCGTGAAGCCAAAGTTGTGAAGCAGCTGGATTGTTTTGTGTGTGTGTGTTGCACACAGCTGCTGTGTGATTTAGCTTTTATGAGCCAGTCGTCCAGATAAGGGAACACGTGAATGTGTTGTCTTCGTAAGTGAGCTGCCACTAATTGCGAGGCACTTGGTTAAGACTCTGGGTGCTGTAGTCACACTGAAGGGAAGGTCTTTGAAAAGTGTTGACCCTCTACCACGAGCCTGAGATATTTTCCGTGAGCGGGGGGAATGGGAATATGAAAGCAGGCGTCCTTTAGATCTAGAGTGGAGAGAAAGTCGCCTTGTTGAAGCAGTGGGAGCACCTGTTGGGGAGAATGACCATGTGGAAGTGGTCTGACTGAATGTAGAGGTTTAACGGTCTGAGGTCCGATATTGGCCTGAGAGAGCTGGAGTTTTTTGGAATTAGAAAGTAGAGGGAGCGGACAACTAGGCTCTTTACACTTCACCATGGCGCAAATCCCACAGGAAACTCTGGGGCTCTCTTGACTCACTAGAGCTTTGCTATGACCCTCCTTAAATTCTTTGATCTGCAATATATTCATAGTGCCTCAGTCTTCGGTCAATGTCAATCCACCCTGACTTAGCTTTGCTCTGCTGTCACTGGACCAATAAATACCAATAATTGGCAAGTGGCTAGACTAGCTGGTCACCTTTATTTCCTTATTGTGCTTATTCTTTCTCCCTTCTTGTATTTTATAATTTCTTATAAGTTGTTGCTGAGCTGACGCGGTTTTCTCATCTCAGTGCAACATGGTCTCACTTTCATTCTTTATGCTACAGTTATATACTGGAACCATCATACAATGTTTTCCTCTACACGGTGTGCTTATACCTTGCTTGTCAGCTCTGTAACCTTGGTATTTGTATTGTATTGTGTCTGTGTTAATAAATAAAGAGGATTTGAATACAAAAAAAAGAAAGTAGAGGGAGTAAACTCCTGTGCCTTGATGATGTAAGGGGACTGGTTCTATTGCACCTTTTTGTAATATAGAGAGGACCCCTTGTTTGAGGAGTTATGTGTTCCTGGGACATTGGACGATTTCTGGGAGGGATGTTTGGGGAGTAGAGTTGAGTTCCAGGCAATAACCATACTGGATAATTTGTCTTACCCACTTGTCTGTTGTGACAGAATTCCAGACAGGTAGGAACTGTGAGAGGCGTCCCCCGACATGAGTGGAATTATTGGGGAGAGGTGAAGGAAAGTCACTGCTTGGTGGTAGGGGAGTTGCGGGTATTGTTACCCTTACCATTGTTGCCTCTGTACCCTCCACAAAAGTAACCTCTGGAGGAATTGTTTTGATTGTGGTTCTTGTTTGAATCTGGAGATTCGGAGCCAAGCATGCCTGCGTATAAAATGCTGGTATTAACACCATCAATGCTACAGCAATTTCCCCTCAGCGCTGGCACTGATTGATTCCCATTGTTCATGACGAGCTCAGCTCGTCTTGAGCACACGAGCAGTGTACTACATGACGAGCTGAGCTCGTCATGAGCATGGAAGGGGTTAATAGCACGAGAGGCAGTATCAGCTGCATCAAGCGCACATTTGATGGACGTATTTGTTATTAATTTTCCTGCCTGTAGAAGGTCAATAGCTTTGTCTTTAAATTGGTAAGGAAGATGTTGCATTAGCTTTTAAAGCTCATCATAGTGAGCTCTGTCATATCCAGCCAACAAAGCTTAGGCATTGGCAATCAGCCAATGATTTGCAGCCTGTGATGCAATGCGTTTTCCAGATGCGTCTGAGTTTGGAATCCTTATCAGGAGGAGGGGTGTCGCCTGTGGCTTTGTGAATTTGCTCTCTTGCATGCTTTAGACACTACAAGAGAATCTAAAGGGACCTGACCTTTAATGTACACTGGGTCATTGGGAGCTGCTTTATATTTTTTGTCTACCTTGGTGTTAAATATCCTGGCTCTGACGGGGTCCTTAAAAACTTCTGGTACATGTTTTACCATGCCTTTTAACATTGGCAGTGTGTGTGTGGACTTTTGTGTGGGTGTAAATATTTCCAGTAAAAAGTCTTCTGTAACTGTACCCTGTGGTACTGAGCAGCTCTGTTAATGAGTTGCGCAAACCCAATATTGTCATCCAGAGGGATAGAGGTCCGGGTCACTGTGTGGGTCGGGATCTGATTTGTAATCATCCCAAGGATCTGGATTGTGTGGAATGGTATGTGCGTCATCATCTTTATCTGGATCTCCATCCCCAACCTCAAAAGTATAATCATCTTCATCATCTTGTAGTTGGGGTCAAAATGTATGTTGTGGGCAGTGTGCTGGAGAAATTAGCAGATTTGGATCAGCTGGAGAAGGAGAGCGAGGTGGAGTAGTGTTAGTGCCCATTTCGTTTCGCTTCATGGTAATTTCAGGGTCTTCTGAAGTGTCCAATTTTCTCTTTTTAGGAGGCTTGGTGACAACTTTGCCAGTCTCTGGGTCAAGGTAGAGAGTCTTGTTTTGGATCCGAAAAATCTGTTGGAATCTGGTGTACAGGTACAATGTCTTTTGTCGGTGCCGAAGACTTAGGGTCAGAATGTTGTTTAGCCTGTGTGTCTGAAGCTTTCTGTGGGGTCTTGGACTCCTTAGCTTTTGGTATAGGAGTTTGTGGCTCCAAGCGTTTTTCTGCTCCGAAGATTTGTTCGGTTCCGAACATTTTTTCCGTTCCGGATGCTTGTCTTTTGTTTGTTTTGGCGCCGAAGATTTCAGCGTCGATGTTTTTTGTGCCGCTGAAGAAGGGCGTGGCACTTCCTTGGTTTTAGACTTTGGTGCAGACGGTGATTTTTCGGCACCGGAATGGGGTTGGCTCGATCCAGAGCCGGAAAGCTTTTCTTTCATCGCCGGGCCCAAGGGCATAGCATTTGAAACGTGTTGCCGGTGTCGACTTGAGCCAGAGAGCAAAGGTGTTATCGGAGCCTCAGGTTTGGTTTTGGTTGGGAGAAGGGTTTTGGAACTCACAGACCGATGAACCGGAGTGACTTCCTGGTCTTCGACGTCGAAGTCATCGGCTTCGGAGATGGAGATCTTTTCTTCATCAGCTTGTTGTTCCAGCTGGAGATTGGGATCTGCTCCAAAGATGTCCGGAATCGAGCTGCTTCCACAAGACGTTTTGTGACGTCGAGCCCGTTGGTCACGGATGGTTTTCTTCGACCTGAAAGATTAACAGGACTCGCAGTTCTTGTCTTTGTGCTTCGGGGAGAGGCAGAGGTTACAAACCTTGTGTAAGTCCATGTGTGCTAACTTAGCACCACACCCGGGGCATTTCTTGAAAGGAGTCCTTTCCACTGACTGCTGGCGTGGTCGGCGTGAATAGGCCCAATGCCCATGCGTACTATCCTCCTAAGGAGGAGTCACCTACCTCGTGACTACAAAGACTTCCAAGACAAAAACAAAGTGCAAACATCCGAGCCCAACACCAGATGGCTACAGCTCATATGCCTTGAACACTACTTTTTTTTAGAAGAGATTAAATTACTATATATAGATCAGAGACCAGGAAGAGGCAGAGGCAAGGGGAGAGGTTGTGGAAGGGGGCAAGAAAAGGGGAAGATCAATAAGTCGTAAAAGGGAAGGAGAAAAAGGGAAGGAAATAAACTAACAAAAATACCCATCGCAATCGCCAGAAGAAATGAAAAATGTATACAAATCAAGAGCGGAGAACAATATCATCATCAATCTGTCGGGTTTAATTTTAGATCAAGATCAAATTAATCTCTGGAACAAGGGACTGACTTTCTGCCCTGAGAAGCACTATGATTATGTAGAAACAAAAATTGACATATATAAGAAAATTTAAACTAGCAACATTCTTTGCCAGGAAGGATATAAAACCATACATAAAAAGGAGAACATTCCAGAAACAAATTTGCTCATTGAACAAATAATAGACTTAATAACTTATGAATTAATATTGAATCTACAGGATGATGGAGCCACAGAAACTCAGATTCTAAGAGAGTTGGATATTAATACGCTAGGACATGGATGTACACAATTAAAAAGTAAATCAAAATTCTGACCTGTTAACCCCCAGTAATAGATTTGGCACATATCATGATTTAGTCATATCAGATATGGAAAAGTTGAGAAACAACTTACAAAGAAACAAATAAAATACAACTTGTGCAGGAAGAAAAGCACTTGACGATCACTGGAAGAATGATAAGATTGAAATTAAACCAGCAGACAAGGGAGGCAATATAGCGATTATACATGAAGGAGGCCAAAAGGCAATTGATGGTTAAATGATCTCCTAAAAATTGAAATCAAATACAATCAATTAACTTACAACAACCTAAACCAAAACATAAAGAGATGGCACGAGGAAGAAATAATACATGAGGAAGCCAAATTTCTACAAAATGAAAATCTGATTTCAACTATATATTTTCTTCTGAAAATCATTAAACATTGCTTAATCCGCCAGGGAGACCTATAATTTTTATCTGTGGGTCTCTTTATGAAAATGTTTCGATGTAAGTGGATTTCATTGCACCTATAGTGACCATTAAACTCTTACATTAAGGATGCATGTGATTTAAAAGAATTCTTGTGGACACTGATTGGCAAGATGGAATATTTTTAGTCAATTTTGATGTAGTATCACTATATACCTCCATAAATCATGACTTGGGTTTAAAAGCAATCAAGTACTTCTATTCTCAAATAAATATCCAATGTTTAACACATTCAGAACTTTTGATGGAGATGACCGTCTCAAACATGCAGGACAGCAAAGGAAGTTTCCTTCCCTGCGAGCAATGCAAATCTCACCATGGGATGGTGGGAGAAAACCATGGCTTGGGGAGAAGGGAACAAACAATACAATGAAAAAATTAATTTGTGGCTACGTTTCATAGAGGATCAATTCATAATCTAGAACAGCACCAAAGAAGAATTTATGGATTATTTCACGAAGTTTAATCAAAACGATGAGGGCCTGTCGTTTACCTGTAACATCAGTGTAACATCGGTGCAATTTTTAGATCTAAATGTATATATAGAAGATAATCAAATTAAAACAGTTTATCGAACACCAACAGCAACAAACCGTTTGTTACATGGATCTAGTTTTCATCCTAAATCATTGAAAAGAAGTATTCCATTCAAAAATTCTTAAGAATGAGACGGAATCGTTCTGATGACAAAGAACCTGAACTGAAATTAACAGAAACAGAATCAAAATTCATTCAAAGAGGCTACAAAATGTTGGATATAAAACATGGAAAAATGCATGCAAAAGCAATTCCACAAACTCAAGCCCTGATCAATAATGCGAGAAAACTGTGACGGGACAAGGAAGATCAAACGATAAGGATGATTTAAACTTTTAGCAAGGAAAATGATAACATTATTAAAATCATGAATACATATTGGGATATCCTTAAAAAAAGATCCAGACATTGGAGAGAAACTTGGCAATAGAGTGAATGTTTTATATCAAAAGGTTCCATCTCTTAAGGATAAATTACATTTTGCAAGATCGAGAACTAAGTCCTGGCTAACCAAATATCAAAAGGCCTTCACAAAATGCGACAAGTGCAAGGCGTGTAGCATTGGAAGGAACATAAAACAGCTTGTTGGTTTCAAAGGCAAAACCTTCACCATTAATGACAAAATCACATGTGACACAAGCCAGGTAGAGTATCTGATCGAATGTGGCCTGAAATATATAGGCAAAAGACACACAGATGGACGGAATGCAGAGCAAATGAAACATTCATCACCAGTCAAAAGATATGGGCTAAATCCATTTTTGTTTTGCTTACCATGCTGCCCCAGTTTAGACCCAGCCATATGCAAATCAGTCTTGACTCTGCCCCTCATGGGAACATTCCAGCCAGAACTGCCAAACCAGGTCCTCCCTGGACCGGAAACAAGCATCCTGGGACCGGTTTTGGGGCGTCACCAATCATCAGCGAGACTAGCTTGAATCCAGTGGCACAGTGAGCCTGGGACCCACATCTGGGCATACCCAGCGCAGTTCGGGCAAGAAAGCAAAAGAGACACAGATGATGGACGGACTCCAAGGCAAATCAAACAGTCACCCCCATCAAACTATCTGGGTTAAATCAATTGTTCTTTTGCTCCCCGTGCCACCCCAGTGTAGACCTAGTCATATACACATCAATCTTGACCCTGTGCCTCATGGGAACAGTCCTGCCCAAACTGCCAAGCCAGGTCCTCCCTGGTCAGGAAACAAGCATCCTGGGACCGGTTTTGGGGCGTCACCAATCATCAGCGAGACTAGCTTGAATCCAGTGGCACAGTGAGCCTGGGACCCACATCTGGGCATACCCAGCGCAGTTCGGGCAAGAAAGCAAAAGAGACACAGATGATGGACGGAATCCAGAGCAAATCAAACAGTCACCCCCAATCAAACGATCTGGGTTAAATCCATTGTTCTTTTGCTCACCGTGCCACCCCAGTGTAGACCTAGTCATATACACATCAATCTTGACCCTGTGCCTCATGGGAACAGTCCTGCCCAAACTGCCAAGCCAGGTCCTCCCTGGACCGGAAACAAGCAACCTGGGACCAGTTTCGTGCATCAACCCTTATCAGCCAGGCTAGCTTGAATCCAGTGGCACAGTGAGCCCGGAACCCACGTCCGGGCATACAAGGCACACTTCAAACTAAGAAGCCTGGGGTCCCGTTTGATCATACGATTCGGAACAAAACAGCCACAAGGCTTAAATGCAGATGTAGAATTATATGTACATCTATAATTCAAGAGAAAATCTTTTTTTTTATAAAAACTGCTATTGGACAACCTTCTTTCAAAAAGAGTATGAGATGTGAAAAGAAAGAAAGGACAGTTGGCGAAATCAACAACAATCATTCATTTGTCTGGCATTTCGAAATATATCCACCATAGGTAACATTATGAAACAAGGATAAAAATGTGTAAAACGTATGAACTGGTTAAGATTTCTCAACCTCATGGCCACTGAGTCTATCATGGCACTGAGTCTAGAATAGATATAGAAAATATATGGGAGATGGTAAATTAACACACCATGCTATAGAAATGATGTCTTTAATATATGGCACTCAGCACAAAATCAGGGGCGGTATAAAAATTGATCGATAATGCACTAAGCAGGAAGTATATTACAACAGCAACAACGACTGCTACTAAATCATGTACCTGAAATCTGTAACTAATTCATGGAATGAGAGTGAGTGTGGGTACAATGAACCGAACCATTGATATGTATTAAAATGAAACAAAAGGTGTTTTGAACAAAAACATTTTTTTTATTGCCGTTTGTTAAAACTATATATCCCAAAATGCTTTATTAAAAGCCAAGTGGGCATGTCTATATAAAATGAAATGAAAGTAGGACTCACCCAACCGTGATCAAGACTTTTTAGTCGAAATGCGGCGGTGTTAGTGGTGCGATTAAATACTTTGAATATCTAACTTCTGGAGTGCAGAATATTTCTTTTGGTGACAAATATATATATCAACACACACATATACATATACATACACATATATACATATACATATATATACATATATATATATATACATATATATATATATATATATATATATATATATATATATATATATATATATATATATATAAACTTCACTGTTACTTTGCACACCACAACACTGTTGTGACTGTTTCTTTAGCACAACGAGGTCGGTGCCTGGGTTTCCTGGTAGCGACTGTCAGGCCAGGGTTTGGAGTTTTTATATATATACATTTCTTATACACACACACACACACACACACACACAAACACACAAACACACGTGAGCAGGTCTATTCAGTGTTTATGACTATTGAGGAGTATTCCCTGGAAGAGAACATTCATCTTTAGGAGTAGATAATAAAGATTAATCCAAATCGTCTCCCTGACAAATGAGCACTAAACTAGCCCAACAGTGAGCAGAGGATTTTTGCAGTGGATTCATGTAATAAAGCACGATCTCCCGAAATCTTCTGATGAATGCACACCTTGAAGTCTGAGAGTGACGCCATCAGCTCGTCCAACTCCCGGGTAGCTGAAGAGGCTGAGATGCGGGTCTGCTGCTGGTTGGGGGTTACACGCTGAGGGCTGCTCACTTCTCCTTGAGACACTGTGATGGCAGGGCTGAAAACGGAAAAAGCAGAACACTGTCATGCACACAGGTTGAGAGCTAAGTCAACTGACATCATAGTATAACACACCCCACATCATGTAGCAAGTATAAAATTACAAACATGAAGCAGAAATGTTATCCAAAGATGCCCTGAATTATGAAGGCTTCCTCTTCATGGAAGAACAGAAAACGTTACTTACCTTTAATAAGGATCTTTCTGGTTGGATACTCAATCTACCTGAAGATTGCTCATCTGATTAATATTTCCTGATACTGGACCCAGAAACATTTCATGGCTCTCCCTGGCCAGAAGGGGGTGCTGGTTCTATCTCAGTGCCAGAACCGGCAATGGAGTGATACCAACAGAGCCATGAAGCGCTCCAGAAAGATGCCTACCGAAAAAAGGTTACTTCTAGTCCTGGTTCTGCACTGTAGGAATCTTCATCAATATCGAACACTAGAATAGAATAGCAAGCTAAAATCTTCCCTTCAGATAGTGGCAGTTGGGCAGTGGAATGCCTTGGAAAGTAGCAAGTTAAGATGTACAGGAGATGATGGTGGAAAAGATCCTCTAGCTTTGTCAGGATTTCCTGAGAATGTGTACAACCTGCTTGAGCGTTAGAATCTAAGAAATAATGTTTTGTGAACATATGTAGTAATTTCCAGGTAGCTGCTTTACATATATCAGCTATTGGCACATGTGTGATCCAAGATTCAATAAGATCGAGGTTTACAAGAGAAAGGATTGTTTGTTAACTGATGGCATAATGTGATAAAACAAACTATCAATCTATCTACAGACGGTTGGGGTGAGCCCATACTTTGACTAATCTGACTGTAGTTAATGCAAAAAGGAATGGTTTTTATTATATATTTAGTTTTAACTAGATAAAACCGTAAGTCTTCTGATATCCAGAGAGTGTAGGACAAGATGTGCAGGTGTTATAGGATTAGGAAAGAAGATAGGGTGAGTAACACTCTGGTTAATATTAAAGTCCAAAACTACTTTTGAGAGGAGTGAAGGATGGGTTATCCTTACCACTTAGTTAGAATGGAAAATGGTAGAAGGTTCTACTGCAAATAGCAGTCTTTCATGATAAATATTGCAATATAGTCTTGTGTATTGGCTTGAAAGGTGAGCCCATTAATTTTGAGTGACAGTGTTCAAATCCCGTGGTGGAGAAGAAGGTATACTTGGAAGAAATACTCTAAGTCCTGCTAAAGGGTCTTTTATGACTGGTAATTTAAAAGCTTTTATTGAGCTTAACGACAAACAAGGCAAAAATCACTTTTTCGTGACAAGTGATGGGATTAGGTCTGTTTTCCCAACAGCAAATACAGAAGATAGTCCACGTTATGGAATAACAACCATGTGGAGGGACATTTTGGTTCTTTTAATATCTCCATACAAATTGGTGGAAGACTTGGATGACCCTACTATCTGACTTCAGGACCCAGGCAGATAAACTGAATGATGTGAGATCGAGAGTTGGATTTGTCCCTGAAGTATGGTCAGTAGGTTTGGTCTGTAGGCAGACCTACTTGTGTAGTTTTACAGACATTTGAACTAAGTCCAGGTACCACCACTGCCTCTTGTAATCTGGTGCTCTTAGTATAATTTTTGATTTATACCTTTGAAGCTTTAGTATTACAGTTAAGATTAAGGTGATCAGTAGACATGTGTATAGAAAAGGCGTTGACCATTTGAGTGAAAGAGCATTCCTTAGAGACCCCTGTTCTGGTAGTCCGCACACGATGTATCTGCTTTTTGCGTTTTCTACTGTTACAAAGAGGTCTACCGAAGGTGTTTGTCACTTTTTGAAATGTCATCCAAAACTTTGTCAAGTGCCCACTTTAAAGACTCCTCATAATAACGGCTAAGAAAATCCGCTTGGATATTCATTTATTCCTGGAATGTGAACTGTCGGAATGTGAACTGCTGTTCGGTTCAGTTTGTTGGTTAGAGCCCAATGGTAGAACAATTGAGCTAGCATCGAAAGACCTCTCGAACTGGTCCATTCTGCTCTGTTTAAACAGCGCATGGGGTTGTCTGTATCTGAATAGTCCGCAGTTTTTTCAAGGATGGGAGGAAGGCTTTGAGCATTAAATGGACAGCTCAGAGTTCAAAGTAGTTTATGTGGTACAAGGTTTCCCTCTATGCCCATTGCTTCTGGACTTTCAGATTTTTGCGATGCGCTCCCTATTCCGAAAGAGAAGAATCTGGTACTATGCTCTAAGATGGAAGTCCCGATTTCTTTTTCTAAAACCATTGGTCCTCTAAACAATACTAGAGTGATCTCATATGCAAACTTGCATTTGGGACAACGTACATGCATGACGATATAGAGCCTAGCATGGAGGCTAGTTGTTTGGCAGTTTGGTATGAGGGTATCTCGAGGACGTGGCATTTGTCCTGGGTAGGTGGAATTGTCTCCAACACTTGACTTTATGGTTGTCCAAAGTTGCTCCTAGATAGGACAGTCTTTGAATAAGACTTACCAGTATGCATCTATTCTTGGCATGTAGAGCTGTAGATTTGTATACTTGTGCACAGATCGCCATCTGGTGTTGGACTCGGATATTTGCACTTTGTTTTTTTTCTTGGAAGTCTTTGTAGTCATGAGGTAGGGGACTCCTCCTTAGGACGACAGTGCGCATGGGCATCGACTCAATCTCCAGATTGTTTTGCCATGGAGGGTTGTGATTGAGTTAGTAAGAAATAGAAAAGGATGTCCATGTGTAATGTATCAAAGTAAGATAGTACTGGAACAGATAGAGGTATCCAGGGAGGCGGGTGGTCTTATACAAATCTACAGCTCTACATGCCAAGAACAGATGCATACTGGTAAATAGCATTTTCTGTTCAAGGCATATGAGCTGTAGATCGTATACTTGTGCATAGACTATACAGCAGGTACCTATTTAGCGGTGGCTACCTGTATCTGTTGCAGTGATTTGAAAAAGTGTTCTTAACACAGCCTGGCCCAAACTAGCATGTTGTTTTGCTTGCACGTCTACACAATAGTGCTTTGTGAACGTGTGTGGTGTCAACCAAGTTGCTGCTTTGCAGAGGTCATGGAGGGGAATGTTGCCTAAAAATGCCATAGACGCCCCTAGTTTACTTGTTGAGTGAGCTCTAGAGGGAATGGTTGAGGTGCGTTTGGCTTCAGCATAGCATATTTAGATGCATTTAACAATCCAGCTTGCAATCCCGGTTTTTGAGATAAGATTGCCTTTATGAGGTGGGGGAGAAAGCCACAAAAAGTTTAGTCTTTCTAAAAGATTTCGTTCCTCCAATGTAGTAAAGTATTGCTCTTTTTACGTCTAGCGTGTGAAGAGCTTGTTCTGCTACTGCATCTGGTAGAGGGAAAAGCACTGGGAGTTCTACAGACTGGTTAAGGTGGAAAGGAGATACGACTTTAGGTAGACATTTTGGGTTAGTCTTAAGAACCACATTGTTATGATGAATTTGCAGAAATGGTTCTTGTATGGTTAATGCCTGGAGTTCACTGATTCTTCTGAGAGAGGTGATCGCAACCAGGAAAGTTACTTTCCAGGTGAGAAATTGTAGTTTGAATTTATGCAGAGGTTCAAATGGGGGACCCATGCGTCTGGTAAGGACCACATTTAAGTTCCATATTGGAGAGGGTGAAACTCTAGGTGGGATTATCCTCTTGAGTCCTTCCATAATTGATTTGATAGCTGGTACCCTAAACAAAGACAAGTGCTGTCTGCTTTGGCAGCCTAATGGATGTATACTCTAGGTTACATTGTTGTAGATGCAAAAGGTAGCAGATGTTTTGAATGGAAGCATCTAGTGGGTTGATTTTGTTATTTGTACATTCACTCCAGCATCAAAAGTGATGCTGAAACCGGCACATCAGGCGTCCACTAGACGAGCACGTCTTAAAGCCCGAAGGCATTCGCATACTGTCCCCGCACACACGCAATAGCGTAAAGGGGAAAGGCGTGCCGGGGTGGGACTTATGTGACCTCGCTGACATCACGTGCCCGGACGACGCAGGGGAAGTGTGCCCCCCCGCGCACGTAGATGCTGTGGCAAAAGATTTTCCGGATCCAGTCTCACGCTTGGGGATAATTCTACACGAAGGAATCTGCGGCTAGTAGTCTTTATCAGATGACAAATATTTGCAGGAACTCGATTTCCAAACATTATTTTTTGTACACTCTATAGTTTTATAAGTAAAATCGAATGTCAGCAGGAAATTTTGTGGCTATGTCAATGGAAAATGTGCCGATTGTAAATGACAGTGTGCTACCACTTCATGCTTTAGTTATGTGTTTATCAAAAGGGATAGTTTTAAAACATGATTTGAGATACATCCCTGCCTCCTTCCTGATGACAATGCTGTTAATGAACTAAGAGGCAAGTCAGGAGTCATGTGTATCCTCTATGCGGCTGGATTTCTATTATATATGGTGCAAAAGTTTAGGCTATTAAATTAAACAGAAGAGTTTTTTGTACAGCAGACATGCTGAACTTGCGTATTTGAAGAGGCTCTCATATGTGATCATGAAGAAAATGGCATCTTTAAGAATAAAATATTAGCCCAGGATCACATAACCAGTTTATGGGTCATCAGCATTACAGTTAGGTCGAGTAGATTTAAGTCATTTGACCTGCAGGTCTGGCAATATTTTTATGATTTTTCGATGTCTGATGAATAGCACAATATAGTGCTTGCCCCCCTTGCTCTCAAAGGCCACCACTAGTTATTTTATTCTATAGGGAGCTGCTTGATTCCTTACAGCTCTGCACAGATTTCATTATGTAATTTCTTTCGATCTACCAGAAATCCTTATTTATGCGGTCAGGCGGTTCAGTTGGATTTCTTTTGAATTGGGATGAATTCGGTTTGGCTTTGCAAATCCCAGCTAATGATGGATCCTCCCCTCAGATCCATCTGGTTCTCAGTGGATTGCCTCTAGCCTCTTCTGTGCTCATGACGGCCCCCGGCCGTCATGAGTCACGGTGGGCGTGTGCGCACGATGGCCAGGGGACGTCCGAGCCACGCCTGGAATTTCCCAGCACAGTGGCGGAATTTGCGCCAGAGCGAAGTGGCTAGGGATGTCAACTGATCCTGCTTTGTTCTTTAGGGATCCACTTTTATGATACTCCCAGATGTCACTAATTGTTTCAGAATACTTGTGAGGGGATTGTTGGTCTGCACACAATCGTGGCAGACCATTTAATATATTGTACAAAACACATAGGCCACACTAGAATGGAACTAGCGAGGTGCCTTGTTTTCCAAATGGCCTCACTTTGGCACTTACCCTCGGCTCATTTTAAGGCTCAAGTCTGTGGCCCTTGTATTGAAGAACTATTATAATAGTTAAACTAGTCCGGGGCACATCCATAGGTGGCTTTATACCATAGGTGCTTACCATTACTCACAGTGGGTTGAGCTTAACTCCCATTCCTAAGAACCTGCATAATAAAGATTGACTCCTGGTACTCACACTGGGCTTGGAACAGAGCTCTCCAACTCATCCAGGAGGCTCTCCACACTTGGTCGTACATCCTCAATACCACGTCCTCCATTCCGCTTTGGTTTCTCCTTTGCCATAGAGTTTTTGACTCCAGTGAGATGTGCACTGTCTGTAATATTGTGGTGTGGCACTGTGCCAGCAGTAGATTGTGGAGGATTCCGGCAGACATCATCTGTGAATAGAGGACCAAAATGTATTAGAGTATCAAACTTGCACTGGTAAAACAGTGTACAACACTATATCCTATAATCCATCCTAAAAATCATCTTTTGCCCCTTGAACCAACCCAATTTTGAATCTTGGAGATTCAGCTTCGCTTTGCTCCCGCCTATCCTTCCATTTTTAGAAATCTGACCTCTGGGGCCACATACTCTTTGTTCACACTCCACGTCTATCTCTTCTTTGGGATCCTAATTCACTTGACATGCCTTTTTTAGACCTTATCCTGCCTCTCTCTCTTTTTGCATCTCTGGAATGGTGAGAACAAACGGCCCTGCACTGTTGAGATTAAGTGCCCTCGCGTCATTTTTTCTGACCAGCTGACCCAGACACTGGGATTTACATTTTGGTCTCTGTTGCTAACTAGAAAATATATGGTTTTATAGGTTGTGAATCCAGGTTTCCTTTGGATACAGAGTTATTTACAAAAGGTTAGGAGATTTTTTCAGCAGCCTGAGCTCAAACCCTCTGAACTGCTCTACCATGCTATCCTTCTGCCTGGCAACGTTAGTCATTGTAGAACATTTCTCATAGTAAAGCACTAGAGCCAAAGAAAGGCATTGTTAGAGCAAGCTTGGCAGTGTCAAGCATGTAGAAGGGGGCTTAAGCAAATTACAATCTTGCCATCAAGTTATACAGAGAGCACCTTACTGTTTTTAAATATAATCTGGCATCTCGCTGAACATTAAAGCCTCCTACTGAGATGCTGAATGGCCAGTAAGCCGTAGAAAATGAACATACAGGGTTAACATTTATGCACAGAGGCAAAATCCCATTGCACAACGGTTCCTTGATGTATGTTAAAACAGGCCCCGAGGCTCAACCAGAATGAAGAGTAATCCGCACCACAGACCTTTCCCTGGGTATAGATCTATCTTTTAGAAAAGCTTTGGATGGAGTTGTCGTAAAGCATTACTGGCAACCCCCTCACCAATACTGTTGCAGCAGCCTTGGCCCAGGCGGAATGTGACTGTAAACCTTTTGGGGTTGCTTCTTAGCCAGAGTGCAGCAGATTTTGATGTAAAGAATGCTTTAACTTATCATGGTTGCGGGATCTTGGAATGTGGGGCTAAGAGGGTTCTGTGGGGCTAAGAGGGTTCTATGGGACTAAAGGTTCCATGGGTTGACAGTTGAGAGGAGACCCACGGAGCTTGTATGTAGATGAGGCGTTACACATTGTAAATTTTAAATTATCCCGTTTGTAAGCCTTTGAAATACAGAGCTTTTCAACATTGATGAAGATTACACTGGATCAAGAACACCTCAACACCTCGCTTGGGTATTAGCGGCGCCAGAAGGAGGAGATTGAAATTTTGCTGAATGGCGATCTCCAGCGATTTATACGGTGGATGCAGTGGTGGTGGTTGCGGCAGCGATGAATGAGGGAAAAGGGAGAATGAGCTATTATAGCGAGTGGAACATTTTACCAATTTACTCACCAAAGTAATATAGGGATGCTCGAGTGCAGCGCAAAATCAACATCTGTTCTGTGATGCTGCCCCTGAGTGCAGCGCTTATTCTCCTTGAGGCAGCAACGACATGAGGTTGCTGGTACACGTGAGCAAGCTGTGGGACAGACAGTCCCTCTTTCAATCCGAGAGCTGTGCAGGCTCTGTGATGTGGTGCTTCAGGGAGTTAAGTGATTGTATTAGACGCACTCCAGTGCGTCAAGGGATTGGCTTGTATCTCTGCCAATGAGAGTCTTGATCTCTCCTGTTACCGGAGGAAAAAGGTGTTTTCTGATTGGCTGGGCATCATGGGCCTAAGATCATTCAGGTGTTGACCTGCATGTCACAGCTTGCCTTATTGACCGTGGTATTTGCTGGTTGGCCACAAGGAATCTCCTCAGTATATGCAGGTATACTGTGGTGCTCTGGGGAGCTTCTTCTGCTGTATGATAACCTGATTTACAGCTCCGCCGGCTGACTGATCACTCGAATTGCGACAACGTGCACTAAACTCCTCTTAGGTGGAACAGATATTCAGCATGGAGAGTGTGTTTTGAACTTTGGTGTTCAAGTAAGAGTGGGATGCTCAGGTGCCGAATTGGGTACTGGTGAAAGTAACTAGGGTATCAATTTGGGTATCGATGAGTTGTACAACTACAGCTAGAAGTGGGTGCCGAATTGAATACCGGCGGTCATGGAAGGGACTTGTTTTTTTAAATGGCTGTGTGGATTTCAGTAATTACAAGTATGGAACTGGGAGTGTGTGTGTGTTGATCGGGTTAATAATGCAGAATATTGCACCACCACAATTTATTTTTACATAGGTTACCAATATTGAATTGTGAACACTATGAAGGGTGTATGGCACATCTTTAAGTGCTGAAAGAAATACCTTTTTTCTTCTGCACTGTTTGGGGCCTGAGGGTCAAGATGTGTTTGAACACCTTCCTGACTTTAAGGATGTTGAAGCGGAAGGCCTGAATGAGTGATGTCTGCACTAAAAAGTTGGCCTGCATAAAACCACATTGGTCCTCGTGTACCAGGTCCCGGATAACCTCACCCAATCGTGTTGCAAGTACTTGGCACCAAACTTTGAGATCAGTGTTAAGCATAGTTAGGGGTCTGTATGCAGATGGATCTACAGGGTCCCCCCAGGCTTCAACATTACACACACCGCCCTCTCTCTCATAGTTGGCGGCAATTGGCCTTTATCCCTTGCCTCCAGATAAACCTCCAACTATTTCTCCCTAAGGGCCGGGGAATAGCCATGATAGAAGTCTGCTTGGAATCGATCACCGCCGGGGGCCTTAGACTTGTTTAGCACCTTAAAGACTGCACCTCCCTCCTCTATAGAGAATTTCTCTTTCAGCTCCAGCATTCTGCCCTCTGTAGCCTTGGGAGTCCCACTCTCGTCAGGAAGTCTTCCGTACTACCCTCAATATCTAGTGGGCCAGCACTACAAACTAATTTAAAGTGGTCCAGTAGTGTCGTCAGGCAATCCTGGCACCGGGAGTGTAAGTGACACTCCGTGTCCCGTATGGATACAATGGGTATCTCTGTTTCTCGCCAAAGAGTCCATGGCAGGAGTTTACCTGATTTGTCACCCTCTCTGTGTAGCAACTGCCAGAAGGCTCTTAGACCCGTTTTGTCCAAAGTGTCCTAGAGGGAGCACACCTCCATGAGCCTCCAGCGCACCTGCACACACCTCTAGAGGTGAATACCTCCTGTTTTCTGAATGTTTGCCAATTGATCCGCCTGGGTTTTTAAATCCGCTATAAGTCTTCTACACACTCCACAGATAGCGCTAATACATTACCCTGCATGATTGCCTTGAGAGCGCCCCACTCAATTGCCCTGTTGTCCATCGTCCTCTAGCTGTTACTAGTGTAAGTTTCTATGACGGTCCGCAAGTCCTCGCTGCACATGGGATCTGCCAACAAGTCAGAGGGCATCCGCCATGTTCTGCACCCATCGAGTCTCCCACCCCAGTCCAGTCCAGGGTTAACAGAGTTAGGGCATGATCAAGAAACGGTCCAACTGGCTATAAGTAATTTGGATTAGAGTGCCATGTATACTCTCGGCCCTCCGGTTGCAAGAGGTGCCACCCATCCAAAAGCCCCAAATTCCACATCGCTCTTCCCAGAGCGCCTGTCATCAATGGCTTGGCCCTATCCCGGGAAGGGTAGCGATCTCCCCCCATCCTCCATCTCTCACGTGGCACATAGGGACATTATCGTCTTTACTAACTTGGCATGAGCACGCTGCAGCTTGCCTGCTGCTTTGAACACGTTACTACAAATCTTTATTTTGTGCAATACTTTCTATGACTATTTTCACTTTTCTCTGCATGTTTCTGGGATTTTGACTGAACATTATGTGCAAGGTCGAACAACAATGCCACTTGTTATTTTGTTCTGGCCAGGCCTTAGCACCTAGACAAAACATACAGATGCAGCTGTTTGGACAATGTACTCTGGTTTTATGGGGAGACACGAATAGGTGGGACACAATTGGAGAGGGACCTTTCCAGGGAGGAGAGCGAGACTGCACCTGTGATGTCTAAGGTATGGGGACTGCTGACAATACCCAGAGATCTTCTAATATATAATAATACTACTTCGTAGCAAGCGGTAGGAGGTTGGGCTCTATTGTCTTTCCATGATGACATCTCCCTTCATGATTATGCTGACTATTTGTTTTATGCATTTTCTTGCGGCTAGTATACTGCATGATAGGGCACGTTAGTGAAAATAAATATTTTAAACTGTTTCGCGTCTATGTCAGACCGTATTGTGGACAAGTACAAGGGTGCGAGCAAAAGGGTGTGTCTTGTCACCGCGATTCCTGAGGGATCTGAGAGTGCTGTGTTCTAGGGTGTCTAATCATTTGTTTCTCTGTGAGTAAGAGAGCAAGTGAGACACTATAGCTAGACGATCCTGGGCTCATGGGTATTAAGGTGGTAGGATGTCCCATTCCCTATACACCAAGGTCCTATAATCCTGCGCATAGTTCTGTTTTTGGGCAGAATCCCTGCAACATATTCAGAACACAATTAAAATCACCCGCCCATATGATGGGGGATCCAGGATTATCTGCTAATATATCCTGCAACCCCTTAAAGAAGAACCCGTCATCTATGTTGGGAGATATGAATTTTGCAATGCAATCTCTTTCCCATCTAGAGAATCTTGAATCAGAACAGATCTCCCTTCTACACCTGCCTCATTGTAGGTAAGCCGAAAGGAGATTCCGGGGGCGACCCAAATGGCTACACCCCTGGCATAGGAGTAGTAAGAAGCATAAAACACTTGGCCCCTCACCTTTTTTTTGTGCCTCAGCAGTCTCAAGGTGCGTCTCTTGTAAACAAGCAATCTGAATCTTATTGCGTTTGCGGAAGGAATGGACCCTGTAATGCTAGGCGTAATCTCGGAGCTCCCTGACATGCTCACTGTAGGTGGTCCCTCTCAATTCCCCCACGCCCCCAATCTTCCGCCAACCAGAATAACCAACATAAGGGCCAGAAGGCCAACACCACTTTGCAGTGCTGTAAAACATGTACCATAATGACAAACACTGTGTCCGCCCCCCCAACTGAGGGATGCAGAAAACTGCTCTCCCACCACTCCATGGATACACAGTGTAACAACATTCCTTTCCACTGCAGATCCAAAATATCCTCGCTGCCGGGACCTACAGCCTAACCTTATCCCCACCCACATATTACCTACCACATATGTGAAGAAGCTACCCAGCAAAAGAATAACAGAACACTCAGTTATTCTCACCCCCCATACCCCACCAGCGACATTGTGCAGAGTAAATGAAAGGAAACTTCTCTGTAAAGGAACAGAGAATTAAACAATTTGCATATAATATTCTCTTTTTCTTGTTGTGGTTTGTGTTCATGACATTTCGCCTCCATCCTCATAAGTCGGCTGTGACATGTTCTCCTCCCGACGCACTGCATCCCCTCCCTCTACGGATTGGCGCCCCTTAAGGGCCAGAGCCAAGGTGCTACCCTCCTGTATCTCCACCCTAACAGAAGCGGTCGTTTGAGAGGTCAAACAAGAGCTATGTTCAGATCTCGTGTCCTCTCTCCCACTGGGGCCCTCTAGCGGCGACCACCTTTGTGTCTCAGATCTCCAAGAGCCATTGTGCTCTCTAGGGACTTTGTCCCACACCTCCAGCCAGCTTCAAACATCATCAGGTGAATCTAAAAAATGTGATTTACCCCCGACAGCAAGCACCCTTAGGTGGGCTGGATATAGTAACATGTAATGGAGTCCCATGGAGCGCAGTTTTGGTTTGACTTCCAGAAATGCTGTTTGGGCTGCCTGGACCTTGTTTGTATAATCTGGATATATGGAGATCTTATGATTCTCATATTTGGCAGTATCAGGGTCTCTGGCTGCCCTGAGGATTCTGTCATAACCTTTATAGTTTAATACATAAGCAACAATAGCTCACGTGAGGGGGGGTGGGGTGGGGCTGCAGAGAGGCCACCAGCGCGCAGTGCTCACTGAACAATTGACAGGGGGGACAAGCCATTGGGTTTCAAAGTGTCCCTGATGCAGGTCTCTAAGAACTGCTCAGGGTGTGTCCCCTCAGCCCACTCCAGGAATCCCAGGAGACGCACATTATTGCGGCGGGAGCAACCCTTCACATCCTCCACCCTTGCCTCCAGTACTCCGAAACGGGATGAGACTGCGGCGACCTGCTTTTTTAATGTGGCTACCTCTGTTTGCAACTCATCAATGGAGCCCTCTGTCAGATAGACCAAGTCAGAGACCTTACAGATGTCCATGCGCAAATGATTAACTTCAAGGGCAACAGTCTCAGTTTTATTTTCTATGGGTAGCCGGGAGCCTTGAATAGCTACCAACAGTTCAGCCCGCATGGGCTCCCCCACCGAGTGTTAAGCATCCTCACTCCCCCTGCTGGGCGTCACCCATGTACAACGCTGCAAGGTGGTGGCTGAAGTCACTTATTGGTCCATAGTATTGTCCTGATGGCCCCCACTTGTCTGTTCCTTCCCATGGGTGCTATAGGTACAGGAGTTTTTATGTATGCTCAGCTTAGGAATATCAGGTAGACAGTCTCTGGGCAGTTCTCGTCCACACCGTAAAAGGGGATTGGGGGAGCAAGGCAAAACTATCCCCCACCAGTGAGTCACCCCCATCAAAGAATGTTCCTTATTCCAAGCGCCTACCAGGTCTTCATTCACCCACACTTGTTGTGATCAGGAGAGCCAGTGGTGGGCAATCCAGGCCCAAACCCTCATACAGGATCCCCACAGGTCACCGCTCAGCCCCTCTCTATGCAGACCTCTAGAGTCTCTCACCTGCCAGTGCTCATCACTGTAGCCCCCGGAGCCAGACTCAGCGGATGTCACTTGCTGCCTCAGACACCCCGCAGGCTACTAAGTGGGTCGCTGGCAACTCTAGTTCAGTCTCCAGCCTCCGCCCCGGTAGGCCACCTCTCCTCCTCATGTTGTTGAAGTCCCGACGCTGCCAGTCCAGTACAGCCGAATCCAGGGGAGCAGATGGGAGGGGGCCACTTCACCCCAGCAGGAGTATTAGCAGGACCTCAGAGAAAGTGCCGGTTGGCACCACGCTGTCTCCCTCCCACTGCCCGGCTCAGCCACTGAAGGATGCAGGCCTCCTGACGCTCGCTACCCCACAGCAATTACTCTGAACCATCCAAAACTAGGGCAGGCCTCCAGACGCCCTCTGCAGCGCACCCTCTGCCACGATATTTGCGTCACTACCGGCAGCAGAACAGCCCCCAAGCTTCAGAGGGTGAAATACCGTTCACACCAGGGGAGGGGAAATCTGGACGATCTCACCCCAGCCCCCATAAAAAGTCCCCAAGCTCATCGAGCCACCGCCCATTACCTGTCCCATAGGCTCCACCTCAGCTCAACGGGACAAAAATTCAGGGCATGATAATAGTGCCGATGTGTATGCCTCATGTAGACTGCAATTCAATGTCCCTTAAGGCAGGATTATGGAGGATAATGCAGGATCGGACGGAAGCCTCTTAGAAGCGCAGCCTCTCTGGCATTTTGCGTGTGCAAATATTAAAACAAGTATTACAAATGGGCTGAATCCTGAGACAGATCATATGTCCAGAGTTTATTTGGGGTGGTAGCGCCTATCTGCCAGCAAAGATGTCAATCATCCTCGAGATATATATGTGAAAGTCGTTATTTCTGGCAACTTTCAAGAGAATCAACAACGTTTACAGTTTGGTTTTCGAAAATTAGCAAAATGCATGTCCACTTAGGATATTCACAGTATGCATTGCATGCAAAGGAAATTACCTTTTTCCTTCTGAAGCCAGACGCTGCTCTGGTACGCATCCACTGTCAAGCAGCAAGCATAAAACATGCTGGTGGGGTGAGGCCCCGCCAACCAGACAGAGCTAGCACCTTTATTTTTAGTTTAACTGCTTCACCTGAACCCCAGACATGCTCCTCTGTTGTTCCCCCACTAATGCGGTCACATTTGTTTTAATGTACAAATTGTTGGGGATGGGGGGGCAGGAAGGCATTTGGTGCCAGCTTATTTGCTTCAAAAAAAGTTGCATCATCAAGCTTTTTTTAAAAACTTTTTTTCCCTTTTGGTCCTGTTCCACAGCATCAGCAAGAAATGCTTTTAGCTGATGCTGTACTGCATTGCCAAAAACCATTGACAAATCCAATAGGTCCCAAAGGCAAGACGTATTGGATTTGCCAATGCTTGTTCTAACGCTGGCTCTTCCAGTCTCTCATTCTTTCCTTATTCCTGAACGCATCCTGTCCCAGTACAGTCAATGTGCATTTCTTACCTCTCTTCTTCCACCCATTAATGCATCAGCCTCGCTCTCCTTTTTGCTTCCTTCCAATACTAAATGTTCTCTACTTGCCCACCTCATCACTAGGTCATCAGACCTTGAGGATCCCCAGATCTCTCTGCGAATATGTTTCGGTTCATCTATCTACCATCTTTCTGTTTGCCTTACACCTGCCACTGGTGCTCACTTAGCCTCATCACTCGTCTTCATCAACCGCAGCCTCAACTCTCACTCTTCAATTACTTATTTCCCATGTACTTCAATACTATTGAAATGATAACGGCAGACTGATGGGCGTCCAGGAGAACCCTCTGCTGCATTGCTGCACTACCCTACTTACCCGAAATACTGTTGCTGACTGGAGACTGCTGCACCGCATTCAGCTCCAAGAGCAAGCGATCCAGTTCTGACAAATTACTGCCCAGTGATGAACTCAACATTGTCGGAGATGGCTCAGCCGATCTCTGTTTGTTGGGGAAACTGGAATTAAAAGAAACAAACCGGTCACTTTGGGAAATGTGAGAATTTTAAACCCACAAAACTTCATGTGGGCACTCAAAGAAACATTTGACAACCTCTTGAAAATAGGACTCACCTGTAGACGTGCTCCTCGTCACATCCACGCAGGGGCGGAGAGCTGATGCTCTCTTTGGGAGCCACAGAGATGCTTTTGGCACTGGAGCTGTAGGGGTTGGGCTGTTAAAAGGAATACGAGGCAATAAATAATTGAGAGCAAAAGAGGGAAGACTGTAAACAGGAAAAAAGGATTACCGAGCAGGAAAATGCATAGCAGGCCCAAAATTGAAATGGTATGACTTCCACTACTATCGTATGATTTCCACAGAAATAAAAACACCCAAACCGCCCCACCACTACTTATACTGGAACCGTCGTTGCTCGAGACTCCATCAAGTCTCAAGTACCCAAAGACAAAGCACTATGTTGAACGGTAACCCTATTGGACCAATCAAGAGATTGACCATCAGAACACAAAGCAGCTATCCATAATGGTGCCTGAGAGAGCATAGGCATGTGCATCAATCATGGGATGTAGTAACAGTGTGGACAACCAAATTTGCAGCACACTATCGCCACTACACCCACACCTACTGGAGACACCACTACACTATTAGAATAAACAGTCCACTGGGTGTAATTTTTTTTTTGTATGACCCACAACAATATGAGCTTTGGAAAGCACAACCATCTCTGTCCTGTGACCACTCCTACTACAGAATCCACCTCAGAGGAAGCATCAGATTACTGAGCAACCTCTACCTTACGCCACCAGTCTTTCTGTGGACAGAATGGACAGAAAATGACTCACTGTCAATCAAGATAGAATTCCTACCGCATGGGGCCAACATGAAACAACACTATTATTCAGAGCTCACTACTGACGAGGTTCTAGCTTTCAGTGGATACCACCATGAAAGAAGCATGAATATACACAGTACACCACCTGTTCTGGTGCAACAGGTTCGGAGGACAGCACAAGCATTCAAATATAAAGCTCACTGCCTAATATGGTAACACGATTACTGTGGTGTTACCATTAGAGACCATTAAAATACACAGAACACTATCTGACAAGATGCTACACTGTGGACACAGCCACACAACAAGCATCAAAATACATAGCTTGCTACCGGTTATGGGTTCAGAGATTCTGTGGCGACCACCATAAGATAAGCACTTACATTCACAACTCACTGTCCCATGCGGTAGCAGCCTTACTGAGGAGTAACTTTATGAAACAAGCATTTAACTAACTATTGCAGTTTACTAACTGTAGTACTTCTGGCTCGTTTGCCATAAACCGCTACAAAGCAGGCATTAGAAGGCAAAGGATTTACTATTGGACTAGTGGAGAAGTGTGGCTCACTGGTTAGAGGAGGCAGACCTGGAAGCAGAGGTTAGCCCGGGACCAGGGTTCAATTCCCGGCTCGGCGGGGTCTTGAGTCCTAAAATGTCCATGGACTCGACAATTCTCGCTCCGGTGCCTACTCGATTCACGGGTTCACACTCTGCGACTCTGGGCAATAGCTTGCTTAATCTCCACAACGGCCCCTCGCGGCGGGATGCCTGGCTTTCACCTTGCGGATACCCTGTAGGGGTTATCTCACAGGGGAATACCAGGACGGGTTCCCTAAGCAAGCGCTTAGAAAACGCTTGGTGATTTGCACTATATAAATTCCTGTACATTTACATTTACATTTTTACATTGACACATCACAGAATATGAACTGCAAAAAACAGCTCGCTGACCTGTAATAGTATCATGTCTACTGAAGTAACTGGCCCAAAACAACTATTTGGATACCTACCTGCTGTTGGCATACTGTCAGGTTTACTCTTAGGTACAAAAGACAAGCATTTGAAAAACACAGCCCAGGCAATAATAGTACTGAGTCCACTGAGGAAACCGCTAACGTATGAGCATTTTATTATAGAGACTAATATCGTCAAAGGTTCCACATCTACTGCTGACACAACTCAAGTGTCAGCAATAGAATACAGAATCTGCAATGGTAAAAGCCCCAGTTATTGTTACTACAACAGGAGGGTTCTGGGTGAATTCTCGGCAGAATAACAAGGGTTTGTTTTTCCCGCCACCGACCATCTCATTGCGAATTCCCTGCGGGGCTTTCACTTCTTGTTATAATGTGGCCAAAGGCAGAGTGAGGTAGAGGGTCTAGAGGAAGATAAGAAAAGGTACCCAATGCATCCTCTGTTCAAACATTGTAGGTCTGGCTGAACAGCACAGCTGTTGTCATACCTCATGTGATCACCAGAAAAAAAGCATCATGAAGGACTACTGAGAGGGGTTTTGCCTCTGCACAAATGTTGGTTCCCTGGAGTACAGGATTCGACTGGTCAGAAATTGTGTGCTGACACACGAAAAGAGTGCCACTGTTAGGCTGACTGGCTCATGGGGGGTTTCCCCGAGCCTAAGACGCCCACTGCTTAAAACCTAACGATGTGATGGCAAGCTGGCCTAGGCCTAGTGTGGAACAGCAGAGAGGTGCAAGCCAGGGTTTGCAGCCGACGCCTTGTTCAGCCTGTGCTTTCAGCCCCACGCCTTAATGTAAACCGCTTTGTCCTCTCCTAATGCTTACAAGTTAGATATCCCACACATTCACAAGTGCCAAAGTGAAGATGCTTTTTCCCCTCCATCTTATGGCAGCGCTCAGCTTAGTTTTTGTTCACTTAACATACAGTAACTCTAAGGACTGAAAGTACTCCAGCGTACTTCAACATAGCAACACCACACACTTGCAAGCACAATTGTTGCTGTACTGACACCTTATTTGAGGTGTGAATGCTGTTCTGTGGCGATTATGGCCATGAAAGGGCACCGGCCAAGAGGCACTGAGCTCTGCCAGCTTTGATGCGCGCTTGGGTACTAAGCAAAAGGAGGGAGTGCAGCTCCATGTGAGCTCTGTGCCCAAGTCTGCTCGCTGGCCAAGTATGTGGTGAGACAGCGACCAGCAGCAGACAGTCAGGGGGATGAACCTGAGGCACAGTAAGAAGCCTACCAAGCCAGCCGCCACTAATAAACCCACTCTGCTGTGCCACCCTGTACCCCAGCTGCCGTCGGGCACATACTCCCTCTCAATCTCGGCCACCCACAACCCACTATAGTTTCGAAGAGAAGGGGCAAACCGCCATCCCCTGCCCAGAACACAGTGCAGTAGTGGCAACATCCCACATACACCCTGAGGCAAGGAAGATGGCGCGGAACAGCCGCAATGAGGGAGCATCACTGGGGGAGCCAACTGAGTCGGCACAATCTACAGGGTCAGCGGCGAGGAAGGTGGCGCGAGAGAGACCGCAATGAGGGAGCATCACTGGGGGAGCCAACTGAGTCTGCACAATCTACTGGGTCACAGCCAGCAAAGAACCTTGGCATGCAGCCCCCCTCTAGTCAAAGAGACCCAAGGTTTCCAGGCTCAGCAAGGCACAGAGAGCGCGGATGACCAGGACTGGTCTGTGAGGGAAGAGCCAGTTTGAGTGCAAGTTTAGCGGTATACCTGTGGAAATGTATGGGGGAAAGGTGTGTGTGTGTGTGTGTATTAGTATAGGTAGAGTTGTGAGTGTAGGGTGAGCACTGTGCTTGCAGACTGAATGGTGTCTGCGTAAGTGCAAGGTGCAGTACATTCTAGCCTGACTATCTGGCATTGCCACTGCTTGCATGTTTTGAGTGATCTGGTCATGCACCTACTGTCCGGGTATCTGCTTTTTAAAAAAAATGTCTCAAAACCTCTCAATCTCTCGCTCTTTTAAGACGTACCCTAACAATCGCCATCAAGGACACTTCAAATTATTCACTTTATGCCTTCTCCATCATGGCAGCCTTGACTTGTTTACTGTGCCCTTCTCCATCCTGGCTGCTTCTCGGTCATGTATACTCTGCCTCAACTGATATGGTATGCCTCTCCATTAACGACTTTCTAAAATTGTCTGACTAGTTCACAATGCTTTGCCTGTTGTCACCCTATTTCCACTGTTGCCCCTATGCTACTAATACATACTTCAACAACAATAAGATGTAAAAAAAAAAACAAGCAACGGCGAAACAAATAGGACTGATATTGGCTGCCAACTTTTGGCTTTGCCAAGACTTAGGAGTGTTTTTAGTAAAAAACTGTTCAAGGGAACTTCTTTATGTGTGTAAGCGCAAGAACAAATGCCGTCACTCAGAGAGGAAAGTCCACGGATGAAGTGGGGTGACCCTGTGCTGTGGTGAGCAGAACAAAAATGCAAATGACACTCTTGCAAGCCAATTGATGAAGAAAGTTGGCTGAATGCCACTATTATGTTACATATATCATTTTATTAAAATCAAAAGATCTTGTGTAACAAAAGGCCTAAAAACAGGTCCTAAGAATAATTTACAAAAAGTAGGTTAAAACAAAGGTAACATGTTTTATAAATGCTTCAAATGATGAGCTCACCAAGATCTCCCACAGGAGGAAGGTGTATATGTGAATTTGTATATTCCAGATTTGCAGGCTTATTAAGATAGAACGCGAAGGACTGCAAGGGCGATATATTGGAAAAAGGAGGAGTATAGTTGAGTGTGTGTGTGTGTACAAAAGTGAGGGGGTGACTGAAGGAAGGAGAACAGAGGAAGGTGGAACACAACATAAGGAGGGAAGTGGAAGGGAAGATGTTAGATAAAATACCAATTTACAAGTTTTAAGGTGGTTTGGTAGTGATGTAGGCTTGCAGACAGGTGCCACATGGGCCGAAGGTGGCTGCCTAGTGAGAGGCTGCAGGGGTGAGTGGTGGGTTGTGGCGGGGTTCATTTCAGAAGGTCGGTATCCATTCTGGCATGCATCAAAAAGATGTGCTCCTCAGTGGAGAAGGGAGGCTAACTAATTAATTTCGCTGGTGGTAGTGACTGGTGCTTTCACAGTTACAACGGTGTAGTTACACATGCCACCAAACTCTAGTCTTCTATTTCAGCTTTATTCCTGGTTTGCCTTCATTTGCTTACTGATCATACCCATTGTGTTCCAGTCAAACTCTGCCCCTGGCTCTTTAGAGTGCCTTCCCCCAAACAAGTACCTTTAGAGCACTTTATGTCAGACAAGTGGGTTTCTGTACTTCAGCAAGGCCTCTCGGGATTTGTTAGTAACTATTTTCTATTTAATTCAGTCTGTGAGATTACCACCATTGAGGGAAAGTAATTTAGTGAGGGATATTAGCAGAAGGCAAATCGGATTAACATGGGAGGATAATGATATTAACCTTGGAATGACAGATATCGTAGACAGAGTTGCGCACTCGGAGGAGAGGTTTTGAAGAACCATGAGGAGAAATGGTTAAATAGCAAAAACGGGAAGTGGTGCTATAAGGGCAAAAAGGAAGGCTCACACACGTATAGCAAAATTACTTTTGGAAACTGGTTAGCAAATGAAACAGCAGGCCCCACATCGAATAACCAAATTACTTCTTTCAGCTGCCCTGGTAGACATTTGGACAAAAAAGTACTTGAAAAGCACAAAAAAATAATTAAAATTATTTGGCAGGAAACCTAGAAGACAAATGGGAGTCCAAACACCAGAAAACATTACAAATTTAATGAACAGTTCATAAATCTCTTACTACTTAGAGGGTGGGACATCTAGTTTGAATGCCACTGCTGAACGGCTACTGTACACTTCAGTCACTAATGTACTAGGTTTACACAACTAAACAACTCAATGTTATCACTAATCACGATCACAATGTTAAAAATATAACCTGAGAGCAGGTGCAGCTAGTACAGGTAAGATCGGTGGGGCAGTGGTGGCGGAGGTGGGGAGTCGACATACGACGGATAGGGAAAATAAATAAATAAAACCTCTTACCTTGCGCTCGCCGCATTGCCGACTAGCCGATGCGACGAGTGCAAGGTAAGTGGTTTTATTATATTTAATTTTCCCTATCCCATCGTATGTAGAATTCCCCCCGCCCCTCTTACCTGTACCGGCCATGCCTGTCTGAGAGACTCCGTACAGAACCGCGGTGCAAACTAACTAATGGCTAGGCATCAGGAGTACACTCTGCCCAATATGTACGAATACAAAGTTAATGGCAGAAATGCAATTACTTCACATCGATATGAAACTGGACTTTACTATAAACAATGATTTCTCTGACGAAATGTGAGCAAAACACAAACTGTTCTCATCTTTGTGCTTGAAGTAATGTTTCAGAGATCCTGCTTCGATGTATGGGAGGCTTATCTTGCTTCAACAGAAAACAAGAATTCCAAATATTGTATGACAGAATGGAGATACCTCTTACCATGGCAGAGTTGGCACCCCTAACAGAAACCCCCTCTGATTAATTCAAAACACAGTTCTGACAGAATATCTAGCTATGGCACAAGCAACAGGCAAAGCCCATAGAAGTGTGTGTGCTTAGTTCAATCAGTACCAATAATTTTAAGGGAAAGAACACAAAACAAACTTCCCAACCCAATTTAGAAAAATAAGAGGAAATTAATGACCAAGAAGACACTAAAGTCATCAACATCAGTTAAGGGGAACTGGAGATATGGATTTTTAAGGTATTCAGGCAAAGGGTCCCTAGAAAACATCAAGCCGTGTGTAAGAACAGTTTGCAGTGGATCGAAGCCTAGGCCTAATTTTAGGTCGATCACAATAGAATGGAGGTCAGATACAACAAGCGGTTTGTCCCGGTCAAATATTTTACCTTTCAATGTAGTCTCAAACTACTGAGACAGCTTCTTTTGGTCACACCTGCAGCCTTTAGATCCTCAGGTCAAACTTCTTGCTATTAGTACAAACTATGGAATCGGCACTCATCAGGAAGTATCATTCATAATGATAAATGTCCTTCAATCAAAAGTTAATCCACTTCAAATGAACAGGTCCGAACTTGATCACGGTAATTTTTCAATTCTTTAATGTAGTTTTCACACAATAGAAAAATGTTCCAAATCACAGCAGGTTTATTCCTTTTTCTTTTTTTAGCCTTTAGCCAACGCGTTTCGTCTCAAAAATGAGACTTCTTCAGGGCTCAAGAACCTGTTTTTAAGGAGTATGACGTGAGTTGCAAAATATTTCTTAGATCATGTATCAGTTAGAAAGGTCTGTTGTCTTTAATGAGTATCCAAAAAGAACTAAAGAGACGGCATGGTAGCCAGCAAAGAGAAACGACCAGTGGAGATTCTGTATTCGTTCGCCATACAGAATCTCCACTGGTCGTTTCTCTTTGCTGGCTACCATGCCGTCTCTTTAGTTCTTTTTGGATACTCATTAAAGACAACAGACCTTTCTAACTGATACATGATCTAAGAAATATTTTGCAACTCACGTCATACTCCTTAAAAACAGGTTCTTGAGCCCTGAAGAAGTCTCATTTTTGAGACGAAACGCGTTGGCTAAAGGCTAAAAAAAGAAAAAGGAATAAACCTGCTGTGATTTGGAACATTTTTCTATTGTGTGAAAACTACATTAAAGAATTGAAAAATTACCGTGATCAAGTTCGGACCTGTTCATTTGAAGTGGATTAACTTTTGATTGAAGGACATTTATCATTATGAATGATACTTCCTGATGAGTGCCGATTCCATAGTTTGTGCTTTGTATTAGGACTTTGTCCTTAAAGGAACAGATAGGGTTGTGTTCCTTGGTTTCGTGAGCACCATCTAAATATTGACAAGTCACAACTCAGAACAGGTGCGGGTCTTTTGCCTCAACCCTTTTTTCTGTTTGAAGTTCTTGCTATTAGTGCAGTCTACATTTAGGTCATCTGCAGGGTGTGGTCCTCTTTAGTTAGCTGGTCCCTCTTGGAGTCATGAGTATCTGCTTTTTGTGTCCCTGAAGCAGGTAAACATGAGGCAAAACATTTGACCCTTGGAGAGCAGTTCCAGTCTGAGAGTACCATCAGGATACAGAAATCAAGATTCTTCTTCCAGCAGGGTCATTTCCTTTAGAGGGAGTCTTACCAGGTCCCGGAATGTTCTGAGGAAGAGGTGATGGAGATGCCAAATGTATCCTGTGCACTAACCAGTGATTGGAGGAACAGTACAGTCAAATGCTAATGATTTTATCGCAGTCCCCCACCATTTTTTTCCAGAACTTCTGCTTTGCTTTATTGCAAAATTACCCAGCGGAAACCAGAAGACCAAGCAATGTTTGTTAGCAAAGTCAGAGGACTGACCATCGCAGACTAGAGCAGATTGGAGCCAATTCCCACGTGCAGTCATGGAGACTGTCCCAGAGCTGCAGAAGCAGCCAGGATGATCATGCCGCGACCAGGCGGGGGGAATCTAGTGGGAGGCTTTTAAGTGCCCCTTACTCCTGGTTCCTTTAGTTGCTAATCCCCAGTCTCTGTCTCTTGTCCCTGTCCCCGGCTACCTGGGTTCATCAGAGTCAACTGCTTCCCGATTAGGACCGAACCCTCTAAGGAGGTAAGAAAATAAGTTACTTATGTGCAACTGTAGTTCTCCAGTATTGGTATCTTTCATAGATTCACCTGCTTGAATCATTCCAAGTCATCGAAGTGGGAGTTCTACTGTACCATAGTAAGCAGTACCTAACATTACCATAGGCAATAATGGTAGTGAGACACTCACTTAAATAACAGCCATAGCATTTAAAAAGAACCAAACTCCAGCCAAAAGCATCCTCTGGAATACTTACCACAGAGGCGGATTCACTCACATTTTCAAGCACTAGTGGGAAAGAAATCCCATAACAATAAGAGGGGCCACTAAGGGGAGGATGGTGGGTCGCATGGTAATCTATGAAAGATAATAATACTGGAGAACTATCAGTCAGTATTGGATCTTTCATAGATTCACATGCTTTAAGCAGAATAGCAAGCAGTTAAAGTAATTGTACAATCCTTACGCACAAATAGCGGATGGTGGGTATAACCACCCATACAGAGAATCATCTATATACATGCACACACACACACACACACACACATGTATATATCTATATATATATATCTATATATCTATATATATATATATCTATATATATATATATATACATATTACCTACTGGCGGTCGCCAGTAGGTATATATAGTTAGGATTTTTTCTCTATGGGTTTTTTGAAAATTCTATGTCTAATAACTTTGGCGTTTGTGGACGGAATTGGCTGAAATTTTCAGGAAAATGGCACATTTTGTTTCTGAGCAGCCCTTGAAAATTTGGGGGGGGTTCGTCCAGTGGGGGCCGAGAAAAAAGGGGGGTCCCAAAACGTGTTTTTAACATTGAGTTTTCCATAGGGCGGTTGGCCTCACTTTTAGCCCGAACGGCTGAATGGATTTGCACGAAACTTGGCAAAATTGTAGGGACTGGTAGCCCGATGTGCCTTTTGTAGGTCTCAATATATGTGCTCCAGTGGATTTTGAGAAATTAACGTTTAAAAAAAGATATATATCTGTAACAGCGGACCAGTTAGCGCACTGGTTCGCGGACTTTTCGCGCAACGGAGCTTTGTGAAGCGAAGCTGATTGGTTCTCTGGCGTCTGTCAACATTCCAAAAAGTCCGTAGCGGCCGCCATCTTGTCTCTCGGTAGGATCGAGAGACAAGAGGAGGCCAAAGCGAAGGGGCAAATGACCATAAGGGGGAATAGTAGATCCTCGCTGACCCCCTAGGTTTGATGTGGAGGTTTTAAAAGGGCCCCGCGGGGCAAAAAAAAAAAATTATAATAATAATCTTACGGCTGAATGGATTTGCACGAAACTTGGCAAAATTGTAGGGACTGGTAGCCCGATGTGCCTTTGCTAGGTCTCAATATATGTGCTTCAGTGGATTTTGAGAAATTAACGTTCAAAAAAAGATATATATCTGTAACAGCGGACCGCTTCGCGTACTTTTCGCGTTACGGAGCTTTGTGAAGCGAAGCTGATTGGCTCTCCGGTGTCTGTAAACATTCCAAACAGTCCGTAGCGGCCGCCATCTTGTCTCTCGGTAGGATCGAGAGACAAGAGGAGGCCAAAGCGAAGGGGCAAATGACCATAAGGGGGCATAGTAGATCCTCGCTGATCCCCTAGGTTTGATGTGGAGGTTTTAAAAGGGCCCCGCGGGGCAAAAAAAATAAATAATAATAATAATCGAACGGCTGAATGGATTTGCACGAAACTTGGTAAAATATTAGGGACTGGTAGCCCGATGTGCCTTTGCTAGGTCTCAATATATGTGCTTCAGTGCATTTTGAGAAATTAACGTTCAAAAACAAGATATATATCTGTAACAGCGCTCCGCTTCGCGGAGATAAAATTATATCTGTATTACGTAGCTGTTGCTAACACCAGTTAGCGACGGCTAGTAGGAGATAGCGACCATCTTGGGCCCCACTTTGCATGTGAGTGATATTTATCACTAAAGACATGCAAAGTGGGCATGCCAAGATGTTAGCGACTGGAAACAGTCGCTAACATCGCTATCTCCTATTATCAACTTTTGGAAATATTCGAGATAAGCGCGAATATCTCCAAAAAGTAACAGCTGCCCTGAGCAGTTCTTAGCCATGTTATCCAATGGGAGGTGGATAACATGGCTAAGAGCATTAGCTCGGTAATGCATGAATATCGCGGAGTTTTCAGCGATATTAATGCATTGCGCTCGTTTTTTATCGTATTTGCGATAAACCTTGATAATAGCAAGGTTTATCTGCGATAATTTCGGACGGTAAAAAAATCTTTGCAATGCATCGTTAGGGATAAATATCGCTTAACTTTGGTAATATGCCCCAACGTCTGTTAACGTTCGATTCGAAGGAAATCAGGAATTGTTGAAAAACATTGTGTGCGCCATCTTGTCTTTTTTCAAATGCCACACTTTTGTCGTGCACGGCAGCCATTTTAGATGCCTTGACCAGATCCACTCTGTGCACGCTGTCGATCCTTAGCATGGCTCCCCACCCTCGCAAGCATCTCCCCCAGGCAGTGGTCACCCCCGCTCTCTGTTTTATGCATGGGTAATAAACCTCCCCCCATCTGCGCTGTTCTTCCCTGAGAATCACACCCTGTGCCCGCCCGACACCTCCCTTTCGCCCTATTCACTACCGCACCCTCTGACACTCCTTTTCCTCTGTGTCCGATTGTCCAGGCCGGTCCTAGGCTATCAGCTAGCCCTGCAGATGTAGTTTATAGCCACAGCTGTAAAGAATCACCCGTCTTCAAAGGAGTTATAGTAGATCAAGGCCCACACTCGATGAGATCCGTCACAGCAGAAGCGTTGCTATTATCTGAAAACCATCCTGTATTGTGATTGGGGAGGGGACCGAGCGTGAAGCGGAAGATTCCAGGGATGACTCTTTGTACATCAAAGTTTTTACAATTATGTGTCACATTAAAAATATATAGCACTCCGACAAAGTAGTAAGATTATAAAACTTTAATAATTTATAAATATATACAAGAAAACAAAAATAGTAATAACATATAAACATTTTTAGAGAAAAACAACGAAGTAGCGGTCGGCTGTGCGAATAGTCCCAACGCAGCACAACGTCCAGATTTCCGGCGTGGGGCGTCGCGGGGGGTGGGTGATCAGTAGCAAACTGTTGTGCGAATAGTTCCAAGGCAGCAGAACGCGCCGAAATCTAGATGACACAAAAGTGATGTCTAGTAAGTTGCCACCCAGCAAATAACGGCGTGGGGCGTCGCGGGGGGTGGGTCATCAGTAGCAAACTGTTGTGCGAATAGTTCCAAGGCAGCAGAACGATGGCACCAAGGTGATGTCCAGTAAGTTGCCGCACTGGTTTTGGTATCCTACAATGCTGCTCCGAATAACGGCGTGGAGCGCCCCGGGGGAGGCGGCGTGAACGGGCCTCTCCAGGTGGAGTCTCGTCTGTTGTAGTGGGGCGCCCCTTTACCGTTTCAGTTGCCATTCCGTCCGCTTTTGGTCCACTGTGTCAAAATCCGCCATTCAGCTGAGTTGCGCCCACTCTTGCGGTGCAGCGATAGGCGGCTGTCACAGGACTCTCAAAATGGCGGCAGGCTGTTTCCTTTTTGGGCCTGGTCCACTGAAATGGCCCTGGGACACCTTGGAAATCGGACGCTTGTCTGCTAGGTCTTGGACCCCATTCTCGAAAGCGTCCCCTCCGCCTTGAGAATTCATCAAACGTTTTGGGGGCCCCGACTCCTGCAGGCTTCTGGTGGGGAGCGGCTGCCATGATTGCTCGCGGAATGACCACGACGGAGCTACGAGATGGTGGTGCTCTCATGGTGACGCCAGCTTCAGTCTGAAACATCCAGAAACAAGGTGGGGCTTTCATCGTTTGGGGGGAAAAAAAAAGTTTTCATCCAATGAAAAGTGTTGTTTTTAGGTCATATGATCAAGCCTTCCATCATTAGGAAACCAAAAGTAAAATGAACCAATGAAAAGTTTTATAAACAAGTCACATGACCTGTTATGCGGCATAGGGTATAAAATGCGGAGAAAATACGTTGGCACGTGAGGCGGCGTCAGTAGCGGACCGATGTGCGAATAGGCCGAAGGCAACACAACGCGCCAAGATCCGGATGGCATCGAGGTGGTGTCATAGTTGAGAGTTCTGAGCAGCGGTTGTAACACTGTCTGAAGCTTATTTGCAGCTGCTGCAGCTTCACTACGCGCCAAGATCCGGATGGCACCGAGGTGGTGTGTAGGAAGTTGCCGCACTGGTGTGGCCATCCTACAATGCTGAAAGTCGGCGTGGGGCGCCCCGTTGGCCTGTGAGTTTGCGTCAGTAGCGGACCGATGTGCGAATAGGCCGAAGGCAGCACAACGCGCCAAGATCCGGATGGCACCGAGGTGGTGTCTAGTAAGTTGTCGCACTTCTGTGGCCATCCTACAATGTTGAAAGTCGGCGTGGGGCGCCCCGTTGGCCTGTGAGATGGTGTCAGTAGCGGACTGATGTGTGAATGGGGCCAAAGGCAGCGCAACAACATTTTCTACTATATTTCCGGTGTAGAAGAGACCACAAGGCGCTGAGATGCCAAGATCCGGATGGCACCGAGGTGGTGTGTAGCAAGTTGCCGCACTGGTGTGGCCATCCTACAATGCTGAAAGTCGGCGTGGGGCGCCCCGTTGGCCTGTGAGATGGCGTCAGTAGCGGACCGATGTGCGAATAGGCCGAAGGCAGCACAACAATATTTTCTGACTGACACCACAAGGCGCTGAGATGCCAAGATCCGGATGGCACCGAGGTGATGTCTAAGTTGCGGACTGATGTGCGAATGGGGCCAAAGGCAGCGTAACAATATTTTTTGTATGGAAGATACCACTAGGCGTTGAGATGCCAAGATTCGGATGGCACTGAGGTGATGTCTAGCAAGTTGGTGTGGTCATCCTACAATGCTGAAACTCGGCGTGGGTCACCCCATTAGCCTGTGAGATGGCGTCAGTAGCGGACCGATGTGCGAATAGGCCGAAGGCAGCACAACGCGCCAAGATCCGGATGTCACCGTGGTGGTTTCATAGTTGAGAGGCACTTCATCTGCAGTGGGGCGCCGAGATCCGGATGGCACCGAGGTGATGTCTAGCAAGTTGCTGTACTGGTGTGGTCATCCTACAATGCTGAAACTCGGCGTGGGTCGCCCCATTAGCCTGTGAGATGGCGTCAGTAGCGGACCGATGTGCGAATAGGCCGAAGGCAGCACAACGCGCCAAGATCCGGATGTCACCGTGGTGGTTTCATAGTTGAGAGGCACTTCATCTGCAGTGGGGCGCCGAGATCCGGATGGCACCGAGGTGATGTCTAGCAAGTTGCTGTACTGGTGTGGTCATCCTACAATGCTGAAACTCGGCGTGGGTCGCCCCATTAGCCTGTGAGATGGCGTCAGTAGCGGACCGATGTGCGAATAGGCCGAAGGCAGCACAACGCGCCAAGATCCGGATGTCACCGTGGTGGTTTCATAGTTGAGAGGCACTTCATCTGCAGTGGGGCGCCGAGATCCGGATGGCACCGAGGTGATGTCTAGCAAGTTGCTGTACTTGTGTGGTCATCCTACAATGCTGAAACTCGGCGTGGGTCGCCCCATTAGCCTGTGAGATAGCTGTTCTTTGGATTTGGGCCTGGCTCGTCTGCTGTAGTGGGGCGCCCCTTTACCGTTTCAGTTGCCATTCAGCTGAGTTTCGGCTGCTCTTGATGCTACAGCGACAGGCGGCTGCAACAGGACTCTCAAAATGGCGGCCTGTTCTTTGGATTTGGGCCTGGTCCACTAAAATGGCCCTGGGACACCTTAGAACTCGGACGCTCGATTTTTTTTTCCTTTCCTGTACATGCAAAAAAAGGTAAATGCCCGGTACGTTACACGCTTCATCTGCCACGATGAACTCTCCAGAGGAACCGAAAAAAAATATAGTTGTGGTAACTATACCATGCATCGTCATATGGAGAGGTGGCACCAATTAATTATAGTGCTGCATAAAAGAGAGATTTGGAGGAGAACCCCTGACCTGCTAGTACATTCATCAAAGAAGTGGCACTGAGAGCTTCAGAGGCAAGGGAAACGGTCCCAAATATTTAGAAGAACTTTGGAAAGATTAAAATGACATGTTTAGATTGTGGCAAATTAATTTCATGTGGACAGATGAGTGTTACTCTAATAAATACAGCATATGAACATCATCATAGTCGATGGTTGGTAGAGACATTTTGACTATATCCTGGACCTGCCCGTCCTCGCCCAAAATGGCGCCAGAATAAATGGGACTCGTAACTCCTTGTTGTGTACTGGTTGCAGAACCTTGAAATCACGAGATACGTATGCAGTTTTGAAGCAAATGGCGGGCGGGGACGAGAATTGATTGAATATTTCGACATCCCTATTGATATTAAGTTCTGATGTGTTATTGATTACTGTACTGTTGAAAGTTCGAATTAACGTCACCCATGGTACTTGCCCGCAAATGTATATCTAGATAATTTTATTGTAACTGGCCCTGTCGTATTTTAATTATAAAATGTACGTCCACCGATTCCGTAACTGTTAGACACCTTAGTTCTTGCAACGTAATGGCCCGCCCGTTACGTTCCTCTACAGTGTAAATGTCTATTCATCATATACGATTACAGTTTGCTCCGTGGCCGGCCCACGTGGTTATAGGCTCGTATTTGTATAATGAAATTTTCACAATAAAGGTTTTTAAAAGAAAACATGGTAGTAGTATATACATTGGTAAAGTTTTTAATAATAGTCACTGTTTTAGAATCATTAAAAGGCAAGTGAAATAAAGCAGACCAATTACATGAAGGGTAAAAGGTATAATACGAAGGAACGCAGTAAAGATAAATGGTCAAGGGCTGTTGTGTTTTCTATTCCTGCAACATAAAGTGATCGATAAGAATCTCATATTCAGGCGTATCGGCGACTAAGACAGCAGGTCGACCCTCTTTTGCTCAACGGCTCCGTCATGGGACGAAGAAACGCTCTTTTTCTCGAAAAAAGAATATATTTTACTTGCAGGACAGTTGTAAAATTTCCGGGAAAGTACATTAGCCTGGAACATTATAACATATATTTAAGAAAAAATAATGTTCGGAAGTAATGAAAAGCGTAATTTTTAGGTCATATGACCAAGCCTTTCATCATTACAATAAGAAAAGTAAAATGAACCAATGAAAAGTTTTATTAACAAGTCACATGACTTGTTATGCTTACGTTACGCGCTGCGCGCCCCGGATGACTTCCGGATGCGCTAACGCGGCGCGTCATATGACGCATTACGCGACAACGCAGGTACAGAATATAGTCAAAATGTCTCCACCAACCAGCGGTCGGAACACAACCCCTTTCAGCAGGCTAAATAGTTCTGTTAAATGACAACAGAAGGGACAGGCAACAAGAACCATCAGTCAAAGAGGGGAGGGCTAGTTCTTCTCTACCGGGTTACATTGGGGCGCTACCGGAACTGATCGAATTGGTAGTCTACAGTGTTTCTGGATGTTTCAGACTGAAGCTGGGGTTAGCATGAGAGCAGCACCATTTCGTAGCTCCGTCGTGGTCATTCCGCAACCAATCATGGCAGCCGTTCTTTATCGTTATTTTGGGCGGGGTGGGTGGCGGAGCCGAGCTGTTTTGCAGCCATCATTGTGTGGAGTTCAGTTCATCTCACTAGTTTTGTATTTGTCATGAGGGGTTGTTCCTAATGTTTCTATTTTAGCGAGGTCAAAAAGAGATCCCATTAGTGGCCTACTGATTTTGCTCGATTCCTTTTCTTTTTTTTTTACACGATTTTTCGTTATCTGCAAAGACTAAACAGAGTATTGCGACTCTGTGTTTGTTTGTAAATAGAGAATGAACCAAAGAGAACTAATTCTAAAACAGTAAATACTTGGATAACAATGAATCAAATGGAGAGAGAAGCAGGCACGACGGATTACAATGGGGGCAAAGACCTGCGTTAACTACCTTTCACTATCTGCAAAGAGAGAGTACTCCTAATAGAAATGAGGGGGGGGGGGCACCATTCAAAGCAGATCAGTGTGCATAAACACGAAAATGTTTTCACTTACCACGTACTTGACATTCGACAGCTTATGATATTTGCTATTAAAAAACCATTGAAATTCACTGAAAAAACCATAGGTTATAGACCATATTTAGTTAGGAATTAGCATTTACAAAACCTTATTTTACTCACACAAAACCATTGAAATTCCATATATAGTTAGTTGCACTAACTATATATCGCGCACCTGCAATCCACTGCTGATGATGTCACATATTACATCATTCATGACATGGTCAGTGACATCACTGATGACATCACTGATGACATCTCAAATGACATCACTGATGACATCACTGATGACAACATCCAGTGACTGTATGTTTCTGTAAAGTTAAAATGTGTCTTACATATTGAAGAATGAGTGGAAGTATAAGTGTCTGGACAAAGGATTTAGTAGGTGCATGACTGAATGCATGAGTGAGTGATTAAATGTGTCTCACTGAGTGCATGGGTTAGTGACTAAAGTGTCTTAATTTGTGCATCATTATGTCTGTTGTTCTGTAAACTGCTGCATGTTTTGATCAGTAGCTATATGATTAACTATATGGGTTACTGATTGATTGTCCAAGTATTTGTATGGGAGACTGAGTGTGTGTGTGGCTGGCTGGGAGGTGTGTGACTGTGCAGATCAATGTGTACTTGTATCAATGATTGTATAACAAGGTAAGTATGTGTTAGTATATGTTTGAAAATGTAAGGTGCTCCATGTTTAACTGTATAGACAAGAAAATGGAAGTGTCATTGATTCTTTACAGGACTGACTAGGTGTGTGAGTAACTCCATGGATGAGTGGCAGACTGTGAGTGTCTGTATAGGTGTATGAGTGCATATGATAGTGTTGTAAAGATGAGTGATTGTATGTATGAATGATAGTATGGGTGAATGAGTGAAGGTGTGTGTAGACGTAGGAATCAGTGAGTGCGTATGTAGTAACTAGTATTGGTGTGTCAATGGTTTCAAAAATTATATTCTGTATTTAACACTGGGTGAAACAGAGGTTATATTAAAATGTGAGGAGATGCATTGTATTGTCACATGAATGATATCATCAGTGATGTGGTCATTGATGTCAAATGAGATGTCATCAGTGATGTCATTTGAGATGTCATCAGTGATGTCATCAGTGATGTCACTGACCATGTCATGAATGATGTAATATGTGACATCATCAGCAGTGGATTGCAGGTGCGCGATATATAGTTAGTGCAACTAACTATATATGGAATTTCAATGGTTTTGTGTGAGTAAAATAAGGTTTTTTAAATGCTAATTCCTAACTATATATGGTCTATAACCTATGGTTTTTTCAGTGAATATATATATATATATATACACACATATATACACACACACACACACACACACACATTATATATCTGTATATATACATTAATTAAACTTGTGTATTCGAAAAAGGCTCATTTTATTGAAATAAATGGTTAAGAACCGCCTGTCCAACAGCTGCAACACTGTGCTGTGCGTATTCTAGACAATAGTGCTGCGTGAAAGTATGCGCATTCTTCCAAGCCGCAGCAGAACTTATCTTCTCAAGAGGCGCTCCAGCAAACAAAGCAGTTGAGGTAGAGACTGCCCTAGTGGAATGCGCCTTGACTTTAGTCCTTAACGGCCTGCCGGCCTTTCAAGGACAGAACTGGATGGTGGTTGAGAGCCGCTGGGCGATGGTTGCCTTTGTGAGACTAGGGCAACTTTAGGAGTATTTCCATATCTTATCAACAGTTGGTCAGTGTTCCTGATTGGTTTGGTGCGAAGTAAATAGAACTTCAGACAACCGTTGATGTCTAATAATTTAATTTAATTTAATTGTGGGTTTATATAGCGCTAGGAATCGACTCCCGGAGGAGTATCTCCACGCTTCGACCGCTGGGGAACCCGTCCTGGCTCACCCTGAGAGATGGTCCCTGATGGGTATCTCTAAGGTGCGACCAAGCATCCCAGGCGGTCTGGGGGGGCCGTTGTGAAGATGAGGCAAGCTGATGCCCAGAGTTGCCGAGTGTGGTTTCTGACTAGAGTAGGCACCGAGGCGAGAATTATCGAGTCCGCTGACCCTGGTCCACGACCCTGCCGCGTCGGGAATCGAACCCTGGTCCCGGGCCGTTCTCTGCTTACGGGTCTGCCGCCTCTAACCAGTGAGCCACACTTCTCCACCATATGCAGGGTTCTTTCCGCTGGAAACTGCGGATTAGTAAAGAAAGTTCTCAGTATTACAGGCTCATTAAGATGAAAGTCCGAAGGGACTTTGGGTAGAAATGTTTGATTTGTTCTGAGAATAACAGTTGTCTGTAAAACGTAAGAAAAGCTCCTTAATTGAAAACGCCTATATTTCGCTCCCTCTTCTGGCCGATGTTAGTGCCACAGGTAATGCAACTTTCCATTACACCGAGCTGAGGTATGCCTTGTGTATCGAGTCAAAAGGGCTTTTCATTAAACTACATTAGCACTACATGAAGCTACAACGCAGGAGGAGGAGCCCTTTTTGGAGGGAAAACTCTGAAGAATCCTTAGATTAACTGCTTAATGATCCTATTAAACCAAAAGACGGAGAAGACTAAGAGCGACTATATCTTGAGACTGCAGCGAGGAGTACTGGGCCAATCCTGATTTTGCTAGTGATAGGAGATAAGGTAGTATTTGTTCTGGTGATGCTTGAAAAGGATGAACACTCTACTGCTGGCACCATGGACTAAAACGTTTCCAGTTCAATCTATATGTTTTTGTAATGGTGTCCGCTCTGGCCTTTGCAAGAACGTCTCTGCAAATTAGATCAGCAAATTCATGGAATTCAGGAGCCATGCAGATAAGAGGAGAGAAGATCTGGATGAAGGACGTGGGCTTGGTTCATCCTTAACAGAGTTTTGGACGAGTTCAGGTGAATGTGGTTGCTTTCTGGCAAAAGGTTTAGCTTTGTGAACCGATGTCGTCTGGGTCATCTGGGAGCTATCAGGATTACACAACACTGTTCTGTCTTCACCTTGCTGAGGATCTTTGGTGTAAGAGGTATCGGGAAAAAAGCATATGCATATATCCCTGACCAAAAACGCATTCCCCGACGACCCTGGATGTGGAGGCCAACTTGCATAAAACCAGCATTTCCGGTTCTCTGCCGTTGCAGAGGGATCTAGAGCCGACTGGCCCCAGAGAGAGAAGATCCTGTATAGAGCCATTTGATTGCGTTCCCCTTCGTGGCAGCTGTTCCTTGTTCTGCTGAGCATGTCTGCTAATATGTTGCTTGTTCCGGGAACATGTTCTGCTCGAAGTGTTATCCCATGTGTCATTATCTAATGCCAGATCTGTTGAGTTTCCCTGGAAAGGGGAGGCAACCTTGTGTGACCTTGCTTTTTCACGCAGTGCATGCTGGTGGTATCGTCTGTGCAAACTAACATGGATGAACCTGCTATCCTTGGCAGGAAAGCTCACAGGCTTAGAAAGATTGCTTAGAGCACCAGCTGATTGATGTGTATGGTCTTTTGCTCTGTATTCAAACTCAACAAAGGAAGGCCAAGGGAGATTTATAGACAAGCAGTTGTTTGCTCCCAACCAATACCACTGTAACACACAAAGTAACTCCTGGGTCTTGAGCAAGAAAAAGATAGAAGATACAACTGCAACCTAACTCTATGGGATATTCCTTTTTAAGTATGATTTCCCTCACCCTTCTTTACGTTGTTCTTCAGGCCGGAAAGACATTGTCTTCAACCACCTCTGCCGCCTTAAAACTGCAGCTCCTGCAAACTGGCGAAACCCAGAGGAGCCTATATCCATAGCACAATTAATTGTTTCTGAAAATGTTCTTTTCCTCGCTTTTAAGAATCTCTTTACTTCTGCTCTTTTGCACTCGGTTACGAGGTATACGAAAGCACTAATGCCTCACTACTTTTGCCGGTCATACCGAACCAATATGGCCAAGGATTTGGCAGCATGCACCGTGTTTGCTGACAAAGAGGAGAATCTTTTACCTATATTGTCCAGACACCTGCCCTCCCTATCTGGTGGAGCGGAAATATATGTGGATGGATTTTTGGACCGATGCTAAGCCGCCTGAGAGATGACCAAATCCGGTTTAGAGTGGCCTACAAGGCAAGCAGGTGAATCTTCAGGCACCTTGTACTTTTTGTCAATCTGTGGTAAGATGGCTGTGACATCCCTTGGAGGTCTTGGAACAGGGTAAAGGGAACATGCACCACACCTTCTTGTGAAGGGGATTGGCCATAATGGGGTAAATGCTCACCATGCATGGGCCTTTCAGTGTATCTCACCTGCTGAGGGTTATAATATTCGTCATAGTACTGGCCATCATCCTCATCCTGATATTTTTTTGTAGAACTCGGAAGGGCTGTGGGCTGCATCAAACATGCAGTCATTATCTGACTCTTCAACATCAAGAAGGTGATACTTTGCTTGGTGAAGTATGTTCAGGTAGGAGGAATGTTTTCGTACCTTTTACTCTCTTCAAAGGTGTCATGGAGTCCGTAGATACAATTTGCAGATGCAAGGGCTTTTCCACCACCTTTAACGTCGACGTTATCTTTCGTGCCATAGTCGAATGTTCAGGTACCATAGATGGAGCTTTCATTGACTATACCTTTATAGAATTGATCGACGCAGACCATAAAATGGATGGCGTCTTTGATGTAGCCGTCTTTGACACTAATGTTGATGTCACTGTAGTTACAGTCATCGACAATGGTGTTCTCGACGGTGAGGTCATCAACGAGCTTTTAAAAGCACTTTTAGGCTTTATTGTAGATTGAGGAGGACTTCTCTGAATGTACTCCAGACTTCGCAGATGGAATGGTTGGCTCAAAAATTAGTTTCTGAGGAGATTGTTTCTTTTTTCTCCCTTTGGGAACTGTCTCGCACGATTCATGGCGACTCTTCGCTAGACTTCTCTAATGTGCTCTGGTCAGAAGATATTTCCCTCTTGTGTGACCTTTACTGAGAGGTTGAAGAGGTGTCACTGTCACCTTCTTCAGAAAGAGGAGACTTTTTAGATTTTGAAGCCAAACGAGAAGCCTCCCTTCCCTATCCTTTCGGGTCTCAGTAGAAAAGGTACAACAGATCTTGCAATCTTTTACCTTGACTGCAGGTTAGAAGCAGTAGTTCTTGTGGGGGGTCCTCCCACAGGGCCTGAAAAAGCCTTTCTTAGATGACTCCGACATGGTAGTAGTAGATGATAAATCTTCCAAACTGGCTGAGGAAAAACTGAGTAGAGCTCAGGGAGACTACCTTCCTACCACGTGCGGTGAACAATCTGAGGGAATCAGCCTCTGCGGGGAGTATTCCAGATGGTGCTTTTACCCGACTGGCTGGAGTTTGGTTCTTTTGAAATGCTATGGATAAGTTAAGTGTGTGCTTCACTTCCATTATAGGCTATGGTAATGTTATGTACTGCTTACTATGGTACAATGAGACTCCCACTACACTACGATGACCGGGAATTATTCGGGCATGTGAATCTATGAAATATCCAATACTGGAGTACTGAGGATTTCTGGGGTTGCCACGTAGCCATGTTGGGTCACAGGGTGACTTGGTGAGATGCGGGGGACCTACTGCACAACCTGGGCTGGTTGGCTGGCGACCTTGGTATGGGTTGCAGCCAGCGGCCTCCTGATGGCAAACTGAGTCCCAGAAGATAAAAAAATGATATGAGTACTTTTGATACGATTCAGTGGAGGCAGTTACCCCAGGCAACTTTGTTTCGCTGTTTGCCTTCGCCGTTTGCCAGTTACCACCAAATAAGCCAAAATTAGCATTCAACTGTCGACACAGGGAGGGCTGTTATTATGGACTAACATTTCCAACATATTTTAAAGCTTTAAGTCTTTCCTTTAGACCATCTTTTATTAGGAGCATTGCCACAAAAATCAGTTTTCACAGGCACACAATCGGATGAGGAAACAGAGGCACATGCAAACAGAAGTAGAAAGAGATCCACAAAACAAGCTATTCCTCTCAGTGGATGGATAACATGATAACCCCATGTAATACGGTGATGCTTGGATATTTTAAGCCTGGAGGCTCACCTGAAAAAGTGTTCTTCTCAGAGTCAGGCCCATTAGAAGAATGTCCGTTTGATACACGTTCTGGGACTCAAGATTATGCTGCTTATTTGCAGAAAACAGGTGGGGCAGAGTTGGGTGAACTGATTGCCCTAGGAGACGATAATAAGCTCCTTACCTCGCCTAATCAGAGTCAAAGCAAGGAGCAGGAAGCTTCAGGTTTACACGAGTGGTGAACCTTTTGATGAAAGCGAGATTACAAAGGACACCACCCTCTCCCTGTCCAGCCTACTGGTATCCCCTAAAGTCTAGGGTTTTTCTTACTAAATTAGTTTGATAAGAAGCCCAGGTAGGACTCACCTGGGTGCATGTATTAGTTGGTGATATATCTAGGGTCCTCCTAATAGAGGTGATAACTGAGGAACTCAAAGGTATTTTTAGATTGAGTGCATCATGCCTTGTCCAGTAGTTTTATTGGAGAAACTATAACCTACCGCCAAGTCTTCGCAGAGGTTGAGCCTGCCCTGGTAGTACCATCTTACCGGGGTGGGGAGAGGATGCCGATGATGAAGCATGACACTATTGTGTGTGTGAGGCATTTTCTTCCATTAAGGATGGCCTTCCCTCACTAAACTGACCCCAACTTAGTATAGCAGGAGTTGACTGACCTTTCCTTTAATTTTGTCCGTGGTCATCTTCGTGATGCTTTGATTTCCTTTGCAGATACCCTACCTTTACGTGAATAAATGTCCTATCTTTGATAACAAAGCAATACAAAAGGGGATGATGGACGGAGCGTTTGAGCAAATCAAACACTCACCCCCAGTCAACTGATCTGGGTTTAATCCATCACCATTCTTTAGCTCACTCAGCCACCCCAGTTCAGACATGGCCATATGCAAATCAGTCTGACCCTGTTCCTCATGGGAACAGTCCAGCCCGAACTGCCAAGCCATGTCTTCCCTGGACCGGAAACAAGCATCCTGGGACCGGTTTCGGATTCATAGGCCCAGATCTCTGTACTGGGGTGAATGTATGACATTGTTCTGCATTCTGTCCATCAACTGTTTTTGCATTTGTCACCCCGAGTGGGATGGGTATGCTCAGACGTGAGTCCCATGCTCTCCACACCACTGGAGTCAAGCTATCCAGGCTGATGAAGGCTGATAGCCAGAAACCGGTCCTTGGATGCTTGATTCCGGTCCAGGAAAGACATGGCTTGGCAGTTCGGGCTGGACTGTTCCCATGAGGCACAGGGTCAAGGCTGATTTGCATATTGCCATGTCTGACCTGGGGTGGTGTGGAGTGCAAAAAAACGATGGATTTAGGCCCAGATCTCTGTACTGGGGTGAATGTATGACATTGTTCTGCATTCTGTCCATCAACTGTTGTTTTCTCTATCTTTGATAACAACAAAAATAATAGAAATTAAAGATTAACACAGAATCTGAAATATTCAGATCCTTATAGTGTCCAACCTGAAGATGAGCATAAATAGAACAGTAAGAATACACACACGATGATAACATCTGATACCACAGGAAAAAACCTTGATGGAAATGGGAAAAAAATTTCAATAACACAATTTGAAAATGTATTTTTCGTAGAAATTTCTCCTGAATTGGGGAGGTCTAGTGAGCAAAAAAAGGGCCTGAGTCCCCAACATGAAATAAAATTACTAAAGGGACACAAATAAGTCTGCACGCGGGTAGCGTGATGAAAAATGGTGGGCATGTCGAATGGGAACAAAATTTAAGACACTCTAAACGAGAATCTCAGCTTAGAAATCCATTAAAAGTATGAGAGAAGTTTACTTCCAAAGGGTGATGAAATTCCTGTGCAAGAATAAAGAATATGATATTGTTAATGAGGGAAATCTGGAAATCGAATCCCCTCCCTTTAGTAAAAAGAGGTGAAAGGAGTAAAACTTCACAACTGCCAAACAATTGACACAGCTGTTAATAGGGGAGAACCGGAGAGCGCCTGCCTACAGTTAATAGACAAGGGGGAGAGGGGAGGGGGTAGGGGGAGTTGCTGAGATTTCAACTAGGGTGATAACTGACTGTGTCTGTCCATGGCTTAGAGTAAAAGAAATTGAGGGCTCCCCAGCGCCATATGGAGGCTGGAGGGTATGCTACAATCACACCAACTCAGAGATTAAGCTGGAGCCACTCAGAAAATGATATATTCTAATTACATAATGTGGTACCCAATAATTTAACTGTGTTCCCAGGATACAAATCACGTGATAAAAATGATATTCAAAATAAAGAAAATATCATTAAGCTCTGCTCACCTTACCTGGATAAAATTACCTCAAAAGACATGAGGCAGTTGCATAAAATCTGCTGGTACCGGGGGAGACCAATAAGGAAACAGAAGTTACATTTGTAAATTATAATTTTGTCAAATTGATTGACAGACACAGGAGGCAGGTGGCTTACAGGTCTATCAACATAGTACCTTTAACAAGTAGCAAATAACCTGCCATTTGTAAAAGAGCAACTACACATAATAGAGGTAAGTCAGCCCTATTTTCAACAGCAGAAAACCACAGAAAATCTGTGGCAGTGGTACAAGATAAAAAGAACCCCCTTCATTTCACTTTCAATAATACAAAATGCAAAAGGAGCAACTGAAGCCCACTCTTTTGATTAAGATTTGCTATTTATAAAGTGGAGAAGTGTGGCTCAATGGTTAGAGCGGCAGACCCTGATGCAGAGGTCTAGCCCGGGACCAGGGTTCAATTCCCCGCCTCGGCGGGTCTTGGGCTCAAAAATTCCACGGACCTGATTATTCTCGCCTCGGTGCCTATTCCAATCATGGAGTCCCACTCTGGAACTCTGGGCAATAGCTTGCTTAATCTCCACAACGGCCCCCACAACGCTAAGGATGCCTGGCCTCCACCTTGGGGGTGCCCAGGAGTGGACACCTCACAGGGAAAGCCAGGATGGGTTCCACAGCGGTATTCGTACAAGCGCCTTGAGACCTTTGCGGGTGAGTAGTGTGCTATACAAGTATCAATTTACATTTACATTTGCAAAGGGGCTATTATAAGGAAGAGAAAGTATATAATCCATAATACAAAGCTAATCAATTGGGCCTGGCTGCCTGAAACACTCCATCCGCAGTCCTAACCTTTTAGGTTCTTCCCTGAACACGTCAGTTGCTCCTGGAGTATAAAAGGTATTAAAGCCATAGATGTTAAGATGGATTAAATTCTCTACTTCAGAAGATATGATTTGTCTGGTTTATTGGATCCTGTCCATGGCCAGATTTCACAGAATTCTTCTCTCCTGCCAAGAAATCACAGTATGGGTGCCGTACATCTGGAGGGGTCTCTATTTCTATTTTATGTATTTATAGCATTTTATATAGCACAAACAATGACCATAAAGGTATCAGAGCGCTGTAGAGGGTTGCCTTACAGTAAGCAGCAATAATTTATGATACAATGTACATTGAAATGGGAGAGCACGGCACAACACAATAAGATGCTAAATGAACTAGTGTGAATTACAGTTATACAAATGATAGGTTTTTCTAGCAGTAAGGCTTTAACTTCCTTCTTAAAAAGCTTGAAGGAGGTAATAGCTCTCTTTGAGGGTGATAGTGAGTTCAAAATCGTTGGAGCAGATCCAGTAAAAGTGTGGCTGTGTTTTCCTTTTTTGAATCTGGCTGGTTCTAGTACTAGGGATTTAGCACTTCTAGAATCCCTTCCACCTCCTGATAGTTTGATCCTATTCACCATGTATTTAGAACCACAACTGTGTAGAGCTTGGTGAGTTATGCATGCAACTTTCAAATGGATCCTAGTATCCACTGGGAGCCAGTTGAGGGCTCTGAGTGATGGGTAAATGAGATCATAGCGCTGTGTGCCTGTTGTAAGACTTGCAGCTGCATTTAACATCGCTTTCATTGGGGCTAGGCTAGCTTTGAGAATACCTAGGAATGTTGCATTTCCATAGTCAAGAGATTGGGCCACCGTTTTGAGGTCTCCAGGCGGTATGAAAGGTTTTATTTTTCTTAGGAGGTGTAGGTGAGTGCTTTTGATGTCTAGCGATTTGACAAAATCGCAGATGGTTCCGGTGCTGTTTTGCGAATTGAGGTTATAAGACCATAGTTGAGGCTTGGAGTTCTAAGGGGTGGGGAGAAGATCATGAATTCAGTTTTCAGCAGATTTAGTTTTAGATGGTTGTGTGCCCACCAGTCCTGAGTTTTCCAGTCTTCAGATATCCTTTTGAGGGGAGAGTTTAGTGTAAAGTTGCGCATCATCAACATACATGTGGTAAAAGAACTTTTGATTCTTTAAGGATTTCCGTGAGTGGTTCCATGTGTAGATTGAAGAGCGTTGGTGAAATTGTAGATCCTTGCGGAACGCCCCTGTCCATATCTGCTACATCAGATACGCTGTTGCCAATTTTAACTCTTTGTTGTTGCTTCTGCAAGAAGGTGGTGAACCAGGTAAGCACCACTCCTGATAGGCCCATTCTGAATTCAAGAGTTTCTCTGAGGTGTTTATGGCTGACAGTGTTGAATACCGCTGGTAGACCCAGAAGTATAAGGAGACAGGATTCGTTTTGGTCAAGTGATGTTTGGATATCATCAAGGATGTTTAGAATGGCGGCCTCAGTGTTGTTAACCAAGTCTGAAACCGGATTGGTGATTATCTATTAAGTCAAAAATTTTAATGTGTTCACATAGCTGATCGTAGGCACATTTTTCAACCAATTTAGCTAGGAAAAGCAGATTGGCTACCGCTCAGAAGTTGCTCAAGTCTTTGTGGTCGGGTCGGTTCTTTTAGTAGGGGAGATACTTGGCCCTTCAAGCATTCTGAGAGGGATCCTTGTTGGAGAGATGCATTCACACGGTTTGTCCATAGGGAAGTGATGGAATGGTGGATCACTTTCATTAGGTGGGAGGGAATGGGGTTGAAGTGTGTGGTGGGTTTCATTGACTGAATGGTGTTCTGGACTTCTTCCTCAGAGATCTGAAGCTGTTCACAAGACTCTGTTTTTTCTTAGGACAATTGGGGTGTGAGGATCTGTGACCTTGTTGTGAGTGGGGATGATGGATTCACTAGGTTGGGCACTAGCTTGGCAGAGGATGGAGTTGGTTATGGTTACGATTTTCTCTTTAAAGAAAGTTGAAAAGGCGTTGCAGATATCCTTAGAGTCATTTTCAATTGTGGGTTCTGCTGATTTTCAAGATTTTTGTTTTATTATGTCAAAATGTTTTCTAGGCATATTCTTCGCCCTGTCAAGTTGTGATCTGATCACTGTTTAAGCTTTCCAGATAGCCTTTTTGTATGAGATTATGTGCCTTCTCAATTGTTCCAGAACAGTGTTTAGGTTCTTCCTCCATAGACATTCCAGATGTGTTAGTTTTTTGCCTTTTTAGAAGTAAAGGAGCCGCCTTGTGAGCTATGTCAGTCATACTGCTGTTGTAGAGATATGTCAGTTCTTGAACCGATGTTAGGTCAGTCGGGAGCGCCAAGGAGGTTTGGCATAGATCTGCCAGTTCAGTTTACCTGGCTGTAATCCCTTTCCCAAGTTTTATCCATTCTGGTTTGACCCTTGATTTTTGTTTCTTGTGTGGATATTTGAAAAGGAATTTGATAGTTACCTGACCAGTCTGTCTGGGTGATATCGAGCATATTTACTGATCCCAGTTTAGCGATGATGGGGTTAAGTGTAACCCCTTTGTTGTGAGTTGGTCCCTCGCATGTTTGAGTCATGTTGAGGTCCTGAAGCAAGTTACTAAGTGCTGCCACTGTGGGGTCTTTGTCATTGTTCCAATGCAGGTTGAACTCTCCTAGTAGTATGGTCTTAGAGAGTGGGGTAACACTGATTGTGATTGCTTTCGTAGGTTGCTCAAGGACGATTTTGCCATTCCCAGGTGGATGACATACAAGGAGTGTTTTTGCTGGCTGTTTCTTTTCCAGCTTGATTTTAGCTCTCAAAAGTTCAAACAATGACATCACTTCTAGTGAGAGTAAGTCTATGGTTAGGGATTTTCCGTGGATTATAGCGAGACTGTCCCCCAGCTTAAATGTACTGTCTCAATTTAAGATGGCGTAATCTGTGGAAATGAGAAGGTCCAGTATCGGGGTAGCCGTTTGGATGAGTCAAGTTTTGATTAGAAAGAGAATGTGCACAAGGATCACATCTGATATGCCAGTTGCATGTTTTGCAGCTGATCTGCAATTGCGCAGCATGCATTTTAGGTTTGTCATTGTTTTCTTAGTTACAGTGGAGGACAAATTGTTCGTTGCAATCGGCTTGTAAAGGACTGTAACTTCGGTTTTTGTGGTAGGAAGTCTTGACGACTGGGAAGGTGGATGTGGTGTCAAAGTGGGTTTTCTGTGCATCCTGATAGTATATGAGCAGAGCGTTTACCTCTTCTGAGAGGTGACTGATCATTCTTCTTGGCCGGTGAAGCCTGTTGTCACAGGGAGTTGTGAGATATTTGAAGTTGGAAAGATTTCTGTTAGATGGGGAGTCAGCGTACTTGGTAGTGGGTATGTACAGTTCCAGGATGTGTAGAAGTGTGATGACTTTCTTCTGGACCTATTCTATTTCTACCCTGAGAAGTTGCAGATTGTCGTCGATTTGGTTTATGGATAGATTGAGTGAGGCACACTGACAAATTACATTATCCTTCTGTGTGAAATTGATCCGGTCAGGGTTACTGTTAGGTTGAGTGCTCTTTGACCGGGAGATGTTCTTTATGCAATGATCCGTTACTTGGTGTAGTGTGGCAGCTCCTCGGGCTGAGAGGAAGGTTTATATAAGGTTCTAGTTGGAGTCCCTGTGAGGAGATGCAGACTGCAGGGCTGAGATTACTGTTGTGTGTAGTTCTGTGGGCGGTGTAGGTGTAAAGTAATGGTTAGGAGTCAGGGAGGATTAGCGGAGACTGTTACTTGCCTTTTCAGGTCACTAAAAACTGAGAATAGGTTATTGTTAGCTGGTTGGAGAAGGATGTTGCCATTTTTATAAATAGAAATGGTAGTTTTCTCTTTGAGTAAGGGGGGAGGGTGATATGTTGAGTTTCATAGCATAGGGAATGTTCTGGGTTGCATTGACAGCTATGAGGGGTAAAACGCATTCGCCATTCTGCTGAGTCTCGTCTGGAGGATCAGATCGGTCTAACTGGTGCCTTTTGGGAAGCAAAAATAGTAGTCCAATATGAGAGTTCCAGGGTTGCTTTTCAGAATATTGTGTTTTAAAGCTATTCAATTTTTGGATAAGTCAAGTGGGGAGTGGACAGGTTGGGAGCATTTGCGTTATTGTGGCCCAACATATTCCTTTATTGGAGGGGCCAATGAAGGTACTCTCTCATCAGGAACTGACCAGACCTTATCTGTTACTAATCAACATGCAGCAGAGGGTCTGTGGCGCCATTGATCCAAATTTGTATTTATTTATTTAGGTATTAAATTATTTTTCTTATCCTTTTCCTCCTACTGAAGACCGATGTGGTGTAGGTTCTTGTTGGAGAGAGTGAGTAATTTCGGCGCTGAAACTAGTTTGTTTCGATGCTTTGACTGCCCCTTAATTGGGGCAGTCAAAGCATCTATTTGTACTATTTACCTATTACAAAATGACTGTCTCTTGTGTAATAGACACTAGCATAGGATGCAACTGCCCAGTTCTCTCTCAAATGTGTTGCCTGGTTCAACTAGAACACACCAATCAGAAATAGCCGCCTCGTCTTCAAGAGTGGTTCCAAAGATTCTATGTCAGGACCGGAGGTGAGGATTATGCTCATCTTTCTTCACTTTAATGAATAGCAGCCATTTCAAGAACAACTTTAACAAACTACAATTCCCATGAGGCTTTGGGAATTTTAACAACAAAAGAAACAATAGAGTTCAGCATGACAATAGTCTCCTCCTTCAACCTATCAGGAGCCTCCAATCCAGGTTTTAGTACATCAACACTGTCCACCCATCTGCGGTGCGTTCCTCCCACCGCCTGAGGGCACCTGGCTGGCGCCTCTTACCGCGACACGCTCTCTGCATTCTGCGCATTCCAGAGCTTTCAGAGTAGCGCGCCCTGGTTGAGAGCCTTGAGTCCGTCTGGAGAGAGAGACACCCTTCGATGGAAGGGTCTGTACTGCCATTCGACGGCTTGAAGGTCTACGCCCCTTACACAGGGGTTGGTATTCTTGTTGTTTTCCACGCTCTTAAAGGGAGTCTGTACTGATTTCAGGATGCTGTCCTGTAGGGACCCTCCCAGACGTCGTATCCTCTAAAGGTTTCTGCACCTAGGATGAACTGTCCCTGGGGCTTGGACCCCACATTGTGAGTCTCCCTCACTCTAAAGGTTTAGGCTGACATCCAGACCCCTAAATACCTAGCACTCTGCCCGGGTGCTTCATAGCTGTATCTCCTTGCAGTGTAGAGCATTTCCCAATTATGGAACCCTCTGAGGATACCCAGGGGGAGTAGGACCCCCTAGGGTGGGCTTCCCTGGGACAATGATTTTTATGATGCGGTAGATGCATCAATTTATAGGGTAGTGGCCGAGGCCATGGCCCCCCTGGAGGAGTGCCTTACGTGCCTAACAGCGCAGGCCTGTGACCGAATCGCGGGGCACTCCCAGACTTCGGTGACCTCCCTTCTGCTAGCTGGGTCCCACCAGCTCCAGGAACCAACCCCCCACTGGCAAAGCGTTCCCTTGACGCTTTTGCCAGGTTGAAGCAGACGTTCCAGGCCAGTCCTGAACCCATTGATGGCGATCATAGGGATACGGATGACGACAGGTCCCTCCTGCCCCTGGCTCCCTTCCTCTCAGTCCCCGAATAACCCTCCCCCCGGTCGAGGTAGAGGCTGCTCGCCGTCCAGCTTAATAACCAGTACCACTGCAGAGGACAAGGCTCCCACCAAGGCCAGTACCAAGACCAGACCAGATTGGGTAAGTTCTATCTTACCAGAGGACTGCGCGGCGAAGGAGCCAGAGGAGCAGGTGCCTCCAATAACAGTGAGTGTTCTTTCCTCCCACAAAAAAATAGGGGGGGCGACTGGCGAATTCTTTCCAGCCTTGGACTTCCATCATGGGGGACGCCTGGGTTCTATAGACAATCCAAGTGTTCCAGATGGAGTTATAAGGCACCCTGGTTCAGACCGCGCCCCTGCGGCCCATACACTTTCCTGTGGCGGACTCTGCTCTAGTGGATGCAGAGATGAGATCCCTTCTAGTAAAGGGCTCTATATCACGAACCACCCCACACTCCAGGGGGTTTATCAGCAACCTTTTTCTGGTGGACAAGGCAGACTGGGTCGGCAGCCGGTTATCAACCTGTGCGAATTCAACGAGTGGATCGTCTACCACCACTTCAAAATGGAGGGGGATCCACCTGTTGCGGGATATACTCCATCCCCAGGACTGGATGAGCGTCTGGACCTCATGGACGCTTACCTTTCAATCCCGATATTTTCTCCTCACAGGAGATTCCTGCAGATGAGAGCCTGTGGCAGCTCTCTGAATAAGGCAACTGGAAGTAAATTAATGCCAACTCTGGGTAATGCGATGAATGTACTCAGAAACAAACTTAATACTTACCTGGATAAGATTCAGTGAAATTGTTACCGTCACTTCTGCCTCCCTGACAGCACAACACCATCACAACTGTATTTGGAATTTAATCTCACAATACAAGAACACTGAAAGCAAGATTGCTATTGTACTGTGAGAAAATGATGGTGGTTGATCAAGAATCATTTAAATATTGTTTGTGGCAGGAAATATTGACGGAGCTGTTGCAGTGGAAAATCATTTTAATAACCCAGTGAAAAATTGGGAAGAGCATGAATATGGGGTGTAAACCTTCCACATAAGCAACTAGCATAGGCACTGTTGAAGCAAGCAGGCAAAACCCCCCAAAATAACCTATCTGCAGGCTTGGATATTGAGAACCTGGACAAGACGTTGCATGGGAAGTTGGCAGTAAAGGTGTAACTTCATCCCCCAAATGTACTAGATTAGGTTAAGCAACCTTTGGCATAAGGCCAGAAACTGGAACTAATGAGGTTGAGATTTGGTCTTATTCCTCTGAAAGACCACTGTTACCAACTTTGTAAACTAGGCACTGCAGCCCTGGAAATATTGATTCATAGTGTATGCACTACTGTATGCACTTGCAAGATGCTTCAAGACTTGAGGAAATGTTGGTTGCGCCCAGTTTTTAGACCTTTTAACATACAATCTTGGCACAGAAGCTACACATTTCGGTCCAAAAGAATAATCTAACCAACTGTCAACATGATTTTTAAAAACATATTAAAGCTGCAATTAAGGAACTGATTCAAATTTTTAACTAGCACCAGGGTGAGGTTAACCCTTTACTCAAGACAGTGAAATATTTTTAATCTGCTAGCTATATAAAGAAAGCAACTAATTAGTTAACTAGTTTTTAAAGTATGGAAATTTCATAATGATTTTAGTGAATCGTACAATAAAAATCCCTCCATCTTTCCCAAAAATGTGTAAGGGAGCTCTGAAAGTGTGATGACTGGCAGAACTGTTTTTAAGCCAGAGCGGTTTCAAGCATAAAAATCTGATTTCACCATTAAGTCAGATTTTAAAAACTAATCAGAGAATAACTGAAGCATTTGTCTAGCCCCTTCCTAAGAAGAGATGGAAAATAAAGGTTTAAATCCCACCTAGGCCTATTAGGGAAATGTCAGGCCAGGACCAAGAGAAACAGATTTTGGGTTTTATGTCACTGCTGTGTTGGCCTACAAGCCCATTTTAGTGGTGACTTATGAATATATACAAATAGACGTTTTCTACATGGCAAAGGCATTGTCCCTGTCATGAGTCACCACAGTACATTTATACTGCAGCCTAGCCGGAGTACAATGGTGCTCCTTGCAAAATCAGATTTTGTCATATGAGGGTGATGTACATACACACGGCAGCCCACAAATGACATTTAATTTTCCATGCCTTAGGCACACTACTGGAAAGAATTTACAATGAACTTTTAGGGAAGTTATATAGGTCAAATAGGGAGATTCAATGTACAGAACACGATTTAGAGTGGAAACCAGTACTATAATACTATTTGGTAGTGCTTACGTATACGGAGTCCTAAAGCCAGCAAAAACCGTGTCCAAAAAAGGTGAAAAATCTATGACGACAATCCAAACAAGGCAGATTTGCTACAGGGCCTCTCTTGCTTCAACAGAAAAAAAAAAAAGAACTACAAATTTGTATCGCAGAATCAACATACCAAAATCTTACTGAAGTCTTGAAACACAGCATAGTGAATAGAGACAAGCTGTGTCTGTGGTTCCAGACCACTTATTAAGCAAATACTTACACACATTTAACTTGTATAGAGCACACCTGTGGCTTCAAAGAAAGTTGAGTTGTTTTCACTCTTATAAAGTATTGGACAGTACCAATAGGCCTGCATAAGTCTTACGAGGAACTTTTTCTATTACATTTTTGCAAAACAAGGGTTTTTGGTGGGAACGTGATGTTCCGGTAAAATAAGACCAAGTGCAAATAATCTGCTGACCATTCCTGCTCACCTCAACATTCTAAAAAGCACACTTCACATATCCATCACCTTACTCTGGAGCGTTACACCAAAACTCGGTTTGGTAAGGCCACAGACAATAAGGCTTATATTCTCCAAGGAAGACTTATCATTCAAGCTCTTCATCACCACCACTGATAGCGTGCAAGGCCTTCCTTTGCAGTCCACTGTAAAAATCTCAGAACTTCTCTATCGGATGTCCCCATTATCACCCTTGCTAACATCTACCATCTGCTGGCAGAACCCAGATTTACTGGACAAAATCTAGAGAACTAAATGTAATTGGCTTAGTGGAATCCAGGTGCAGTATATTCCTGTGGTGACTTCAATATTTGAGAATATCACTCATCAAACACCTTTCCGGCATCCTTCATCCAAGAAGTTGAACCTAGTTTGTTTTAGACTCCAAAGACAAGGCAGGGCACTCTGGAGTAGTAGGAAACTAAATACCCTTTTTTTTGTAAAGCCTCAACTAGGAGGCTTTGTTCATCTTCTAACCCTACAAAAGTGTCTTAATTTTTCTTGCAAAAATTAAATTATCAAAAAATTGAGGCATGGAAAAAATGAACATGTTACGTACCTTCGCTATTGTACTTTATGGTGGATACTCTAACTGCAGATTCCTCACCATTACAATATTGACAGGCGCCAAACAGGAGCAGAGATTCTTTTCTTAACGTTGTTCATGTGTGCTGGTAGGTGGAATTTTGTGTCTCCACAGTGGCTCTACACAGCCCAGAAGAGACTGAGCAGAGCTGAATATAAACATCACCCCTCTGTGCTGACGTTGGTTCCATTTATCTTTCTCCTCTGCATCTCAGATGAGGAGGGTTGAGCAAATGGCAAGCAACAGTGTGCTTGTTTCTAACTTGAGATCATAGTAGATATTAAAGAAGCCTTGCCACAGAACAGACTAGACAGAGGGCAGTGAGGAATCAGATGCAATAGAGTATCCATCAGAAAGAGCATTAAGAAAGGTAAGGTAACTTAATCTTCTGATGGATACTTCTAACCGCAGATTCCTCACCTTTAAATTAAATACTAAAGCAGTCCCTCAAAAGGTGGAAGATCTGGAGAGAGGTCTTTGACCAAATCATCTTGAAGAACTGAGAGGGCAAGATACCTTTCGCCAGGACCAGACTGTCAAAGCAGTAGTACTCCATGAACGAATGCACCGACGTACACAACGCAGGCTGGTGGAATTCTAGCATGGGTACACCTCACACAAAAAAAAAAATTAAGTGGCCTTGGCCCTGGTGGAATGGGCCTGCAGTCCCTCAGGAAGTTAAATCTTGGCCAGTGCATAGCAAATTCTAAAATATAGGACTATCCACTATAACAAGGTTCTCTACTACACCATCTTCTCTTGCTTTAGCCCAAAGAAACTCACAAAAAGCTGATCATTCCACATGATTGTGTTTTGTCCGATCAATGCAAATGCTTAAAAACCTCTTAGGGTCAAGCCTAAGTTTCTCCTCCTCTATCGAGGGGTGAGGCGGGGCAAACCGCCTTCGCAGTGTGTCACGTTCCTCATGATCATCCTCATCAGTGTCCTCGGGGACATAAGGCATACAGTGTACTGGATCAGAATCAGATGCAAAGAAGGCCTCAGACCAAGAGGTATTGGCTTGGAGTCTGGCTGTATAACAGCTGGTTACACCAGGGAATGGGGGTCCGAAAACACAAAATCATCATTGCTTTCCAAACGAGCATTTACAGTGCAATAGATTCCACATTTGCAAGGGTTTAAGCTAAAGGCGTTGTAAATGACAATGCCCTTTATTTATCGGTTTTGATAATTAACACATAAATTAAAGGCATTGTCATTTACAATGCCAATAGCTCAAACTCTTGACCTATTTCATTTCAAAGAGGCGGCTGCCATTGTCTGGGTCTGCTTGGAAATTGAAAGAGCGCATAACACGCTGAATATTGCAGGAAAGCATGTCATGCCTGCAGTCGGAGAAACTCTTTAAAAAAAATAGTGCTTACAGACTAAATAAGATATACCATGTAACAACAGAATTAAAAGGGCCAGTCCCCATGGGAGGTTACAAATGAAGACAAAGCAGTACTAAGGAGGGACTTAAAAGCCTATTAACGAATAAGATAAGAAGCCAGCAACTACAAAGGATAATGACACAAGCCAATGAAAAATATGGGCGGAGCTTCAAATCAATACTCTAAAACAGCATACCTCGCAGCATATGCGCTGCCCCGGCTCAACCTAAAATGTCTATGGAAAATGCATATTGTAAAAACTACTGAACACCAAAATTGACAGGAAGCTAGATCTTGGTCCATAAAGCACCCCTTTGTGATTTGATGTAATTCCAATCAGTAGCTTTTGAGATATTAAGTCTAAAAACATTGGTAAATCTGGACAGGTGTGATTCAAGGGACTTTTGTGAGAGTCCCATGAACCCAATTTGGAAAAATAGAAAGCTTGGACTAGCCAAAGGGGCATTTTTTCCCTTGGACTATCTTGCTCCTGTGGGAGTTAGACTCCTGCGGGAGAGAGCACTCTGACTGGCCACCAGCACATTAAAGAAAAATATCGCTGGCAGCCACTACAGGATTTGGCGGGAGGAGAGGGGGGGGGGCTTAGTTTTTCTTAAAACCAAAATAAGGGAGTAGGGCAGGGAAAACCAGTCCCCAAGACTCTTGGGGAGGCGCACAATTTCAACAATACTCAAGTGTTTTGCTGTGATCCAGTGCAAGGTTGCGGCGACAAACAAAAAAAATTTGGCCTGCAATTTTGTTTTTTACCATTTGGGGAGGGGACGAGTGAACCCCCACCTCCTCAAGTCGATTTGGGCCACAGGGACCCATCTCCTGGGGCCAACTTTAAAATAAAAAGCAGAAGGGGGATTAGGGGGGAGTGTGGCTCCTCTGTTCCAGCCATTATAGGACCCTGGGACCTCATTTGCATATTAGAGAGGAGGGCGGGCTGCATAGCCCTCCTCACCTGAGCCTTAATAGGCCCAGGGACCCCACCACCTGGGGCCGAATTGAACTCAAACGGGAGGGGGGGGTGGATGTGCGCCCCACAAGCATTTTTTTGGGCCCCATCCCAAGGGGCTGGCTCAATTACTGTGTCCTAGGGATTCCCACCCCCTGGATACAGTAGTTTCCCTGCCTGCAACAGCGTACACATGGATACAGATTGCTCCCGCCCAGCGGGAACATGCAGAAATCGCTTTTCCTCCAGGGCAGGAGCAATGCTGGTTTCCGTAGTATGCGACAGCCATCTGGGACACTTCTCCAGCATTCCCAAATGTACTGCGTAGTGAGAGCCTCAGGTGGGCACCCACCTAGAATTAAGACAGACCCCGGGGGCCTGGGTCCCGGGGCCTATTAAGGCTCAGGGAGGGGGACACGTGGGCCACCCCTTTATAAACAGAACTCTGCCCCGGGGTTGGGGTCCCCCGGAGCCTATTAAGGTTCGGTGAGGGGGGCCATGCCCCGCCACCGCTTATAAATATTAATCGTCCCCCAAGAGATGGGCATCCCTGGGGCTTCTTAAAGCTTGGGGAAGGGGTCTGTGCGCTTTCTTCCCCATATAAATAGAATTTGGCCCCAGAGGATGTGGTCTCCCAGGCCTATTCAGGGTCAGGGATGGGGACCACACACCTTCTCCCCTAATATTGTATTTGGCACCGGGTAATGGGTTCCCCGGGGCTTCTTAAGGCTCTGGGATGGGAGCCACGTGCACCCCTCCCATATTTTTAAACTTTTCCCCTGAAGAATTGGGTCCCTGGGGGGATTTGGGCTGAGGGGGGTGGTGCCACAAGGCCCCATCCTCTAATGTGAATGTATTTGATCATGGGGGCTTGCTCAGGGTCTCTTGAGGATCAGGAAGAAGGAACTATGTGTTCTACTCACAATATAATATATTTCTTGGCCCCACAATGATGGGTTTCCAAGGCGAATAATGGATTGGGGAGGGTGGCAGTGCACACCCCTCCTCTATTTAAAAACAAAGGGCCACGGGCCAATAGTGGCTTCGGGAGGGGGCTGAGCGATCCTTCCCCCGGCATGGGGTTGGCTGCTGATGGTGGGTTGGACGCTGGGCCTAGCCACAGGCCTTCAGCCGTGCAGGGGTTTGGGTTTACGTATGCTAATAAAATATTACTTTACATGAAAGTTATGTACAGTTATAGCGGAGCACGAATTATAGTTACCTTAGGGCATGAGTTATAGTTCCAACAGATAACTAGAACTGGTCAATTTCAGTGTTTTTTTATGTTTAAAACGTTAAGTTGGCACTGCCATTTTCACCTAACTAGAACATCACTTTAACCTTTGTTTTTTTGCTGCACTGAGCACACAAGCACTTGAAAACGGTTGTTCGTGTATTTATACACATTATGGCAAAACAACATCAATTGATATTGGTAAAAGATGGAGGAAGCATTATACAGAGCGAGCATGTGTGTACTATATTTATAGACACATACAATATTGCAAAGAAGTCTTGTATCATTATTATTATTATTATTTCTGAGCTTATACAGCGCCTGGTTACACTCGCCAGTGTGTCCCCGCGCTTTTCTGTGGCCTCAGCATCCCCTCAATGCAGCAATCCTAGTCGCAACCCCAAAGCTAATCCCTAGGGAAGAGAAAAGTTTTTAATTCCTTCCGGAAAGCCACCTCCGAAGTCTCCAAACGGAGTCCGGAAGGAAGAGTATTCCATCATCGGGCCGCCAGCAAACGGAAGGATCTACCTCCCATTCTGGCCCTTCTGATCTTAGGTATGAACAATAGGCCAGCACTCTGAGATCGCAACAGCCGAGTTGGGGTATACGGAGTAAGCAAGTTGCGCAGAAAGCAAGGGCCTTTCCCCTGCCCAATTCTATGGCTGACACAGAGAGCTTTAAACTGAATAGGCTCCCTGATCGGCAACCAGTGTAGAGTCTCCAAGGCTTTTTTGAAGGAGCTCTCTTGGGGAGCATCAGCACCAGGCGTGCGGCAGCATTCTGGATATGCTGCAATCTCTTAAGGAACCTCACATTAGCTCCCAAATAGAGGACATTCCCATAGTCCAGCCTGGAAGTCACCAAGGCATGGACCAGGGCCCTCCTAGCTGACACAGGGAGCAGATCAAGCGTCTTTCTGAGATTACGTAGAATGCCAAAGCAAGTACCCGCCACCCGACTGGTGTGGTACTCATAAGAGATTTTAGAGTCAATCCAGATGCCGAGGTTCTTAACCTGATCCTTAGGCACAGGTACGTGGACCAGTATATTGGGCCACCAGGCAGAAGTCCAAACAGATGGAGACTTGCCCACGACTAGCACCTCTGTTTTGTCTCAATTTAATCTGAGACAGTTGTCAGACATCCAGCCAGCCAGGTCTTGCAGGCAGGACGCAAACCGACTAGCTGCGTGCTCAACTGGTTGTGTCAAAGCCACGACCAGCTGCGTATCGTCAGCATATGTCACAACTTCCACCCCATATTGCTCCGATATTAATGCCACAGGCGCCATATATAGATTGAAAAGGGTAGGGCTAAGACTGGAGCCCTGGGGAACCCCTTGACTCAGCTCAAAAGCCTCCGATCTGTGGGGTCTCTGCTCAACACGAAAGCTACGCCCTCGGAGAAAAGACTCCAGCCATTGCCACGCCCTCCCTATCACTCCACCCTTTCTCAGGCACTGCAGCAAGGTGTGATGTGCCACAGTGTCGAACGCGGCACTGAGATCGAGAAGAATCAGTGCCGCTGTCTGACCCTCATCCACATGTCTCCGTAAGGCCTCTGTGGAGAAGAGTAAAGCAAACTCCGTAGAGGGGCAGGTGTGAAAACCCGCCTGGGAGGGATGAAGACGCTTATGAGCTTCAATATGGGTAGAAAGTTGTTGATTAACCAATTTTTCAGCTATCTTTGCAAAATAGGGAAGGAGTGAAATGGGCCGCAGATTGCTCAATTGAGTTATGCTAATCTGGGTTTTTTTCTTAAGTGGTAGTACTATGGCTTGCTTCCAAATTGACAGCACCCTGCCTGATTGAAATGTCAGTGTTAACAGATGACTAATGTACAGTGCCAACGTGTCGATATTTTCTCTTAAGATTTTGGCTGGAGCCGGATCTCTAGGTGACCCAGATTTCACACCTCTCGCTACTTTAATCAACCGATCCTCGTCAGGGACCATAAATGCCCTCAGGTAATCCTCTCCTAAGGGTGCCTCCACTAATAACTCCTTACTACCGGAGCAGGCCCTAGCCTCATCAGGCAAAGTAGAATAAATATAAATATCCTTCACTTTATTATAGAAGAATTCAGCTATCTGATTACAAGATTGCGCAGAACCCTCCTCCTGTCCTCCGATAGAGGCCAATGAAGATAGCTCCTTATAAACTGCAAAAAGTTCCTTAGTGGAGCAGTCCGCCTTGCCAATCCGCTCAGTGTAGTAAGCCGAGCGAGTTTTCCTTATCAAGGCGTAATACCCTCCGAGGCTCATTTTGTACGTCTTCTCCGGGTCCGGCAGGTAACCATTTCTCCATATTCTTTCCAGACACTTACAAGCTGTCTTAGCCTCTCTTAGTTCAGCATTCAATGTTTTAAGTACTTATTTTAACTATTTTTCAAATATTTAAGCAGTTATTTAAATATTTCTCCAAACTATTGATGTACAAAATTACTCTTTATATGCAATATGTTATGTGCAAAAGATTATGCCTGTAATGTTGAAGCAGAAAACCTAAGCTTCCCTCATGTCTTATGACTGTATAATGTTAAGCACTTTAAATCTATCACCAAGCACCGGTCACTTTAAAAGCAAAAAAACTGAAATTGTTCTGTCATGTGATCAAAGCTCAACCGGAGCCGAAACGCGTAATCGCGGCATCGAAATAAACTGAAAATATCAGCACTTATCTGGTGGTCCGTGTATGGTGGGTGTGTGTGTGTGTGTGTATGTATAATCCAAGGTACACTGGTGCGGAGTTAGGAATAGTAAATCTATTCCCTATATGCACTTACCCTCTCATATTTTTCCCCTCGATATTCTGTCAACCTCCTCATACCACAATATTCTGGAGGGTCAATACTCAGTACTACAACCACTCCAGAGACAGCTGGAAACGCACAAAAAAAGCCATAGCATAACCTCTATGAAAGCAGTTATGTGCTGCGTTGTCTACAAACAAGAACATTTGGGGCATGTCGGGACAAACTGCAGACTTGGTCTAGATTTGAGAGACACTGGTGGGTTGTGAACTTTATATTGATACCCAAGCAATCTGATTGACTTCGAGTGGCAGCATGGGATGAGTCGCCCTTTGTTTATTAAACAGGCACAGAGAAAAGCGTAAGAAAACAAAGACTATGACCTCAAAGAAGCCTTATTGCAGTAGCGCCCTCGCTGCCGTGATTGGCCCCGTTAGACGGGGCAGGATCTAATGCTTCAACTGCAACGTCTTAGACGTAAACTTTTCTTCCCTTCCAGATCTGCCTTCAGGGGGGCATAGGTGCACACTTGGTGCATGACTTGGAGTTGTGACCCGAGACCAAGTACCATAAACACAGATCAACATCGACGTCTTGCAGTCTTGGCATGACTTGAATCCAGTCGTTATTAGTGTAGGCATCGTTCCATAGCACAATGCCTTAAAGGATTTAGACGTTTTTGAAAGTCCAACCAGGTTGGTAGCAGAGTTCCAGATCCACATTGTAAGGAGCGGAAATAAAGTAACTTAAGTCAGCACGTGCAGGTGGCTCTTCTATGCAGCTGGTTGTATGTCGTTACAACGAATTCCGTTGCAACGCATGCCTTTACCACGCATGCGTTACAACGGAATTCGTTTTCTACGCATCACCTTTACCATGAATATTCCTTTACCACGCATAGATTTACAACGATTTTCGTTGTAAATGTATGCATGGTGAGGGCATACTCGTGTTAGAGGTTATACCTCTCCCCTTACATGACCCCCGCCCCCCACTCCTTATAATTACCCCTGTCCTTAACCTTTTTTTTTAAACTAAAATTCCCCTTACCATTTTAAGTCGTACCCTCTTCATCTTCGTTGGTTACATCGGTCGTACGTCGTAAAGAGGAAGCGGAAGTTTATTTCCCCAAACCCCCTTTTTCTTTGTTTTGCATTTACCACACATGCCTTTACTACGTATCTCGTAGTAAAGGTATGCGTGGTAAAGGCTGTCGTAACCACGCATGCGTTGTAATGCATGTGTGGTAAAGGTTTTCGTGGAAACGGCCGCGTTGTAGTGGCCGTTTCCCATGCAGCTTCACTCAGTCACTTCGACAGCGGTGCAGAGTAAGCACACTGCACAACGCCACCTACTGAAAGGGGTTTGAGGGTGGGGCTGCGCTACTAGGAACAATTTCCAAATCCAGTCTGGCACCTGGAGATATTCTAAAATTAAGGAATCTGCAATTAGAAGACCCCATCATAAATGTGTGTTTTCTTTGCAAAGACAGGCTAAAGGACCACTCTAGAAGTCGATCTTCCATTTACAGCAATAACATTAGAATCAATTTGAGCCTCTCATCTCCAGCGGTTACATGACTGGAAAAACTCATTGTGGTCCGTTTGCAATTAGTCTTTCATCCACTCACTTTATGCAACTGATACAGTTATGCTAGCTTTGGTAGGCAACCTGCTGTACTTAATGGACTGCAACGGATAAGCCCTTCTGATTGCATCAAAAATGCATTTCACAAAACAGCACATGCCTTTTAACAGTCTAATAAATTATTTAACCATTGCAAAGTATTGCTCATTGGAAAAACAATTCTACTGAATGCATCTCACGCTAAGGCCAGTTTGCCACTTATCTGGTAGCGGAGCTAATTTAGTCACTATTATCAAGCAAACATTTTGTTATGTTACGTTGATTTGTTTAGCACACTAATAACCGGAGAGGGTATCCAGATGCTTGGGCAAGGTGTGCAGGTGTGTGATCCGAAGGTGCTGATATGTCTTCAGCTTCTTGCAAAACTAAACTCAATAAGTGAGGGGAGGCTCTGATGTGCTGAATGAGGCCATTTCTTGTCTTGGTTGCTACGTAGGAGAATGAGCAAATGGCAGTTTTGCTTTTGCAGATGTGTGTGCGAGTTAGAGTAAGGCAGAGCATAGGGGTCTAGTGGGTTGGTAAAAGTGTATGCCTCTGTTCAGGTATTCTTGTCATGTGTTGCATAGGGCTTTGTATGGGTGTGAGAGAAGTTTGAATTGGCTGCGCTTGTGAATGGGGAACCAGTGACGCTTCCTGAGGTGCGGTGAGATGTGGGTCCAGTGTGGAAGGTCGAGTAGGAGTCTTGCGGCTGAGTTCTGGATGGTCTGGAGTCTGTGTAGGAGTTGTTTGGAGATTCCTGTGTAGAGTGTTGCCGTAGTCCAGCCTGCTGATGAGGAGTACTTGTGTGACGGTCCATATGGTGCTCTCAAGCAACCATTTGAAGATCTTTTGAAGCATGGATAAGATGCGGAAGCAGGAGATGCACACTGCATTGACTTGAGCTGTCAAGTTGAGTTCGTCATCACAGATTTCTTGTGTGGTCTGTAGATGTTGGTCTGAAAGTCCAACGGCCACCAGGTGGAATCCTATGGGGAGATCTTGTTGCCAAAGACCAATACGTCTGTATTGTCGGTGTTGAGCTACAGGCAGTTGGTTTGCATCCGGTCTACTGCCATGGTTATGCAGTTGGTTCTGGTGGTGTTTGTCTTGTCTGTCATGAAGAGGACGAGTTGGGTGTCATCGGCGTAGAGGAAGACGTGATGTCTTGTGATTGGATGATGTTGGTAACCGGTGTAATGTATATGTTGAAAGGAGTGGGGCTGAGGGACGATGCCTGTGGGACACTGCATATCAGTTTCTTGGTCTCTGATGTGAAGTGAGACAGCCTGACCCTTTCGGTTCTACCTGTGAGGAAGGAACAGATCCATTTGAGAATTAATCCTTATATGCCAACCTCGTGGAATCCTCTGATGAGGGTGTTGTGGGAGATGACATGCACAGATGCTGAGGCACACAGATTCAGTCCAAGAAGTAGTTAGTAGCCCACATAGTAATCAGAAAGAGTCCATTAGATGTGTCTGTATCTGCAAATAATTCACAAGTGCTCGTGGCACCAATCTCAAAGAAAAGAAATAACTTTGGAGCAAGCTTTTATTGACCACTGGGACTTCGAATCTTCAGGATGTGATGGTTACCTATGTAGGAAGGTAGATCCCTGACTATGGTTGCCCCCAACTTTTTGCCTGGTGTTTTGCTGGTTTTCTGACTTAGTTGACCTGGGGCCCTGCTATTCAGGACCCCAGGCCTATTGCTCTCTCTGTAAAATGGATTCCATGTACCTTAGGTACATATCTAATTGGATACTGAGTCACCTTATCAGTCCCTGTACAGTGTACCTTAGGTACCCAGGGCATAGGTGTACCCAGGGCCTACCAGTGGCTGCAGCATGTATTATGCCACCCCTGGCTGGCCATCCAAATCTGACACAACTGGCTGCACGACAGCTGGGGCAAGGTGGTGTAATCACCCTTTGCTTTAGATATAGTATACCTATATCTAACCCTAAAATGGGCACACAGATCTCCTATCAGTCACTCCTATGGCAGGCCTTGACAATCCTGAAGGCAGAGTGCTTGGAATCGTGTGAGATGGTGCTCTGGCATGAGCTGAGCCTGTCTGCGGCTTTCGGGATCTATCCCTTAGCCGTTTCCATGATATCGCATACCATATACTCTTAAGTGCATTATAATCCTCGCGGTTATATGCCAACTCTGGTATCGCTTTATCAAAACATGTCGAGTAAGGTGTCATACGAATTGGAATACTAACCCCTCGCCAATTCTGGCGACGGGGTTAGCATTCCACCCTTCTAGAGGGACACGACATGTATGTAACCTATAACCCCGGTTAAAGTCCAACAGAGCCTTAGCTCCACAAAATGGATGCTGCCACCGAGACACAAGTCTGCCCTCCTGCTGCTGGGAGTCCTCCCAGAGCAGGAGGCAAGGACAAAGGGTTTCCTGCCAGGGGCGGTGCTAGCACCGTCCCAGACAGGATTTTGTGTATCCTAGGTAGGCAGGGCTTTAGAGGAAGGTGACTGCAAGTGGCACCCCGGTGCTCACTGTGCATAGGCCGGCTGAAACCAGTTCCAGGGGCACTCCAGCCCCTGGCCTGGGGAAAGCCCGCCAAAGGAGAGGGGTGTAACCACCCCCCTCCTAGTCCCACCCATAGGGCAGGACTTAGTCGCGTGCCAGCCCCCTTTTTCAGGATAAAGGTAGGAACTGGCCCCCTTCCAAATTAGATCATCTTTGAATCCTGAATCTACTTTCTACGAAAAGGAACTCAAGACTCTTCTCAAGATTTCTCCCTTGTGACTAAGGAGTAGTCACCCTGCAGCAGCAGGCACCAACCAAGCTTCGCGGTTTGTTGCCAGTCTCTCCTCCGGATCAAGACTGCTTCATCACGACGAGAACCGGCTTCCCTGGCACCTCTGACCTCAACCCACATCATCAGCCCAGCTGTGAACCGTGGGTGCGACGAGACCTCGAGGGACCGGCCATCTTCTGAACTGCACGACGCTTGTCCCTCACGACATCCGAGTGACCCTCGACCGAGTGCTTTGGGGTAAGAGAAGCCCCGACCCTGAGCAGCTCCAGCACCGAAGTCCAGCCCCCTTGCATCCACGAGATCTGCGTGGGGCCCTTCTGCTCTTTGCTGCTCACCGCGTTGTCCAGGTCGCTTGCCCGTTGGCTAGTGGCCCCCTCACGACGCTCCACGACAATCAACACTGCTGGTCTGGTTGCTCCAGACTGGCCCTTGCTTCCCTTCTTCAGAGAAGCACCTTGGACCCTCCTGGTCCACCCAAGACGCCATTTTAGGTCCACCGCGTGGGCCTTGCATTTGCCAAGACTTGTTGCCCCAATCCTGGGTCCAGCGACGTCGACAGCAAGAACCTTCGTGGGACAGCTCGCACCTCCATCCTGGTCGCCAACAACGCCTCCTGGTCCGAGAGACTGCAGAGCCCAGCAGCGCCCACTCACCTGACTGCGGTGACTTCGCCCGGTGCCATCCTGGTGCCCACTTAATCACTGGCTAGTGATTCAAGAACTTGGTCCCCTCTGCTTTCAGGTTTTCTTCTTCCCTGATCCAGGCTTGGATCTCTTCGAACTTTTCTTCACTGGCCGCCTGCCAGCAACTTCTCCTTCAGGCTCCTGGTCCGTCAACGTGGGTTTCCGAAGCAACTTGAACCCTATGCAGCCGCAGCCCTTGGGCTAGGTAAATCCAGCACTCCGGTGCCTCAGCATAGTCCAACACTCCAAGTGTTCGGATCCACTCCTGTTTTCGTCCCAGCTAGTCGGGTTCGCCCGAGAACAGTAACTTTGTGAATTCTAGTTTCCATAGACTTTGTCCCGCATCCCGCGTGAGAGTGCACACTCTGCACCCGAGTTCCCTAGGCCTCCTGCTAGTAATCTAAAGGTTCAGTAGTCCAGTCCTAGCGATCCCAAAGCCTCTGAGAATCGTTACTTACCTGCTAGTAATTCGCATTCCACTTTTGTAGTATATGGTTTTTCGTGCCCCTCGGGCATTTGTGTAAATTGTGCGACTTGAAGTATTTTTATAAGAGTTTTGTTGTGTGCTTAGCTCCCTGTCTCATAAAGAGCCAGGATAGTCTTGTTATAAATAAATACACTGTTTATTTTCATAACAACTTGTGTGGTGTCCTTTCACTGGGTGATCAAGGGGTAATGTGATGGTAAAACAGCTGGCTTAACACGCCCTCTAGAGTCTTAGCCTTAGACTGCTCGTATCCATGCTACTAGGATAGCTGGTCTATAAGGTTGACTTACAACCAATCATCAATAAGGGTTGTTTGGACTGATATATAGTGATCACTAGAATAGTGAGCACTGCACATCAGGCCAACTTCCCACAACCTACAGGTACAGGAACTCGCAGAAATAAAGGTGGGTCGCAGAAATCCCGATCCATATCATAGGACTTGGAGACTCTGCACATATATTTAGGAACCACTGAATACCTAGAGGACAAAGCTTTCGAAAATGATTTTAGCTTCCTAGACTATCAGACTTTGCGTGGGGGAGTTCCTTCCAGGTCTTGGCCGCCATGTAGGAGAAGTATCTGCCCCCGTTCTGGCTCTGTGGATGCGGGGGATCACGGCACGGGCTAGGTCGGCGGAGCGTGGAAGGATATTCTTTCATTGAGGTATTGGGGTCTGGTGTTATGGAGGGCTTTGTAGGTGTGTGAGCAGCTTGAAGGTAACTCTTTTCGAAGGGGAACCAGTGGAGGTTGCAGAGGTGCAGGGTGATGTGGTCATGTCGTGGGATGCGGAGGAAGAGTCTGACTGCGGCGTTCTGGACAGTCTGGTGTTTGTGAGGTTGCAAGCGTGGTCCCTGGGGGTGGGAGTGCTTCCGGGGGTGGGAGTGCTACCGAGGTTGAGAGTGCTTCCGAGGGTGGGAGGCCACCAGGTGTAGTGCCAAGCGGCGGGTGGATCAGAGGAGGAGGACTTCCGTATTCTCTGAGTTGAGCTTTAGGCCGCTGCAGCTCATCCAGGATGCAATGTCCTTCATTCCTTCCTGGAAACTTGCCTCGTGAGGTCTGGTTCCTTGGTGAGGGAGAGGATGAGCTGGGTGTCGTCGGCGTAGGATACTACTAGGTGTTGGTAGAGGTATTGATTTAAGGTGTGTTGATTTGGCAGTGGATGATGGAGTGGTCGGTTCACATGAGCTGTGTGGTGGGGTTGCCTTTGATGCTGTTGCTTGTGGTGAAGATGGGGTTCAGTGCGTATCCTGCGGTGTGTGTTGGTTCTGTGACGAGTTGGGTGAGTCTGATGTTGCTCAAGCTTTTGAGGAGTGCTGTGGAGAAGGGGTCGTTTCGGTCTTCCAGGTGAAGGTTGGGATCACCGAGGAGCCTGTGTGGACTGGAGTCTATGACAAGCGATGAAGTTGGTAACAGGGGCTTGGAGTCTGCATGGCCAGTAGGCTAGGGTTCCTTTCAGGGTGAACTTGTTGGACATTTGCAGCCTGAAGGGCAGGTGTTCATTAATAGGGTGGAGTTCTCTTCTGATGCTGTGCATTTGATGGATTCTATGTAAATTATAGCGAGTCCTCCTCCTGGCTTATTAAGGTGGTCCTGTCGAGCGATCGTGTAGCCAGCTGGGATTGCTGCAGCAATGTCGGAAGCCAATAAGAGGTTGAGCCAGGACTCTCCAATAAAGAGAATGTTGGGTGAGTCGCTGATCCGAAGATCCCATATTTTGGTTGTGTGTAGGCTGAGTGATCGTGTGTTGAGAAGCATGCATAGAAGTGGAAGCTGGCGTGTGGGTTTGGGTGGGGGTGTAGACGTTGTTGGTGTTTGTGTGGTGTGTGTTGGGAGGAGTTGCTGAGGGAGTGGTTAATATTTTATGGGTGGGTGACTGCTGGAGAACCGGCAGTGTGTACAGGTTAAAGCTCCTACCGTGAGGTGCGGTATGGCAGAGGTTGGGGGAATGGCATCTGGGTTCTAGCGACATAAGGAGTGCTGCAGAGTATCGCTCGGCAAAGACAGGACCAGGGTTCCAGGCACAGGCAGGAAGACGGGCATGTCTTCGACACGCCTTCGAGTGACTACCATGCGTCCATGATGCAGCTGTCATTAAGTGTAGGTACTGGAAGTGAGGAGTAGGCCAGGTTGTCATCATGTAATTTCCTGTGCTGATGTGCGATGGGAAATAAAGTCCTCATGCTTTAGTTCTTGTTTTAAAGAAGGGTTTGATGGGAAAGCTGGTAATGTCACTTTCTGTCTAGATGGATGCTAGGAAATTCAGTGATGCTACTTCCTGTGCAGGTGGATGATGGGAGATCCAGTAATGTTGCTTCCTGTGCTAAAGGGTGATGGGAAATGAAGTCCTTTTGCTTGGATTCTTCTTTTAAAGACTGTTTTGGTGGGAAACCCAGTAATGCCACTCACCAGGGAAAAAATAAGAATGCACACACACAAATCGGGTGTGGATCATTAACATTAGTAAACACATACCACACAATGAGCTCTCTATAAAGTGTGCTGCACATAAAAGGAGTGCAGTTCATTAAAATCAAAAATGATTTCAATTAGTTTCCGTCTATCCATCAGGTATAAGAAGCATTGTTTTACTGCTAAAGAAATTATTGTAAGACAAAAATTAGAGAGTAAAATGCTTCTGCATCAAAGCCCTACCTGGAACTCTGCACTTACACATTCAACAACGATCCCAGTAGATAACCTGCATAATTTAAAAAACAAAAGATTCACCCAGGTCTGCCAGGGACTTTTTTTTATAGAATCTGGCTGTGGATCATTATACAAAATTCCTCTCAATTATCTCTTTAATGTCTACATGTACCCTCTAAGAGACAATCGCAGAGCCTTCAGAGCTAGCTTTGACATTACACACATAATACCCAAACTATCATCTATGAAGAAACGATCTTTGACAGTCCCAGCAACACTGAGATTGTGATGAAGAACACCACATGCTACGGGAAGAGTGAGATTCTGACCGTGGGCAGCCTCTGAGCTCTTTTTAGTATGCCTTGGCCCATTAGATTAGCTTGACCACAAAGTCCAAAAAAATATGATAGCTACTCACAAGACTATGTGCATCAAAGCATAAGTCTACACCGTCATCTACTCTGGGAAGAACACATTAAAGGGCATTCGTAACTTGAAATGCTAAACACAGAACTATGAACTTTCACTGAGGCACTAACCACACCTTTGGAGTACTGCAAAGTGATCCTCAATGATATAAACTCTTTCAAGAATAGTCTTCAACAACTGGCAACCATGAGCTTATGTCTTGAAAGCTCTTTTCAGGGGAATACAGGACTTTTTAATGGAGGTGGCCTTGTTGCACAAACTTCTTCAAAGCATTTCCCACTGCCCCAAACTAATCAAACTTATTCGGTCCTCGGAAAACAAAGATAATCTTGCAATATCGATTTGAACCCAATTTCCAATCCTTCCTTCAACTGAACTTATTTCTTTCCTTCCTTCAAATCTTAGCCTGCAGGCAGAATAGACACTAAATCAATAACAATCTACTGGAAAGTATAGCACCTCGACAGCTGCGCCACCTATTAACTAACTGCCTTCCAAATGCAAATAAAAACTAGTCTAGTCCCAAAAACCTTGACTAACTCCTCCTTAGTCCATCCTCCTGAAGCTCTACTCGCCGATGTCACTAGCACATTGTCCCATATAAACTTAAAAATAAATCAAATCAATGTGATCATCATTAAGACGGAATGGGAAAGGTATCCAAATGTTACATACACAAATCCATTATTTCATACAATACTTTATGGGAGCAACAAATTAAATGTGGACAGGCTGGTAAGAGAGTCAGAGAGTCCAACTTGAAGATGGAGTATGGAACTAAAGAACTACCAGTAAAAGTACAAGCAAAATCCCATTCCTAATTCATCTCTAAGAACGATGGCGCAATATAATCACCATTCCAAAAATAACCACAATTTAATCCTGCATCTTTGCAATGTTAAGATTAGGTTCAAGACCTTTACACCTTGTGGAACCCTGCAAATTTCCACACTAACTTTAGTGACAAACAGAAAACGTCTTCAGTCTACTTGTTCTCATAAAAATGGAGAGATCTGGCTGGGGTTATTTACCACTCAAACTGCTTCAGTTTCAATGAACACAAAGATTACTCCAGTTGGCCACTGCCCACACTGTGCAACTGGGCCAGATAAAGCAGGGTTGAATAAAAGGAGATTTAAGAGTTGACTACAGAATTGTGTGCCAAGAGCATTTTCAGACAGATGCTAAATTGGGAGGTTCAAGTAGGGCGGAGGCGCAGGGAACAGTCACTCTCCTCTCCGTGCTAAGGTTCGTCATCGTTACAGTATCACAGCAAGAGTCTTCTTTGTTGTTCTTGCTTGCATGTCAAACCCTAGTTCCTCTATGTGTCAGATTCTCTCCCTCTCTGTCGGTCTCACATGTTTCCTCACCCTAATCTCTCTGTAGCCCTGGCCTCTGTGCTAGGAACTGGCAGATCCCTTTCTCTTTTCCCAATCTTGGTATCTTTCTCCGTCAAGTCCTAAGACCCTCGTCCTTTTCTATTAGACATAGGTTTCTTTTTCCATTGTCAGTTTCTGATATTATATATGTGCTTCCACCCCACTGCTCTCTTTCTCTGTCATTCGTTCATCTCTGTGTCAGGACCTGGCTGCATCCTGTAAGGCCTTAGTAGATCTTGCTCAGGCAATGATACATGTTGTTCTTAGATCTTAGTCCCTGGCTCCGTCAGACCTTGGGAGCCCTCTCTGCCAGGAACTTGCGAATCAACTTCTTGGGCCAAATGTCAATGTCTTTTAGGCCTGGTTTCTTCCCTCTCTGTGCAGTGACTGGTTCCTCTCAGTTACTTTGACAGGACATTAAACACCCAATTCTCTTTCTTTAGGTCAATAATTTTCTGTATCAGGCACTGGTTCATCTCTCTTTGTCAGGTACCCGATTCATCTCTCTCTTCGTCCGGCACAGGTTCCTGGCCATCAGACCTTTATCAGTAGTGCTGGGTAAGGCTTAATTTTAGCTCTACCTACAGGCCCTCAACGGGACAAGATCAGTGGGTACAGGGAAGGCCAACGAACAGTGCCTCTCACTGGCAACTGAGAGAAGGGGTTCAGTCTTCAACACAGCAAATACATAGAGCACTTTGCATGATTTTTAGCTCGTCTCTGCAAAAACAGAACTTAAATCCATCATGGCATCGCCATAAAAGGGACGGCCCAGCTAAAAAATACTAAGGTTATGCCCCTCGGAATGCAAACAGAAGCAATCACAATAATGTTCTAAAGCATTGGTGAGAGCTAGGTTGAGCTACTATAGCCGCGTATGCTTGGGCTTGAAGTCTGAACATGTCTGTGTCACTTAGGGAACCGCACTTGTGATGGATAAAAGTGATGGATGGAAATGTTTGAATCAATATTAATTAGATTTACTCCTGGTCCCATTCCAATCCATCAGTTTTTACCTCAAAATACGGGTTTTACTGTGCTTTAATAGCACAGATGAGCAATAAAAGCATCCATGCTTTTTTCCTTGGCAAGTGACCCTCTGTCAATGGTATTCACATACTAGAGTCCAATTCTTTGCTGTGCTGTAGGGACTCGAGTCACAAAAGTGTAACGCTTAAGAGTAGCCTTGATCGGTTTGTTTCCAACTCCATGACCTTGCTTCCAACAATATTTCCTAATGTAGGCACATCCTGTAACCAGACACAACACTCATTCCGTGGAGACAAGACAGAGAAGGTATGCAACAACAAGCAGGAATTTTAATCTTACACCCTCCTGCCTCACAAGCTTGCCTAAGTGCAGCACCAGACCTGTGGCATACAACCTGAGGAATGCCCCACCCCCCGCCAGCCCTCATGCATGCTTTACACCTTGGTCACACTATAAACGTGAACTCTACAACAATTCCCTTGCAGAATGCAGGCCATCACCATGGTATTGTCTTAAGTATATTATGCCAACAGACCGCTCCTTGGAGCCATACTCTACCCACTCTGCAGACTTCAGCAAACCCAAACACAGCAGAAGGACAACTCCTGCAACTATGCCCACATGATCACATCACTACGGCCCTGCAAACTGAAATAGCGGTCTGTGGTTAGACTTCGCTCTTTAGAGCTTGCTGCATAACCCATGCGCATTCATGGTGTCAGACCGACCTTCCTTCAACTGAAACTTAGCAAATACTGCCAAAGAAGCATGATTTGATCCAGACTGGCACTCCAACAGACCAACAATTCTCTCAAAAAATACCCCATTGCCGATAACTTTCTCAGTCCAGACAGTCAAATTCTGGAACTCACTACCTGCAAGAAGGATCACTTAAAACTAACATGAATTTCAAAGATCTGTGAAGACTGGCTGATCTGAAACATGACTTCTCTGCCATAAATCAAACTAGAGGAAAACAGTAGATTCCAGCTATTTACGACTCACGCCTCTTTACAGAAATCTGCCCATCCATTTAATCAGTTACAAGTTGCAGCACCAAGAATGAACCTCTGACCCTCACACACAAAACCCAAAGATGCTCAAACAAATAACCATGCACAACAAACTAGATAGCCTCTTATCTGGCAACCTAGAAGATTGTATAGACTACTGTTCCCACATAACTACAACTTTAAACCAACCCTCGCCAAGCATGAACAAATAAAAAACGCAGGTCTCTTAATAGACCTCCCAGAAGTGCTTGGGACAGGGGCAAAAAAGGGACTACAGCATAATACAGTAATTTAACAAGTTGGGTAGCTTCTCACCCGCCAGCCCAGAAAAGTGCTTCAGAGCGACGCCAGTGGAATAAAGTGCTGTGTACGTGCTACAAGGCAGAGACCTTAAAAAGCTGGAAAGACTAAGTTTTGCTTGTGATCCACCTGGAAGCCAGAGGGTAACCACACCAATAGCCACTATTATTTGAAAACAGAGACCTTGCCCAAACTGATATCACCAAACATTGGTAATAACCAGGCACAAAGGATACACAATGGGAAAGCTTAAGTTTCATTCATCGAAAGCATTTCAAAGCACCACCATCTCATAAACAGGAAATAATCTTGGAATGTCTTGGCCCTATCTCTCTGTCTACTGTGCCACAACCTGGCTGCTCTCCAATTACTTCAGAAGTAATGCTGCTTTCTGGAGGCAGCAATGAGAGCTCTATATCTTATCGATCAAAAATGTCCTTTTTAAAAGTAATCTTTTTCGGAGTTGCCATTCTTTGGGCGTTTCTGAAATCTCTAACATTAGACTGAGGCTGGTAATGGCAAACAAAACATTCCACGCAGTCTACACATCAGCTTGTCAGGACAGGCACAGCAGTATAAGATGCATCTAAAAATGTTAAATGCTGACTGCACCTGCATCACGTTGCTAGCCCCAGAACACGCAACCCTCACCCAAAATCATACCCACTAGGCTGCACCTCCTACGTGCCTGTGAAAGGTACCTCAGTACAATACGTGTTATTTATTGTGCAAATTAGTTACACTCTGAATGGAAGCAGTTCCTGTCCCGTGATTGATATATATATATATATATATATATATATATATATATATATATATATATATGGCCAAATATGCAAAAATGTAACAATCCGTGAAAGAAAAAGTATATATATGAATAATTAACACAAAACAAACGTCCTTTTATTTGTAATAAAATATGAACAAAGAGGCATTCGTCACACATTGGAAAGAACAGGCATTCATTAGAGATATGTTTAATACATTTCGCTCTGCAAAGCAGGACAAAGAAGCCATTTCTATCCATACTGTTTCTTTTGTCATGCTTTATCCATCACACAACATTTGTTTTGCAGCTGGAGCAGTGGCTATAACTTGCCCTCGCTAATGGGGAGCGATGGGACGTCGGTTGCGACAGCTTGTTGGCAAAGATATTTTGGATGCCCTAGGTTTTGAAGGTTTCACATTGTTTTTGTCTGCAGAAATATTTTGTGTAAAAAATAAATTGTGGTTAACGTATACAGATGGTTGGGCAAGTCATATGCACGGGTATCCAAGCAAGTACGTGCAAATTACAGGGATACATTGGGAGGAGCATAAGATGTTCTAGAATCTGTCTTAAAACATACCCCTTTAGGGTTGATTGACTGTCGAAGGCCTTTTTGAACAGGGCAATTTTTAGATATTTACTAATGAGTAGCGAAGTGGCTGGTTGAGTTTTAAAGCATGTATGGAGTGGCTTATAGAGTAAGGGGGTATACAACCATGGGAACAGTCTCCAGTTGATCTTTGTGAACTGTGAATATCAAGGCGTGTTTCAGAAGTCCTTGCTCAGAGTATTTTGAATCTTGTCCTCCTCTTTAAGTGAGATAGCAGATTATTAGCGGTCGGTCCGTTTTTCTTTGTTCTTGGGCTTTCAAACTGAACTCTAACATGGCTGTCTAGTTTAGTACCATTTAGAGCCGCCTAACGGTTTTCAGGGAAAATCCAGTTGAGGTTCATAAGTATTTGGACAATGACAAAATCAGAATGGTATACAGGAACTACAGTATAAACCAATGAAAACATCCAACCCAAAATTAAAGGTTTTCAGTCTTTTAAACACTTTGATCTCCCTGGCTAGGCAATTCCGCAGCTTCACACTCAAGCAGCAATTGGCTCCTGATGGCGCACAAGCTAAAATGAACGGTTCACCAGGAGGTGCATACATGAAGTTCTTACAGCTATTATTGAGTTTAACGTCGAAGTCAACATCTCAAGGTTCTAAGCAGCACTGTATAACAGGCTCTATCCACATAACTACGGGTCTAAACCATTCTGTTTTTAGTGAGGAGTCCGGAAAGTTTCCTCAATTTGTGCGAAACATAATTCAAACATCCAAAATCAGAATCACCTTGGCCGAGTGGTTTTAGATTCTTTTCAGACAACCTAGAACCCTCTGGATACACCAATAACCAAGGTGTTCCACTAATTGATGCAAAGTCCTATAAAAACACTAGTGACAATGACCCTTTCCTCAAGAAAATGGCGTAGCTTAGCCAATATATGGATATAAAATCAACCTGTTTTGTGTGATGGCAGATTTTTCATAGATAAATGCTTATAAAACAAATTTCAGAGTTCGGACTTCTAGGGACAAAGTTATATAGGAGACTACCCAATCCACATGCTTTCATAAGCTGGCCATTGGCTTTAGAATACAGGACTAAGAGTGGACTAGCTCAACTTATCAACTTAGACTTGCTGGTATTAAGGGTGAACCACCCCCCAGCCCCAGATCCAAAGCGGTGTCTCATTCAGGAGACTGTTAATTTCCTCAAAGTCCATTAACGCATTACCATTGCCTCAGTTGTCATGAGCCAAGAACTGTGGGTCATCAGTGTAAATATGAAACCCTATGTCTCACGCCTGTAGGCGGGCTTGCAGCAGCTGCATAAAAATATTATGCAAAGCAGATGACCCTCTGGAACTCCACAAAAGGATTCTACCGGGGCACTACGTCCTCTAGAGGCGCTCTGTCCGAGAAGTAATCTACTCCAACGCAAAGAGTTATTGCTCAACCATCTGCAAGAGGCATTTTCAGAGTGCCAAGAACCACCACACAAGAGGTGGCGGACACCTTCACCCGCTCCAATATAGCCACAGAACCTGACCCTGCAGTCTCCAGGAGCAGCTACAAAAGTGTGGACTCTATATTTCACCTGGTTCTTAACCACAGATTAGCTGTATTATGTTGATTATTGAGAAAATGGAGCAGAGGAAAAAACCCTATCATGCCACAACTAGGAATGTCATCATCTCTAAAATACTTGTTCGGTTTTAAAACAATTTCGGGGCAAAAAAATTTTTAATGAATTTGCTTAACCACTATGTCTATCTGAAGAGAGAAGGACAGGCCTGAGTGAAATACCACGCTAAGGTGCTTTAATGTTCGGGGCATACGACTCGTAGGGGCCCAATTTAGCTGCACAATAATGTACCTTTATCAGTACCCCCACCATCAATACCTCTGCTTTGAATATGCTCACACAAAATAAAATGTCCTTCACCGACTAACAGATACCATCCAAGAAATCCAAGATGACGGAGCAGCTCTCTGAGCTATTTCTGATTGTAGGTGACGATGGAGCCGCACCCAAAACTACACTTTAGTTATAGGTGAATCCAAGTACTATCTGCGCACATTTCAATTATCACAGATACGTTTAGCATATATTTATAATTTAAAAACAAACATTCAAACTCTTTCCCAGGTATGGCCCTACTGGGGCACAAACCGCTGCACATGAAGGAACGGAAAAGAATGCCTATTTGCACAATCTTCAACTATGTGTAACGGGTGATGGTGTGTGAGGCAAGGCTGCTGAATACCATCTTACATTCCTTAGGTAATCCCAACTGTTACAAAACCATTAACAAAAACAAGTAAACATGTGACCATTTAATTAAAATGCGGGTTTCCTAATGCCCAGGTTGAGGAGTAAGCAACAAAGCGGTTGGAGAAGCACTGAGTAAACAGTTCACAAATCATTTGTACCCATAAGACCCTGCCCCGATGCTACCCGGATAACCTTCTACTGGGAAAAACAAATTTGCAGCAACTTCTTAACTGGACCATTTTTTCTCCGAACTTTAAATCTACCTCCTTTCATAACAACTCACATCACTTAAGGTATAAGTCCTCGAGTTTAAGAATAACAGCTTTTTTTCAATCTAGAAAAACACTTTCAGGTTCATAGCATAACCGGACCCATTTGTCTTGAGAATGCCCAATCTCCTCTGTATTTATGACGGAACTAAGAAAGGGAGGCAAAGTTCAGCCTTTCAATGCATTCAAAGGTAGCAGTCTGCTTTGGACTCCCAGGTGCAGTTCAAAAGCCTGTTTTTGTAAAGACATTTACTGTATAAATGGGATATCCTCTCATGCATGGCATTTAAAGCCACATAAGAGTGGAAACTTGGAACCCTTGTCCTACATTTAAAAACATAAAAGAAAAGACAAACAGCTATCTATAGAGTATTTACATTTACTATTAACTATTTATACTCACATTTGCAAACTATTAAAATACAGAGAAGCTAGTCTAATCTGCAACCAACCTAGCAGATCACTTTCTTCGCCAATTTTAAACGCTCTGCTCCGGCTGCCTGTTCGTAAAGGAGTACTTTTGAGCTGCCCAGCCACATCCATCGAACCCTCCATGCTGTAGGGCCACACTATTTGCTTAGTAGAGTTTGCTTGCACAAACCGATTAGCCAAACAAACGACCCTTCTTACTAGGCGGATATATGGGGCCAGAGTGGGAGGCCGCTCGTGTACGCATCTGGTCGTCGTGCGATGGAACGCATTCCCTCTGAATCTGCGGCACACTACGAGTCTAAGGAAATTTAGAAAGCTCCTGAGAACATGTCTTTTTAAGGGATAAATTATAAGTGGCAGTGTTTTAAGATCTTTGGGCCTCCCTCACTGATTTGTCCTGCTACTCGACACTCCCCCCACCTGTATGACCACGCAAGGATATTCCTTCTGGGATGAGTGTTGTGCCTTATAAATCAAAATAACATAACATTTGTTTTGGCTGAATATGGCAGGAGAAACCAACATCGCATTGTTAAACCTCACTCCAAAGCCCCTCCCAGCCATCAAGAAAACATAACAGGCGGGGGTAGGGATACCATGGGCAGATTAAAAAGCACAGGTTTGAAGGCACCATTACACACAGCCTGGAGGACACTTAGCTTCTTATGAGACATAAAAATAAAGTTATGCAGGGGTGGAGCTGCCCTTTAAGAATCTATATTCATTCGTGCAGCTACCCGGTCATCAGGAACTCAAAATAAATATGTGATTTAGCTCTGTGCCTCTAAATAGTTCTTTATTTTTGGATGGGAAGGCCCTCAAGATGCTGACTCTGCAGATACCTTTTCAATCCAGATAGATGCTGCGGTGCTCATTGGCCACAAGGAGGCTACAAGGTGATACCTTTTCCATTTGTGTTATCAGGCATTTCCAACCCTCTATATTTTGGAACAATGCGGTCAGAAAATGGCTTTAGGCTGTCTGTGCGAAGATGTAACTTCGCTTCCATGGTATTGTCACGAAAGGTGAGTAGATCTGTGCATGACCGGGTGAGGGGAGGATTCTAAATCTGAAGTCTGGTGCATCTTCAGTGTGGTCAGGAACACAACAGTCAGGGCACCACAGACACCACTGCAACCAAGCATCCACTGGCATGAAGCGCAGCAGACACCAGAGAAGAAATTGAATCACTGGTGGGTACACAGAGGAGCGGGTAGTAGTGTGCCCCCTCTTGCCTCCATGGGTCTGGCTCTCCGGTTCCCCAGTCTTCAAAGGACGCAATATAAAAAACGAAGCGATGGCTTATAAGCACTTCATTCCATGCCTGAATACCAGTGCTCTAGCACCAGAATCCTTTCAGCAGCACAAGTTACTGCAATAAAGCGGTGACAGCTCTACTGCTCACTTCAATGACTAGTAACGTGTGCTGCTAAAATAACCGCAGTTACTTTAGTGGTGTTACTTGCTTTTTGTAGAGTGCAGGGTTTGCACGTTCCTCTGCCTATTGATGCTTTTAAGATCACTGCGTGTTAATTATGGATTATTAATGGAGGACAGCTATTTTAAAGGGGTATGGGCAGGAAGTTAGCAGACTCTCCTCCTGGGCCTCTAGCCTTGTAAGTGTGGGTGAAGGGGTCAGTAGGGTGAGATATTTCCCTTCAGTGGATCAGACACCCTACATGCCCCTTACACCTATAACAATGTGTGAAAGTCTATGTTCACTAGAATGGTTTGAGTGCTATCAGTAGGATGGTGACATAAATGGCGTTTAGCTGCGGACAGCGCGATCTAATAACTTCTATTCATTGTTTACTGATTCAATGACAGACACTGTTGAATTTTCAGCAGGTGGTGTGTACTTGTGTGGAGTTCAGACTGCCACGTCCTCTTACCTGCTGGTAGATGTACCCTGGGATACTACTTTGCCACTGATCGTGGTGATCTGTCAGCGATCCATTGAGAGCTTCACTGGACGGAGGCGGGGGCACTGGTGGTGGGACAGCTACTTCCTGATAAGTGTGGTTTCCAGTTGGATAGGAATAAGGCGTTTCCTCCGCAAGGAAGACGGGTCGCTTGGAAATGTGCGACGTCGTAGACTCCAGGTCAGCCAGTAAGGCATCTGTAACAGAACCAGACATCCATTAGAGTCAAGAGGCAGAGTCTAAGCAATTTTCTCTGCAGCTTTATATAGAACAAACTCGACCCAACAGTATTGGAGCACTTTACATGAGCACCAGTTACTTTACAAAAGAAAACATTCATGTTTATGGTAGGCACGAGGAGATTCAGTGATTTGCCCAGAATTACAGGATGGTGAGACAACGCAGAGAGATTAACCCGGTTCCCCAAATCCAAAGTCGGCAGTTCTGGCTATTACGCCACATCCCTTCCCTCATACAACCTTTATTTAAATAAAACACAAGCTCTAGGTAAAACTGCAAAAGTTAACAATAAAGTTCCTTTACTGATTAAATCTGCATGTTGTATTATTAAATGTATTGTCCTAAAGGAGAAAAAAAAAGGTTTTAGGCAAGTGAACGCATTCATAGCAGTGATCTGAGAGATCTTGAAACTAGACGAGACCTTGAATTGCGGCCGGTTCCCTCAGCCTCCAATCGTTCCCAGGTTAATAAAGTATTAAAAGCCAATTTGAGTATGGTGGTTATGTGGGGAAGGGTTGACTCTTCCCCACGAAACCCCCAATCTCAAACAGAACTATACTGCATATCCCTCCGTATATAAGCATTTATTTGTATTATAGATATGAACCTATATATGTGTATTGCTTTGTATAAACGTGTAGAATAATTAGGCTTTTAAAAATATATATTCATTAGTTCTGCTTAATAAATGTACATATTACTGACAGTTACATTATTCTAGGTTCCCTCCACTACCCTTTTCAATCCAAATAACAGACTAACATGTCCACCACTCAAACTAATTTCATATTTTACTATACTAATTCACCACTAATACTTTATGGGTTCCGGAATATCGTGCTACTCATCGAAAAAGCGCTACAACACCACATCAGGGTAGCAAGAGCTATATAAATGCAAACCTTTTTCCCTCTTCTATCCCTCCACTATCCTTCTCAATTCAAATAACTGACTAATATATCCACAACCCAAATTAGTTTCATATTTCACTATACTAATTCACCACTAAACCTTTATGGGTTCCGGAGTAGCGCGCATCTCCCGAAAAACTAGTTCAACACCCTATCAAAGGTTGCAAGCTCTATATAAATGCAAACCTTTTTTCCCTCTTCTATCCCTTCGCTATCCTTTCGAGCCAAACAACTGCCTAACATATCCGCCACTCAAATGACTAGTTCACCACTAATCCTTTATGGGTTCCGGAGTAGCGTGGTACTCGCTGAAATAGCGCTTTGACACGGACAGGGGTAGTAAGCGCTACATAAATGCATGTACAATACAATAAAATCTTCACCACAAAGTTGGATCCCCGAAAGCAAATTTCATTAAGTAATATGTCCATTCACCATCATAACAAAACTGGGCTAAAATCGTTACTTTTTGCATTAGTGCAAAATGTTTTGGTCCAGATAATATAAGAGTTGATTAAATCGGCTAATGACAGGATTTATATTCCTATCTAAGTAGTGCACCAAAATAAAGAAAATCTTCAACTGTTGCATTTTTTCTTTAGCTCAGTGCAAATTTAGTAGGTTCTTTAACTGTATTTTTTTTAAATTGCCGTGCCTTGAATAAAAAGGTAATTTTGGGATGCAAGTGTGTACACCATCTCGAATCATCCCGCAGCTCTTATTAAAATGTTGCGATCCTTACTCACCACTTAGGTTTGTAAATATCGACTTTTCAATACCTCACTGAGGTCACCTGAATTTCACTCGAAAAGAAAAAAATACTTACTGTGAAAAATAAAAAAACATGGAATGAATGTTTTAGTCCAGCATTGTTTAAATAGAAATGAAGTCCGGAAAGTTAATGTGTGTCCTTTGGTTGGTTTGCTCATCGCTGGGGTGAGGTGCTTGGATGCGGCCCGATGCCCTGTATAGAAATACTAGTGGTTGGTATGGATAGCAAGACTTTCAGCTACAGAGCCCGGTTATTCCAGCTTTGCAGGGGCCTGCAGGCTCCGATCGCTTCCAGCTCGCCATGTCTCAGCACACCCTGGTTTACTGCTGCCTCACGCCCTGGCCTCGAGGAACACCTTTCTGCAAACCTCCGCGGATATGAGAAACAGCTGCTGCACTTCCTGGTATGTCAAGATGTCACCCCCCACGGGGAAGTGGCATTTCACGGGAGGGGGAAGCTAGGTTGGGAGGGGCCTTCATTCGAATAGGCAAACAAAACACAACTGCGTAACATTTACAAGGAGTTCCTTTTTTCAGCCTCACCCTTAAAGACAGCATCTCCAAATTAACCCTCTCAGTTCCAAAAGCTTCTCAAGATAGTATGGCACAGCGCTCCCTAAGCGGAAGACGTGCAATGCCCATAGGAGGAACATGTCTCCTCATCTCTTGCCTTTATCTACCATGTGAGATAGTTTCCACTATACTGTGTTCTGAGCAAACGTGTCATCCATCAGCTAAGCATGTTCATGTCAGCACTCAATGCAAGTTATCTGGTGTCCAAAGAACTCTCTGGGACCTACCACATGTGGTCGGCCACTACCCTTGCGGGGTCTGTTCAGTCTGTAACCAGACTAGCGCCTGTAAAGAAGTACGACTCTGTGACACATTTACTTGGCACCTCAAGAGGCACACAAATTGCAACTCAGCACAATGCATCTACCTTCTGACTTGTCTATGCGATAAGAAATATATTGGTATGACCATGAGACCGGTGAAGCTGCGGATTACTGAACACAAGCGAAATGTGAGATGCATGAAAACCACTACTAAACTTTACGCACATTGTAAGGAGGTCCAACACAAAGCAAATTATCTCAAGTGGTTGGTACTTGAGGATCTCGTGAACATCAAGAAACAAACCCTGCTCAGGATTGAACAGAGGTGGGTGCACCGCCTTGCCACAGACAGTATTGGCCTCAACAACAACATACCCTGGGCAGCCTTGGCTACTAATTAGTGTTTGGGGCGACCTGTCACTTAGTCCGGCCCCTTCAACTCCGGACCACTGACCCTTCGGAGTGGCCCTGGACAGTGCGCGTCTCTGTTCGCTTAAACCCCATAGGTTCAGTTAATGCACTCCTATGGCTTGGGGTTTTACTTCCCCTGACAACACCATATTTCTGTCCAAGGGTTGAAACTAACCACCATTACAGGTCAATACGTCATGACTACTTTGACCCTTCTAACACTATGGACAGACTCTACCGTCCATCTGGATACCTTGCACGGACCTCTAGCCGACACCATTCCCAGCTTACTTCTTTTAAACATATACCGACCCTTCCTGAGAAACATAACATCTCCAACCGCCCCCCTGATTATTCAATCACCCGGCACATCCTTTATCCAGTTCAACTTACATGCTTTATTTCTCAATACCAGGTCATACACTCCAAGATGGCCGCGTCCCTGTAGAGCCTTACTCATGTGTACACTTTACTTCTCTGTCTGTCACCACATGACCTACGTAGTCGAGACGCACGCTGTCTCGCGGGAGTTGGCGTGGATTCCACTTTACATTTAAATGGCATTCTCCCGACCCAGTGACTGCGCCGACTCCCCGGACATTGCGCGTGGGTAGGTTTCCAGCACTCGTTCTACTGAGAACAGGTGAGTGATTGCACGGGGTCAGATTGTGGCGGGAGTTGCCTGGACTGAACTCGGAGTCTTAGTGGCACCGCCGTGGAGCCTACACCGCTCATGGGACAGCAGAGCAGGTGGGCTTGCCTTTTACAGAGTGCCCACTGCGTTCCCAATTACTGCTTCGGGGCGGGGGACACCATCACTGCCTTCGAAATTGTGTGCAGCGGAGCACGACTTGGCGCTTGTCCTCACCCATGGAGGGGCATTGTCCTAAGTCGGCCCGTAGCACCGTTAACCGGGTCAGTTTTGATTGGACCTACCCCAGCCTGCTGTAACGGCCCACGCTCTGTGGAAACTTTGCGACTTTTGAGCCACTTGCAGGCTAACCCTTGGGATTGGTATCCACCTACCCTTCCCTCACTCTGCTGGGTTCGGCTACATGCCTCTTGTGTCTCCCGTATTTTACCCTTACCCAGTGGGCACCTTCTCCACATTGTGCTGGTGCCTCCCCATGTTTACCTTTTCTCCCTTTCTCCAGTACAACCACCTTGAGGTGTCCTACGCCGGGGAGACGACAGGAGCAGGCGCGCCATAGCTTCCGGGTGAGACAGGCCTTACCTCATTGTCTTTTACGCTTCGTTTGTGTTTTTACCAGTCATTTGACTTCTTCCTTTTAACGTCCTTCCCACCTTTGTAGTATTTACAATATAGAGCGTATAGTTTACTGTCTCTTACTCTGATGGATGAGCCATTTTGTGTGAGTTAGTACCCTATGACATAACTGACAACCTGTGTATTGTCTTTTTATGTCATCCCCCTTCCTTAGGTTTCAACAGACCTGGGCGGGATCACGTACATGCACCTTGTTTTTGCTGTGGTTAGGCACACTTCCACCACAGCACTTAGTGTAGTCTTTAGGTCCTGATGAAACGCACTGTATTGCTTTGAACACTTTTGCATGAAACATGTTGACCATGGATATAGAGTAGGGATTGGCTCCCCTGGATCCTTAGGCCAGAGAGTCTCCACTCTGTTTGTTTTTAGTAAGGGGGGTTACCACTTTACTAAAATTCCTCTGTGGACTACCCAACCTTTTTTAACCACTTACGCGCATCTACACACACGCACAAACCCCCACCTCTCCCATAGGGCCCTCACACCCACGGCACCATATGGCAAGAACAAAAGATCTCCGCTAAAGAGCCCCTTTATGGGTGCCCGCCGGGTATTGCACCGCCGACCTGACGAGGAGCGAGCCCATATGATGAAGCATGACACCTAGCTTGCTGGGTGTGTGAGGACTCTAGTTCCAACAAGGAGGACTCCCCTCCTGTTTGCCTTCCACTCACTTTGGTTCATCTATCTATTTCCCCCTTTTTTAACCTGGGGAACTGCGTACCCTCTTTTTTGGTCTACAGCACCCAATGATGCACAGCCACCAAGAAATCATCTTCACTTAACGTCATCAGAAGCTGGCATCCAACAAGTTAACATACTTTGTCCCATGCTCCAGAAGACCAGCATCGAGCACCGCCTCCTCAATCCTCTCTGCAACAGCCATCCACCACGCAAGAATCTAGTTTCTTGCAGCGAGAGGCATCCACCAAGCGAGCATCTACTACAGAACCCCCTTCTGCCTGAGGTAGGCGTCCACAAAGCGAGCAGCACACACTGACCAACCGGCAGGAGACATTCACTAAGCCAGCAAAATGCACAGACCACATCTGCAGGAAGCATCCACCAAGCGAGCGACACACCCTGACCACATCTGCAGAAGAGTCCACCAAGTGAGCAACACTCACTGATCACATCTTCAGGAGGCATCCAACAAGCAAGCAACCCACAATGACCACATCTGCAGATAGAATTTGCTCAACGAACAGCACTCAGCGATCCTTTTCTGCAGGAGGCCTAGCTCGAACAACTCCTGCTTAACTCTTAAGAAGAAGGAATCTACCAAACAAGCACCTGCACTTTTTGGAGCAGGAGACACCCACCAAGTAAGCATTTTAAAACCGCTTCTGCAGGAGGCAGGCATCCGCCACGCGAGCGACACAATAAACGGCTTATGCAGGCTGCACCAGTTAACTGCACAAATGCGCTGAATCTTCTTCTACAGGAGACATTCACCATGTGAGGAGTACGCGGAGAATGCAGTCTGCACGTAACTACCACAAAGCAGCCACCACACTGAGACCAACATGCAGAGGAGACATCCCTCCAAGCAAGCATGTGTGTCTGAAGGAGAAATTCACTAAGTGGGTGGCACACTAACCGTCTGCAAGATGCTTACACCAAGGGTCCGGTCCATTAGGCAGTGAAGCCAGTCTGCTGGAATCATCTATTAAGAGAGCAGCACAAAATGAGCATCTCCACCCACCGCAAGAATGCACAAGGTGAACAGCACAAACTACACAACACCTTTTCTGTATCGTACTTGACTTTAGCGATCAGCTCATAATGAAAATTACCAACACAGCAAGAATGCACCAAGTGAACAGTACACTCTACACCCTTTCTGCAGGGTGCTTGACCTTAGCGAGCAGCTGAGCATGAACATCTCCAACCACAGCAAGAATGCACCAAGTGAACAGCACAAACTACACTACATCCTTTCTGCAGGGTGCTTGCACTTAGCGAGCAGCTGAACATGAACATCTCCAACCACAGCAAGAATGCACCAAGTGAACAGCACAAACTACACTACATCCTTTCTGCAGGTTGCTTGCACTTAGGGAGCAACACAAAATGAACACCTCCACACAAAGCAAGAATGCACCACGTGAACAACACACTCTACACCCTATCTGCAGGGTACTAGACTTTAGCAATCAGCACATAATGAAAATTACCAACCACAGCAAGAGTGCACCAAGTGAACGGCACACACAACATCCTAACTGGAGGGTGTTTGCACTTAGCGAGCCGCACAAAATGATCACCTTACCCACAGCGAGGGTGCACCAAGTGAACAGCACACTTTACTCTATAACCTATCTGCAGGGCGCTTGATCTAACCGAGAACCCCAACATGAAGCACGTGCGCCGGAGGCCTCCACCAAGCCAGCACTTTTCGGTCCTCATAGTAAGACTACAAAGCGCCTTGAGTCCATGCCCTGCGCATGATTCAAGACTGAGCTGCAGTCAGGTGCCTGCCAGGCGCTGCTCTCTACTCTAGCGAGTACTCGTAGTTACTGTTACAAGTGCCCAGCCCTACTAGGAGTGCGTTGTTACACTGTAGATCGATGACACGTTGCTACTGGTAGCGGCTAACACGGACGTGCACACACCAGGCGCTAAACCACCCCTTCTACGCTCACATTCGACACAGCAGGAAGTGCGGGTCGGCTTCCAGATTCTAGGCGGGTGGTGGGGGAGGGGAGGCATGGAGGATGGAAGAGATCCCAGACATGCACAAAGTTCTCCTCAAAGTACCAAGTGAACTCTCGCTCACCCCCGCCCGTGCGCCGGGGCAGACGGAGGCCATGTTGTTGTCTTCGTAACTAAACCACGACTGAGAAACAAACCACAGCTAAACACTGTCGACGGAGCACGAAGCAAAGCCGAGGGCTTGGAATCACCTGACTGCCAGCAGCCGAAGCCAGGACCCGAGATGCGGCCACGGGACTGAAGCACCGCCGGCGCGTACCTGACTGGAGGCGGCTTCAGAAGCGAACCTACGGCGGCTCCGGCAGCCGGTCCCGGCCAGCCTGTGAGTGCGCTGAGCTGGGAGGAAGGAGGGAGGGTTGCAGCCCGCAGGCACTTATCGCCACAATGACTAAGGCAAACATCATCAAGCGCCGAGCACTAAAGAAAAGTGAACATGGAGCTCCGGAGCTCGGCGGCCTGTCCCGGAATCTCCAGCAAAGTCAGGCGTGCGCCGGTGCCACATGCCAGGGAGAAGGCCCCCGAGCAGGCACGGCGGGGGCCGTCACCGGCCAATCTGGTGGAGGTCCCGACACCACAGGGCCTGGTTTATGGTTGGGCATCTAAAAAAATGCGAGATATTCCGTCCGCCCCGTAATCGGGGCATCGGTTTTAGTCCGTGATGATATCCCGGAGTTGGTCACTGTTCTGTGCCCCCGTTCATGGAAGCCAGGTTCACAGTAAGACAGTTGTGGCCGAGCTCAAAGAAACCAATATTTAAAATAAATTAGGACGAATTATAGGGCGGAGGGAGTGCGGAGCTTCTAATAACTACCGATTTATGCGGAATTCCATTCATCTTAAGGCTGACCATGTCACTAATTTCAGTGGCAAATCTCAGCTCCTCTGCACCCACACTGCCCCTTCTGCTCCCCGAACTCTCCCTGCCCCTCAGCTTTCACACAGCCGTGACTGCTCCGTGCCTCTCAGAACACTCGCTGTTTTCTGATGAGGTGGCAGTGTGCACAGCACAGGCACGTTTAAAACACCTTCAGCGTGGCTGGCAGGGGTCCCGGACTAGAGCACCGAGTCATCTTAAATGATTTACAAGAACTACATACAAAGCTATACACCGAATAATAATAATAATAATAATAATAGCTTGCTAACAGCTTTACTAAAAAAGATTTAAATGTATTCCAGGACTTTGCATCCACGCGTGGGGGGAGGGGTGATATGTGTGTGACAAATGTCAGCACTAAGCTGAGCAGTGGGCCTAGTGTATCATCAAAAGGGACTGACAGACAGACCCCCACCCCTTTATTTACCCATCGATGTACATAAGTGCCTTCCCAGGGTATTCCTGGGGTTGGAGTGTCTGCCTCTTTGGAGTATTTTCCATGTACCTGTGTTCGGTGCCCTTGTGTAACATGCACACACCACTTTGCCCTTGAAACACACGGTTTGCTACCTCTCACATGTTTTTATCTTTGATACTTGCACAAGTGCCACCTTGCCTACATAACGCTTGTTCGTGTGCCTGAGTGTCTAGCACCTTTTGCAGTATTACACCTCAAATGATACTTTGTTCTCTCTTGTAACTGCACACTTGTCACCTTTTTCTTCCTGTGCACTTTACTACCTCATGTATTTTTGGCTGCTCACAATTCTCACTACCTCATGTATTCTGTGTGCTCACAACTGTCACTTTTACCTTTACTACCTCATGTATTTTTGGTTGCTCACAATTTTTACTACCTCATGTATTCAGTTTTGCTCACAATTGTCATTATTACTTTTACTACCTCATGTATTTTTGGTTGCTACCTCATGTATATTGTTTGATCACAAATGTCACTATTACTTTATGTAACGTAACGTATGCTTTTGTAATGTTTCTCATTATGTTCCATTTCTGTTCCTTTTGTGAAGCGCTCTGACACCTTCGGGTAAAGTCCGCGCTATATAAAAATGCATAAATAAATAAATAAATAATGATTTGAACAATGGGGTAGGGCCCTGCTAAAACCCACACTGGCCACCCATCACAATGAGAGACGCCCATGCAGGACGGTTCTCATCACAAGAAATCCTCTGCAGGCACCTCGGTTCCAGAGCCAGGCAGTGTTGGGCATTAAAGTGCCGTGCCAACAGCACCTGTGGGGCATGATGATACAGATGCTGCAGGTGCCTCACAGTGAGCTCCGTCACTGTGGCCCCTCCACCAGCAGAGTCCCTTAGCTGAAAATATTGATGGGACCGACCCCAGTGCCCCACAAACATTGGGGCCTGTGGTTTGCTCTTGGTCTGAGTCAGGGCTTTAAGTGGGACAAAAAAACTGGGAGGGTCTCTTAAAGTGGCGTGGCCAATGTAATTAAGGGCGTGGCTTAAAAACACGTAAGATCAAAACCTGTGCTTAACATAGTGTGCTGCCCGACTTGTATTTTGCTGTTTCTGTCAATGCATCCAGATATATGGTACATTTATCTGTATGGTATATCATACCTACAAGTAGTCAGAAATATTGGCTTCGTCAGTGGTTATTAGTTGCATAAGATAAATAAGCAGCAATTATGGCTTCTATATAATATTGAAAAAGCTTCCACTTAAAGCCCTGGTGACACCACGACAATGTTGCTGCTCCTGAGCGGTGTGAGCACGCGGACATCGATGTACCTGCAATGTGGGGAAAAACGGACCGCATGTGCCAGGGCACACAACAGAGCACGATTTAGACATGTTTCGAGGCCCCCTTTAAAAAAAAACTGCCGGTGCTCAATACCGGTGAGACCCGGCCCATTTAAAGCCCTGGTTTGAGTCGTGGCAACGTTGGCAGTATGACTGTTGGCTTGACGATGGCACAGTGTTTAGTGGGAATGGTTCTCAGGTGCTTTGCCTCCGGCTGCAGTTCTGGTGGCCTTGCTGGTGCGATGACAGCGTGGTCACATGTCTGGGTTCCTGTGATTTATCATCTGGTGCAGTCCAAGTTGTCTAGCTTGTGTTATGATCGTTCTGAGGTTTGAGTTGGTCAGGTCCCGTATTTTTGTCTCTGGATCTAAGAACTGATGACACTGTATGTGTGGCATGGCAATGAAGGTGCCTCGGTCAGGTTGCAGTTTCGCTGACTGACTAGGTTTGGTGGTCACAGTCCCAGGGTCCTGACCCACACACGATGGCATGGCACTATAGTTCACCATATTAATCCAAGTGACCCAACCCGGAGATGTCACAGTTCAAGAGGGCACACCTATTCCTATCAAATAAAAACGTATTTCATGCATCTGTGGCCAAGACGATGATGTACTTCAGGGCATGAATATGTGCCCACTGGGGTGCCACAGTGCTCTCTTGTATATGATGGAGGAAAGAGATATTGCAGGGCCTCCAAGCTTTTTGCGATTTTGTACCTTGGGGAGAAACCACACAAAAATCAGTATTTGTCTAAAAAAAGCACTCACCATGAAGAAATAGAAAAAAGGTTGTCTTATTGGTCCCACCCCTGTTACACGGCTCCATGAAATATTGTGTTACATTACATCAGAGGTAACAGAGCAGATTGTCTCCCTTCCGTAGACATTTCCCACACTGCATAGTAAGTTGGAGTGAGCACCTTTGACCTGCCGACCAACAGAATCATGCCCATTGGCCTCAGAGACCAGGCCCAGCCAGGTATGTGAAGACATTGGTGGTCCTGGCCTACACGCACGCGATGTGGCCACCACACACCAGGTATGGCCAGGGACTCCTGGCAGACACATTCATCCTTTCACCCACCAAAACAACCATCCGTCCGGCCGCTTGATCTTTCAGCCAATAGGCTGGGTGGTCAAGGAGCCTTGTAAGGCGTCGCGGAGCACTGGCAGCAGCCTTCTCCATACTCCTTCCCTAAGCCGAGCATCTGGCACCCGCAGAACAGAGCCACCCTGGAGCACCTCAGCAGGTCTTTGGTTGGCTCGGGGTGACATGCCAAGTGAACTGCACCTGTAAAACCGCAGGGGTCTCCCACCTACCCGTGTATCGTTCTCGAAGAGCAGGGCAGGAGCACAACCTGGTGTGGATGACATCACCGCCATGTAAGAGTGAGATTTTTGGAGTTAGGTGGGTGGCTGGAAAATCAGATATAGGGTTGTGTTTGGGGTGCGCGAGGACAAATAGGAAAGGGATTGCTTGGGGGACTTAAGGGGGCATGACGCAATGGATTCGCTTCTCTGGGGGTGGGGAGTAGAGGTACAAACTGCCTGCGAGGTTCTGGTGAGTATGCTGGTTAGAGCCAAGTACTGCTGTGGTAGAATTTAACTGGGTTTTGGAAAGTTACCAGAAACAGATCTACACCCAAATCCGCTGCTAGCTCAAATGTGCGTATTTGCAAGTTCAATTCAACGGTGGAATATCTGGCATCTTTTTGGTCTGAGAATCATGCGCCAATAAGGAGTGTGAATACAATTAAGTGCTGTAAAAAGGTGGTAAAAACATCCGTGTCTTGCAAAATTTCAATTTCTTGAGCCCCGGAATCAGCTGGCGCCAATATATATTCCAGGGCTCCTGGGACAAGCCCTCGAGACAGGGCAGAAAGTAAGATTCGAGGTGAGACAGAGGATGCCCCAAAGGAGCATCAACTTCAACAGGAGAAGAGGAAGCAAAGGGTTACTTGCTGAAAACACCAATGTAATGATTAACAGACTGTAAGAAGTGAACAGCAACACAGACCGGAACCGAGAGGGAGCAGCGAGTGTGCGAGGGCGGTGGGGAGGGGAGGATGACACACATCGGATATGAAGGTTTGAGGGTGTGGCACGCAGCGGAAGTGAGAACAGCAAGGGGGGTCAAGGAGGGGATAGCAAGAGGGTAGCAGAGGAGAGAGCTCACGAGCAGATGGGCAGACAGTCACAAACGGCATGAAGAGGGCTGGGCAGCATGGGGCCTGCAGGTTCGTCGAGCAAGAGGGCAGCTAGGGCAGGAGATACAGCAATAGAGAGCTCAGCCTCTGCTAGAATTGGGGGTCTACAAATAAAAAGCAAAAGGGCGATTAGCAGGAATATATAAACAACTGAGTCAGGGGCATACATTCAACTAAGGTTCACAGCTGAAGGCAATAGGGAGAAGTGGAAAAATCATCAGAGAAAAAAGGTAAAATAACAGCAAGATGAGGAGGAAACAGCAGGAGAAAAAGCTGCCAAGGATGGGGTGAGGAAGCAGGGGGAAGGCAGAAATGTGGCAGAAAGCAGGACAATAAAGGAGGCAGACAGCAGGTACAACACAACACTGAAAAATCCAATAAGTCTCACCTTTGAGACCTATGAGCTTTGACAATGGGTTTTAGTCATGGCGTTCAGCATGGCTAAAGATCAAAGCAACGTAAAAAAAAAAAACGGGAGCTGGGGGCTGAAGCAAAACGGGGGTGTGGGCAGGGAAAGTAGCATAGGGGCACGGGCGGGGAAGCAACTCAAGAGCCTGGGAGGGGAAAGCAACACAGAACTCTGGTAGGGAAAGAAACTGGGGGCGGGGGCAGGGGTGGGCGAAGCAACGGGGGATGCCGGTGGGGGAAGCAACGGGGAGGGGCGTTGGTGGGGGAAATCACCGGGAGGCGCGGGTGGGGGAAACCACCGGGGGGCGCGGGTGGGGGAAACCACCGGGGGGCGCGGGTGGGGGAAACCACCGGGGGGCGCGGGTGGGGGAAGCAACACGGAGGCGCGGGTGGGGGAAGCAACACGGGGGCGCGGGTGGGGGAAGCAACACGGGGGCGCGGGTGGGGGAAGCAACACGGGGGCGCGGGTGGGGGAAGCAACACGGGGGCACGGGTGGGGGAAGCAACACAGGGGCACGGGTGGGGGAAGCAACACAGGGGCACGGGTGGGGGAAGCAACACAGGGGCACGGGTGGGGGAAGCAACACAGGGGCACGGGTGGGCAAGCAACACGGGGGCACGGGTGGGCGAAGCAACACGGGGGCACGGGTGGGGGAAGCAACACGGGGGCACGGGTGGGGGAAGCAACACGGGGGCACGGGTGGGGGAAGCAACACGGGGGCACGGGTGGGGGAAGCAACACGGGGGCGCGGGTGGGGGAAGCAACACGGGGGCGCGGGTGGGGGAAGCAACGCAAGAGCCTGGGAGGGGAAAGCAACACAGAACTCTGGTAGGGAAAGAAACTGGGGGCGGGGGTGGGCGAAGCAACGGGGAGGGGCGTCGGTGGGGGAAACCACCGGGAGGCGCGGGTGGGGGAAACCACCGGGGGGCGCGGGTGGGGGAAGCAACACGGGGCGCGGGTGGGGGAAGCAACACGGGGGCGCGGGTGGGGGAAGCAACACAGGGGCGCGGGTGGGGGAAGCAACACAGGGGCGCGGGTGGGGGAAGCAACACAGGGGCGCGGGTGGGGGAAGCAACACAGGGGCGCGGGTGGGGGAAGCAACACAGGGGCGCGGGTGGGGGAAGCAACACAGGGGCGCGGGTGGGGGAAGCAACACAGGGGCGCGGGTGGGGGAAGCAACACAGGGGCGCGGGTGGGGGAAGCAACACAGGGGCGCGGGTGGGGGAAGCAACACAGGGGCGCGGGTGGGGGAAGCAACACAGGGGCGCGGGTGGGGGAAGCAACACAGGGGCGCGGGTGGGGGAAGCAACACAGGGGGGCGGGTGGGGGAAGCAACACAGGGGGGCGGGTGGGGGAAGCAACACAGGGGCGCGGGTGGGGGAAGCAACACAGGGGCGCGGGTGGGGGAAGCAACACAGGGGCGCGGGTGGGGGAAGCAACACAGGGGCGCGGGTGGGGGAAGCAACACAGGGGCGCGGGTGGGGGAAGCAACACAGGGGCGCGGGTGGGGGAAGCAACACGGGCGCGGGTGGGGGAAGCAACACAGGGGCGCGGGTGGGGGAAGCAACATTTTTGTCAGATAGCTTGGTTTACCCAATGTGGTTTTGCTAATGAAGTGTGGCTTTCTAAATTTGGCATGCTTAGGTGGTCCGATTAAGTATCGGGTCGTTCTTAGTGCCGTTGTGATCAAATGTTGTTCAAGGTGCAGTACAGTTTATAAAACCCCACACCATGATCAAGCGATCAAACGGGCCATTTTGCGCTGATTTTGTAAAGAATATTGACATAGCTCGACATTTTTTTGTTTGTCGACTCCATTAAGAATTATAAAGATCTAAACTTAGATATGCAGGTCATGTGACTTAGCATTATGGGACTTTAAATATGGATGCACTGTCCTAAAAAGGACTGTGGTCTTATTAGCCCTTCTTCTTTTTCTTCTTTTTACTATGTTATTCTCCCTCTTTGGAGCTTAGTCCCTGATACATTTGCTTCTTTAGGGTTACCGTTATATTAGGTACATCCCGCATGATCAAAAGACATGATTCTCACAATGTGTTTACCACCACTTTCCTTTAGAGTGGTGCCCCTTTCCTGAGCGGTTGGCAGGTAGAGGTGAGGTGACTTACCTAGTAGTTACGGGTGAGTCATTACTTTTTCAGTTTTTTTCTCTTTTTATGTGTGAAACAGAACTATACATTGATTATCCCTATGATCATGACATTAACAAATGTTGTTTGTTTGGTTATAGGTAACTTTCTCCAAGAAACAGGTGCATTAAGACAACAATTTGTTGGTCCCTGTATCCTTTTTAGGTCTCGCACCTGGCGATTACAGCGCGAAAGCGCTGTCTCGCCTGCGAGACCTATAGCCACCGGCATGCTGTTCACAGTCACAATGGATCAGGACACACACACACACAGACAGACAGACAGGCGCGCGCACACACACAGACACACGCGCACGCACACATCCCCCCAACCCACTCACCGGGCTCTTTCCGCATGTCCCTCTCTCCCTCGGCAGCGGGTCAGTCTCGGCAGCAGGCGGGGCTCTCCACAAGCACGGGAGCCCCGCTAGCTCACAGGCTCACTTCCGGCTGGCTTCACGGGCACAGGAGCACGGGGTAGGCTCCCGTCTGCTTCCTGTCTTTTTGCGGCCCAGCCCCCATCCCAACACAGGTTGCCTGGCTTCCTGTCCAAGCCAGGCTGCGGCGGTGAGTTTCTCAAAACCCGACTTGTTTCTTCTGTATCTACCTACGTCTGGTTGTTTCTTTCTGGCCCTCACTCTCTTTCTCTCTCAGACTCCCCTCTTCATTATTTTCTTCTTTCCAATAGCTGACCTAATTCCTCACTTACTCTTTGCCTGTCTTTCTCACCTTGACTTCGTTCTCTTTCTTTACTACTTTAATTGTTAATTAGGTTACAAAATGTGCTTCAGTGCCACAACCTTGTGCCTTGCTAAACCTCTTAAGCAACACTGTGTGGGTTCAAATGCTGATGGAAGTTCATAATGTGCCAAACCAACTGCAGAAAAAGGCAGTTGAATATTACGTTGCTCATTGGCACTTATTTTTTAGTGCTGCAGTAATACCAGGATTAGGGCGCAGACGGTATTCAGTGTTGTGTGGTAATAACGCAGTTCGCACAAATTCAGCGGACCAGCCGTATATCTACGGCGGCCCCTGGTCTACCTTGGTGCCATGCTGCCCTATTAAAGTCACCCCCCCGCCACACACACACACACACACATGGCTTACCACCCTGTCTTTCCACTCACCTGCCAGCCTCCACTCGCTTCCCCTGCCCCTCTGCCTATTCATGCCTCTCGCGCTCCTGCCCATTAGTTTCTTCTCCCTCCCTACCCGCTGTCTCACTTTCTTCTCCCTTTCTATCGCTGTTCCCCTCTCCCGCCTTACGCTGTTTCCCTCGCATCTATCGCTCTCCACCTACCACTGGAGGGATGTATGACGTTATAACGCATACTTTTACTCCGCAGACCATTACAACGCGACTTTTACACCGCATACCGTTACAACGCATAGCGCCTTGGGGCGCTGGATAGTGGTAAGTATAATTTACTATTCTAACTCCAGTCCCCGTGGACCCTAGGGAAGGTGTTGGATAGTAAATTATACTTATTCCCTATCCTAGAGCGCCCCCCAGCGCAATGCGTTGTAATGGTATGCGGAGTAAAAGTCGCGTTGTAATGGTAGTGCGGAGTAAAAAATGCGTTGTAACAGGTGTATACCCCACTGGAGTCCCCTCTCTTCCTTTCTACCGCACTCTCTTCCTCTTTCACCGTGCCTCTCACCCTCTTTCTATCCATCCAGTCCCCTCGGCTCGCATTGCTCCTTTCTACCATCATGTTCCCTCTAGCCCTTCTTTTCTAGCTCTCTCCCCTTCATCCCTTCTTCTGTGTTTCTCCCTTTCCTCCCCATATTCCATCCTCCTGTTCACCGTGCCTTCTTGTTCCTGCTTTAATTTGCAGCAATATTTTCCTGTGCCCCCCCACCCCTTCATTCGACATTTTATCTTCCCTTGCTGTTAGTCGCTATACATTTATAGCTTTCTCCTTTACTTCTCTACATAAAGGAAATTAACGTGTTCAGTACACACGAGTAGTAAGCCGGGATACCACTCATCAAAAAATCCTGGTCGCGAAAGTGACATGTCTGGTCGCAAAAGGCTGGTCGCAATTTTGACAGCTTTTGACATGTCTGGTCTTAAACTTCTGGTCTCAATTTTGACAGTTTAAGACCAGGACTGTTTAAGACCAGGGTTTGATCTGGCCTTAAACAGCCTGGTCTTAAACTTCTGGCCTTAAATTTAACAGCTAGGGCAGCAAAAACATGTGGTAATTGTGTATGTGTTTAAAAGTGCATAGAAAAACTGCCTGGTTGCAGGCTGGAATGTCTGGGCACTTTTAAAACTGGGGGTTTGCAGCCTGCTGCTGTTTGAACAGCTGCTGGGGCAGGCCTGAGTTCCCCAGCCCAGGGCCTGGGAAGAAGAATGTGTCATGTAGGTGTCAAAGCTGTAAAGGGTCCTCACAAACCTAACTGTGGTAATTCTCTCTAAAACCCACACAGCCACCCCTGAGCTTTGAGATAAGATAAAAGACAGGGGGCCTGTAGATCAAAGCTTCCAATGAGACCCTGAAACAGGGTGTCAGCTGTTAGGATGTAATAAACACATCACAAAGCCTCTGGTCCCAAATTTTGGCAGGTTAGTTCCAACTTGACGTGGCTGGCAGGAAATTTGACATATGAGTCCCAAGGTAGATTCTGTTCCCGGGCTCCCTAATTCCCAGGAGAAGGGGTCACGTAGGGGTGAAGAGTTTTACACCGGCCCCCATTGTCTAACCCCACTCTTCCCAGGATAGGCCTTGAGTTTGAGTAACAGGTGTCAAAGTAAACAATGTTGTACTGTTTATACTGTACAAGGATAGAAAAAAAAAGGTTCCCATCCAAAGGCCACCATGACATTGTTCTAAACACCCCTCAAGTCATAAAGGGGTGTGGGGGGCTTCTAATTAGCATGCTAGGACAGGTATAAAAAGGCCCCTCATGGAACATTGCCAAACACCCATTCAAAAAAAAACCCTTTGAGGAGCGACTGGCGTGGATTGTTCTGCTGTACCTGGAGGACTCCTGCATCTACAACCCAGTCAGAAAACCTTTGGGGATTTCTACACCATCAAGCCCTTCAAAACCTTGGGGAGTGACTGGCCTGGATTGTTTTGGAGCCAACCCTTGGAACTTAAGGCAAGAATGGACCGGAGCAACTTTTCCCAGATTGACGCCGCCATTCAACATGTAAAGAAGGTAAATAATGGATGGCGCAATGGTGTATTAGGGTGTACATGTAGTTTGGAAAAAAGTTGCACTTTTAAAAAATAGTACTATGTAGTGTGGATTGTAAACTGTTAATCTTTAAGGCGATGTGCTGTGTTTAATGTGAATAAAGGTTTTGTTGAAGGATGGAGTTTAAAAAGACTTGAATTGTAATGTAAAGGTGTTTAAAATGAATAAAGGTTTTGTTGAGTTTAAAAAGCTATGTGTGTAGGTATTTAGTGTTAATGGGGTGGTGACGTAGGGTAGAGTTTGCAGGTTATGTATTTAAGGGGCATAATGTTGTAGGCCTTAGGAGGGTACATGCAGAGTGGAACAGGGCATTTTACAGCTCATAGAAACATTTAACCACACTGTAACGGTACCATAGGGGCTTTAAATAATATACATGGCATATAATTAAAAAATAAATAATGCCTTGTTGTACTCACCAAACCGCTGTAGAGAGTTGGAGGGGTCCAGGGGGCTCAGGGGTCCTTGCTGCTCCTTGGGGGTCCTGAGGGCCTTGTATTTAAAAATTAATAAACCCAGGGGCCAGTTGTCAAGGGGGGCTCCTGGTGGGTAGCCATAGTCCCTTGGGGTGTTGTGGGGCTGTCTCTGTGAGTCCCAGGGGCCATCGGGGCCCGAATGCCCGAATTTTGATGTTTTTTAAATGCCCCCGAGCCCGCTTCTCCATGGCGCTGCTCGGGGTGTTGTGGGGGTGGGATGTGTGTCCCAGGGGCCACCAGGGGCCCGAATACCCGAATTTTGATGTTTTTTAAATGCCCCCGAGCCCGCTTCTCCATGGCGCTGCTCGGGGTGTTGTGGGGGTGGGATGTGTGTCCCAGGGGCCACCAGGGGCCCGAATACCCGAATTTTGATGTTTTTTAAATGCCCCCGAGCCCGCTTCACCATGGCGCTGCTCAGGGGCTCAGGGTAGGGCTCCGGTGTTCTCAGGGATCTGGGCCCCGATTGCTGCTTCTGTCCCGCTTTTGTTTTAAAAATGCCCCGAGCCCGCTTCACCATGGCGCTGCTCGGGGGCTCAGGGTCGGGTTCCTGTTGTCCTGGGGCCCCGAATGCCGAGTTGTGCCTCTGTTTTTTGTTTTAAAAATGCCCCGAGCCCGCTTCACCATAGCGCTGCTCTGGGGGCTCTGCGGGCGGGCTCCGGGTGTCTGCTGGGGCTCCGGAGCCCGTGTGCGGCGTATTTTCTTTTTTTGTTGTAAAAAATGCCCCCGAGCCCGCTTTCACAAGGCGCTGCTCGGGGGTAAGGGCTCCGGTGTATAGGTTCCCCAGCCGTAGGGTCCAGGGGGCATTTTCCAACGATCCCACGTGGATCCCCAGGGTCAGAGGCAGCATGGCGGCTGTGAGGCTTACCCGGAACCGCTGAGTAAAGCCCCGCCCCTTCAGTGATGTCACCAGTGCATCACTGCAGGGGCGGGCCATGCACAGCAGCCCCGGTGTTTTTTTTTATTGTTATCTAGCGCTGGACTTTACCCCGAATGTGTCAGGGCGCTTCACAATAGCGGGACACGCCTGGGGCATAGCGCTTCACATAAGAACTTGCTGCAAAAACATAAGGACTAAGGATTACATGCACTACATAAAAAGATACAAACAGGAAAAACACACCCTGCCCTGCAGCTCCGAGGTGTGTTTTTTTTTTTTTGTGTGTGTGTTTTATTAGCTAGCGCGAACTGTACACGAAGGCTGGCAGAGCGCTTTATATATGACCCATTTGTAAGACATAAGCACTAAGAATTGCATGAGTTACATAAAAAAGATACAAGTAGAAAAAATGTAGCGCAGACTTTACCCCAAGTTGTCACAGCGCTTTACACAAGAACCTGTTTGCAAAACATAGGGACTCAGGATTACAGGCATTACATAAAAGATACAAACAGAAAAAACTGCTTATGTAGCGCAGACTTTACCCGAAGGTGTCAGAGCGCTTTACATAAGACACAGTTGCAAAACATAAGGGGAGTGACATGTGTGCCGGTTACAAAAGCAAACGTTAAGCTACATGAGTAATAAATAAAGTGACAAGTGTGCAGGTTACAAGAGAAAACAAAGTACAGTTAGAGCTATAATACTGTGATATAAGGCAGACACTCAAGCACAAGAATAAGCGTTATGTAGGCAATTGTGGCAATGGCGCAACTATTTAAAGCACTCAAAATGTGAGAGTTATTAAACAATGTGTTACAAGAGAAAAGTGGCATGTACATGTTACAAAAGAGTAACCGGTATATAGGGTAGTGGTTAAATGTCAGAAGGGCCATGTGTACCTAAAGTGGTTTACCCCATAAGCAAAGGATATGGCGCAGGTTGTTTTTTAACATATGTTTTAGCGCAGCACATGCAACGTTTTTTTAAAAATGTGTGTTGGTGCACCCCGCTTATCAGGTTTTAAATGTATACAGGAATTGTTTGAAGTTGTGATACTTTTGTTTAAGAAAGGCGTTTACTAAAACCGCTGCTTTTTTTTAAAAATGTTTAATACAGGTGCAAGACCCTGCAAATGCAACCGTCACCAATGTGCCCCCTGCGCTGGCCCCAGCTGTAATAAATAGCAACGCTGGGCACTTGTCAGCCCCGCAGCCAGGTATATATATATATTTAAAGTTATGTAGTTCTACGTAGTTTTGTACACCAGTCTCTCAGAAGTTCTCTTTTTTCTAATGGGCTCTCATGTGTGTATGCTTTTACAGCTTATGACCCTGACCTGCAACAAGCTTTTGACGATTTTATGGAGTACATCGAGGCTCAAGACACTCTGAAAACTGTGCAAAACACTTCAGTTCCTACAGGTAAATAAAAAGACAGCTGTTATTTAAACTGTCTAAGACGCTGGGTAGTTGGTGGGGTAGGCCAGAGTCCTGACCCTGAGGATGTATAGAGGTAATCATCAGAAAAGATGTCTAATGTTGGGTATTATTTTTTCTTTACTGGTGTCCCTACGTTATGCCAGGACGTCGTCAAGGTCCAAGAGGCGGCGCATGGTTCAAAAGAAATCCCTTTGAAGAGGAAAGCTTCAACTTCTAAAGTGGGACCACTGTCAAAGAAAGGAGCTGCAAAAAGACCTCTTTCAGGTGTGTTTTTTACAAAAGGGTGTGAGAAGTACTAGAGGTGTTACAGACTCTCAAGCAGAAGGCTACAGCTGGTTGTAGCAAAGCCTATATCAAAAAAGGTGGCTGTGTAGGACGTAGCCCGCTGGTGCTTGTATGTGTTGTTTTTTTTTATGCTTTCTCTAATATATATATATTTTCTGTTTATATTTTAGAAGCGGCTCAGAAACATGCGGCTGAAGAGAGGTCGGTGGCGCCCTTAATGGACATAACAACATCCGTCCAGAACAACGGAAGCGGCGCGAAAGGCGTGAGTAGGCGTGTACGCCAGGAAAAACTCTCTACCTACTACACACCAAGCAACACGCTGAACAACCAGCTACAACAATCTATTCTGCACAGGGGTGGGGTCAACACTGGCGGCCTGCCTACAAACCAGGCCTCCCTTAAGAAGAAACATAGGGACTCAGAGAACCTCCCCAACCCTTTAAAACGTGTGAAGGCCTGTAAGGTATTCACAGATCCCCAAACAGAACAGTTAAACATGAAGAAGAAGACACCGGAGGTGCTCCAAGAGGGTCAGGCAAAGCTCTTAAGTCCTGAGAAGAAAAGCCCTAGCACCCCTGAGCCCCAAGCTAGCCCCTTAGATTTATCTATAAAAAAGGATGCTAAGCCCTTGAATGAGACCTATACAACCTTGAGCCCCAAGGAGGTGTTAGTTGCACCTGTGGGTGTAGAAGAGGCGTCGCCACCACAACCCCCTAAAACATCGCGCCTCTCAAGGAAACATCTGAAGCTGAAACCGGGGGTCCCTAAGCTACAGTTAGCAGAGTCCCTCAGCAACCCTAAGGCAACGGCGGATCCACCAAGCGTCCTGAAACCCCAGACAGTGCCAAATAGAATAACTGTACATGTAGAGGTGCATGCCCCTGAACAGCCCCCAAAACCGGTTGTAAGTGTTCAGGCACAGCCTAGGGTCTCAACAGGTGATACTGCGCAACCCCTAGAAGGTCCTTCTACCACGATTAGCAACTCTCTTGAGGCGTTGAGGGGGTTGGTAGACAACATAGGTAGAACCCCAGAAGCGGTGTACCAGGGGTCTTTGAGCACAGAGGGTTTACAGAACACAGGTAACCAGGCACCACACCCTACCACCGACATTTCAACTAGGCCCCAGGATTACAACGACACCTCCTCACAATCCTCATACCCTTTGTCCCCGAGTACCCCTCCAGGAGCATACGACCCTACCAGCCCCACGGCCATCCACATGTACACCCCCGTGTCCAGCCCCTCTGCCAACCCCGTGTACAGTCCTGTGTCCAGCCCAGCTGCCAAGCCCGTGTACAGTCCCGTGTCCAGTCCCGTGGCCAGCACCTATGCCAACCCTGTGTACAGTCCCGTGTCCAGTCCCGTGGCCAGCACCTCTGCCAACCCTGTGTACAGTACCGTGTCCAAACCCGAGGCCAGCCCAGCTGCCAATCCCGTGTACAGTACCGTGTCCAGTCCCGTGGCCAGCACCTCTGCCAATCCTGTGTACAGTACCGTGTCCAAACCCGAGGCCAGCATCTCTGCCAGCCGCGTGTACAGGTCCGTGTCCATCCCATGGGACATGCCCGTGTACAGACCCGTGTCCAACCCCGTCTTTGAGGGTTGCAGTATAGATGGGACTGGGAGGTTGCCTCCATTTATAAGACCTCGCAAGGTGTGCCCCCCTAAGCAGGAACAAGATGGGTCTGTAAACACAGAAGATGTATTGAATACACACGTAAGAGAGATACAGATGGCGGTTCGAAAATTAAAACGGCAGGCGAACCGTGCACTCATAAGAATGGATATGGGGTATTCCAATCTCATGAACAAGAGGGAGGCCCAACACCTGGTCGTGGCCAGGGTTGGGGTTTGTAAAAAAGACATCATACAGATGTGTCAGGCGGCTGTGGTCGACATACAAGGTACACATTCATGACTATGTAAGTACCAACCCCTAAAGACCCCCACAACCACTGGTGCTCATAAGAGACCCTCAAAATATAGCCGTACGGTCCAGAGGTTAGTGACAAAGTCTGGACGCTTTTTAAAACTGCTCAAGCAACGCCCAGTTGGTACCCCACAAACCTTCAAACAAGACCCCAATGTTTCCATAGAACCCTTCAAACAAGACACCCGTTTCCCTAGACCCTTTCAACCACGGTACCACAGCTTCAAGATCAACGCCTGAAGCATATAAGCCAGCACTTCACCACCGACAATACATAGGGGCAGGGTCTAACATACCTAGGGTCGGCCATTTAAAGGGGGTAGGGGGGATGGCAAAACTCCAAACAACGCAACATTCAGAAGGACCCAGGGGTGAAACTGTAGCGGGGGCCTCCATGAACAAGACATCCAACGACAGCGACCTACCTGTTCAGATAGGCTGGGGCTTGGTATCTAGAAAAGCCTGGGCCCGTAAAAAAAAACAAAAGTGGCTTAATAGTACAAAGCAACGCCGGCTTTTAATAAATAAGCTCAAGAAGGCTAGAATATGCGCTACCCGCAGGTTTACAAGGACCCCTGAGACAGGGACCACCCTGACCTCCCAAAGTGACACATCAGAGAACACCTCCACAAATAACACTCCTACTGATGAGGGCCCAGAGCCCTTGTTTTTAGAGAGTGTTAGGAGTTACACTCGCAATGTAGAGAGGTTTAGGGCCGTAGAACACTATGAGGAGTTTAGATTTGTTAACCTACATCAAATAACATCAACCACTCATGGTGTTCTGGCTATACATCAGGCTGTGCAGGAGCTCATAGAAAGGTTGTTACACGATGTGGGGCCTAATGACTTTTTCCAACTCCGCTTCCAGGGGCAGGGTTTTGACACACCGTTGTTCACCTGGCGGAAGACCCGAGATGTTTTTGATGCTGTGCAATTTTTAGAAAACCTCTCAAGGCTTTTACAGAGTAAGGCTGAACTAGTCGCCTATGGCACGTTTAGAGTCATAGCCCTCATTGTACGGGGGCGTGAGGGGGGTGTTTCCAGACCCTTAAAGAGCGTACTATACAGTAAAATAATTGGCAAGAAACAGAGGTGGCTGCTCAACTTTAGCAACGCCACTGCCAATACATGTCTGGCGGCCAGCATCGTGGGTCTGTTGATGACTCGCAAGACCCCTGACGCTGTCATCATGTCTAGAGCTGCTGAAGCCCATGAGGTTCTTGAAATACCTCCTGACCGAATGGTCGGCTTTGGTGATATAGGTCTTTTTGAGAACTATTTCGCCGTGACGGTGAAAGTTCTCTATCACAGCGGTTCCTGGAAGTATTTTACAACCGGGGAACCTGTGAGAAACAAGACCGTATATGTCCTCCACATGGAAAATCATTTTTACGGTATCTTGAACCTTAAAGGTTTTCTGGGGGCCAAATATGTGTGCGCCCACTGCGATCATATATACAACAATAAAACATACCACCAGTGTGAAATGTGTTGTAAGATGTGTCAGAGGGACGGCTGCATAGAAGACGCTACCCTAAAGGTGAGGTGCGGCATCTGTAGGTTGTTTTGTCGCTCGCAAAACTGTTTGAGCATACACGAGCAATCTTACAGCTGCGTCCCTAAAAAGGACTGTAGCGAGTGTGGGCGGTATGTGGCAGTGAATCACAAGTGCAAAGGTATGATATGTCCCCGTTGCCATGTATCTTACAAAGCCGGTACCAACCATCAGTGTTATATGGTTAAAGGTCCATCTCAGACCAAGACCGAAGACTATATAGTGTTTGATATAGAGTGCACACAAGAGACGGGGGTACACCAGCCTAACTACATTTACGCGCACCATCTAACTTCCGACGACAGTTGGGAGTTTGAGGGACGAACGTGCGTTGGTGATTTCCTGAGCACTTTCATTCAAGCCAAATTCCAAGGATATACCATGCTCGCCCACAACTCGAAAGCCTATGACTCCTTTATTCTACGAGACATGATTCGTGAAAAGATACAGGTGGAACTCATAACCCAGGGGTCTAAACTGATGCTGATGACGGTATGTCCTTTAAAAATACGCTTCATAGACACCCTGAATTTCCTACCCATGAAATTGAGCAAGCTGCCAAAGGCCTTTGGGTTCCCAGGGTGTAAAGGGTATTTTCCACACTTTTTCAACACCTGGGCTAACCAGAATTATGTGGGACCCATGCCGCCTCCTGACAGCTACGGGGTTGAATACATGATGCCTGATGAGAAAGTGAGCTTTCTAGAGTGGTACTCTGAAAACCGTGAAAAGGAGTTTCACTTTCAAACAGAGTTGAAAGCTTATTGTCAGGCTGATGTAATGATCCTCCGGCAAGCTTGTAACCTCTTCAGAGATGTTGTGGTGTCTATGACTAAAGAAGTCAAGGCCTTGAAACCTAAGACATTGACTAAGAAAGTCAAGGCCTCGACATCCAAAACCCCTGAAATACAGCATGCGGTCGAATACATAGACCCATTTCAAAACGTCACTCTGGCATCCATGTGTATGTCCATCTACAAACACATGTTTTTGAGGCCAGAAACTATCGCTCTAGTACCGCCAGACCTCTATAACGGTAAACAGAAACGTTATTCAACCCCCTCTATCCAGTGGCTCATGTACGTCTCTGAGAAGGAAGACATCCAGATTCAACATGCATTACAGGCTGGTGAATTCCGCCTGGGCCCCTATTACCTGGACGGGTACTCTGTAATTAAGGGTGTGCCGACAGCCTTTGAATTCAACGGCTGTTTTTACCACGGCTGTCCCAAGTGTTACAAGCCCCACGAATATAACAAAATGCTGGGTGCCAAATTTGAACACTTATACAGACGTACTCTGACAAAGGCCCAGTATGTTGAAAACAGTGGCTTTGCTATGAGAGTTCTTTGGGAGCACGAGTGGTTAGACATGTTAAAAACCGACACAGACCTCTGCTCTTTTCTTAAGACTCATGATTTACCCACACCTTTGGAGCCCCGAGATGCCTTATTTGGGGGGCGTACAAATGCCATACAACTGTACAAGGCCGTTGGTGAGGGTGAGAAAATACACTACTATGATTTCACCAGTCTGTACCCTTTTGTGAACAAGATGAAGTTGTACCCGGTGGGTCATCCCACCATCATCTATAGAGATTTTAAGCCCCTAGACGAATACTTTGGGCTTATCAAATGTGAAATATATCCTCCTAAGCAGCTTTACTTCCCGGTGTTACCATGCAGAGTCGATGGCAAGCTAATGTTCCCCCTCTGCCGAACCTGTGCGATGCTTAAAGAGGTTGACGGCTGCACACACACCGAGGAACAAAGGATGCTCACAGGGACCTGGTGTAGCATCGAGGTACAAGCTGCCTTAGAGAAAGGGTACAGGCTAGGTAGAGTACACGAAGTGTGGCATTTTAAGAGCACTACAACAACTCTTTGCCCCCTACATTAATTTGTTTCTCAGAGACAAGCAGGAGGCCTCAGGGTATCCTGAATGGTGTACTAGTCAGGATGCAAAACAGAAATACATCGATGACTACTACGCTCACGAGGGTATCCGTTTACGATCCCATCTGATAGAGGTCAATCCTGCACGCCGACAGTTAGCCAAACTCTGTCTCAACTCCTTATGGGGAAAATTTGCACAGCGCACAAACCTTTCAAATACTACCTTAATATCAGATCCTGATGAACTGTTCAAGTACCTGTTTGCCCCATGCTACGAGGTGTCCAGCTGCGAGTTTATCGATGACGATACCGCGGCTTTGTGTTGGAAATATGCCCAAGAGTACCCCACATCGAGTAACAACATAAACATTTTCATAGCCTGCTTCACGACAGCCCACGCTCGTCTAGAGCTTTACGGGGTTATGGATAAGCTCCAGGATCGCTGCTTGTATCACGATACAGATTCTGTGATTTTTCTGAGCAAACCGGGGGATGAAGACCCTCCTCTAGGAGATTATCTGGGTAACCTAACCAGTGAGCTAGATAAGGACGAGTATATAAAAGAATATACTTCCTCAGGGCCTAAAACATACAGCTACCGTACCAACAAGAACAAGGTGTGTATGAAGGTCAAAGGGATAACATTAAATGTCAGCAACACCCTAAAAATCAATTTTGATAGCTTGAAGAATCTGGTGCACGAATACGTTACAGCAGACGATTCTGAGAATGCTAAAACCATAGTCGTGAACCAACCCTGCATAGTCAGATCCAAAAAGAAGTGGGAAATCACAACCGAGCCTCTACATAAAACATTGCGAGTTGTTTTTGATAAAAGGGTCCTGACCACCGACTATAAAACACTGCCTTATGGTTATTATGCCCATTAGAGAGACAGCCGCCACAGCATGGACACCAGGTTACAACATCCATTCTCCTGCGTGCTAGCAGGACCCTCAAACTGTGGTAAAAGCTACTTTATAAAAAAGCTCTTAGAAAATGCCAACTCTGCTTTATCACAAACCCCTAACAATATTGTGTGGCTTTATTCATGCTGGCAGCCTCTTTATACAGACTTGGGCAGTCGGTTCCCACATATCAAATTTATAGAGGGTATACCGAATAACCTCAACGATGATGAACTACTACCACCAACCCTTGTAAATATGATAATTGTTGATGATCTGATGCGTGAAGGTGGTGATCATCCAGAGTTAGAGAGAGCTTTTACTCAATATTCACATCATCGCAATCTAAGCATCTGCTACATTGTGCAGAACTTGTTTTACAAAGGCAAGAACAGTAGGTCTATAGCTCTCAACGCTTCATACCTTGTTTTATTTAAAAACCCTCGGGACAAACAACAAATAGCTGTCATAGCTAAACAGATGTACCCCGGAAACACACACTTCTTCATGGAGGCCTTTAACGACGCTACATCAAAACCCCACGGGTACCTGTTGGTAGACTTAAAAAACGAAACTCTAGAAGACTATAGACTAAGGGCCGATATTTTTCCCCCAGAGCTACCTGTAGTTTACACACCAAAGCCCAAGACCAGGCCCTATAAAAAGCAGCGGTGAAGTCTTTTAGAACCATTTACAGGCCAGCCCTTATAACGCTCAGTGGTGACCATGTCTACACACCTACGCCGTAATTTAGCTCTCCTGAAAATGCTTGTTACAGCCAGCCCCCAACACCGAAAGGCCATCCTGGGCACCGCTTCTGACGATTTAGTGGCCGCCATTTCAGAAATTGCCCTGAACACCCTAAAAGGCAACGTCCCTATATCAAAGCGTCAGTTACAGGTTCTGAAGAAGAAGAAGGGGCTCATCAAGAAGCTCAGTAATAAAAGGGGCTCACTCATAACAAAGAAGAAACTGGTGAAACAGTCTGGAGGTTTTATAGGTAACTTGCTGGGCATAGCTATACCTGTAATTACAAGCCTCCTCTCGGGTCAGTGATGGATCATGCCACAAAAATGTATCTGGTTCCTAGGCAGCAAATGGAGCAGCTGAGGTCCACCGCGGACAATGCCTGGGATATCCGTAGAAATGAGACTCTACGCCTGGATACTGAAATTAAGGACATTTTGAGCAGGACTGATCTAAACCCCTACGACAAGGCTAACCTTTACAACAGCACTCTAAAAAAATTCTTAAATTACTACACCCAGTGGAATACTGAGAAGAACAAGTTGACTCTATATACCCCAGACTCTGAACAACCAGCTGCTCAGGCCCCCGACCCTCAGCCCCTACAACCGCCTCCCGATGGGGCGACAGCTTCAGATACCTTTGCTGGAGACCTCCTAAAAAATATAGGTCAAAGGCACAGAGGGGCTGCGCAGATGCTGATGAGTAAACTAGCCGCTTCTAAAGACCTAGCCTCTTGGAATGAACGCGGCGAGTTTCTCTACAAGGGCCAACCTGTTGCAGGGTCGCATATGTACGATCTAGTCAAAGGTCTGACACACCCCAAAATCCTAACGCCTCAAAATGCACCGAGAGGCTGGGAGCAGTTTCTGAGGGCCGCTGCTGAACTCAATATACCCTCCACGCTTGTTGGTAATAATGAACACCGGCGCCTGCTAGACAATTTGAAGAGTCCCCTACTGCCATCGCCTACAGGTTCTGAAGGCCCTAGACTATCTCCTACTTGGTCTACCCCTACCCAGCCGACGACATCTCGAAAAAAAAAAAAGACATTGACCCAGCCATCCATCGCTTGGATTTTTGATTAATTGTGTGTGATTTTTTATTCCTAGGTTTCTGCAGTAAAGTTTTGTCAACTAAATATTTGTAATAAACACCTTGTTATAACTTTACAAACCGTCTCAGTCGTCTTTCAAAAAATCATTTCATGTTGCATGTATATTGAAATAACGAGTCTGAATGCATGTTTTTAAAAAAATATGTCTTTTATTTTAAACGTTCAACTTTAGACATACAACTGTTATAAACCCTTACAGTTTTGACAAGGTACATATTCTGTTTTCACAGGTCTGACCGACACCCAGGTGTTTTCTTTTACATATTTCGCAACTATACGGTCATTGTTAACAAGATCCCCCGGATATAGATTTAAGAAATTTCTAAACGAAAGACCCTGTGACATTTTACTGATAAAATAAATACAATGTTCCCCGCATGTGATGGCCATGGAATCCTGCACCCTTAGTTTGTTATACTCCACCACAGCTGCAGCTTTTTTCACAAACTTGAATATAGGAGTTGTATAGAGTCTGTGCTCAGGGAACTCTGCGGTACTGTCAAACACTATAACCTTATCAACATCTATAAACATGGCCGCCCAATGTGTCCCAGCCTGGTCATGCGGGTCTGTGTTAAAGACTAGGGTGCATGGCCTTTCTGCCCCTATTTCGCATGGTAACCCATCGCTAGGGAAAACACCCAAAAAGTATTTCCTAGCGTATTTATGTCTGCTTAAGAAGTCACGTATCTGCACCGTATCCATTTCACCAATGTTTTTAAAGATAGTCAAACAAAATCTGCCTTGCGTGGTTGATCTGAATGATGCTGTCGAATACAGAGAATACGACCATGTTCACATTAGTCTGTAGTGGAGCTGCGAATCGTATTTCAGCTTTTAGATTCCCATTTTTGACCAGGTTGTAGTGATCGCCATCTTCCATGTCCGGTGTCAGGTCGAATGCGAACAGCGTGTATCCACGGCCATAGCCTTCTCTTGACACGGCTACACCGCAGTCCCTTTGATGCTTTCCTGTTATCGAAACCAGTCCTTGATATTCCCTGATGTAATGCCTTGCTTCAAAACTGGGGGTGTAGGGTTTTGCAGGAATCACATTGCCCTCGTGGACCAGCGCTGCGTAGTTGATGTTGTAGTGTTTAAAATTGAAGGGGTTTGAGCCATAGGTGCCACTAAAAGCTGTATTGTCCACAAACCCTATGATGATGAGTTTTGGTAACTGTCCCAGAAATAAATTCTGCTGTTGTGTTAAGCGGGTACCTGCAGGGATGCTGAATACCTTCAGAGCTACTCTTTCCACAGCGTACTTGGCGTTGGATATTTGCAAAGCTTCGGCGTGCGCTAACCTGACGCTCGGGGACACTTTCACTCTCTTTACAAACAGACTCGCAGACAGTATGTTCAGCTTGTACTGTTCAGCATCCCCGTTGATGAGGCAGAATGAGTCCTTGTTGCGATTGAGCTTGATCTTAAGATCAATTCCGTTGATGAGCAGTTTATCTTGGAAGAAGAGGTCCGAATGTATGCGCCCCAGGAGGTCAAAGGTACGGCTGGCTGCAGCATGCCCCGCTCTTTTTATAAAGCCCTTATTATCACCATCCAGAGCTGTGATTTCAAACTGACCGTGTGTATCCCTGTGAAAGAGACCCGCTGAAAGTTGTGTGTCAAGGGCTTCGCTACTGTAATTTAGAATGCTTTCTATGTAGGCTCTGTAGGCGTACATGTTATCGTTCTGGGTGATGAGTCGGTCGCCCAGGGTGATGTCCACTTGATTAAACATGGTAGCTAGAGGGTAAGCGATCGGTGCCACTTTAGCGTCGTCGGCAATGTCGGACCCATCCGCTTTTACGATTTTACACATAAGATGCAGCAGAGTGTTGTTGAGATCCAAATACATATCCGTGGCCCCTGACACATAAAACTCTATAGGTGCCAGAGGTGTCAATGCTGCTAAAGGTGACACCTCCATGAAGAAGCTGTTTTCGATGCTTGTCTGCGTAGGTTTTAGACTAAACAAGTCTAACTCTGATTTGGCGCACTCTCCAGATCCACAATGTACGAAGGCCATGGCTGTGTTTACAAGTCTTTAAAAAATATTTACTTTAGAGCCGGTTCGCTTCTTCGCAGCTCTCTTCCGTCTTGGAGCTCTTCTTTTCTGAGGACGTTTTGAAGAGGTCCTCCTTTTTTTATAGGGGGCTGGGGGACCCCTGCGTCTGGAAACACGCCGTTTCCTTTTGACACTAGCGCGTGGCTTATACATCAAACCAGCTCCTTCTTGAGGTTGCTTGTTCATGCGCTCTGCAACCGCCGATGTAACAGACCCCACCACCTCCTGGGCAATGTTCGTGGCAGCAGCCTTAACATGAGGCTTTGCAATTTCATAGCCTCTTCTCAGGAAAGGCATAGCTCTTCTAAACAGACTCCTAAAGAATCCCCCTAATCCAGCCCCGTACATAACAGGTGAACCTTGAAAGTACGGTGGTCCTCCATAACCGGCTTGGCTTCTGTAATAGTCTCTGTACATAGACGGATCTCCGTAGGTTTTCATAACCACCATGATGGCTGCTTAATACCCTCTGTCGTGTCTAGGCCTTAAATGAAGCTTGACAATAACTTTCCCGTATTTAAAGGCCACCGGCTCAGACTGATCATCGTAGATCATAATTGAAATAGTGTCAAAATGGTTTTTAGAAACTGCGACGTAGTCGGGTTTGTTAAATTGTATGTTGACCATGGTATTATTATCACCCTGTACATGCACCCACCTTAACAACGGCGAGTAACTATCACCTATCCTCTGAGACTCTACAATATCGCTGTACACATAGAGCGTGTAGAACCCCCCATTAATATCGGGGCACGTGTGATCTTGTTCCACGGGGCTTTTCACATGTTGTACTGTCCCTAAAATCCTTCTTAATTTACCTGAACAGTTAAACAGGGTGTTTCGATTTATGGATTTAAGAAACACCTTCCTTCTCACATTATCTAGCACCAGATGAATATTCGGATGTGGTTCTATACTGGCTATGGATTTGTTGATGGCTTCGATAATGCTTGTTACGTGTGGGTAGTAGCCTGGTGGGAAGGATGTGTGTATGCCCATGGGGTCCTGGTCCCTCTTGATGTAAAACTTGGTTTCAGCCGCTGTAAATGTATTCCATGTTCTAGGGTATTGTATTTCTGTTAGGGCGACCTCCCAGTCCCCCTTCAGGTCCACAGCCTTAGCCAATTTGACGGTGTAATTAGAAATCTGATTGTTGGGGAACATGTCCTTAGAAGCGTTGGATGGTAAGGTTATATAAAAGGGTGTAGTCTCCATCGTCGCAGCGGCTTTTAGTTCACACACCCTTCAGGGAGCTGGCCAACACCCAACTGTTAAATTTCTCAGGCCATCCGCGCCATTTGACATATGCCTGGCTCTTAGCACCGGTACCTTTCCTTTTCAGAACCTTTTCAACCCTATACACGCGGTTTGGATCATCGGGCACCTTTTGTAACTCTTCCTTGTAAAAGGATCCTGACACCGTTTCCCCATCGTAGTCCTTTAGCCTGTAAATATACACCCCTTCCTTAAGCTCCACACTTTCCACTATAAATATTTCATCACTAAAGGTCTGTTGGTAACCCTTCGTGAAGACTCCTTTCAGTTTTGAAATCCTGACGTGATCACCATTTTTAAAAACAGACTTCTTCACCTTTGTACCAAAGTTAGACCCATACACGTTTCTCCAGGCAGTTAACGAATTATCAGTTGTTACCTCTTCAGGTGCCATTTTGATGGTCCTATGATAACTGGCATTATATACAGCTATAAAAGCCTGTAGAACATCCACGTATCTGTATGTATTGTTGGCCGTAAAATACCGCCACATCTTAGACTTTAAAGTTCTGTTAAACCTTTCTACAACCGCTGCTTTTACCTCCGTGTGTGTTACAAAATGTTGAACATTATGCTGCTTTAATAATTTCTGAAATGACTTGTTTAAGAATTCTTTTCCTGCGTCTGTTTGTAGTTTTTGTGGAATACGCCCCTTATCGAAGATGGCTTTAAAAGCGGCTGTGACGCTAGCTCCACTTTTATCACGCAGCGCCTCTGCATACGCGTACTTGGACAACACATCTATGACTGTTAATATATAACACACACCGTCGTTATGTTTTGCTATATCTTGAAGGCTGATTATGTCCGCTTGCCACTGATAATCTATACACGCATTAACGATTGTGGGTCGCCTCTTAAAACGTCTTCTGGCAGGTTTATGTAGTGAATATGCCTCCTCTCCTGATAACCATGTCTTCACAGCTTCTCTGCTTACAGACTCCTTTTCAGCCACAGCCCTTCTATATAGAGCTGCGCCGCTTCCAAAGCTGCCAACCCCTCTTGTATCATAATAAAGTTTTCTTAACAGGCCCTCCGACATGTTAGCGGGCATTACAGTACAGGAAATGAAAGACGCTTGTTTTGTGTAAGAACATTTTATTAAAAAAGAATGAGTATTACCATATCACAGACATTTTACATTATTACATAGCAAGTACGGCTTACATAAAGGTATCTTGAGGGTGTAACATTCTACTACATTACTTTAAATGCACGCTATAAGGTCACAATACATCAGGCCTTATCTATTATAAAACAGCCTTTGTGGTGCCAAGGATACCACTTTTCTGTTTTTTAGATACAGATTACACATGCGCCTTTCTATAAGTCTCTGTGCCATCTTTTTGTCACAGCACACACCTGTGCCTGGCATGCTTCTTAGTTTTGCGTAGGGGTCGTTTGCATAGCGTATCTCCTTGACTGTCGCTATCATGATCTTCAGCATGTTCGGATGGACAAAACTATTTTCAGCGCTCAGGCCGTGCACCACCCTTAGCAGCTTATGCATCTTGTACGGGTCTAGCATACTACATATGTACCGGATTACACGGTCTCTGTATGATCCGGATAGACACTCGTGCGCCCCCTGTTCAGGGTCGTTAATACGATGGCCGAAACACAGGCTGTAATAGTCCCTTTTGACGCATGTGTATACAACCACAGCTGCGAAACCTTTAACACTTAATATGTCATCAGTGGTGAACCCAACTCTGGTGAACCCTGGCGTTGGTTTTTCAGAGTCGTCGTTCTTAGAACACTCTTCACACTCCTTAGACATAGGTGTCCCCAGATTTGTGGAACTCCCCGTCTGGTTTGCACAGCATATACAAGACAGATTCAAGCTGCGACCTTTTGCAGTCTGCCCCTGGGCATCAGTTCTTTTCGGTGTTTCATCCTAGGTTCAAAAGATAAATATTGACAACCCGTTAGCGTTAGAAAGACAACAAACGTTCATGTAAAGGGTCTACTCCTAACATTTTTTTTTGACTTACCACCACATTTTCACCATCCTCTGCAGCGCCTCTGAAATCTTGAGAGTCGGTAATATCCATTGGGGACCCTTCATCTTCCACGCTTGTACCAGGCTGTTGCACAACTACTTCCTGAGGACTCGTCATGTGAACATCCGGGGTTTCATAGATGGGTGTGTTAGGAGCTGGTGCTCTCTAGAGGGGCCAAAAGTAAGATTAACGTTTGGTATTTGAAGAAATAAAATACATCCTTATGCAAAATAGTTGCTCCTAACATTTTAACTCACCTCCACATTTTCAAACCCCGCGTCGGCTACTCTGACATCTTGAGAGTCGGTAATATCCATTGGTGAGCCCTCATCTTCCACGCTTGTACCAGGCTGTTGCACACCTACTTCCTGAGGACTCGTCATGTGAACATCCATGGTTTCATAGACGGGTGTATTAGGAGGAACTATGGATTCTTCCTCATCCTCCAACTCCAAGAGCATGCTTTGCTCACACGCCAAACCGTCACTCGAACACTCGCTAGAGCTGCTGTCACGCTTAATCGGGGGCACCCGGCTCGGCCATTGCTTAACAAACCCCCAGCCAGAAGGTTCTCCTGGTTGAGCATTATGTTCCATTACCGCAGGTCTGGTTCTATAAAAGCTACTGACGGGGATCTGTGAGCCACCAAACCAATGTTTTCTCTCAATTGGTTTATAGCTCTTCCTTTCTGCCATGGTGACCCTTCACGTTGTCCGGCGGCTGCTTGCTACAACAGGCTCCTGACAAAGGCTTATATGTATTCAAAGAAATCACCACCCCTAAAAGAGGCGTATACCTCTACACCACAACAGGGACACATGGCCATAGGGCTGCTTTGCCACGCCTCTACCTCCAAAAAACAACCCGCCCCCTGTGACTCATACGCCCCTTCCGGGGCACCTGCCGGCCCTTGTCAACACTCGGGCCACCTGTCACTTGTTTGAGGCCAGCAGTTTAAGGCCAGAAGTTTAAGACCAGACTGTTTAAGGCCAGATCAAACCCTGGTCTTAAACAGTCCTGGTCTTAAACTGTCAAAATTGAGACCAGGAGTTTAAGACCAGACATGTCAAAAGCTGTCAAAATTGCGACCAGCCTTTTGCGACCAGACATGTCACTTTCGCGACCAGGATTTTTTGATGAGTGGTATCCCGGCTTACTACTCACACGTGCTCAAATTTCTTTTGATTAATCCCAAGCTTTCCCACTATGATTACAGCATTGTTCCAAGTCTGTAAGACACAAAAAGTTTCCTATTCATGGATTTTATTTGACAACCTATCTCTTTTTAAACAAGCATTTACAATGCCATAGGTCTCGCATTTGCGATAGTTTATGCTATTGGCATTGGAAATGACAATGCCTTTTATTTATTTGTTTAAAAAAACAACACATTAATAAAAGGCATTGTAATCTACAATGCCAATAGCTCAAACTCTAGTAAATGCGAGACCTATTGCATTGCAAATGCTTGTCGCTTACACTCTTCACTTTCATCTGCAGCAGCATAACAGGTCCTGAAGAAAGCCTAGCCTCCCTTTAGGCAAGATGGCTGAAACATGTTGACCAATTAGTTATTTTCCACCATCGCGGTTTGTAATTTATACCGCTGGTGCACTGCTTTTTTAATCCTGGCAAAGAACACCTCATAATAAAGTCTTTTTTGGGTGTTCTTGAGCTAGTTCACTTCCCCACTATTGCATTATTTTGCGCTGCGCCCTCATACACAGTACTAGCTCATCATTTGTTGATTTAGTATATCCTACTCCATCAATAAAACATCCCTGAGCTCCTCCCTTTCAGAAAGGGGGTTGTAGCCCCCAGAGGTACTAGGTTTTTCCTCTGGGAGGAGAATCCCAAATGGTGAAGCATGTCACCTTCGGGTGATTGAGAGATTTCGTCCTAAAAAGGGAAATAATGCCCTAAAGTTAGGTCTTTTGGGCTTAGTTACGAGTTCTGTTCCGCCTTTTCATCTTTGTCCACTGGACAGATTAGTTGGTAGTGGTCTTTCCACATTCTTTAAATAATTTTGTAGACCTCAGGATTTCTTGTTGTTATTAGTTCTAAGATTAGGGAATAAATCCTTTGTGGTTTTTAAACTCTCCCTAGGACACTCCAGCTTTGAACCTTTAATTGTAGAAACTTTTTCAGTACCTCTAAGCAGAAAACTAATCTTTACAACAACGAGCAACTCGAAACCACCGTATTTACTCGCAACTGTCACATTTCCTGCAGCACCCAGAGTGTGAAATTTCCACACCCAAATTAGCAACTTCCTCACAAGCTCGGGTGACTATGTTACTGTGCTTAACCTTCACGTGGCCACCGCACTTCCTTATAAAACTTGAGCACACAAAGCACAGTCACTTTTTCTGCAAAACTGTAACAATCAATCCTTACACCAAACTCACTTTAATTCTATACAGAGGATCTCTCAGTTCTCAAGAAACGGAAAATAAGGCCCACCCCCCGGCTCATAGCCGGTCCAATCACCATGGTCTGGGATGAGGGACTGGACCTCATCAAAAGAACACTCTGTCACTGACCATCCGCCGGCGCAATAATAATCACAGCTCGTTGGCCGGCGAACCAAACTTTCATGGGTACACCATCCATTCACCCATGCACACGCACTCTGGAGCGCTGGCAGGGAAGCTTCTTGGACTGAGCAAACCTTTAAGTTAAGAAGTTTAAACAACCAGGACTGAGTAAAACATTTAAGTTAATAAGTATATACAACTAGCGCAATGCCTGTCATTCCTAGGCATCACACCAACAAACAATCGCACACCAAGTGTCTGCACAACCTCAAGCATTAGCCTGAGCTAAACACAGTCTAACCCAACCCCCATCAGAAACCTATCGACTCTTGTTCAGCAGCAAGCTGGAAGATGTCCCAACCCCAAAAGTAACATATCTGAGATACTTGTCAGTCCAGATATCACAGGCTGCATGGTCCTCTCTCTAACTGGTAAGTGATCTTTGTGGTACTGTGCCATTACGAACTAGTGCAGCTCTTGGCACTAAGGTGGGCACCCTAGCCAACTCTCTCCTGGGTGATAGAAACGGTCTGCGAGCTTGTCCCTGGCTCGAGGACAAGACTCTAGGCAGCTGCTGGCAAGGCTGAGAGGAGGACAAGTGCAGGATACACCAGAAACTGCCTGTGAAGTAAGAGCTCGAGATCTCTGCCCACAAAACACCCAAGCGTAGACGAGGATGGATTGATGACTACACGACAGCCTGCCAGAGAGTCGAGCATGGCATTTGTGTAATTCATGCTACGGACAAAAAGAAATACTTTGCAGGTAAAATTGCAGGTCTTGACAACCAAGCAATACAACTCCAGAATGTGAAAAACGACTACAAACTAAAACAGGTCTGTTCAATTAAAGAAATATTACGAAACATCCACCAACATCCTTCACAGAAAAAAATATCCCTTCAAAAGCATCACTCACTGCAGCCTGTCACCTTCTTCCAGGCTCAGGCCTCTGTACAAAGCGCTGAAGATAGACATCTTTACATCTATTTGTCTCCGTGTCCTTCAATTGCGTTGCTGTGCAGGCCCCGTGCTCTGCATCTACAATTCCAAGCCCGGTGCCAAGTTCTCGATTAATTTCCATTGCAGCCCATTTACTACTGCGGTCACTCTCTGCTCCCTACGCGCAGAATCTCAACGCGCTCCTAGTGGTCGAAAAAGAACCCACGCATGAGCGGTTTTATGACCCGCTTACAATCAAAAGGATTACAATATTACACATCACGGAACTGGGTCATTAGGGTCTAGTTGTGACTTCACTACTCACTTGTAACAATAAAGTAACTACTCTACAGTAATACATTATTACAATTCAGTTGTGACATTACAATGTCTGCTAGTAGAGCCAGGCGACCGTGTAAAATGGAGGTCATCGAAAAAACGTAAACGGCTGTTTAAACGATGAAAGTGCTGACTAGTACTTAAGCACTCCCCCTTCTCAGCTGCGTTTCTCAAAAAATGCACTGTCTTTAGCCAATAGATGGACACACACTTATGGCAGGATATTTATTACACTGCTACAGTTCATTACGTGAAAGGAAGGCTCTTTCCATAGCATTACATTCTCTGGCTTGCATCCGGTTTTGAAATGGACTTACATTCATCTGTTTAAAACCTATTTTTGCAACAAACAACAATCAATCAATCAGATTTCTAAAGTACGGCAAATCACCAGTGAGGGTCTCGAGCGCTGGGGTTGCTGCTACCTTCGCGGTGAACCGTTCATTTGAAAAGCCAGGTCTGGAGACCTTTCCTGAATTGCTGGAGCAATGACATGGTCCTGAGGTGCAGCGGAAGGTAGTTTCAAGCTTTAGCCAGCAGGTGTGAGAAAGCATGTCTTCCACTTTTGCTTCGGTGCATCTGGGGGGTGGGGGGGTTGTCTGCGAGGAAGAGGAAGCTGGGTGTCTGGTTGGTTGGTGGAGATCAAACGTTTGTTGCTGTAAATTGGCCCTTTGTTGTGCAGGGCTTTGTATGCATTGGTCAACATCTTGACCTGGCATCTTTTCTTGATCAGGATAGTGTAGCTTCTTAAGGTGGGGTGTGATGTGGGTTTGTCTGGGGAGGTCGAGGATAAATCTGGTCACTGTGTTTTGTATGGTCTGTAATCTCTTAAAGAGGAGTGCTCTGATTCCTACATGAAGTGCTTTCAGTAGTCCAGCCTGCTGGTGACGAGGGCGTCCGTGACGGTCCGTTTGGTGTTGAATAGGAGCCACCAGAAGATCTTGCGTTGGGTGTGGAAGCAGGCGAATGACAGTGCATTTTCCTGTTTCTTCATGGAAAGTTTGCTGTCCAGAATGACTCAGAGGTCGCATTGCGTGGTCTGTCGGGCGGGGTTGGGAAGAGTTCAGCAGGCCACCAGGCGTCATACCATGGAGAGGTGTTGTTCCCGAAGAGGAGGACTTCGGTCTTGTCCATGCTGAGCAAGAGACAGATTAGTAGTCTGTAAAACAAGGGGACCCACTCGGTAGGCAAGGACCAAGGGTATTCAGTATTATCATGAGACAGTGGTCAGCCGTCAAGCGGCGCGACCGTGGGACACCGGGTGAGTATTAAGTTCCCGTTCTGACGAACTGCCATTGTGCCGTGCAGACGTGGTTCCATTGTGAATCCGAAGGTCCCGCCTCAATCAAGGCATTACCACATCCCCTCCGGAACCATCAGGTACACCGACCAGGTTCCTACGATACGGGCTACCGCCCCCCACGTTCATCACCCTGCCCTGATACCGGGACTCCCTTGTCGATCCCGAACGGGAACTTAATACTCCCCCGGTCTCCCACGGTCGCCGCGCTTGACGGCTGAACCACTCATCGGAACGATTTAGGCAGCCCTTATAGCAGCGCCAAGCCCTACCACTGGACACGTTGATACCTTCGAATCCTTGCTATCCCACGGAGCCTATTAAGCAACCAGGCTAACATACTCAGGCTTTTTATTGGTTGTCCTGATGATGATCCTCTATTGTTACAGGATCGAAACGCCGTCGACTACTGATGTAGTTTAAACAATAGTTCCCCATTGTGTGACGCAATTTAGTTTCTACTACATGAGCAAAGCTATGTTAAACTTTTCCTCCCTGTACTAGCTTCTCACGATTTACATAATTTCCTGATAACTTTCTATTCCTTGTATGTTATGTTTCTAGCCTTTTTTTATGTTGTGGATACAGGACTGTGTCCCACTTTATATGTTCCTTTTGATACTGCCTTATTCTGATCATTCATTAAAACTTAGGGTCCGGCTGGACACCTTATTTATTATAGTGCATATTGTGGCCTATAATTATTCTGAACTTATACATTCTCAATTGTCAAGAGCTAGAGACAGATGTCCTTTATCCAGTCTGCGACGTTCCTCATACATTTGTGGAAATTATCCCTGGTAGTAGAGGGGTCTTCTGACAGCTAGATGATGAGCTGAGAGTTGTCAGCGTAGGAAAGGATGAGTTCGTACGATCAGTCGGCGCTGACCAGGGGGTCATGTACATGTTGAAGAGGGTGAGGCTGAGGGATGGTCCATGGGGAACATTGCAGATAATAATCTTGGGTTCCAAGGTGAATGGTGGGAGGCCGATTCTCTGGGGTCTGCCGATGTGGTAAGTGGTGAATCATTCGACGGAGTCTCCCTGGATTCCAATGTGGTGGAGTCTGTTGATTAAGATGTGATGGGAGATGGTGTCAAAATCAGATAAAAGGTCCAGGGGGATGAGGGTTGCCAATCCACTGTGGTCGAGGAGGGCCTGGATGTAATTGGTGGCTGCGATTAGGGATGTCTCTGTACTGTGGTTGGCTTGGAATCCAGATTGAGAGAGGTCCAGGGGATTGTTGCGTTCCAGGTGTTCAGTAAGTTGCTGGTTTACTGCCTTCTCAAGAACCTCGCTGGAAACGGGAACAGAGAGATGGGCCGGTAGTTCTTTGGTTCCACTGGGTCGGCTGATGGTTTCTTCAGAAGTCTCCTCACTTCAGCGTGTTTCCAGTCATCATGGAAGGAGGCAGAGGAGATAAAGGGGTTCAGGACTTTCTTGAGCTTTTTGCAATCAACTTGCTCCCGATGTTAAAAAGACGTGGCCGGGACAGGGGCCCGTGGGTGCACGGAGTGCATGATGGAGATTGTGGCTTGCATTCTGAGAAGGCCCCAATGAGTCATCAGGTGTTTGAAGTTTGTGTTAGTAGGTGTGAGCCAGCTGAAGTGGTCTGCAGCGGTGGGTTGGGTTTTGAAGTTTTCATAGATGACAGATTTTGTCATGGAATAAATCCACCTGGTTGTCACACAGTTCTTGGGAGGGGGCGATCTGTTCCTGGCAGCTGCAGGGTATGCAGACATCGACCGGCCACGCCAAAGTCAATGTCGGCATTACTCGCCGTGAATACTGGATTATATATCATAGAAAGTAGTTTCTAAAAAAATTATAATAATAATATGATAGATATGCTCTAAAGATGAACTTCATTAGCAATCTGTGACTATGCTATCATCATTCACTATAATATTTGGATATTGGATACATTGTGTCTACAATTGGTAGTGGAAGATGGTTCGTGATTTTCCAATTTTGAATAAAGCAGCAAAGGCCCAGAGAAAGTCTTTGGGTATTGTCCTATAGACGAAAGACGTGTTGGCTGGGTCATCAAATAACTGTATTGTGTACAAACACGTCTTCTTGAGAGTACAAGATATGAAATAAAGACCAAGGACGAACACTCAAAATTATTGTTGTATATGGACTAACGATTTGAAATTTGATCATCATAATATTTTTTCAGGGAACTGACGTGTTTCGAGACAACACATGACTATACCGTTAACTCTTGGATACACAGTATGGACCTATGCATGTGTGGTCACCCGATTATCAGTATTGCATTTCATCAAACTCAATCTTACATGTTGTATATCTATTGGAGAAGAATGCATCATATCCTTAATGAAACTTCAAAGGGATGCTTAAAAAGTGCTAAAGAGCAGTCAAATTAGTCCAGAGACCAAGGGCCGGATCACAAAACTGTTTTGAAATGCTATTTCATGAATTCTGTGACAAGTTAAAGACAATGCTTGGTGCAAACCCCTTTAATCACAATATGATTAAATCAGGTCTCTAGAGGTGGCAACACGTTACAATAAAGTTTGTGCACATTTGTTGTGTTGCATTTTGTTGCGGCAGAGATTAAATCTGTTTTATGCTGCTCTATTTTTGTACATCATATTTGTAATGTGATGTACTATGGTTGTTGTGTTGCCTTCTGTTTTTATTAGTGCCATTGTGTTTTAGTTCTGTGATGTTTCTTTGTGTATATTATGTGAACAAATGCAGCAACATCTTCAGCCACATGCAGCAGATGCTTTTAAACTTCCTGTAACGAGCAGCCATTTGCCAATGTCTAAAGGGGTAAAATAGAGCTGCTTTAGCTCTTTCAGAAACCAGTCAGCAATGGCGTGGCTAGGGGGGGTGTTGGGGGCTGTCCGCCCCAGGCGGCACACTTTTGGGGGCAGCCGGAGGCAGCAGCGTGGCACTGGTGGCCAGCCCAGGATTTATTTGGGCACATAGTCACTGAATGTGATGTACACCCACCACCCCCAGACGTACGGCTGTCGTTCTTTATGGGCAACTTCTGTCTACAACTTGGCAGTCAAAAGCTCATCCTTAATGCAGGATACAGCCTGAATAGAAGAGCAAGCAGGGAAGATGAAAACCGACCACTGGGTTGTGTTAGAAATAAATACATATATATTTGATATATACCTTGTGTGGTGTCCTTTCATTTGGTATTCAAGGGATTATAATTGGTAAAACAGCTTGCTTCAGATGCTCTCTGATGTTTTAGCCTAAGACTGCTGGTCCATGCTACCACTAGGATAGCCTAGGATAGCTTGTCTATAAGGTTGACTTTACAACCACCATCAATAAGAGTCGTTTAGACTGGTGCAAGGTGCCCACTAGAATAGTGGGCACCATATGCCAGGCTAACTTCTCACACTGGTTAGCAGTCTAGTCGTCAGACCGGAACTACTGTAGCGTCATCAGCGCTTCCGGGGACTCCGCTTATCAGAGGCGGTCTCCCCCGGCTGAGCGCTTCGAATTATCGTGTGTCCGCTGTTGGATCTGGATACTGCCCGTTGGTAACTGGTACGCTGTGTGCTCTTCCCGCGCTGGAGCACTTATCTGTGGTTGTTCTGTTCTTCACGCGCTGGAGCGCTGATGCACTGTTTGGTCTGCCTACCCCCGCGCTGGAGCGCTCAAACCCTTTTTTGCCCACTTTCCGCGCTGGATCGCTGGTTATAATTTGCATGCTGCTCAGGAGCGCTACCAGGTGCTTGTTCATGACATGGCTTTATATAGAACAAGGGAAACCCAAGGAAGCAATAGGTCCGGGACCTTGGGTAGTTACGTATTTAACAAGAACAACGTCCCTAACCACTATAAATTAGAAAGGAAGTAATAAATATAAACTAGATACTTGCTATATTCTCTGTCCAGCCGGACAGTTTTCAATATTTGTATATGCCAGAATACATAGGAATTTACAGTGCGTCATGGAGCGTAGCTGATCGCTAGCACTAACGTGGTAATTCCGAGCTGGTGCTCTGAGGATTGTGTACGTGACTGTGTTTGCTTGGGTTACTGCGCTAGTCCTTCACCTGCCTCTCAGCGCTGGTGCGACTGTTTGAAACCTGTGACTTTCTTAGCCGGGTTGCATTTCCTTCTCAGTTTATACTTGCCTCTGTACAAGGATCTATTGTACACTTGTAGCGCATGTGCGCTTCTTGAGGATGTGGGATGCGAAATAATGTTGATTTTCATCCTGACAAATGGACCCACGATGCTGATGGTCTTCTTATGCCGAATGTTTGTAAGATGATTGAAGAAAAGTTAATAAAAATCTGTTTAAAAAAAATTAAAAATGTGCGCTTCTTGATTTCCCTTTCTTCTCGCAGGAGCGCTAACAACTTGGCAAGAGTTTTCAGTTCCATTTCGTGATGATAGCAGGCCTGCTGATGTCCACTTAGGAGGTAATCTTTGTTCCCGCATGAGTATATGTGTATGTGTGGTAGCTAGTTGTTGCACTTATAGTGATAGTGTTCCCTTGTCCATCTGTCCAGCTGGTGCCCACAGCCTATCAGAACAGAGGGATTTTCACCACTACCTCCTGGCATCAGCCTGATCCTTTTAGCTACCATCCTCTCTCCCATCTTCATCCTGCTTATTGTCATACCTATGGTAGGGTAAGTGGGCGTGGGGGCGATCGCTCATGTAGTCTCTGCGAGATCTCTCCGCAAGAAGCAGGTAACATTGCGGGGAACCGGACACTCCCTTGGGTGACTTCCAGGAAGCTCCGGATGCAGGAAATTGCACTACCCAATCCTGGGGCTGCTTTCACAGCATGAAAGCAGCACCAGGATTGGATAGAGCAGGCTCTCTCAGCAGTCCTAAGAGCACTGAAGGCCTGCACTTTCTCTAACCCAGCTGTCTAAAACAGCTAGGTTAGAGATCTTTAAAATGTGCATGTCTCGCTGGCTGTACCAAGACAGACAGTGAAACAGACATGCACATTTTAAAGCGTACAGCTCCCTGCTGCTGACACTCAGCAACACTAGCCTCACCTGATGCGGACATTTAGTTAGGGACGGTTTGCTGAAAAAGAAAACGATAATAAATGAGCTTTATTACATTTTATTTTTCAGCTCTGGGACTTGTGGGGCGACGCTCCTTCGCTCAAATGGAGGAGCTGCCCCTGATTGCCTCATATGATCTTGCCTCATGTGGGGACAAATTGCACTTGTCTGTAGATGCAATCTTCCTACACAAGATTTTATTTTCTACAGCTCTCCACTGTCAAGCACACCAGCCAATCAGGGTTCTGCATTGGCATTTACCATCTGCTCAGTATGTACATAAGTAGGTTGCATTATAGATATTGAATGATGTGGACTCTGCTCATATACTCCAATTGCTATCAGCAGTCAGATTTCCAACACCTATAATTTGGACCAGACAGCCATGTATGCACACAAGAACCCTTTGATACCTGCCTGCCAGAATGGTAAGTGGTACACATTTCTGAAAGATCACCATGAGGTCATAGAACTTTGCTTCCTCATTCTGGAGCATATCCTGCCTACTGCAGACGACGTGCTAGAACAATGCACCGCATTAAGAGACAATACGCATGTATCTGTATGTGGGTGGGTGTGTTGGGTCCACAAGATGTATTTTGAGGTACGCCTAATTAAATCCCAATTTTCAAGCGTGAGCAGCAAACTCTTTTTGGATCTAAAGCAGCAATTGAATGTCTCCAGGATTTCATGCTGATAGTCTCCTCAGCTTGATGGAAATGGCAGAAGGGGTGCTCGCAAAGGATGGGCCCGAGTCGCAACTCTTGCAGGGTAACTCAAGTCTGTGAGACACCTGCTATCTCCCCCTCAGTTATCCAACCTAACTTGTGCAGCACAGCAGAATGTGTGCATTTAAATATTCTATCAGCTCTTGAATTCTGTCACTAACAATGTCTGAAAGTGGAGCTTGGAGGGGCCACTACCACCAACAGATAGTGCCAGAACAACCTGTTCAGAGAAACCCCATTTACTTAGTTTTTGAGTTTCATTTCTCTCTTATTTATTCATTCCCTCCTTATTTCAGTTTTCCCACTCTTTTTTCCTACTTTTTTTTCCTTACTTTGCTCTCACCCTCACCCCTCATTTTTCTTTTCTTTTGTATTTCCCTCTAATCTCCCTTTTCCGCTACTTACTCACTGATTTTGTTCTCTTTCATCTTTTGCTACCTTTTTGCTCCCGCTGTCTCAAATCACTCATTTTAATTTTATTCTTCTCAAATCAATATTCCCTATTTACAAAATTACATGCTCTTGATTTACTTTTTTCTCCAAGTCCGTTTTTATTTTTTCTCCCCTTTCCCATCTCGTAATCTTAATTTTTCTCTTGTCTTCTCTCTTAATCCTCTTTGTACCCTTCCTTTCACTCTACTTGATCATTTTTTCCGGCTTACCTGGATATTGTTTTGATGTATACTTTGGTACCACCAACCTTTCCTTTTGTTTTGGCTTGCTTATCTTTGTTATACTTGTGTTTTTCCCTTTTTGGGTTTGTTTAGGGAGTCTGAGCCATAGTTGATAAGCAATGAGAGCTGCATGGCTAGGGGAGAGGATATGGCCTAATGGCTAGAGCGTCAACTTCGAAGGTGGGGAACCGGGTTCGAGTCTGGGCAGGGACGGTCAACATCCTGTGGTTCTGAGCAAATTACTAAATCTCCCCCTTCCTAACAAAATAATGTGTCACTCTAAGGAAACTGGTGCTCATGTAAAGCGCCCTAATACCTTCGGGTCGAGTTTGTGCTATATAAAACTAAAATAAAAAAAGAAAGAAAGAGGCCGTGACCACAATAACAACCACGCATCCCACCACCCAGCCGTAGTTAAAGGCAGGTACTATAGAAGAAGGGAATGATGCTGAAACCTAAGAGAGGCATACGGATAGCCTTCAACATTGCTCAGTGTGCTTGAACTGCAATTGCTACTGTGGGTGAAGGATAGTTAAAACCAAGGACACCAGGACCAGTTACTTTAGTGGGAGATGCAGAAATGACATTGGGGCGAGTGTGAGATGCTATAAAACCGCTATACCAGCAGTAGATGCAACAGGAGCATAAGTACCAGCGTTACATGCTGCATGAACTGAGGTACCAGCAGGAGACAGCAGGAATGCTATCATTGATGATAGGAGGAGGGAGGTTAATTCTGCATTAACAGCAGACATAATAGGTCTGTTGCATACCTGACTAAAATGGTGATCCTGTCAAGATCACTGTACTATTTCTCAACTTACCAATTCCCAGATCCAAGAGCCTCGTCCACATGCCATGGTAGGGGGATCTAATTTGAAATAATGAATGGTGCAGAGTAGCACTTTCCTTTCCAAATTGAAAGTACCCACAGAGCAGGGAGGCATGGGAGCCCTGCACTTCAAGCACTGCTCTCTAGCGGTGCAACTTCAGTGGCCTTCTCGAGAATGAATGTGTATAGTGTGGCCTATGTGACATTGGTTTCATGCATAAGGACCTGAGGGGAGTTTCTTAAATGACATGCATGGAGAGGAGCAAAAAGGAGATAGCTATACCTTTGTTTATGTTTCTAAATACTGTTGTTGTTTGGTAGAGTGTGGGTGTAGAGTGTGACCTATGTGGGAGTTGTTTTGGTGTTGTGCTTGATGTCTAGCGGGTGGTTTTACTGCTGTGGTCTTGTAGCAGCAAGGAGGAAGGGATACATTTACTTATACGTTTAGCTACCATTTTAATGCTGGTGGGCCTTCATCAACTGAGACTTGACCTTCGAGATTTGCTCTATGCTTATGCAGCAGTTTCACGACCTTTCTTATGCAGTGGAGTAGAGAGTGGCGTCATAACTTAAACCCTGCCGCTCGCCATCATTTTTCCCCAGACCCCCCCCCTCTACCCGCCGCTACCTGCCATGGGCGCCAATCTGAGGGATATCCCCGGGCACCAGAAACTCAAGCTACGCCACTACCAGCCAGTCAGCCTAAAACTGTGTCCGAAACTGTATCATAAATGAGCAGTAGCAGCCCTCACTTCGTGTGATACAGCCTCAAGACCTCATCCTACCTTCGAAACACGTTTGCTGCCCTTGTTTTCAAGGTTGGTCCATCCACCTGTGACCCGGTGCACCAGCACATTTGTACTTGGGACGGGAGAGCAAACATGCTAACAGCAAGCTGTCTAAATCCCCAACAAGTCTCGTAGGGTCTGTTACTCAAATATGTTGCCCAGTTTTGCCTCACTAAGGTCCAAGAAAGTTACACTTAGAAAACTGTCACTTAAACGATGCAGGGGTTATGGGCTGTGGTTAAACTAGCTGCTGTGGAACCCAGAGTTCAAATCTCAGATTCACCAACTGACAAATAGTGTGATCCTGGTGAACTTTATCTTCTTATGCCTCAGGTACCTGGCGGACAGGACAACTGGTCAAATCTCATTAATAGCACCTTCACACAGACCATGACTTCTATGCAATAACATTCAGTATGGTAGAAGTTGTGGTTTTTATTCAAGTTACAAGTATAAGCTTATATGTTTCGCCATGCAACTTGTCGCTGCTTAAAAAACATCAGGATAACTGGGTTGCCTCAGTATGCAGTCAAAGAGCAATGTTGCTTGTATCTGGCAGAACTGGTAACACCTAAAAACATATTACCCACCTGTATTTAGCAGCGTCTGTAATAAAACCGGATATTTAAATTTACTTGAAATACGCAACTTTGTTTGAATTAGAAAAAAAGTCTGTTTTATCGCACACTCGCCTTGATGGTTAAGATATGTATATCTTTTTTTTAAATCATGTTTGCACTTGTGCATGTAACCAGAACACCACCTGGTTGAGCAAGAAAAGGAAAAAAAAGTGGACGCTTCTTTCGCTCACAAAAATACCTTTATAGGGCATAGAGCCTCCAACCGCCTACAAGGCAAACGAGTTTCATTTGAGACAGACAACCAAAACACAAAGGCTCTATTTAAAGTATTACACGTGGAAACACGAAGAGCAGCAAACGCACGAAGTACCACAGCAGTACGGTGAGACCCTGCATTATTACTCACAGGAGTTTAAGTGGCTGAGCAAACCCTCTCTAAATTAGTAAGCATCAAAAACGTGTAATGAATAAGAATCAGGTACTTAAGGGCCGTGCTAGAAGGAAAAAATGTAGAATAGTGTATGATGAGAATATCATTAGTTTTGGCATAGCGACATGGAGCAGAAAACCGCAGAATGCTGCACCGCATATCTAAAACAAAAAAACACAAAATATGAGAAAAATCTCCGACAGCAACCTTATCCAGCCCAAGATAAAACAACAACTTGGATCTATACGCAAGCCCAACACCACAAAACCAGCCCATAACATGCATGCCCAACACCACAAACCAAGCCCATAACCAAACCACATGCAAACGCAAATCCTTACCACGCCCTAAGCCAAGACCACACCAAAACCGTGTATATGAAACAAATCAGGGTCCAAGCCCAAACCAAACTATAAACTAAGATCAAAACAAACCACAACACCCAAGTGCAAACCACAACACCCAAGTGCAAACCACAATTCTAGACCAGAACTAATCTCAAAGCACCACCCAAACCACAACATAAAACCCACATCACAACTATACCCGTATACCATATTGATCTTTTTCAAACACTTTTCTTCCAGTTGAAATTGATAATTGCAGCAGAATGAATCTGTGTTTCCGTCGCATCACATGGAGGTGTAAAGTGGTACTGGAATACAAGTCAATTATTTCTATTTATCGATCAATGCAAACCTTTTAACTTAGTGTTTATAGAATGGCTGCCAGTCCACAACCAGAGGTAGTGAGGATTCTCACTGCTAGTGACACAATGATAGAGCGGTCTGCCAGGCATTTGTAATGTTTTCACAGGCCACATGCAGAACCGCATGTAGAGTCTGGCGTGCCCTTGTCAGATGCAGTCATGCATTCACTGGTCAGATAAGGTTGGTTGCCCATGAGTGCTACACAATGCGTTCATAGGTCAGGCGCAGTCAAGTAGTCACAAGTAAGATGGGGTCAGAAGCACAGGGGTTAGACGGTGTCCTACCAATACATTGGAGGCATTACATCGGAAGTCAATACATTGTAGTTGGTACATAGATTCATTAAATTGCAGGTACGTTTTCCCCTGGTCTACATCTTTACAATGGAAGTAGGCAATTTTTAAATGTCCAAAGTTTAAAATGTGTGTGTGTGTGTGACTGTATATACATTTAAATCTATCTACATAAATATATATCTGCACACATTTTTAAGATTAGGTCACCTGAAATTGTAATCTTAAATTAGAATTCATTTATGAATTTAAATTACTAAATTGTATAATTATCTGATTTCAATATTAATTTAATATATATTTATAAAATGTAAATATAAAATATAAATGAATACAAGGATACGTGGTTACGTTTTTGAATTTTTTAACAGTAGTAAGCCATTTTAGAGCTTAGGTATGGGTGAAAACAGGGTAACAGGTGTTTTTAGGGTTGGTGATCGGTGAGGGAGGTTACTTGCTTATTCCTACAACTCCTCCTTAGGTATAGGCCCTCGACCAGGACTCTCTAGCCATCTCGGTCGTGTGCTTTTCTTTCAATCTGACTTCAGGAGTAACCCATCTCCTTGCAGTCAGCATCAGGGCCTCAAGGTGTTCCTTGGTCTTCCTCTTTTCCTTTTCCCTTGAGGGTTTCAGGTCAGGGCCTGCCTGGTAGTGGGGTGTGATGCAGGTTTGAGAAGGGTGTGACCAATCTAGCCCCAGCGGCTTTTTATGATATCTTCCAGAGCAGGGGGTTGGAATGACTGCTGCTATAGGTCATTGTTGTTGATGGTATTTGGCTAGAGGATTTGGAAGATTTTACTCGGACAGGTAGTTATGGTCTGGAATTTGTTGGTGGTGGTCATTATTGTCTTTCAAGTTTCTGCTCCATACAGATGGAGCGATTTTACTTTGGTGTTAAAAAAATGATCTTGGTTTGCAGTGTTAGGTCCTTGGATCTCCAAATCTTTAGCTGAATGAAGACAGCCCTGATTCTTGCTTTGACGTCGGCATCAGCACCGCCCTGTTGGTCTATGACTCTGCCCAGGCAAGTGAAACCCTCAACCTGTTCCAGTGCATCACCTGCAAGCGTGGCCACAGTTGTGGTGGCCTTGTTAGCCTTCAGGTTCTTGGTTTTTCCCCTGTGGATGTTGAGGCTAAGTTGTGCCGATGTGAGTGCCACAAAGTCAGTCTTCTCTTGCATCTGCAGATGGGTATGGCAGAGTAGGTCCAGGTAGTCTGCAAATTTCAGGTCATCGAGCTGCATCCAAGGTGTCCACTGGAGCCCATTTCTTCTCCTTTCCTTGCTGTGGGTGTCTTCATGATCCAGTCTGTGGCCAGTAGGAAGAGAAAATACATGAACAAACAACCCTGGCGGACTCCATTCCTCACTTGAAAGGTTTGTGTGAGTTGTCCTCCATAGAATATCTTGCAGGTAATTCCCACGTAAGAGGTCCTGATTATTCTAACACGTTTATCAGCATTGTACTTTGTGAGGTCATCAGCTGTGAATAATGAGTGTTTGAGTTAGTTATTTAAAACACCTAAAACTGTTGAATTTCAGTGGGTTGAATTTCAGTCTTACATTAAACTAACATTTTCACCTAACTATAAAGTCACTTTAACATTTAGTTTTTCAGTGAATTCCTGATTTTTTTTTTTAAATGCAAAGTAGGATATTTTTGGCCAAACATACCCATAATGTCACTAACTATTTTTTTTGCGAATTTCTAGGATTTGTATTAACTTAAAGTAATATGTAATTACCACACGTGAGGAAAAACCTGCGCCGTAGACGTCCTTGGGCCGTGCATGGTGGGGGATTGTTCAAACCCCTTCCACTCATGGCCAAAGGCCGTGCAATGCGCCGGGCTAGCTGCAAGGCCTGGTCGTGTGCCCAACACCTCATAGGGCTCAACCTCCCCACCGCACTTGGGCAAAGGCTGTGCATGGCATGGGGTGGCTGAAGGAAGTTGCCTTTGTCCAAGCCCTTATTCACACCCCCTCACCACCACAGGCAATGGCTTTTACCAGTTCACAGCAACCCACTGTAGACCCCGCCCCCTTTTTATTAAAAAACAAATAAATAAAATTCAGATCCCATGAGACTCATGCAGTACTGCTTTTTGTGGGACTCTCTCTGGAATCAAGGAGGGCATGCCGGCTTCTGTGGGGCACCAGAAGGATTGCGAACACATAAAATTATATATACAGATATTTTACAATTGGCTCCCCTCCTCACATTGTCCTCTACCCTGCCCCCTTAGCTTTTTTAGATCTCGGCCTGGCGAAAGCAGCGCATGCGCTGCCCTCGTCATACGAGGGCTTCTTGGAATCATTTAGACTCGGAGTTGAAGCCCCGCCCATCTTCATTTGCAGGCGTCATCCTCCATGCAAAACGCAGGCTCATGATTGAAAAGAAGGCTTCTTAGTCCCTCCTTGTTACCGCCCTATCCACTTTTGGCCCCGCCCACCGAGATTGGATCTCGCGCTGCATAGGCGAGACCTAAAAAGTGGATGGGATGAGAGAAAGCAACACGGATAATTTAACCTCTCCCGAGAGTGCTGGTCTATTTGCTGGAGCTGTAATGTATTTAAAACTATAAACCAGAGGAGGTCGCTATTGGGTAGTTATTAAAACCAAGTTTATAGATTTTTATTTGCCAGTACCTTTGACTCTGTTTGACGCACGTTTGCCAGAGGTTTCTTTGTTATATGTATTTTGTGATTTTCTTACTGATGAAGTTGTCCTGTTCCATGCATTGCTTTGTAGGTGGTACAAAGCAGCTTGAAAGTGGATCTTCTGGCAACCTCTAACCAAAGGCAGGGCCATTAAGGCAGCAGACATATGGGCTTGTGGCTTTATATTGTTGAATAGTCTGGCAGCATAGTTTTGAATTTGTTGTAGTTTTTTCACAGGTTAGACAGTACAAGAGATAGTGGCTTGGACCTTGTGTGGAAATCCTAGGTGTAGGAAGATGCGCCACAGAGTTTTCATAGTAATGAAGCTTGATTTTGCTAACTTATCCACTTGGGCATTCGTTGATAGCTTGGAGTCCATGGTAATTTTGAGGTTTCTTACTTCCTTGGATAATTTAGAAGGTAAACCCAGATCGTCATGCCGAGAGCTGATCACATTTTACTAATCGCCACAGGTGAGTAGTTCAGTTTTGGACACTTTTAATTTGAGATGGCTCCATTTCATCCACTGATCAACGGATCGGAAGCAACTGAAGTTTTCTGAGTTTCCAATGTCTTTGGTCCTTTCCAGTTTAATAAGTATTTTTGCCATCTGAGTAGTTATAGCAGGTGAGCAGAAATGTATTGATCATAGGCCGGGAACTACTTCATGCAGATGTTAAGCATGGTTGAGATGACAGACTTCAGGGACCCGTGATTTTATGATGTAGGGTTTGGATGAGAAAGGAGGAAATGGATGACTTTGGCGCGCATGGGTCAGTTGCATGCTAGTGGGGTGCACGTGGGTCAGTGTGAGTGCGAGCCAGACACAGAGCGGCTGGGTTGACGGACTCGGGTGCTCCTGGGTCAGATTCAGTTGGGTGCCCCTCGGTCGAACAGAAAGCCTGGTACTCATAGGTCACAAGTTAGAATAGGAGTCGGAGCTCGAAGGTCTAGTGTACAGAATTAGATGCTCGTTTCTCAAATGAAGAGTCAGATGCAGTGCTCGGATACTTGTGCACGTTTCCTCTTTTTTTATTAATAATTCTGAGCACAGCCTTTGTGTTGTAGTTTCCCTTTACCTACAGAATGTATACTCGAATGTATACTCGATATGAAAAAACAAAGTGAATAAGCACTTAAGTTTCTGAAATGTAAACGGAGGTCGAGGGGACGGTCGTTTGTGTAGCGCTCTAGTGCTCCGAGGGTCTCAGGTTGAGCCCCCGGAAGCACTCCGCACAATGTATCACTTTCTGGCCAGGCGTGGCCAGAAAGCTTTAAATAAAGGGACCGAAGTGGCTCGGCACTTCCGGTCCGCACCAGTGTAGTACTGAGTGTGTGTCACCTTATTGCGCTCCATGTGCACAACCGCGCCGCAGGCATAGGTCGGCCCACAGGTCCCCACACTGGCGACGAAGGTGGGATATCCAAAGGCCAAGCAGCACCCACCAGCAACCCTCACCTGACCTGTTCGCCCGGCCGCAGCGCCGGAGGGAAACGTCAGTGACGACGGCCACCGCCACCGAAAGCCAAGGCTGCATCCCAGAAGACCCAAAGCACCGGTAAGCAGCGTGAGCGAAGGGCTGCGTGTGGCACCGGCGGCAGCGACGGCAGAAAAGCCCAAGGCGAAGACACGCGCCGAAGACAACAGCCAGGCGGCAGGCCCAGCGGGGCGCGCATGCGCAGAACGCGAGGCGCCGGCACCAGAGGAGAGAACCCGGGGAGAGCGCGAAGCCGCGGAGGCGCCTCAGGCAAATTGAGAGCGAGGCTCTATAGACACGGAGAGGGCCCGGTGAGGCCAACCACACCACGAGGTGACGCAGCAACACCCAAAGCGAGCGCAAGCAGCCACACCAAGCATTGGGAACCAGCGCCAACAAGCATAAGCAAAGCCAATCAGCCACCAAGCACCCATTGGACCGCGCAAGCGCCAACAAGCACGAGTAAGTGCAAACCAACACGCAACAAAACGACACCCAAAAGACAAACGCCCAGACACCGGCCAGTACCACAATGACTACCAACCCTGGAGGGGCAGCCGGGGGAACCAACCAAGCTCAACAAGCGGCGCCACCAGTAATGAACCTTGGCGCTCAACCACCGACGCCGTCAGCCCACTCACAAATCCAGGCACTACCACCATTCAGCGAGCTGATAGACCCCGGGACAGCTGCCCCCAGATGGGCTGTATGGCTAGGGCAACTTAATAACTATTTCACTGCCACCAGGGAGAAAGATGACGAAGTGAAGAGGTCCCTGCTGCTACACTTTGGGGGCACAGAACTGTATAAACTGTTTAAACACCTCCCTAACACAGGAGATGCCAAAGACTATAACGCAGCGGTCAATGCGTTGAACGCCCATTTCGACCCCCAGCTGAACCCCCACTATGAGCGATTCAAATTTCGCCAATCCCGCCAAAGGGAAGGAGAGTCCATGGATGCATTTCATGCACGGCTGAGGGATCTCATAAGCACGTGCACGGACGACGACGAAAAGAAGGAGGTGACCGCGCAGCTCATTCAAGGTTGTCGCAATAAACACCTAAGGACACTCATTCTACGACAGCCACGGATCACCCTTGAAGAAATATTAATCCTGGCCAGATCCCACGAACTATCGGATGTCCGCGCAACAGCAATGGAAGCAGCTCTGAACCCACGGGCAGAAGCAGGAACCGTGGTGAAGACTGAAAGAGTGGATGCAATCCGCAACACAAGCCGAGGAAGCAGAGGAAGATGGCCGACCAGAACGCCACGCAGAACATCGTGTGGATACTGTGGCCGAGATGAACACAACCAAGATGGCTGCCCAGCACGTGGCAAGACATGTTCAAAATGCGGAATACCCAACCATTTCGCAAGCGTGTGCAGGGGTAGCTCCCGAGGAAGAGGGACGTCAGGAAGAAAATCAATCACCGGAGCAGTGAAACAGCTGTCACTGGACGACGCAACGCCGTCTCAACCACACAGACCACCGAGGCGACCCCAGTTTGATGACTCACCCTCAGAAGATGAAGATGAATGCTACTATGTATCGTTCGTAAGTGAACTGAAAAAGCGACGGAGACCACAGCCCAAGTGTCAGATAAACATCGACGGGTCCCCAGCGTGTGGCGTCATCGACACGGGAGCTACCATTAACGTCATGGGAATCCAGCACTATAAAGCACTGAACCCGAGACCCAAGCTAGTACCGTCTAAGGCGCGCATACTAACGTACGGTAGCCAGACACCCCTCCCACTGCGAGGGAAGATGACGGTCCAAGTAAAAGCAGAAGACAACGAAGTAACAACCACCTTCCACGTGATCGACAAGGAAGCAGACTTGCTTGTAAGCAGCAACACGGCAGAAGACCTCCGCCTCATTGCGTTCGCAAACGCAGTCAAAATGCTACAAATAGAGGACATCCTGGAAATGTTCCCCACATTATTCGAAGGTCTTGGCACAATCAAACGACCACCCATTAGGCTACACATCGACCCTGCCATCCAGCCAATAGCCCTAAGACACAGAAGAATACCTTTTCACCTGCGCGCAGCCGTAGAGAAGGAGCTCAACCAACTTGAAGAACAAGGGGTAATCGAGAGAGTGTCAGGGCCAACGCCATGGGTATCCCCAATGGTAATAGCCGAGAAGCCGCGACAGCCAGGCAAAATCCGCATCTGCATAGACATGAGGATGCCCAACAAAGCCATCAGACGCGAACGCCACCTCACCCCAACGGTAGATGACATCCTCACGGACCTGAATGGGGCCCAATGGTTCTCTAAGTTAGACCTTAATGCCGGATATCACCAGCTCAGGCTAGCAGAAGAGAGCCGCTACATTACAACTTTTTCGACACACTTAGGGCTGAGACGGTACAAGCGACTGAATTTCGGCATCTCATCCGCAGCCGAAATATTCCAGAACACAATAAAGGAAATCTTAACCGGACTTGATGGAGTACTAAACGTCAGTGACGATATTTTGATTCACGCCAAGACCAGTGAAGAACACCACCGACGATTGAGGGCCACTCTACAAAGACTCGCACAGTACGGGGTCACCCTGCACAAGGACAAATGCCAGTTCTTCAAGAGATCAATAGAATTCTTCGGATACGTATTCGACTCGGACGGAGTAAGGGTAGACCCCCGCAAATCACAAGCTATCAAGAATGCTCCAGCACCCTCAACCGCTTCCGAAGTAAGAAGTTTCTTGGGAATGGCGCAGTACTGTGCCAGGTTCATACCTAATCTGGCCACAATAGCGGAGCCTCTGAGAAGCCTAACGAAAAAAGACAGTCCATGGAAGTGGACAGCAACGGAAGACAAAGCGTTCCACCGAATCAAAGAAGCCCTGCTAGATAGCACAACGATGGCGTACTTCGACACTGCAAGACCCACCGAGGTACTAGTGGACGCCAGCCCAGTGGGCCTAGGGGCTCTCCTGTCGCAAGAGTCCGAACCCGGGGTGTGGGCCCCGCTGGCGTTTGCAAGCAAAGCTCTGACGGCAACAGAGTCCCGGTACTCACAAATTGAGAGGGAGGCACTGGCCGTAAAATGGGCGTGCGCCCATTTCCATCTCTACATCTCCGGACACCCTTTCAGGATGGTGACAGACCACCAACCGCTGATCCCGTTGTTTCGGGGAACTGCTCCGCACCCCCCGCCAAGGATCGAACGCTGGGCAATCCAGGTTCAACAGTACCAAATGGACTTAGTATACCGACCAGGGGCGAAAAACCCGGCGGACTTCCTGTCGCGCCACCCCCCCGCAGATGAGTCTAGCAACACAGACCCTGAGGTACACACCGAGGAATTCATCAACATGTTAGCCACGGGCGCATGCCCCTGCGCACTGACCGCCGACATCATCACCTCTCACTATGACAACGATGCAGTGGTTGGAAGGGTGAAGGAGGCCATACAATCCGGCACGTGGACGAGCTTCCTGAAGGACACCAACGGGTGGAACGAAGCAGACAGAACACGCCTACAACAATACTGGAAGGTGCATGACGACCTCAGCTGCGCTGACAATGGCCTCCTACTGAGAGGGACTCGAGTGGTCATTCCCAAAACACTGCAAGAGAGAGCAACCGCCCTAGCACACGAAGGCCATCAAGGCACCCGCAGAATGAAGGCGAGGATGCGGGAAAAGATATGGTTCCCAAACATGGAGGAGTACATCGAAGCCTGCGTAAGGGAATGCCGGGCATGCCAAATCACAAGCAGCCCCGAAGCACCAGCCCCCATAATCACAGAGGAACATGCTCCATCACCGTGGGCATGGCTAAGCATGGACTTTGGCAGTTTCCCGGACGGAAGAGTCACAGTGGTGCTGGTGGACAACTACACCAAATACCCCATAGTGGAGATAACAACGTCAACCAGCTTCGCGAACATTCGCCCCATCCTCACCAAAACATTTGCCCTGTTCGGCATCCCAATGGTCATCAAAACGGACAATGGGCCCCCATTCCAGGGGAGTGAGTTCAAGGAGTTCCTAGCCAACCTTGGCATAAAGCATCACCGAATCACCCCACAATGGCCACAAGCCAACGGTGAGGTAGAACGTTTCATGAGGACAATAAACAAGATACTAAGGATATCCTCAGCAGAAGGAAGTGACCCGGAGGAAACACTACAAGCATTCCTGAGGGAGTATCGCAGCACGCCGCACAGCACCACCATGCAATCACCATGGGCATTGATGCTGACCGGCCCCAGAAGGGATCTGCTACCTATGGCTGACAATTGGACTCCTCCACCATACTCCCCGGCAAATACCCAAGATAGGAGAAGAAGGACAAACGAGAAAGCGAGTTGCAAGAGAAGAGCCCAAGCAAAAACCCTGAGTCCAGGAGAGACGGTGCTCATCCGGACAAGGAGACCCGGGGGAAAGTTCAAGACCCCTTTCGAGCCGGAACCCTGGGTCATCAAAGAAACCCACGGAACAGCGATCACTGTCAGGCGAGACGGAGAAGAAGTGACTCGCAATGTATCATGGTTCAAGCAGATACCGAAGGGACCAAGCCCCAGTGGCGGTGCACCTGTAACGAGGGACGAAGGAGAGAATATTGCCCCAGAAGACAACTCATGCCTGGCCCCGGACATTGCAGAACATCCATCCCTGCCATCACCGGGACCTCCTCAAGACCTGATTCCTCCGAGAGGCAAGTGGCAGTACAATCTCAGATCCAATCCACGGCCCAGTCAGAGACTGGCAGACTTTGCATGTTGAACGGACTGTGAGAGTTTGTTTTGAAAAATCCAAGTTGGGAAGGGATGTAGCGCTCTAGTGCTCCGAGGGTCTCAGGTTGAGCCCCCGGAAGCACTCCGCACAATGTATCACTTTCTGGCCAGGCGTGGCCAGAAAGCTTTAAATAAAGGGACCGAAGTGGCTCGGCACTTCCGGTCCGCACCAGTGTAGTACTGAGTGTGTGTCACCTTATTGCGCTCCATGTGCACAACCGCGCCGCAGGCATAGGTCGGCCCACAGGTCCCCACAGTTTGGATGTTTCCGTCATCTCGCAGGTCCGACTCCTAGCGTGAATAACCGGGCTATCGTCGAAAGCAATCGAGCAAGAAACAAAAAATATTGTAAGCAAAGGTCAGTATACGTTTTAAAGTTAAAGATTAGTCTGTGTAAGACCGACATCTCAGAGATATCCATCAATCAGCCACTCCACTGCGAGAACTCGGCCTCCGAAAGGCCTTGATAAAGGACCGGAAGGGGAGGAGAGGTGGGGCCTTATAGTACAGTGATTATCGTGAAGTCTCTTCCACTGCAAATGAGAGTGAAGGGCATCAGCTTTTTGCACTCGGCACATTACAGTTCTTCAATACTTATTCCAGAAATCCTTTAACTGAACAGTCACATTTATACATATGCATTACGCGACGAGACCAGCAGATGGCGCTATTGACTCATGCACATATGTTTTACCTAAGGAAAGTGGAGGCCTCCTGTTAAAAAATTTTAGGGGCGTGAGGTTAAAAAGGGGGCAGTGCCACCAGTGCAACGGAATACCAGGGACCAAGCCAGACAGATCATAGCCACTAGTTAGTAAAGGCCTTTACCCAATCAATTATGTCATTAGTGGATTAAGGGGCTACAGACCTGTGACTCATACTTGGCAGCGTGCTATCTATAGCATTTGTAGGCTGGAAAGAACGGCTGACATCTGTCAGCACAGCAGGGGAACAGGCTAGGGTACTGCACATGCATGCAATAATCTGCCTATTTTCCAAAAGGAGAGTAATTTATCTAGTTATTGGGGACATATCCAATACTCCCAGTATTAGGAAACGCAGCCAGCATTGGCAAAGTCAAAAGGTCTTGCCTTTCAGTGATGTTACACGGCCCTTTGACTTTGCCAACGCCTTTTGTTGCTGCTGTTCCGCATTGGCAAAAAGTTTGCGGATGGGGAACAAGCATCGGCAACAAGCCGCAGTAGCAGGACTCATGATTGGGGGAACTTTTTGATGTAACTTTTAAGCTACCATTCAAGGTGTCAGATATTTGAAAAACTGTGCGAAAGTGCAATAAAGAACAAGCATCTGCATAGCCAATAGGTCTCGTCTTTGGGAATTTATAGGTGTTTAGCCATGCAACGGTTGATGTTGCACCAAGGATATTGTGCTGCATAACTAAATACTTGTAGGGTCCCAAAAGTGAGATCTATTGGCTGTGGACAAGTTATGGACGATACACAGTAAGCAGCATTCTGCTATACATTGTTGTTTTGAATAGTTTCAACGTCAGTTGGTAAAAAGAAGCCATTAAGTGCATAGCTGCCAAGGTTTGAAATTGCTATGTGTGAAATGTTCATAATTTTATTGTAATTATTTTGCCCCAGTATTAAAGTCATTTTAGAGTTTCTCATTGCTCAAATAGGTGTAATCACCGATATGTATGTTTCCCTCATTTTCATTGCTTCTGAGTCTGATGTGGTGCCAAATGGCCAAACCAAATGCGGAGATAGCCTAAGAAACAGAGAGAGTGCATATAGCAAACGGTAAATGATGTAATGGGTGGGATCGGGCCCTCATTTACTCAGGTAAAGCCACTTTAGAAGCAACACAGCCCACAATGCTCTTTAGCTTGTGGAAATTATACGAATTGAAAACTTCTGTACCAGTACGGTGTTTCTCAGGAATTGGGATTCCGGGAAAAGTCAGCATTGCATTATAAACGCTGGAGGTCGACCATTGTCCCTCTCAGCTGTCATAAGTACGTTTCTATTTTCTTGGCTGTAATTGGCCTCGTAATTGTAGTAATCTCTTTAAAAGAGACAGTGGGTTTAATGTTATAGAGAAGGGAAGAAAACAAAGATTTGACTACTCTCTATTAAGACAAAGACGACGAGGATTGTAGAAAAATTGGGTGTCCAGACACCTAATCCCACTTGGTTTATTAGTTTTATCGCCACAACAAACTGTCTATCCTACTCTAATTCTCAGAATACACCCCCCCCCAAACCCCCACACCCCAAAAAAACAGGTTGACACGTCATTGATTGATCGTTGTGCGAGTCAACTGGGAGAATGTTAAAATAAATGGCTTCAGTTTTTGACTTAAATGGCAAAGACTAAATAAAGCATGCGGTCTACAGAACACGGTACCGAGTCAGTAGAGGGGGAGACTTGTAGCATGAAACTGAGCTAGCGAAAGGCATCATTCCATTGCTAAATGAGTCTTCCATGCAGCAGGTCTGTAATGAAGTGAGCAAACACAATATCCCTGAATTATATATTATTACACTTTTCCCAAAGACTAACAACCGCTGAAGCCTGACTGACGCTACTCATTTCTAACGCCACGTAAAGGCTAAAGTAAAGAGAGGCTCACAGTGACGACAACACGTTCGCGCAGTACTTGACAACGAACTGGAAATGATGGTATGCTCTGCGCAGGACGTCACCCTGGATTTGGGAGGCCCCGGCATGAATGCAATAGTCCTGTAATGTTCAGGGCAAAGGTACGATGTTTGTGGTCATTTGCAGACCCATTTAAGAAATCATTTAAGTAAAAAAAAAACGCAGGAATTGGGTAATATTTTGTGGCCTCGTATTCACTGTTTGGTATAGCACCTAAACCCCCCCCCCTCCCCCTCATGCCACTTCATTTTGTAGTGTAGTCCCAAAAATACCCTGTCATGCAGGCCCTACGACGTTTACGGATAACATATACTGTGGGTCTGGTGGCAGACTGACTCTGTACACCCCCACCGCATATATCAGCCTATGGTTTGCATTACTAGTTCGCAGTGCCACTAGAGTCTCCTATTATCAGAGAGATTTGTTTTTGGCAACCTTAGAACACAATAACCTCAGACTTGTGGAAACAATATATTACTTTTCACCCAGTCACTCGTGCCTGCTTGTTTTTGCTCTCAGAGAGATACAGAGAAGAAACAGTCAAACGTGTTTACAATAAGAATTTATTGTACAGTAGTTCTTATCATGTAGAATAAGTGTGCTGTTATGATTGTAACACAGTAGCAGATATATAGAACCAGCAGTACATTGAATAAAAAGGAATAGTATTGTTCTACCATTTTTCAATAGTCATGAACACACACATGAATAAGAAATGCATTTATAAAATGAATAGTGTACTCCTAAGATGCCTGACTAGATGTACCTATGTGAACCTATGCATGTAAGTCGGTGCTATGTAGCCTAAGCCTAAGAGCCCTTAAGACTAAGAGCCAAGAATCCCACTAGGCTTCAGTCAAACCCCCATACCTGAATAGTAAGAGTGTGGGACTTTGTCCTGGACTTGAGCTGGACACCATGCAAGGGATCGTCAGACCACTGTCAGTTGGAGCGATGGCATGCCGGAGCTGCAGCGTCTCTGGTAAGTGTGTCGGCCTTGAAGACTCGGGTCCCTCCTGCTTTCTGATAGCAAGAGGTGCTGTATTTATGCAGTCTATGTATGTGTGTTACCCATTGTTCAGTAAGAGGGTGACGTTGGGGATTAAACCTTGTGTGCCGATGGGAGAGGTGAAGTGTACCCCCTGGAGAGTGTACTCGTCAATTATTCATATGCGCTAAGGATGACGTCTTAGCAATATCGATCTGGCAGAACCCACCCTCATCATAGAACTAGGTGAAAGGTTTAGTCCATAAAAGGCTGCAGACCTTGTAAGGCTTGATGGTAGAATACGGCATTCTGTCCTTATTTGGAGTTATGTCCTTATAAGGCTCGTTCATATGAAATAAAGGGAGTTGATGTAGGGAAAGTGTACGATGTTCCCTGGACCTATATTAGGGTACCGATATGAACTATAACAATTTCATTAAGCGTATGCAATTATATTATTATAAAACAGATGTCACTTTATAACTTTTAGCTGCGTGGAGGGTGTATAACTGATAAAGGACTCCTGAAAATACGTCTGTCTGCATTTACAGTACAGATGTGGCCCAGTCACAGTGAAGTAACATTAATAATCCCCTCTCTTTGGCCTCTCACCAGTGCGCAAACGGACATGTCACAGCACCAAATTTGACGAGCGGGCCGCGAAAGTGAAAGAAAAGCGCAGTGTTTACCATGCGGGAGCAAGCAGCAGCATGCGCGATAATTACAAACACATGCACGAGGGCTCATTGGGAACAATGCAGTACATACACGAGTTTCCCAAAAAGTCCTGAGCGATTCCAAGAGGTCCCTCCTAAGCAGTGCTTGCGCTGCGTAGGCGAGACCTAAAATAGAAGGAGCAGCTCAGCAGCAAATTGAAACCGCTAGATCCTTGATATAAATTAAACAGCTTAAAAACAAAAACCAATGTAGAGCAGCGCTAGCGGGGTATAGAATTTGACGCTGGAGTGTAGGGTGCTGGCGGAGTGTTGGGGGTAGTAAACAAAAAAAAAAGCTGGAATGGGGAAGCAATGGACAAGGTAAGGAGCAACCCAGAAATTGTTTTGTCGCTGGGATTTGGGGGATTATGGGAGAAGCTACAACGAGGGAGATAAAAAAAAGACAGGTGCTTACTTCCATGGAGGTCTGCAACAAAAAGTAAAAACTAGCTCCCTGAATGTAAGAAGTGGAAGGATACAAATCATGCAATCACAAGGTTGGTAAAGAAACTATGCTCCAGGGGAGGGACAAACCAAAGAGGAGGAAGGAAAGCCATTGAATAAGAAGAAAGAAAATGAGAAAACCAAAAACTTAAGCAATGGGCAGATCCAAAGCACTGGTACTGTTCACAATCAATCAACATTTGTACAGCACAGCACCGTCACCCATAGGGGTATCTGTGTGCTGAGGGTGCCATGTCTCTGTCGAAAAGCCACGTCTTGAGTTTCTTTCTGAAGTTCACCAGGGAGGGTGCTGGTTGGAGGTGGAGGGGCAGGTAGTTCCAGGTCTTGGCGGCGATGCAGGAGAATTAGCGGCTCCTGCAGCGGCTGCGACGGAAGCGGGGGAGCGAGGGCGAGGGAAGAAAAACGCAGGTGTCTAGCAAGCAGATGGAAAGTGAGTCGATGCTTGATGCAGGGCAGTCCTGCATTGTGTAGGGCTTTGTAAATCTGCAAGAGAATCTTGAACTGGAATCTCTTCTGGATGGGGAGCCAGTGGAGGATTCTGAGCTGGGGGCTGATGTGGGTCCGTTTGGGGAGGTCCAGGATGAGTCTGGCTACAGTGTTCTGTATGGTCTGGAGTCTTCCTAGGAGCTGGGAAGAAATTCCAGTTGAGAGTCACCATATTTGAGGCGGCTGGTGACGAAGGCCTGTTTATTGGGATCTATCTGAAGATTCTGCAGAGCATACAGAGGGTGTGGAAGCAGGAAGAGCAAATGTTGACTAGCCGTTTTATTGTCCACTGGCTGTAGAGGATGATGCCTAGGTTGCATGCGTGGTCTGTTGGTGTGAGTGTTTTCGGAGTTCTGCTGGCTACTAAGTGTGGTCCCATACAGAGGTGTTCTTCCTGAAGATCAGTACTTCAGTTTTGTCGGAATTGAGTTTGAGGCAGTTGTCTCATTCATTTGGCTACATTGGTCATGGCATTGCAGAAGTTGGCTTTGGAGGGGTCCTCAGTGAGTGAAAGGATTAGTTAAGTGTCTTTTGCATAGGAGATTATGTTGAGTCCGTAGGATCCGACTACGTCAGCGAGGGGGGGGTCATGTAGACGCTGAACAGGGTTGGGCTGAGGGATGATCCTTCGGATCCATCACATACGATTTTCTTGGATTTGGGGGTGAAGGGAGGCAGTCAGGTGCTATGTGTGCATCCTGTAAGAAAAGAGGAGATCCACTTGAGGCTATTTTGCTTTATGCAGATGTTGTGAAGTCCGACGATGAGGTTGTGGTGGGAGACTCTGTCAAACGCAGCAGAGAGGTCGAGGAGGATCAGGGCCAGTTTCTCCGCAGAAGATGTCGTCTGTGGCTACAATCAGCACGGTCTCCGTGCTGTGGTTGGCCCAGAATCCGGATTGTGAGGCGCCAAGTAGGTGGCTTTGTCTCAGGTGTTCGGCGAGTTGTTGGTTGATGGCTTTCTTGAGTACTTTGCCTGGGTAGGAGAGCAGGGAGATCAGTTGATAATATTTGGGATTGCTGGGGTCGGCAGAGAGTTTCATTAGGAGGGGGTCGGACCTCTTTGTATTTCCATCTGTCAGGAAGGTTGCTATGAAGAGGTGGAGGTATAGAGGATGCTGGTGAGATCAGTGGTGAGTTCAGTGTTGATTGCGTTAGTTCCAAGGTTGAAGAGAGTTGGTGGGGGCAAGGGGTCGGTGGGCACCCCAAAGTGAATGGCCAACATGATGGCGGTGCGGGTCTGGGGGGTGACCGGAGACCATGTGATGATCGTTCAGCTGGTGTTTACTGGTTGGTTGATGTGGAGGCTGAGAGTGGTGGGTTAGGAGTCGAAGTTGTCGTAAATGATGGCAATCTTACCGTGGAATTAGTCTGAGAGGGTATTGCACAGAACCTTGGAGGGGTGGATGGTTTTCTCGCCCCCCTTCCAACCCAAAACAAATTGGCCCCACTCCAGTCTCAGCCACACTCCAATCCAGGCCAGCCACACTCCAATCCAGGCCAGCCACACTCCAATCCAGGCCAGCCACACTCCAATCCAGGCCAGCCACACTCCAATCCAGGCCAGCCACACTCCAATCCAGGCCAGCCACACTCCAGTCGGCCCCACTTCACTGTCACAGCAGTGTAGGGAGGCCGAGCCCACAATCTCCTTTGTCGCCAAGTCAGCAAAATGCAGCACTAGTAAGTCGACCAGGGGCCTGCGTAAAAAGGGGGTGGTGGCCAGGCCCCTCATGGCGAGGCCTCCTGTCCATACCTTCCCTATAGAGCAGGAAGTGGACCAGCGGGTCAAATTGGGGCGTTCCCTGTATCCAAGTAATTTCGACCCTCCAATCCTGCAGCTGCCTCTCAGGGGGGCCTCTTATTCACTCACACCTCCACTGGGATCTATGTGACTGTTGGGGAATAGTAAACTCTGCCATATTTATCCCCAGAGCGCCCCATTCTCCCTTAAATAATAACACCACTATGTCCAGTGATGGAATCCTAAACTTTGTTGACCAGGACACAATACTTAGGATCGCTCAGAAAAACACAGAGTTATGCTGTGAATCCTCCAGGATACTACTTTCCCCAGACTAATCTGTAAGAGTGCAATAATGGCGCACATCCTTCTATCCAGTAAAACACAAACTGAGTCTCATGCAACTGCAATACATGTTGTTTTACCCAGCCAAGCTTTAGGTTTTACTTCAGGGGTCTTACTTATTTGAAGCACACAAAAGGAACAGGAGTGAGTGGAAGAGCGGGTGAATGTTCATGGATGACCTGGCGATTCTGGGCCTGAGGCAGCCGGTTCCCCGGATATTGGAATGCCAGAATACAGCAAGACAGAGCAGAATAAGACATCAATGCCTGGGCTCAAAATGAAAAAAATGCAAAGCACACCAGCTCTCCATCTTCTGGATTCAGTAACAACAGTGACCATGGACCCAAACTGCGGCAAGATGTCCACAGAACAACACATTGCTGGCACTCATAAGTGCCCGAATGCCTATTGGACAGCTAAAGGCAATTAAACTCTGCATTTGACCTTGTAATAGTAACAGATGACACTAAGGCCAAGGGCCAAGCTTAATGCATGTTAACAAGTCAAGTCAAGTCAAGTCAAATATGCTTTATTCGAGATTTCACTCATAAAAGCAGAGACAATTCAAAAAATACAAATTTAGTTAACAATCAATTACAATAAAAAACAGTTAAAAAAAGCATATTATTTACAATTCATGACTCAATTTCAATTCAAGACTTAAAAATATCATACTAAAATTTGAACTATTAGAGATTTTTTTTAAAGAATTGGGTTTTACAATTTCCTAAAAAGAAGATATCATGGATGGGTGTAAACAAGTGGTTCAACTAGACAGAGAATAGTCAAATGACTAGCAGTCTCTATCCAGTTTAACCACAGGTATATCAGACAGAGAATAGTCAAGAGACTAGCAGTCTCTGTCTAGTCGACCATGCCCATCCAAGGTATTTAGCAGTTGCTATCAATACCCACATCTCACTAGTAGTACATAGGATACGCAAGGCAGTTAAACTACTGGTAGTCCCTAGATTCTTACACATCGGTTTTAACCATACGCGTCTGGGATCCTCATAAGCAGCGCATACAAACAGAAAATGACCCTTAGTTTCATTAGCAGAGCCACAGGCAGGACAACTAGCATTTACACCACCTTCCCATTTAGCAGTCAAAAATCGAAGGGGCAATGAGCCTGCTCTCAGTTGAAATAGGAGTTTACGGTCACAAGGCCTTGTTATACAGTCCCAATAAGGTTCCAAGGAAGGATACAATTTAGCCTCTAAAAATCCTTCAGTCATAGAACCTAAACTAGTGCTGGACCAGCCCCGGGAAGTTACCTTTTCCCAGTAGATTTCCTTTAAGAGACTTTTAGTGGGAAAGACTGATCCAGCTGGATCTGACCAAAGCAAACCCATTCCGAGGTCATTCAGTTACTTTCAGGGAGTAAAGCCACCTATTTTTGTGAAATATATCTGCTCTAATGATGTCTAAGAACCCCTCAGCATAATGTAAAAGCTTGGGCGTGGTCCAGAGCCTCCTCCAATACAAGATTGGTCGAAGTCTGACCAAGTCAGTTACCGATTTTCTACCCAAGTCATACCTGAGGGGCAATAAAGGAGTACTTTTCGGAACACCAGTTATCGAACGGAAGAACTTGTTTTCCGAAATTTGTAAGGCAGCCACATTCTCAAAGCCCCATAACTCGGCACCATATAGTGCAGAGCCAAGAGCTTCAGCCTCGTATATCTGCAAAGCAGGTTTGACAGGTTTCGTAAAAGGCTTCCTGTGCTCGGAACTAATGGCACCTGATAATTGCTTATGTCTCAGAGAAGCTATATCTATATGATTACTCCAAGAATTCTTATTTGAAATGTGGATTCCTAAATAAGTGAAAGTATTCACCACTTCTAAGGGGCGTCCATTCATAATAATTTTGGATTTAAAACTCGGATGGGGGTTAAAAATCATTAGTTTCGTTTTAGAGACATTAACCTCCAGACCATGTACGCTGCAAAATGAATCAAAAATAACTAATGCTTGCTGGAGACCGCTTGGAGTTTTCGATAAGATAAGCGTATCGTCAGCGAACATTAGTATTGGGATTTTAATGTTAGCTAATGAAGGGGCATCCAATTCTGCCGATACCATAGGTGATACAACACCGTTTATAAACGGTATAAAAAGAGTAGGGGCCATTGAACAACCTTGCCGGAATCCCCGCTCTACCGGGAAGTCCGCTGTCTCCATGCCCTGACCCCCCCCATTGTATTCTAGCAAATGTAGATTCATGAAGCCTCATTATTAGAGTCAGTAAATCATCAGGGACACCCAGGTTCCTGAGGACAGACCACAGCTTCAACCGCGGGACTAGGTCGAAGGCAGCCCGCAGGTCGACAAAAGCTGCGTACAGGCTGCCTCCGCCCAGCACCACAGTCTTCCATTGCAGTAGATTGAAGCGAAAAACCTGGTCCACAGTACTTGTCGACATACGAAAACCCGCTTGGAATTGTGACAAAGCATCGTTGTCCTCAGCCCAATCCAAGAGCCCGTTTACAATCACACGCCCTATTGTTTTTTTGTATAGTGTCAATAAGGCTGATCGGCCTATAATTTCCAGGATTGGATCGATCGCCTTTTTTGAACACTGGTATGATTACTGCACCCCACCAAGATGCAGGTACCGCAGCACCCCTTGCAATACTGTTAATAAGGAGACTGATGTACCTGCACCACCTCTCCTTGTCATTAATAAAAACATCGGCAGGAACACCGTCCATACCTGGTGCACGACCACTATTTACAGTACTCAAAGCCCCCAGGATTTCTTGTGGACTGAAGAAATTATCTTTAAAGTGGGTATAATTTATATCCGTGCTACATGCAGACCGATTTAAGTCTGCATACTGCCTACTGAAAATTTTTATCCATTCTTCTTCCGGAACTTTATTATTTGGCGTTTCTGGTTTTCCCTCACCACCCCATTTAACAATGTTCCAGAACAATCTAGTGTCTTTCCTGTCACTGGCTCTTTTTAATTCAGACCAGTGTCGCTCATCCCAGGCTTTCTTTGCACTCGCTATACTAGCTTTGTACTTCTTCCTAGCAGATTGGATAGCCATAGTATCCCTGGTCTTTAGGACAGCACCCAAAACATTTCGGGCGTCCTTACAAGGGGCGTTATACCAGATTGCGTTCTTGGGTACTCTCACACCGTTACCCTTGACCCGCTTTAAAAAATGGTGTTTAATAACTTTGAAAAGAGTATCATGAATTTCGGTCACACCCCTCTGCTCATGCCTGGAGTGATTAAGCTGCTCCATAGCGGTTATAGCTTTTTCAACCTCATTTATGATATCGTCAGTTGCCTTTTGGTTAGTTACTACATTTGTCCATTTCAACCTACGTATATTATTACTAGGGACAATTTGAGGTGGGACAAGTGTACTAAAACAGGTTTGCCCATGTGGAAACGACCACCATTCATGCTTTACACACAGGGGATTGTGATCACTCTCACTCCTCCAAACAATCTCCATGTCACTTAGCAGAGGCCATAAATTCAAAGTACAAAGTCGATTCTGCTCTTGTGCCTCCCATTGTCAAATGTCATGGAACCACCTTTGTCACTTTGCGTCCTACCTTAATGCTCTTAAGCCTTTCTCTAGACAAAGAGCATTCATACTAATCACATCTTTAGTCCAGCGCACAACTGGTTTCAACTCTAATTTCGGGACCCCCCAGTGGCAGTCCTCGTCATCCCCTAGAAAATCTTCATCTGTCACTAGGGGCTCAAAAGTTTGGTTAAAATCACCTGCAATAATAAACGGTTGATCCCAGGAGTAAACATCAAGTAAGGAACCCAATGCCACCAGGACCTCCGATCTCCCACCCCCTGAACTCCTCGCATATACATTGCAGATGTATATCAAACCCAAAACATCAGAATTGATTGTAATTAGTTGGATGTCTCTATGCCCAGTTTCTGTTACTTTGACATCCAATTTTAATGTCTGACGAACCCAAATGGTTAGACCACCCATTGGTCTTCTCCTTGGGCCTTTAACGGCTGGTACAGAGTAATTCAGGTATCCTTGAGCAAAAAGTGGTTCACATGACCAAGTCTCCTGAAATATACATATATTAAAAGAATTGACAAATCGAAGCCAGTCTCCAGAGTCTAATTTGGAGCCCAAACCAGCAATATTCCATGAAAAGAGTTTCCCCTCAATAACCTTAGTGTCTTCAAGGCCCATCGATACTGGATTTGTTACACATAATTCTCCATTCAAGACATCTTCTTGCAAAGAGGTATTCTCAACATCAGAACCCAATAGAGGAACAGCAACACCCCTGTCAGACTTAAGTTTAACTGGAAATTTGGAAAGTAACATAAAGGGCTCGATCTTTTTGCTACTAACCAAAGAGTTTGTATCCTTTCCTATAGTTCCTTGGAGAATAGAAGTAGCTTTAGGAAAACCAAAGTCCTCCACAATAGGGGTGTAGATTGGATTTTTCTCAACAAGAGCAATAAGTCGAACACTACCTGTCCTCTCAAGTCAGTCACAGTCATTCAGGTCTGACAATGCTGCAAATCTATTTTCAACACCAATATCCCACTCGCTTGACTGTGGAACCCTACCCCAGTTATTTGTCACCAGGTTCCATTTTGTTTTTAAAATATTAGGATTAACTGAATTACTTCTCCTATAGAAAAAATCCAAAGTCAGCGGGACAATCTCAGCACTCCTACGTTGGGGGGGGAAATATATGCGTTAGAAGCTCAGGGAGTACTTCTGGACTTAAAAAATGCAGGACTACACAATCCCCCTTTAGTTTTTTTGCGGTAGTCCCTATCCAGTCCACCCTTCTAGCCATAGTGATCTCCCCGGCTAGCTGTTGTTTCCCTCTCGGAGATATCAGCATGTTATTACATAACCAATGGTAAGCTTTAGTAATCAGAGAAGAAGTGGATTCTGTTTGACCTGATTTTAACGGAGGCACATTTGCCAAAACAAGTGGAGAGGCCTCCACAATCAGTTGAACAGGGCCTTGATCTGCACTATTCACTATGGAGTTTAGTGGTATGTCTTTCTTGGCTGATGCCCTAATACCTTTATCTGCTACCTGATGTGCTGTAACCGAAATTGATCTCACGTCATCACTATTACTCCCTATCCCATCACTAAGAGTATTTATCGATGGTACAGCCTTGATTGTAGCTAAAGTTGGTACAATATCTCCCTCCACCATTGTCTTACTTAGCAATCCCCCTACTCTGGTTACCTCTGCTGTTAAGCGATCAATTTTGGATACCAAAGGTTTAATTATTGAATTGATCTTTAAGTCAATCATACTAGCTAACTTATTGATGATATCATCACTTAATATCTCCTTCTCTGCTTGAACCCTGTTCACTTCAGATATAACAACGTCTTTCAGTGGAGATACCATTCTTTTCCTACTGGAACGCAGCCCACCCCGTTTACTCTGGCCCTTCCAACATGCCCTTATGGCTCTAGTTACAGGCACAGATACGGGGGGAGGTGAAACGACTTCTGTCAAATTTAACTGGTCACCTCGGACATCATCTGAATCAGCAGCCAAAGATAAAATTAAATCAGGATCAGGATCCACATTGAGACATGACTCAGAAGGTGAGGCATCGCCATTATGTATTTGTACCGGTACTTCAAAAACTACAGGATCTTGGGATAGATTTTGCGTAGAAGTAACCGGTGGTGAGCTCAACCCCAATGATATGCGCCTTGTGCTGTTGATTTTGCTCACGACCTGAACTAAATAGTTGTCTATAGTATTAGGCACAGATGAAGACCTTAATTTAGACATTTTGGCAGGCGAAGTTTAAATGTTATATATCGAAATACCACCCTCGAACCAAAACAACACTGATAGAGTGAAAAAATCTATAGTATATAAAAGAATACTTTGTCAATGATAGTTCTTACTTAATAAGAGGCACATATAGCCACAATAAAACGAGCAGGGGTCCAGGCCAAGGCCACTTACGGCCAGTCACGGACTGTCTCAGACTGTCCGCCCTTTGTCCAAGCTTCGTCCGGCGCGTCCCGCGCGCGTCCTCGCGGGACGAGAGACCTGTCGTTTTATGCGCCTCCTGGCGCGCTGGCTAGTGGCGTCGTCGATTTCCCCCGTGGAATCCTGGGGATTGTAGTCACCACCTCAGTCGGACCGGCAGAGCCAAGCCCGGCCAGTCAATTCAGGGAATGGTGGGGCGGAGCCAAGCCCGGCAGCTGGTCAGGGAGCTGGGAACACCACAGCGAGTCTAGGAGCAAGGGACAAAGAAAAACGGGAAACTCGGCCCCTGGCGTTGTTTTATGCGCCTCCTGGCGCGCTGGGTAGTGGCGTCGTCGATTTCCCCCGTGGAATCCTGGGGATTGTAGTCACCACCTCAGTCGGACCGGCGGAGCCAAGCCCGGCCGGTCAATTCAGGGAATGGTGGGGCGGAGCCAAGCCCGGCCGCTGGTCAGGTAGCTGGGAACACCACAGCGAGTCTAGGAGCAAGGGACAAAGAAAAACGGGGAACTCGGCCCCTGGCGTTGTTTTATGCGCCTCCTGGCGCGCTGGGTAGTGGCGTCGTCGATTTCCCCCGTGGAATCCTGGGGATTGTAGTCACCACCTCAGTCGGACCGGCGGAGCCAAGCCCAGCCGGTCAATTCAGGGAATGGTGGGGCGGAGCTAAGCCCGGCCGCTGGTCAGGGAGCTGGGAACACCACAGTGAGTCTAGGAGCAAGGGACAAAGAAAAAAAACCACACAAAAAAACCTGCATGTTAACTCTTAAGAGCAACAGATGCTTCATGTTGGGATGCATGTAGTGGGGAGAAGTTGGGTGTTGGGGTAGGTTGATTTTTGTTCAATTGCAGAACATTGGGGTTTTAAGTTAAGGTTTTTATTCCATTAGTGGGTACAGGCATACTTTCCAACCTTAAAGTTCTTTCCTGGAACATCAATGGCCTAAAGATCAAGGTTAAAAGGTGAGCTATAAAGCAACATTAAAAAACAAGCACCAGCAGGGATCCTTTTTCAAGAAACACATGTACTGGACACCCAGTGCCGATTCCTGGTTCAGTGCAGTTATACCAGGGTGTCATTCTAGATTAATGACAGGTTCCAGAGGGGTAGCAATTTTACTGCACAAGGCACTTCCTGGTGCAGGAGGTACTTAGTAATGCACTGGGGAGCTATATGGCAATTCTAGGCAAAATTAGAAGGACTCCCCTGAACTACTGACAGTTTGTACTTCCCACCTGGCTTAACACACACTCTACAGGCCATTATCAAACTGTTTAGTGCATTGATTGTACACATGGTCATTGGCATGCTTGTGTCCATGTTTATCTATGCTTGGCGTCCCTGTTCTAGAATGGTTTAGTGTTAGGGGACTCAACTGTGACTTCTTCCAGTTGCAGCTGAGTTACCGAGCTGACCAGTCTATCTAGATCATAGGCAAATCTTCAAGGATAATATATGTACCTTCATCATTCTTCGGTGCCTTCCTTCTACATATTGGCGACGAGCGGAGACCCATGCTCTTGCCCACAGACAGGCACCGACTAGGCATTTTCTATCCAGCAGCCATTTCCTGCTATTGATTTAGGCTGCTTGTGAGTTGGTTGTAGCCGCTGGGGTCATCAGAGACCCTCTAAGGTACTTTCGGATTTTTAGTGTATCCCAAATTTTGGTTTCTTTCCTGCTTTTGGCATGAGCAGGTTGGCGCATTCTAATGCTAGATACATGTGCGTTTGGCAAAGAAGTGACAGTGACCGCGAGGCAAGCTGTGTTGGTATGAAGGCAGAACAAGCTGATATCTTACAAGGCCATAAATTCCAATAACTCTGTCAATACTGTTTTTGATTCAGATTATGAACAAGGGCTGGATGTGGTATCTCTCGTTAGTAAAAGAGCTAAAGGTAAACATGTTTACCAGAAGAGGCCAGCATACGTTGTTAAAGGTGTGGATCCAAATCCCACATTGGCAATAACCCTATTTGTCCCGCTACTGGTAAACGCTATTTAGCATGCAGGAAAATTGGACATTTTCAAAATATTGACATATTTATAAACAGGACTTCCATTAGAATTAATAGCATTGATGTTCAAGGTGATGCAGTTACAGAAAGATTGAGCAACGTTGTTCTCACCATTGAATGCAACGATGTTGGCAACAAAGGTTTAGTTAAATGACCATTTTGTGAGGCAAAATTTGGTCGTAGATCATTACAGCTCACGGCTGATTCTGGCTCACCCGTTACCATTCTTAGGAACAGCACTTGGAGAAAAAGATAGACATGTTGGAGTATTTTGTTTCTTCTTTGGAATGTTTGGGTAGGTGTACTAAAACCAAAATGTGTGTGTCTGGTAATGGAAAGAATATCATGGGTTGGCAGGAATTAGAGAAGTTAGGTTTTTATCTTAAACTGGGCAGGGACAATCCTGTGGTTGTTGGTGCAGAACCCATTGCATGCATTTCAACAGTAATATTGATAGCATTCTAACAGAACTTAAGGATGTTTTTCACAATCGTGTGGGTAATGTGAGAGGATTTGAACAACAAATCAGATTAAAACCCTTAGCGGACCCAGTTCATAAAGTTCACCCCGTTCAGCTTAGTATCAAGAGAAAAAATGGAAAATTCTCAAAATTGTATGCATGGAGGGCATCATTGAGCCTTGCAGCTCTTCGCAATTGGGTTCTCTTATAGTTGTCGCAAGAAAAAAGTCAGGAGAAATCCTCTCATAACACTAAACAGAAACATAATAGTGGATATCATCCCCTGCCTAAGATTCATGAGCTTTTGTCTAATCTAGGTGAGACCATGTATTTTTCTGTACTCAATTTGCATTCCGCGTATCACCAAATAGCATGTTCTTCTGATTCTAAAGAATTGACAATGTTTGTCGCAACTTTTGGGGTATACAGGTACCTGAGATTACCATTTCGGCTTGCATCCTCAGCCAATGTATTCCAGAAGTTAATGGATAACTTGTTTGGGGATGTAGTCGGAGTACAAGCCTATCAAGATGACATTCTAATCTATGCATACAATTTGGGCAAGCATAATGACATCCTCAAAGAAGTTCTGTCTATTTTGTTATGTACCAGTATGACCATTAGGAAAGGCCAGTGCAAATTTGTTATGCAGGAATTAAGAGTATTTAGGTCGCACAATCACTACTTCTGGAATCAAACCCAAAATTTGTCTTAGAAGTGCCATCAGAGAAACCACACCACCTGTGGATAGGGATGCCGGTCGTTCCCTTTTGGCACTAGCCGAGCAATGTGCTTGGTTTGTTCAAGGTTATGCAAAGGTAGTGGAATCCTCGAGGGCATTGTTGAGAAAAGGAGCAAAATTACTTTGGTCAGATAAAGCACATTCTGAGTCTGTGAAGGCAAAAAGAATAATTGCAAGCTTTTAGAGAAGGAAGCAAATGTATCATTATCGTTGATGCAAGGGTGGCTTAGGAGCTGGACTCAGTCAGTGGGTTGGTAATAAGAAAAAAACTGAACGAAAGAAGCCTTAATTTTTTCCTGTTTTTTTTTGCTCCAGTTGAGCCGTTTACAATTCCCTGTTTTTTGTTTGTCACCATAAAAAATACAAAAAAAATATAAAATTCTTCATAAAAGCCAAAAAAAGTAAAAAAAATTCCCCAAAAAATAAAAAAAATATAAAACAACAAAAAGAATAAAAAAAACAGTTTTTAGAACTACCTCTAATTTATAAAAAAATGCTACATTTTTTGAAAACTGTCATTCTTTTTTCTCCAGGGTACGCTCCCCGGTGCCCGTAACGGGCGCTCCCCCCGCGAAAATCGATTTTTTTTTTTTTGCCCCGCAGGGCCCTTTTATGGCCCCCACATCAAACCTAGGGGGTCAGGGGGGGTCTACCCTGCCCCCTTATGGTCATTTCCCCATTTGTTTTTGCCACCTCTTGTGTCTCGATCCTACCGAGACACAAGATGGCGGCCGCTCCGGACTGTTTGGAATGTTGACAGACACCCAAGAGCCAATCAGCTTTCCGCTCGTGTAGCGCGCCAGGTGCGCGCACCGGGGCGCGCATATATTTTTTTTTTCGAACCTAAATTACTCAATATATATATATATAAAATATATATATATATATATATATATATATATATATATATATAAAATATATATATATAATATATAAAATATATATATATATATATATATATATATAAAATATATATATATATATATATAAAATATATATATATATATATATATATATATATATAAAATATATATATATATATATATATAAAATATATATATATATATATATATATAAAATATATATATATATATATATATATAAAATATATATATATATATAAAATATATATATATATATATATATATAAAATATATATATATATATATATATAAAATATATATATATATATATATATAAAATATATATATATATATATATATAAAATATATATATATATATATATATATATAAAATATATATATATATATATATATAAAATATATATATATATATATATAAAATATATATATATATATATATAAAATATATATATATATATATAAAATATATATATATATATATATAAAATATATATATATATATATATATATATATATATATATATATATATATTTTTTTTTTTTCATTTCATTAGCACTGATGCGGATGTTAAATCTTTTATAAAATATTTTCAGGCTGGAAGGGTCTCCAAAGGAAACTGACAGATAATGGCACACAATTAGTTTCTGAACGCACGTGAGCATTTCTCAAATAGAATTGATATCAAACACTTGGGAGTTACCTTGCACTCACCTTCATCTAATTGTCTGGTGGAAAGGGCAAACTAAGTATTGAAGGAATGTATACAAAGTACAATCACTTCAGGCGCTGATGTAGCTAGATTTTTGAAGACCGAAGTATTGATCTATACTGTACTACAGGTGTATCCCCTTTCACATTATTGAGAGGTAGAGTTTCTCATACTAATTTATTTCCTGGTTGGCTGGAAAGCAAGTGGCATAAGGGCATGCACAAGAATGTTTGTAGTCATGATGAGTTGATTTCAAACATGGCTAGTAAACTGTCGACAATAAAAAAATATTTTGTTCAAAAGCACAATCTCAAAGAGATACTTATCAGAACCGGTGATTGGGTTTTGATATAAAAAAAAACAGTTATAATGAAGAAAGGTGAATCATGATTTTCATTGCCAGTTCAAGTGGTGAGAGTAAGCAAAGGGGCGCTATTTTTGGATGGTAAAACAATTGTGGAACAGAAGACAGTTGGTCAAGCTCACTTCCCAACAAGCTGTCTCTATCAATGAAACCAGAAGAAACGTTGGTGAGTTAGGTGAAGCAGATTTAGGCCTAATTGGTTACATACGACAGAAAGTGAAAATGTTCAGAAAACATGTGTTGATGAAGATTGTATACAAGGTTCTAGTGTCGCAGTGGGTAAAAATCACAGTTACACTGCAGTAGTCAATCCTGTTCACCGTACTGCTCAGGTAACCAGAAAACCTGCAAAATTCAACGAATATGGATTGTATTGAATGGGTATTTTCTTGTACTGTTTTTACAATATTATATTTATATTTTTTTGTTCTTTGGGGGAAGGTGTTGTAGTGTATTGATTGTTGCACATGGTCAGTGGCACGGCCGTGTCCATGTTTATTTATGCTTGTCCTGGAATGGATCGGTGATCGTGACTCAACTGTGACTTCTTCCAGTTGCAGTTGAGTTTCCGAGCTGACTGGGTATCGAGGTCGTGGAAAAATCTTCGAGGATAATACATTTACCTTCATCATTCTTCGTATTCGGTGTCTTCCTTCTTGTACAAGCTGGCATTGGCAGTCACTACTGACATGTCACCTACAGGTGAGGACTTTAACTTTGCAATGGACCACTTAGTTGGCTGGAGACTTTTATACAGCAGACTGCACTCCCTGGCTGGGCAACTGCGCTATGGTTGTGTGATGTTTGGATGTGGATGCCTCCCACAGATCAAGCTTTCATATTCTACTCTGGAGCACACAGGCCAGCACCAGACTAGACTGCGTGCTACTCCCAGCAGTAGAGTTACAAGTCAGAGGCACTATTATACCTCATAGATGCCTCTTGGATTGCTTCCTGGTCGAGAGAACACTCTGGAGATCCAAGAGAGCAGCAGGTCATCAATGGCGTCTTAACCCCTGTTGGTTATCAGATGAGCATTTCACTGATTGGGTTAGTGAAGATATAGAGGATCACCTGGATGTCAATAAATCCCCTGGCACTTCAGCCATATCGGTGTGGGAGGCCCAAAAGACAACATTCAGACGCAAGATACTTTCCTCCCTGGCTAGCTACTGTAGGGATAGGCACTGTGATACATATGTTATTCGAATTGCATTGTTTTTTTGTTGTGGTTTCTATATATAATGTGTAGAGAGTGCATTGGAATCTGGGGCGTGGGGGGATAAAAGGGAAGTGAAGTGCTCCTTGAGAGCATCAGTCTCCTGTGAGCTGCGTCTCAGTCATGTATTGCTGTATTCCATGTGAGTAAACTCCTCCTTAGACACTGTTCTTGTGGATAATTATGTATGTATCCACTTTTGCAACACTGGCAACAAGCTGAAGTGAACCACATCTATTCACCAGGTACCTGCATGAATTGTTTTGTTCATCCAGGGACTGAGTTAGCACCTCAGAAAAGCGTCTTGGTGGCAAGTTTACTAACAGTTTTGAGCTGACAGTAGTTCATCGGCTATCATCACTGTGAATTGCACTTGAATTTGGCACAAACTCCCCAAAGGTACAGTTACATCATTACAGCGGTTGAGGGGGCATGGAACATTACTGACTTTAACATGAGGAGGCCATTTTCTTTTGGAAGTTTGGCATGGATTTTATCGATCATGATCACAACAAAAATAGCGCAAAGCCATCTTTCATTGGGGAGTGGTAATTATACTGTTACATACATTGTGGGAAGGAACCTTTCATTGGGAAGTGTAATCTTACTATTCAAGTTTTGTAAACCACTAGCTAGGGCATCTACAGAGATGCACACACCATTAATAGTAGGCGTGTTGTTACTGTGATACATTCACGTCTGTAAGAGTATACATGTACTTTGCATGCGATTCTACTATATAAGTAATAGAATGGTGAGGCGTACACCACTGAGTTCCTTGGACTGCAGTGACTACTTACATTATTTTATATCATTTACTTTTCGGAGTAGTGACTATTTCCATTATTTTATTGCATACTACTGTTTGTTTATAATAATGTCAAGCATTGTTCTACCTCCTCCATTTTTAACGACTCCACGTTACAATTGAACGCTCTTATAAATGTGTTCAATAAATAAGAGGTGTGTCAGGATGTGACACTCATGCAGTAACTAAGACTTTTCCTGATAAATTAAAAAAAAACATGTTTAAGAAAGATGGACCTAAAAACATCACTTTCGTGTTATAAATGTGGTAGTCTGTCTCATATTGGTAATTTCAGAAATTGTCCTGCCATAGATAAGGTAGGCTCAATGTGCAACAAAAAAAGGGGCATTTCAACAGTGTGGAAGTCCAGTTCTAGGTAGGTGAATTTAGTAAATGATGAGCAATCAATTCTTTTGGGTGATTTTGAACCTCAACACAGTTTTAAGTGTGGGTGGTGGTAATATCAAGAAAGGGTTTCCATCTTGTAACATCCCCATTGAATTGGAACAGGTTACCGTTCTTGTTGATTTGTGAGCTTGGTACACCATTATTGGGCAGGGTATTGTCAAAGAAACGTGACCTGAAGAATCGTTATCACTGTGTGATATATATCTCCAGGGGGTTATATCGGTCATAAAATTGACTTAGTTTGCTATCTCTGGGCTGATTTGTATTTTGCTGGACATCGCATACGTCAAGTCAAGTCAAGTCAAAATTTGTATAGCGCACTACTCACCCAGAGGGTCTCAAGGCGCTTGGGGGAGTGGGGAACGTTATTTATCAAATATCCAAGTTTTGAGTGGTTTTCTGAAGGATAGGTGGTTCTGTGTAAGGCGGAGGTGGGTGGGGAGAGAATTCCACGTTTTGGCCGCTAAGTAGGAGAAGGATCTACCTCCCATGGTGGATCTTTGGATGCGTGGAATCGTGGCGAGGGCTTGATTGGACGATCGTAGTTGGCGGGTGGGGGTGTAGAAGGTCAGGCGGGTGTTGAGGTATTTGGGTCCTAGGTCGTAGAGGGCTTTGTGTGCGTGGGTGAGGAGACGGAACGTTATTCTCTTGTTGATGGGGAGCCAGTGGAGGTCTCTCAGGTGACCGGATATGTGGTTGTGGCGTGGTATGTCTAAGATGAGTCGGGCGGATGCGTTCTGAATGCGTTGAAGTTTTTTCTGTAATTTGGCTGTGGTTCCGGCGTAGAGGGTGTTTCCGTAGTCTAGTCGGCTTGTGACGAGTGCATGGGTGACCGTCTTTCTTGTTTCCGTAGGGATCCAGCGGAAGATCTTTTTGAGCATACGTAGGATATTGAAGCATGATGATGAGACGGCGTTGACTTGTCTGGTCATTGAGAGGGAGGAGTCTAGAATGAATCCTAGGTTGCGAGCATGGTCCGTTGGTTTGGGTGCGGTGCCTAGGGCCGGTGGCCACCATGAGGTGTCCCAGGAAGAGGGGGAAGATCCTAGGATGAGGACTTCCGTCTTGTCTGAATTTAGTTTTAAACGGCTGTTCTTCATCCACTCTGCTACATCTTTCATCCCTTCGTGTAGGTTGGTTTTGGCGGTGTTTGGGTCTTTGGTGAGGGAGAGGATCAGCTGTGTGTCGTCAGCGTAGGAGATGATGTTGAGGTTGTGTTGGCGTGCGATGGCTGCGAGGGGGCTCATGTAGACGTTGAAGAGGGTGGGGCTGAGCGAGGATCCTTGAGGTACGCCGCAGATGACTTCAGTGGCCTCTGACCTAAAGGGGGGGGAGGCGGACTCTCTGGGTTCTTCCGGTGAGGAAGGAGATGATCCAGTCCAATGCTTTTCCTTGTATTCCAACGTTGCTAAGGCGTTTTATGAGGGTGCTGTGACAGACCGTGTCGAACGCTGCGGAGAGGTCCAGTAGGATGAGGGCAACTGTTTCTCCGTTGTCAAGAAGTGTTCGAATGTCATCTGTGGCTGCGATGAGGGCGGTTTCGGTGCTGTGTTTGGCTCGGAAGCCGGACTGTGATGGGTCGAGGGAGCCGTTGGACTCGAGGAAGGCGGCGAGCTGATTGTTGACGGTCTTCTCGATTACCTTGGCAGGGAAAGGGAGGAGCGAGATGGGGCGAAAATTCTTAAGTTCAGTCGGGTCTGCTGTGGGTTTCTTCAATAGAGCACTGAGTTCGGCATGTTTCCAGCTTTCTGGGAAGATGGCTGTGTTGAGGGAGCAGTTGATTATATCCCGGAGATGGGGTGCGATGGTGGAGTCAGCTTTGTTGAAGATGTGGTGAGGGCATGGGTCGGTTGGTGATCCGGAGTGAATGGAGTTCATCACGCGGATGGTGTCCTCGGTGCTGATTGGGTCCCAGGCGTCAAGGGTGGTGGTGGTGGTGGGTTTCAATTCGGTAGTGGTATGTATGTATGTATGTATGTATGTATGTATTGGTACTCTTTTATAGCGCAGGTCTGTCACCCAACGGGTATCCTGGCGCTTTGACTAGAAGGAACCTGCTTCGCACCATGCTGACTTATAAGAACTAACGTGACCCAACCTTAGGAAAGAGATGTGTTTTTAAATTTTTCTTAAAGGAATTGAGATCGTTCATGCTTCTCAGTCCTAGCGGAAGAGCGTTCCATAGCCTGGCTGCCGTAAAGCTGAAAGATCGGCCGCCCAGCCGCGATCTCAAAACTTTAGGCACCACAGCAAGGTAAGCAGAAGCCGAACGAAGGAATCTGGACGGAGTGTACCAATGGAACATATTCTGTAGTGGCACTGGGCCTTGTCCATGAAGGGCCCTGAATACAATACATAAAGATTTAAAATCGATCCGCTGAAGGACCGGTAACCAGTGAAGGTCCCTTAGTGCCTGAGATGAAGAGTCAAGGCAGCGACGAGCAAGCGCTAATTTGGCTGCGAGATTCTGCACCCGTTGCAGTTGTCCTATCAAAGTAGATGGTGCTCCAAGAAATAGAGCATTACAGTAGTCCAAGCGACTTACAATAATGCTCCTCACCACCTCTGGCCTGCTGTCCATGGGAAGCATCGGAAGGACCTTTCTCAGCATACGAAGCAGTCCCATACAAGTGCTCACTGTTTTATTAACGGCTGCATCCAGTTGGAGGTTAGACCCAAACATCACTCCCAGATTACGGACCGAGATGGCAGACACAGTCGTGCTCTGGAAGGAAGGCGGCCAAAAGTCCGGCGGGAGAGGTCTAGGGACGCGATCAGTAGTGCAGTGTAAGACTTCTGTCTTAGAGCTGTTAAACTGCAGCGAATTCTGATTCAGCCAGTCCGCAGTTGCGAGCATACAACGGTGGAAGGTGTCTAGCGCCACTGCTTCCTTGCCCTCAAGCGAGAAGACAAGTTGAGTGTCATCTGAGTAATTCGTCACCGCTATGCCGAAGGATCTAATCAACGCAACCAAGGGCCGCAGGTACAGGTTGAAGAGGATAGGGCTGATGGCCGACCCTTGTGGAACACCTTGTTCCACTCTTCTGATGTTAGATTTGAAAGGTGGCAATGACACTACCTGATGACGATTTCCAAGGTATGATGTCAGCCACTTCAGGGCATGGCCTGTCACCCCTACTTCCTCTAATCTTTTAATCAGAATTGCATGACTGACTGTGTCGAACGCGGCCGACATATCGAGCAGCACTAAAAAGGCTGCTCTTCCATGGTCGGCTCGCGTCCTGAGATCGTCTAGCACAGTCACCAACGCTGATTCCGTCCCGTGGGCCGGTCTAAACCCGAATTAAACCTCATCCAAGCAGGACCCGGTCTCCAGGTACTTAGACAGATGTTTTGTAACCCACTTTTCCAGAATCTTTATTGGAAACGGGAGCAGGGAGATAGGTAGATAATTTGCTGGGCAAGCCGGGTCCAAGGTGTCCTTTTTAAGAAGAGGGGATACCACGGCTAATTTCCAGCAATCTAGTACCCGTGCTGAAACCAGGGACTGATCACAGATGGCAAACAGCGGGGGGAAAAGTTCTTCCCGGAACAGCTTCCAGTGTTTATGTGGAAGCGGGTCCAAAGGTGATCCCGACGACACGCTGTGAGCCAAGGAACAGAATTCCTCAAAAGTTGGAGAAGGAAAACAGTCCAACCTGGCAAAGCTGGGGGTTATTTCTATAGTAGGCCCGGGATGCGTTTCGTTACATCCTTGAGGATTACCGCTAGATGTAACGCCAAGATTGTTCAAAATGGCTGCGATTTTGTCCTCAAAGGCCTGTGCCAGTGAGTCGCACAGAGACTGAGATGTGGAGATAGCATTGGCCGCGGTAGCAGGGCATGACAGGTCCTTCACCATCTTAAACAAGGTCTGTGATTTGTTTACTGCCACCCGCAAAGACTCTTCCAAAAACCTGGCCTTCGCACATTTGATCTGTGCTTTATAGATGGACAGGGCCTGTTTGTAGAGAGCCCGATCGGAGTCCAGGTAGTTCTTTCTCCAAGTACGCTCGGCCCGCTTACATTGGAGTTTAAGTTGAAGCAACTCCTCGGAAAACCATGGCATAGGCCTGTTTCTGATTTTCCGTAAAGGGGCCAAGGAGTCTAGGGAGGACACGATCCGTTGGTTAAGCCTTTCGTAGCTCAAGTCTACGTTTTCCTCTAAGGTGAAACCCTCTGAGAGTAGTGAAGGTAGAGGGGACTGACTCAAGAGTTTTGACCATTGTCTGGTACTTTTAACCCCACCTGAATTCCTATTTCTCCCCTGCCCCACCTTGGGCGTAAGAGAGAAATGCACCAGCGCATGGTCTGTCCAGCACTGGGGCAGGATGTTCCGTACAGTTACGTACTCTGGATCTGCGAAAACTAGGTCCAGTATATGGCCCTTTAAGTGGGTATGGGTGAGGACCAGCTGCTGCAGCTGAATACTCAGGCAGGTCTGGGTCAGGTCTGTGAGCGCAGTCTCTCCAGAACCGCCTAACCAGAGATTGAAATCTCCCAGTACCATTAACCTTGAGTGCGAGGTGGATAGATCAAGGATTAGCTCAATCAGCCCTGTCACGGCCGAAAAAGGGCTAGATGGAGGTCTACAGCAGAGCAGACCGGTAAATAGAGCGCCCCACTGCCCATTCAGAGAGAAGGCTAGTAGTTCACAACCAGGAATGGTCTTGATGTCAATCAGGGATAGATCTATTGATTCTCTGAAAATTAAGCCCAGTCCTCCCCCTCTAGCACCGATCCGAGGGATGTGCCTGATTTTATATCCAGAGGGGCAGGCCAAGCCCAGCTCCACTGCACAGTCCGTGCTTGTCCATGTCTCTGTCATGAGTAGAATATCTAACTCATGGCAGTCAATTATGAAGGCAATATCTCCGTGATGTGAACACAGCGACCTCACGTTTAGAAGGCCGCAGCTAAACGAGTCTGTCTGCTTCCCCGCTGCCACTGCTAGTCCTCTTAGCGAGGAACTGGTGTTAATACATAGGAGTTCATCTCGAGTGTAGGTGATAGTCCCCTGAGATGGTAATCCAGGGGGACCGGCCCCCGGCGCGTCCGTTGAGCGAACGGGCGCAAACGGGCTTACCTCTGGCGCACCTCCGGCGCACCCGCTGCGCACCGTCGCTGCGCGCCTGTCTAGCAGCCATCTTAAAAAGCCAAGGCTAAGAGATCACGTGGGTCCTGGCAGGGCGAGTGGCTCTCCCTCACCCAAGATGGTGCTCCGTGAGGAAATCCTTCTCCCCAATCCAAGATGGCGCTCTGAAACCGGCGCGATGATTACACAGTGCCCCCGAGTCCCTTCTACCCCACGAAGTGTGGGTGTGCAGGAATTAAATGTGGGTAAGAGCTCCCTGTAATTCCCTCTAAGCGGCGCAGGCAAAAGAAATGTAGAAAGAGCGGGCGCTCGGCGCAAAGCAAAGGAATAACAATTTTAAAATATTAAAATGCAAGAAGAGCGTTTTACACGCAGCGCGAGTGCTGGAAGCTTGTAATCTGCCTGAGCGAGGTAGGAGGTCCTACTTTTATTACCTCCTCCTCCAATGCGTGGGTCCTGGCAGGGCGAGTGGCTCTCCCTCACCCAAGATGGCGCTCCGTGAGGAAATCCTTCTCCCCAATCCAAGATGGCGCTCTGAAACCGGCGCGATGATTACACAGTGCCCCCGAGTCCCGAGTGGTGAGGGGGGTGGACTGTTCGCCAAAGCGGTTATGTATGTCAGCGATTTTGCTGTGGAAGAACGAGGCTAGAGAGTCGCAGAGGTCTTGAGAGGGGGTGATGTCATTGGTGCCGGCGCTGGGGTTGGTAAACTCTTTGACGATGTTGAAGAGTTCCTTGCTGTTGTGGGCGTTGTTGTCGAGTCGATCCTTGAATGCTGATTTCTTGGTGGATCGGATTAGCTGATGGTGCTTTCGGGTGGCGTTCTTGAGGGCGGTCATGTTGTTTGTGGTTGGGTTTTTTCGCCAGGCTTTCTCGAGGGTGCGGCAGGTCTTTTTGGATTTCTTACGTTAGTCATTCAACCAGGCGGCTTTTTTGATACCAGGTTTGCTGTGATTGTTTTTCAAGGGTGCTAATTCGTTAGCGCAATGTGTGATCCATTGTGTGAGGTTGATGGCTGCTTCATTTGGGTCCAGGGGTTTGGCGGGAGGGTTTTGAAAAAGCGATGTGTTGAGCTGGTCGGTGGTAGTTTTGTTCCAGTTTCTGCGGGGGATTAGTTATGGTTGATGGTGGGTCGTGGTCTTTCTGTAAATGAAGTGGACGCAGCAATGGTCCGTCCATTGGAGTTCTGTGGCGTGATTGAAGAAGATGTGCTTGCTGGAGGAGAAGATTGGGTCGAGCGTGTGACCAGCGTAGTGAGTGGGGGTGTTTACCAGTTGTTTGAGTCCGAGATTAGCGAGGTTGTCCAAAAGGGTGGTGGTGTTTCTGTCGTTGTTCTTTTCCAGGTGGAAGTTTAGGTCCCCAAAGAGAATGTATTCCTCGGAGGGGAGGGCGTGTGGGCTGATGAAGTCGGTGATGTCTTCGCTGAAATGTGTGCGGGGTCCTGGTGGTCTGTAGATGAGGGTGCCTCTGAGTGTGGTCTTAGGGTCGGTGTGAATCTGGGAGTGAAGGTGTTCGGCGGTTGTGAGGTTGTCATCGGAACTGGTCGTGATGCGGATGGTGTTCTTATGGACGATGGCTATGCCTCCTCCTGTTTGGTTAATGCGATCTTTTCGAATGATCTTGTAACCGTTCGGGATGGCTATGGCGATGTCGGGTGCAGATGAGGCGTTCATCCAAGTTTCTGTAAGAAAGGCGACACCCGGCGTATTGGTGTCTAGTAGGTTCCATAATTCAGTGGTGTGTTTGAGAACAGATCGGGTATTGAACAGGATGCACTTCAGATGGTTAGGGTCGGAACTCTGTTTGGCGTTTGTGGATTTAGTGTGGGTCCTGATACAGTCGAACTTGCAGGAGTGGCAGATGAAGGGTCCATGGGTGTGTCCTGGGGCGGCATGGTAGCAGTTAGGGAGACGCCCGGAGTTGAGAGCAGAGAGGGTTGCGGCGTCGTACGTTATGCGGGTGGAGTGGAATTGGCGGGGACCAGGGGGCCTGGCGCTGGGCGCGGTCCAGGCGCGGACGGGCGTAGACGGGCTTACCTTTGGCGCACCTTCGGCGTGAAAAGTGTATGCAGCAAGGAACAGCAGTCTCTTTTAGGATGGCCTCATCAGCAACAAATGGGCATCAGACTAGGTACCAGGACAGGTCTATGTAGTGGAGAACTCAAAGGAAGATTTATCAGCCACTTTCAACGCAACATCACAAGTGATTGAATTGGTTCTAGGTCTAAAAAAGAAGTATAGGGAGGTTTTAGTGAGAGACTGGGAGAGTTTTGCGGGTTCAAGCATCCCATAATATTGAAGGACAATGCTGTTCCTGTTCAACAAAGTCAGAAGTGTTCCACTTTCTTATAGAGAGAAGCTTAAAGAAATGTGGAGTGACTTATGCAAGGAAGGGATTAGTGAGCTAGTGAAATCTTCTCCTTGGGTGCTCTGGTGGTCATTTCTGTGAAAGAAGCTGGGGAGATAAAGCTCTGTATTGATTAACAATCTTAATAATGCAATTTGGCTTGACTCCCATCCTCTCCCAACGTTTTCTCTAAACTGGATCTTGCTAGTGCACACCATCAAGCCAAGCTAAAAGACGAACCCAAGGTTCTTACAGTCATTTATCACACCAGAAGGTTTGTTTTGCTATTGTGGGATGTCTTTTGAGTTAGCCAGTGCTGCTTCAGTTTTCCAGAGGTTAATGAAGGAGACACTTGAAGGATTACCTGGTGCAATAGCTTTCCTGGATGATATCATGGTATTCGGAAGTAATGTGGAAGAACAAAACTATTATCTAGACAGTGTTTTAAAGGCATTGCTTGATAGAAGGTTGACACTGAAAATAGCAAAAAGAAAATTTAGAAGGTATTAACTGGAGTGCCTTGAACGTTTGATAAGTGGGTCAGGTATTAAGCCTCAGCATGGTCCCGTTGAAGGTATTAAGCCTCAGCATAGTCATGTTGAAGGCATTATGCAGGCTCCTATTCCTTATTCCAAAGAACAATTAGTTGCTTTCCTTCTCTTAGCTGAATTTCATGCTAAGTTTGTTCAAAACTATGCAAGGAAGGTTGAGCCATTTAGGTGTCTACTAAAGAAAAATGCTACATTTAAACGTAATTAATATATGACCCAGGCATTCAATGAAATGAAGGACGTAACTGTCAATGCACCCGGTCTCAAATAGTTTGTTGTTAGGTATGGAGTGTATTGCAGTTCTTATGGTAAGGAAGGGTGGATTGTTTCCTATGCATCAAGAACAATCTGTAAGGCAGAAAGGAATTACTCTGTGATTGAAAGAGAACTTCTTGTGTGTGTATGCAGTTTCGGACATTTTTGGATGCTTCTGTGGGGGAACCAAATCTGTAAAATAAAATAAAAAACTTATCCTAAACCATTGGTGCATATGGTGTCGCTGGGTCGTGGCCGCATCATGACAGCAGAGTGAGCTAGATCAACATCTACATTGGAAGCATTTCAGTACAGGGCTGAATATGTTCCAGGTAAAAGTAATGTTCATATTACCTGCATGTCAAGATTGCTTTTGTTTGAAAGCAGTTTGCCTAAAGAAGCGTAGTAAGAGTGCGAGATAGAGTTCGCATTTGCTGATGTCAATTTAATTGGTGCTGACAAAGCAGTGATTTCTGAATCTATATGGGGTGAAGAGCTGAGTTTGGACTCAGAGTTGTGCAACGTTGCCAAGTACATTGAGAGTGGTTGGCCTTAGAAACAGAATGTGCTGGGAAAGTTGATAGCGTTTTAACGTGCACAAAGAACTTGCTATTGAGAATGGTATAATTGTGAGAGGTGGTAAATTTACACCATCTTTTGGGTTGAGGGGGAAGATTATTAACAGTGCTCACAAAGGGCATACGGGAAATTTCAAGCACTAGAAGACAGGTTAGGGAGTATTTCTGGTAGCCTGGTATAGATGTTATAGCGGAACACAGAGTTAGAACTTGTCATATTTATGCCACCAGTGACAAATCAACCAGGTCGTGGACTGCTAATTCTTGTCCTATTGAATTACCTGTGGGTTGATGGCAGAATTTGGCAGTAGGCATTATTGGTCAATTTTCAACTCTACCTAAGGCAAGAAGCAAATGGCATAGCGGTTGTGGAAAATAGTTCTAAATTGTGTGAAATCAAGGAAGTTACCTCAGAGTGTCGTGGAATTTCTGGACAAGTTGTTTTTAAGAGAGGGAATTCCACAGGAAATGTCTCGGACAATGGTCCGCAGTTGGTTAAAGCAAACACTCAGAATTACTTGACTAAATGTATGTTTCATAAATCGATTTCAGCATTCATCCTAAAAATAATGGTCAAGTTGAGAGATGTAAAAGAGAGTGGTGAAGGATGCTATTCAGTTGGCTGTCACAGGAGTGTTTAATTGGAGGAGAGCCTTGCAGTCTACATTGTTGGCGTATGGAACTACTCCCAGTTCTGTAACCTTAATGAGTCCATTTGAATTATTGAGGGGATGGAAACAGAGTACCAATTTTGTACTATGGTTGTTGAAAAATAATAAAAGGAGTGATGCGGAGGTTGCATTCCAGAGTATAAGAAAGGCAGCAGACTATTATAAATATAGAATGAAACAACGTGGATAGAAGGAAAGGTGGTTGCAGCAAGCAGGTTGTAAAAGTTGGTGATTCGCTATGCTTTAAGAGAAAGAAGTCCATCGGTGAAGGGTCAACATGTTGGGCTGATCCTGTAGAGTTACTGAAGTGTTTAATGTGGTGCGTATTGTTGGTGGAACTGTATGGAATCTGGATCAAGTTTCTTTGTTTAAGGGGGAGGCAGCAGAACCGGTGGACATGGGTGAGGACAACAGCAATGTATTTTTCGATGTATTTGATGCAAAATGTGGAACAGAGATAAAAAATTTAAATCTACATCATTGGCAGAAACAACATCTAGGATTCAGGTTATCCAACAGACCATTTATAGTCCATCAGAGGTTTCCGGTGGAACGTGTGGATAGTGAAAAATACGCTGGTTGCCTGCTAGGTTTAATGATTATGCCTTGCAATAAAATTTTATATATACACATGGCCATGTTAGGTGTCTTCATTTTAAAGGGTGAACATGTGTTACACATGTTGTAATTCAGAATTGCATCTTTTGTTGTTATTTATAATTGTAATGTGTAGAACGTGCACTGGATTCTGGGGGAGGGGGGACTATAAAAGGGAGATGAAGATGTTGGTTAAGATCATCAGTCGCTCGGCAGCTGTGTCTCCCTCGAATCATGTACTGTTCTATTCCATGTGATTAAACTCCTTATTGTATACTCTACTTGTGGATTATTTTGGATTACCCACTGATGCAACAAATGGGGACAGAGCAAACAGAGTTAGAAGCCTTGATCCGTAGCTTAGAACACAACTTTGCCAAGCACCCAACCGAAGATGTCCAGTGAAGACCAGAGGTAGCCCAAATGCCATCAGTGAAAAATTACTAGATAGGGCAAAACATAGACATGGGCTGCTTCACAGCACAAGCTACATGACATGGGGGACAAAATGAATAAAATAATATATTGGCTGGCCAACCATGAGGTTGAGTCCAAAGTAATCGCCCATATCCATGATCTCGAACAACTGATGGTCACTAAAGCTGATGACATAATAGAAGTCTTTGCTAACTATTATAGAACTCTGCACCGCAGTATACCCATCCATACGGAGGAATCCAATAACCCAATTATTAACAACATATAAATGTCCAAACGTCAAAAATCTAATAAGGCGGTCCTGGATCTTCCGATTTTGGTGGATGGGATTCTGGATGCCATCTGTGCTACTAATCTTTGGAACCCTGATGGCTACGCTTCCGGAAGCACTACACGCTAACCTATGGCCATATCATCTCTGGGGAGCTATCATAGTAGTTATTCCAAAAACCTGATAAATCCATGACTAACTGTGCCTATTATAGGCCTATATCTTTCATTAACACATAGAAAAAGAATTTGACAAAAGTCTTGGCCATCAGACTGTCAAATGTTATAAGATCCTTTGTTAATCTGGAGCAGAATAGATTTACGACTCAGAGGGAAAACAGACATTGTTTTAGGAAATACAGGTGATCCTGGCTATTCTCGATCAAGTGGATCTGCCCATAGCTTTGGTCTTAACAGACTTTGGAAGAGCATTTGATTCAATCTACTGGTCATTTGGCCACCAAATTAAAAATGTACTTTAGTCCACAGTTTAGGTGATGCATGCGGCTACTTTACTCCTCACCCTCGACCAGACTCGAATCAACAGTGTTTTATCATCATGCTTTCCCACAGAGAGGGCAACATGGCAGGGCTGCCCCCGTCCTCTCTCCTCGTTGCCTCGATTATAGAGTCATGTGCATGCTGGATGAGAGTGGACGCCCAGACAAGGGGTACTGATTTGGAAGGGAGAGTGGAGGACCACATCTACCTTTATACAGACAATGTACTATTATACGCACAGAGGTCCCATCTGTTGGTCCTCAGATTTATGCACATTTTTAAGGTGTATGGGGTGGACTCCAGCCTCTGTGTTAATTGGCACAAATCCACTCTGGTTACACTAATTGAAAAATGGACCGGACTGTATTTTGAGACTCCAAGCTATGAGCCTTTGAGTGATCCCTTTAAATATATGGCCTGTCCATTACAAGCAACCCTGAAGAGAGCTGGAGAAGTAAGATCGCTCCCAAATAAATTAGGACAGCAACTGGAAGTCTGGGGAAGGCTCAGAATTTATATATAAGACAGTGGAGCCAGGTTTAACATGATCTCATTCTCAACTCTCCCGGGCTGCTCTCCCGGATTTAATCAGCACGGAGGCACTAGGATGTGCGAATTTTAACGTCCTTGGTGACCTCAACCTCCATCTGGACTGTCCGTCCTTGTCCTCTATTCGGAGTTTCTTGGCCGACTTAGAGGCCTTGCAGCTCTCCCAGCTGGTGACCTCCCCCACTCATCGAGATGGTCACATCCTCGACCCGTTCTTCACCAACTAAGAGGAAATTAGAGTACTCTGTCCTATTCAGATGATTTGGACCGACCATATGCCGGTGAAAATGATTCTTCCCATGTCCGAACCTCCTTTTATTTCTAAGGACAGAACAATTCTTAAACGACATTGGAACAAATTAAAATTAGAGGACTTCTATCATTTGTTGGAGAAAGTACCCCTGGTCCCGGTCACCAATGTTGATGGTGGCTATGACTCTTTTTGTGCTTGGATCTCCCGCGCCCTTGATTCCTTGATCCCTCTGGTATGGTCCAAACAGGGCTCCAAGGAGCATAGCCCATGGTACGATAGTACCCTATCGTCCCTTAAAAAAGCTTGCAGGCAGGCTGAAAGGCTATGGAGAAAATCATTTGATCCTGAGCTCAAGGCTTGCTACTTTGCTAAAACGAAGATTATCATAGAGCGGTATGTAGAACTCGTGCAGCCTATTATGCTCAAGAGTTTCTGAATAGCCCTAACCCCTCGAAACTTATATTCAAGGTTTTAAAGGACCTCGTGGCTAAGAGGACAACAGCTGCAGAAATATGCTTGGACTCCCACTGCGCGGGTCTGGCCTCTTTTTTTCTCGAGAAGGTGCAAGCCATCTATCGAACCCTCCCTACGGTTTCGTCTAATCCAGAGCGAGCCAGTTGTATCTTGGGAGATAGTGTCTTGACACCCTGCCTTCCTTGACAAGGGAGGCCTTTGATCACTTGAGTCTAAAAATTAAGTCGGGTTCTCCTGCAGACCCGCTTAAACCGGTTCAGCTTAGGAACATGCTGCCGCTATGCAGCAATCCGGTGTTGTCTCTGATCAACCTGTCACTATCTTCAGGTGTAGTGCCTTTTAGGTGGAAGCAGGCCGTAGTCACACCCATTCTGAAGAAGGCTACCCTTGATCCTCTCAAACCTGAGAACTATCGCCCGATCTCCTTGCTCCCCTGGGCTACAAAAGTTGCTGAGGCCCATGTGAACGGCATCCTGGCAGACCATCTTACCAGAGCTAACATTCTAGACCCAACTCAGAATGGGTTCCATGCGGGCCCCAGCACGGAGACGGCCCTACTTTCTATGGTCGAACATCTGCGTTCTGTGCTTGATGCAGGTCGGACAGCGGCACTAATACTATTAGATCTTAGTGCCGCGTTCGATACGGTCTCGCACAGGATTTTACTTCAGCGACTTGAGGAAGTAGGAGTCAAGGGCTCTGCCCTATGCTGGTTCCGATCTTTTCTTACGGATAGGTCGTTCCAAGTTGCGATTCCACCTGGCAAATCCAAACCTTACCCGTTGGCCCTGGGGGTTCCACAGGGGTCATCGTTGAGTCCCACTCTATTTAATCTTTACGCGAGACCGCTGGCTGCGGTCGTCAAGCAATGGGGCCTGACGATGGTCTCATATGCTGATGACACGCAGCTGGCGGTCACGTTGAGTGGGGACTCTGATGTGGAGGCTCTCAGGTTCCGGGACGGTTTACGGGCAGTGGCCAATTGGATGAACTCTAACTGTCTCCAGTTGAATACTAAGAAGACAGAGGTCATGGTGGTTGGCAAGCAAGTGGGGCTGTGGGGTGACAACTGGTGGCCTTCTGAACTGGGTGTGACCCCCTCTCCGGTATCGGAGATAACAAATCTTGGGGTATGGCTTGATCCAACACTTAGCTTTATCTGCCACACCAAGAGGGTGGCGGCCTCTTGTTATGGCATTATTAGAGGTCTTAGGCCTATACTGAAATTTTTTGATGCCCCCACCAGACAGCTGGTGGTTCAGTCATCAGTACTGTCCCGGCTGGTCTATGCCAGCTCGCTCTTGGCCGGGATAAACCAGTCTGAACTCATCCGGCTGCAGCGAGTACAAAATGCTGCAGCCAGAGTAGTGGTAGGTCTGCCTAGGCGGTGCTCGGTTTCAAAAACGCTGCACTCGCTTCATTGGCTCCCCGTAAATCAGAGGATTAAATTCAAGGTTCTCTGCTTGGCATTTAAAATCCTCAGGGGTACGTCTCCCCAAATCCTGGCGAATCTTTTAACACCTTATGTCCCTCTGCGAACGCTGAGATCTCTGGGTCAGAACCTGGCAGTGGTCCCGCGCTTCAGGTTGAGCAGAACGGGCGGCCGCTCCTTTCGAGTGTTAGCAGCGAAGTGGTGGAACCTGCTTCATCCCTGAGATCCGGGCAATTGATGACCTTCTTCAATTTAGGCGCACCATCAAAACCTTTCTGTTTGCTTATTCATAGGTTGTTTTCTGTGCCCTCTCTCTTTCGATGTTGTGTTGTGTTTACCTTCTCATAGCGCCAGGACGCCCCTTCGCTGGGGCAGCTGTGCGCCATATAAATAATAATAACATAACATAACATAACTATAGCGCACAGTGAAGAAAGACCATATATGCGTCTCCACAACGTCTTTAAAATTGCCACAATCTATGTTAACATCCTACTTTTGGGGGGTGCCCCACCATGGGTCTCATTCTACAAACGTGCCAATCGCCATTCCATTCAAATGATGGTGGATTGGGGATTGCAGCTATTCAACTGTACTACTAGGTGGCTCACTGGATCCCAATCAATGATTGTTTACGCGGTGATAGAGTAGATTGGGCCATGAGACTAGAACCAAGACTCCTTCATAAGCAGGTTTTGGCATCCCATCTATATGCAAAGAGACCAGCTGATTCCTATACCCCACCTCCCAATCACCAAAATACCCACAAAAAGTTGGCACAGTATTTTTTTAAATTTTTATTTATTGTGGCACAGTGCTTTTAAATGGACTCCCTGGGGTGGGACACTAACAAGGGAAACACCGTTGCTGGTGGGAAGGTGGAGGGGTGTTGGATTCCTGCTGTTACAATTTTGAAGGAGTTCCAAGCCTGTGGCAAGATAGTTACCTCTAAGCTCCGGTACGTCTGGGTGTCCACACACATGAAATACTTTGAATACCTTATTAAAAAATTAGAACTACGTGGTTCCCAATTTTTCCAAATCCTACAACTGAGGCAGGTATCAGAGGGTCACAGACTGAAGCCCATCCCGGATATTTTAATCTAATGGAGTCTAAACTTGCATTGGAGGTGATCAAAGAGAAAGAGATCTACAATGCAGTGTGCTCTTGTAGTAAACACTACTGATCCTCTTAGAGGGAGATAGGTATTAGATGTTAGTGAGATAGATGAATGACGAAGCCAAAATTGCTGCATGCGATTCAGCACTCAACTAAAATGCGGCTAATACAGTTTAAATACATTCTTAGAGTTTAGTATATGCCAGGAAAGACTGAATAAGAAGAGTTGGGGCATTCTTCCCCAATGTATGAAATGCAACACATCCGTAGTCGTGTTTTTACATGTAATCTGGAAATGCCTGGTGATCCAGGCCTATTGGAACCAAACACACTGTACTTTGCAAAAAAGTCAATAGTATTCCCTTTACACAAACTCCAAAAAGTGTCATGCTGGGCATTCAGCCGGACTAGGATGATTTTCGGCGTTATAAATTATTGCTGATGATGCGATACATGGCAGTCAAAACAGGCATTGCTAATTACTGGCAGTGTACTATTGCACCTGATGTTTCTGAATGGTTTAATGGAAACGGTGTCCACACATGCAGATGAGACAAACCCCGGGGACAACAAGAAGAGCCATGCAGTCAGAGCAAAGAGCTTGAGAATGTGCATAAAGTCTACATTTCTGACGCCAGAAATAGCTTTCGTACCAGAGGGCACCAAGAACCAAAGCAGAGTGCAAATGAAAGAGCACCGGTAGCAAAGGGTATCTTACCAGAGCACTAAGGATCAAGGCAGTCTATTTCAGAGTTATCTAATGTAGTGCCAGGCGGGCCCACTCTATCCAATATTTTTAGGACAAAGCAAGGGAAGATAAGATGTGCATAGTGCATTATGCAATCAAGGTTGGGTCTAAGCACCAATCTTAGTGGAGGGGCTGTCTGAAGACTGGTCTGAAAAGAATATGCTACTCTTAAACTTAAAGTTAAAAACTACTTAAGTCACACTCTCCAAAAACTTGAACTTCCAAAAGCAAGAAAGCAGAAACCACAGTCTTCATCCACCCACACTTTCAACTTGAAGGGCTTCTGGTGAATCACACCTTACCAGGAACGGTCTGATGAGCTAAAATCTTATTTTATAGATAACGTTAGGTGAAGAAACCACACCCCCTCACACACAATGTAATGCTGGCATAGGTCTTTAAATCGTGACTTCTACAGGATAATAGAGACGAACAACGTCAATTATTTCTGTTTAGAGTAATTGTATGTCAGTTTTTCTTATGGAAATATCCTGAAAATCAGACATGGATCTGGCCCTCCTGGAGTTGCCAGGATACCCAAGTCCTCATGGTATGGATCACCAGAAACCCCTAAATTCTAGGACTGGGGTCGGAGGCAGATACAGCTGAACCTTTGTTCTTCTTGCAGAATCTCATTATTTCACGTAAGAGAAGACATCTGATGAGCCTCTCTCTCTACCCAAGTATCAAAGTTGTTTCAGCACAGAACCATCCTCTTGCCAAGTCGCGGATTTGTCAATACATAACCGCTCCAGTCTGCACAAGAAACTAGTCAACAGCTGGTAAGCTTAACCAATGCCCGATCCAACCCGGGGTTGCTGCTATACACAGATCTCTGTTCATGTAGCCCTGATAGCACTCTTGCGACTAAGTCCACTTTGCGCTAACTGCACATCAGCACTGACTAACCGCCCCTCTCTACCCCACAAATGAGACAGTACACCAGATGTGCCCACTACTATCACCATCCCCAATGCTACCACTGGGCTGTGACTGTAAATTGTTCTGCCCACTGATACCCCAAAGGTGTCACTTCAGACATCAGCAGCACCTCAACCCAGGCTGTGACAGAACAGCTGTTCGACCCCTTTCTACCCACAGGCTGCGACTGTACGTCAGTTCTGTCCACTGCGACCGCAGTAGTCTCACACTTGGCCTGAGCTGCAGCCTCATTGCTACACCCAAGCTGTGACTGTACATCAGTTCAGCCCACTGCTACCAAAGAGCTATGATTGTCATCAATGTTGTCCTACAGATCTGTTACTTCAAGGCTGATTATACATCAGTTCTGCATGTTAGAACCGCAGCAAGGTCAACGGACATCATTTCCACCCACTGCCACACAGAAGTGTTCTGTCGACTAAGCTAGAACAGTAATTCTGCATCTATTGTGAAGTACCAGATCAGTCACTAGCTATCAGTTCAATCAAGTTCAAGTTTAATACTTTATTCGACAGCATTGTCATAAAAGCATGTTTCCCTACTCTAAACAGAATAAATACTACACTAAAATTTTAAGAACAGGTTAAAATACATATTAAATACCATCAATTTATACAGTGCTGGCGAATATTTCAATTTATAAAATTCATACATTTATAAGATCCGAGTCACAGTGCAAGGCCTTGACAAATTGAGTTAGCATTGTAATTACATTTCCCATAATTATTTGCAGTTTAAAGTGCGCATGCGTATTATCCAGGCCCACCAAGTATTTGGCTACAGCGATAGCAAGGATGGGGGCACAATTTGATCTTAATATCCTTAGTGCCTCTAGATATTTCCTTGTCCTCAAATTCCTACAAACCGGTTTTAGCCATCTACTTCTTGGGGCAGCATATAGTGGGCAGGCAAAAAGAAAATGTGGGATGTCCTCTACATGTACTTTACAATAGGAACAAATATTTACATTGCCAGGGGACCATTTAACAGTGAAGGCATTAAGGGGTAGAGAGCCAATTCTAAACTGAAAATACAGCTTCCTGTCTAAGGGTTTAGAAATCAAATCCCAATACTGTTCGTATTTAGGGAGAATTTTAAAATCCAAGAACTGTGATGTCAACATGGATGATTGGTTGGAAGTCAAAACAGTATTATATATCATGTCCCAATACATTTTTTTCAATAATGCCTTAGATGGAAAGGCTTGCGGGTCTACTGCAGTCCACAGGTGATCTAGGTGCAATTTTTGGAGCAAGTTCCTAATTTCTTTAAGCCAAGATATATTATGAAACCGATCAGAGCTTACAACGTCCATAATATCAGCTGCGTAATGTCCCAATTCAGGAGTAGTCTTTATACGCCTCCAGTATAGGAGGGGACGCAATCTGGCCATATCCTCAATCTTTTTCCTCCCAAGATCATATTGGAGCGGGATCGATGGAGTGCTCTGCGGGAGACCAGCCATTCGACGAAGGAATTTATTTTCTGCAATGGCCAGTGTACTCAGATTGGTAAAGCCCCATAGCTCTGATCTGTAAAGGCAGGCGCCCAACACTTTCATACTGTAAATCTCCATTATTGGCTGGATGGGTTTTGTAAATGAAGATTTGTGTTTTTGTGCTATAGCCCAGGCCAATTGATTGAACTTTAGCACCACAGAGTCCATATGGGATTTCCAGTTCATGTTGGCCTGTAGGGAAATACCTAGATAGGTAAAGGCGTTCACTTCCTCCAATAAAGACCCATTAAAATGCATTTTCCCCTTAGATTGCTTTGTAGGGTTCAGGTTCATAAACTTAGTCTTTGTTGTGTTTAGTTCCAAGCCCCGAATCCGACAGAAATCACCAAAAGCGTTTATTGTCTTTTGTAAACCACTAGGGGTCCGCGAGACCAGTAAGGTGTCATCAGCAAACATTAATACTGGAACCCGCACCCCATCTAGTATCGGGGCATCTGTCGGAGATTGCTTTAAAAAGTCTACTATGCCGTTGATATAAAGAGAGAATAAGGTGGGGGCCAGGACGCAGCCCTGTCTTACCCCTCGCTCCACAGGGAAAGATTCAGTGACGTCTCCCTGTGCACCCCACCTAATCCTGGCATAGTTATTTTCGTGCATCCTCACGAGCAGGGTGAGCAATTCAGGGCTTATTCCGAGATCCCGCAAGACAATCCAAAGTTTTTGTCTGGGTACTAAGTCAAACGCTGACTTTAGGTCAACGAAAACAGCATATAATGGGCCATTTGTCAGGGTTACATTTTTCCAGAGCATGGTTAAAAAGTGGAATACCTGATCAACAGAGCTAGTTAATGGACAGAAGCCAGCTTGGTACGGGGAAAGGATATCTTTATCATCAATCCAGGCTTGTATTTTGTTTTGTAACATCCTGCCCATCAGTTTTTGTGCAGAGTCGATAAGGCTAATGGGCCTGTAGTTACTTGGTAAAGCCTTATCCCCTTTTTAGGTCGAGCGACCTATCTCAATGCGCATGCGCATTGAGAGCGGGAGCTCGATCTATTGCGGCTTAAACAGAGCTTACCGAGATCAGGCGATTCCCAGGCGATTTCTTCCAGTGCACGTGAAAGCGCGTGCACAATGCCACCAGCCGCTTGCCTCGCATTACCACATCAAAGGCAAGGCGGCCTCGTCTCAGGCCCCTGCTGCTTCACACCCTCATGCCGCTCTCCCCGCTCCGCCCCCTCCCCTGCCCGCCGTGTGCATTTCTCCTCCGCCGGCCGTACTTTCACTTTGACGGCCGCAGGCCGTCTCTCGTGTTTCTCCTTGTTATTGTTCGAGTGTTTCCCTGGCTCAGCATGGTGCCCGATTCATGGACATTTACAGACGCTCTGGTCTCTGTTATTGTATTTCCAGGACATAGTGCCATTCTGCCGCAGCAGCATTAGGGCTGTACATAAAATGCCATGCGATAATTCACTCTAGTTTTACCTAGGCTCTCACAATGTTTTTAAGTAACGTGACAGCTGCAACATATTTAAGTGCCCAGACAGCTACAACCACGCTTGTGAACAGCATTTCTTACCCCGCTCGGTAGGCGGGGTCATGACTTCACTCAAATGGTGAACAATGGCATGGGAGTCAAGAACATCGCAGAGTAGGGTTATAAGCTGCCCGGTGCTTGTTCTACATTGGCATGCAGCCCTCCCTTTGAAGACTAGATTCCTGTTTGTATTCCCCAGTCTAATATAAACAAGCATTTTTTATACTGCAATCAAAATAAAATAGCCGTCTCTCGTGTTTCTCCTTGTTATTGTTCGAGTGTTTCCCTGGCTCAGCGTGGTGCCCGATTCATGGACATTTACAGACGCTCTGGTCTCTGTTATTGTATTTCCAGGACATGGTGCCATTCTGCCGCAGCAGCATTAGGGCTGTACATAAAATGCCATGCGATAATTCACTCTAGTTTTACTTAGGCTCTCACAATGTTTTTAAGTAACGTGACAGCTGCAACATATTTAAGTGCCCAGACAGCTACAACCACGCTTGTGAACAGCATTTCTTACCCCGCTCGGTAGGCGGGGTCATGACTTCACTCAAATGGTGAACAATGGCATGGGAGTCAAGAACATCGCAGAGTAGGGTTATAAGCTGCCCGGTGCTTGTTCTACATTGGCATGCAGCCCTCCCTTTGAAGACTAGATTCCTGTTTGTATTCCCCAGTCTAATATAAACAAGCATTTTTTATACTGCAATCAAAATAAAATAAAGCGGAACAGGACCGTAAATTACGTGTGACGTACATTGCATACAAACTGAGGATTCACGTGTGTTTGTCTATACACTCCAGCACCCGCTTACACATACAGTGGTACCCACACAGCAGCGCACACACACTAACAAACATAGATAGATACACAGCACAGCGTGGGACACGCACACAAACACAGTGGCTCACACACGCACACTCACAGTAGGCCACATACAGTAACTCGCTGTACACACACGCGCACACACACGCTGTACATCACGCTCCACATACACAGGCACTCAAGGTTAAATGCACACGCATACAGTGGCACAGACACAGAGTGAGTCACACACAACTGCAAGGTCAGTAATTGTCAGGTACAAACCCACTCGCAAACAGCGTGACTCACAAGCGCAGTAGTGCATACCCTCACACTGTTACATGCTTAAAGTGGCACACAGTCTAAGATGCAGTGACACATAGACTATTACTATGAAGCACACACACTTAGATAGACATACCTAGGCACGTGCACACGAGCACTCCTAATTTCAGATTTGGACGTAGCATTCGCTGCGTTTTGTAGTTTGAGAGGCATTTGAAACACACAACCACCTGCCTTTAGCTCATACACTCAGAAGGTGCCAGCACGGGGCTCCCTCCTATATCCGCCTTAATGCGCTCTTGTTCTGCCAATTAATTAGCCTCCGAGGGTGGGAGCGGTCGCTCTTGTGATCCCCCCGCCTGCCGGGAGGCTCGGGCACATTACAGACGGAATAGCAGTGGTCCCCACGCCACCAGCTGCCTAATAACTGAGCTGCCTGCAGCCCGGCAGAGCACAGCTCGGACCTGCCCCACCAGGCTCGGCACCAACAGCTCCCCTAATCAGCCGGGCCAGCCGGCCACTGCGAGCCGCTCTTTAGTGGGCAGATGGTGTGACTTTGGACACTTTTACCTGCGTTAAAGTATTGCATGCCTCCCTCGCCCCCCCCCCTCACTCCCCTCAAACTATACACCCCTGCTTTCAAGTGGAGGCTGGAGGGCATCTTACTCATTCTAGAGACTAATTACAACTCTGATTTCTAGTGTTTATTTGGAAGGGGCACAGAAGTTGCAATTGTGTGTTGCATTATTTCTTATCAAGCACGTAGCAGCAAACACCTGGGTAGGTCAAATGCATGAGAGTATTTTTCTAGGGTTTATCCCAAGCTCAAGCATTTAAAAGTACTTTGAGATGTGATAAATGTCCAAGATCACACAGGGTGTGCCTGCAATGACACTGTAATTGTGCCCAGCTATCAGGTTTTACAATTTGCACTTCAGCCGCTGGATGGTAGGTAGGATTTGTAAAGTGTGCCCAGGATCACACAGTGTGGTCATGCAGCAGTTTAATTGTCTACTGGACCAATAAAACTAACATTGTCCAGTATACCAATCAAAATTGCTCTCCAATGACACCAGGCAAAGCAGACGCTCCCTCAAACAGATCACCAAGCGCAATTTACCCTACTTACAGCCTAGCCTGTTCTCTGTCGAGACTTGAGCAATCTTTAGAGCACAAGATAAGATCTTTTCACATGGAAGAGTCAGACGTATTGCAACACTACTTAAGAAACAAGCATTGGCATAGACAATAGGTCTCGCCTTTGGGACCTTATACGTGTTTAGCCATGCAACAGTTGATGTTGCTGCACCAAGGATATTATGCTGCATAACTAAATACTTAGAAGGTCCCAAAGGCGAGACCTATTGGCTATGCCAATGCTTGTTTGAAAACTGGTATTATCTCAGCACCTTTCCATGTTGCTGGAATCATTGCTCCTTGTGCGATGGCATTGCCAAGCCATACAAAATATTTACACCAGTTGGCCCTGTCAGATAAAAACACATCCGCCGGTATTCCATCAATTCCAGGCGCCCTTCCTCTAGTTACCCCGTCCATTGCCTCGTTTACGTCTTTCAATGATAATATTCCATAAGTATAGAATACCCTTTCTGGTGGCATTTCGGTTGGAGGGGGTAAATTATCTGCGTATTGTGGTTTAAAAAAGTCCACCCATGCTTCCTTTGCTACATGATTTTTCGGGCAGTCTGCTATTCCCCCACTGCCCCACTTTAGGATGGCCCAAAACTCTTTGTTGTTTGGCTGCACATGCTTTCTTCAGATCTAACCATATGTTCTCGTCCCACAGTCTTTTTGCCCTAGTTTGTGCTTTCCTATAATCATCCCTGGCCTTTAATACTCCTATTTTAGACCTCAATGCTACACTGAGTTTCTGTCTCGCTTTTCTGCAGGAGTGGTCATACCATCCTCTTGTTATCAGTGGGCCAGGACCCTTCCTCTGCTTGGTTTTTTTGGAAAAAAAAAACTCTGTAAGTTAGCAAAGAACGTTGACTGTGCTCTTCAATCAGTTAATTAAAATTTAATTCATTGCTATGAATCTGTAGTCTGGTGTAGTCTATCTCCTCTAAATCCTGCATATCCCCGGGCTTATCTACCAAAGTTGCCCATTTAATATGACGGAGATTATTAGTTGGGACAACATCTAGTGTCGTAACACCCCTTTCCGGATTAGTTGAATTTTTACCTTGATCCAGATTAAGGAGCAGGCACAACGGGTTATGATCACTCTCCAATCTCGATGTCCCTTGCATATCTACCACTTTGTGCCAGTCTCTAACATCTATAAGGATGTAGTCTATCCTGCTACTTGTCCTCAAATTATCAAAGGTGTGCTTGCCCTGTGGGTCTGACAGGGTGCGGCCATTTACTGCCCTCAGTCCCCTGGCCAGGCATAAACTCTTAACCTGTATTGCCACTTCTGTCCATTTTTTTACCATCGGAAGATCCAGTTGGGGAACTCCCCATTTGGTATCTTCCTCAATGGCCAGTTCGTTATCCTCGAGTCCTAGGGGTTCAAATGTTGTATTCAGGTCTCCCCCCACTAGGATAGTTTACTGTGGAGGAAGAATCTCTAAGTCATTATCTAATGCACCTATCACATCCGAGGCTTTGCCCCCTTGAGTTCCCCTGGCATAGATATTATATAAGGCCAAGTTATGGCCATCAGCCCAGGTGAACACAAGTGGGAGTAGATCACAATTACAAATGGATCTCTGCTTGATGGTACATTGTAAGGATTGTCGTACCCAAATAGTTAGACCCCCTGAGGGCCGCCCTTTAGTATTCTTTTTCGCAGGAGCAAAGAAATTTAAGAAGCCCTGTCGGAAAACTGGTGCCACTGCCCAAGTTTCCTGCATCATAATAACATCATGGCAGTCAATAAACTCACACCATTCGGGGGTTTCTAATTTATGGTGAATTCCCGCTAAATTCCAGGAAATAAGTTTAAGGCTACCTTTCATCTGGGTAGTCCGCTCTTGTGATGATGCACCCTGGTTAGGGGGGGACAATGGGAATAAAGGGCTATTTTCCTCATTGCATACAGTAGTAGGGGTATTTAGTGGGATGTGCTCTACTATACTGGGGAGATATTCCCTGGGGTTGGGTATCTTACCCTCCCTATAATTTATTTCTAGATGCTTTATAATACCATCATTTCCGCTATATTGAAACTCTACAGCCTTAGCCTTTCCTATACTCATCCATTCTTCCAGTCAATCACATTCACTTAGACCAGAAAGGGCCGTGAACCTATTTTCCATCGGGATTCCCCAATTGTTCCTAATATCAAGGGTTTTGGCTTTTTTTAATACAGGGTTCCATTTAGTTTTCAACATTGTTGGATTTAGAGTATTACCTTTTTTTGTATAAAAGAAATCCAAAGTTAGTGGCACAATTTCAGTTGATCTACGCTGGGGGGGGGGGGTATATATTCGCTAGAATGTTTGGCAGCACTTCTGGGTCAGAAAGGTGTAACACCACACAATCCCCCTTGAATTTTTTGGTGCCACCCCCGATCCATTCAACTCTTCTAGCTTTAACTACTTCTTGTGCCAGTTGATCCCTGCCTCCCGGAGTAAAAGCCATGTTCCTTGATAACCAATGGAGTGATTTATTTATCAAGGAAGGAATGTTCTCAACTTGCCCTGGTTCCTGCTGGGGGACATTTGCTAAGACCAATATTAGTGGAGATGCCTCTACAATTAGTTCTACAGGCCCCGTCTCTAAATTAGAATCTTCTTTTCTCTTTCTTTGGCTCGACCCTGCCGAGTCCCCGTTATTGATATCTAATTCCCTCAGGCCCCCCCCTCCCTGGATCAGTGCTCTCTACGGAGGTCAAGAGAGTGTTTTCAAGTAGTTCTAACCTGGGGGCAGTTTGAGTATTTTTTGTTTCAACTATAAGTGTTTTTGGCAATGGGGTTTTCGCTTTTTCTTCTAATGATTTTTGTAGAAGACCCCCCAGCCTATTCACCTCTTCCGTAAGCTGATCTATTTTACTTAGGAGCGGTTTAGTTATAGTTTTGATCTTATTATCTACGGCATTTAGCAACTTCTTGAACTGATCTTCATCCAAGTGTACCTTCCCTCCAGTAGTACCCCTTGTATCATCTCCACTATTTTCCAGGGGGGATTCATCGGGACGCTTTTTGCTTGAACGAAGACCGCCCCGTTTGGGTATGTTCTTCTCCCCCCCCTTCGTTACTCTTGGTGCTGGGACCGGAGCAGGGGCCTCCTCTTCTAGGAGGATTATTTCTTCTTCAGGCGCACCCTCGGGTACTGGTTCAGCAATGGCTACTAGAAGCTGGGTCAATGAGTTGTTCTCCGGAGTCTGGAACACCTCGTTGCTAAAATCGAAAACGGGAGTACATAAAGGCGTATTGTCAATAAGCAATTCTGGTGAATAACTCAGCCCCAGAGATGATCTCCTGTCATTATTAATCTTAGCAACTTTCTGAACCATATAATTGTCTATGGTATTGAGGGGGGCAATCAATTTTGCTTTTGACATGTTGGAAGGCAATTTTTGTAGATAGAGTCTATGTAGATCCGTGGGGGGCTAAACGAAGAATGATATCACGGACACTTGCAGTTAATTTTGGGAGATAGTGACTTACTTGAGAGATTTGGACAGAGATCAGGGCCCTGTCCCTGTCTCTTCGTGCCGATGAGGGCCGTAGAGGGCCCGCCCTTTGCCCGGGCTTCGCACGGCGTCCCGCTGCGCTACAAACCGATGATTAAATAGGGACGTTGCAGGCAGGGGGGCGTGTCTCACTGGGGGCGCGGCCGTGCACACCTGTGCAGCGCAGGGACTCCTGGTGTTGTGAGTCCCTGCAGGCGCGCTCCCTCGGCAGGCTCTCGGTGCTCCCTCCTCGCACTTACAAACAGCGGACGCCCAGGCAGCCTCTACCCCTCGCCACACGCTGCGCAGCAGCACCTGCAAAGCGGGTGCTGCAAGTTGTTAAAAATAGCGGCACAGGCGGTGGATCCCTCCGGGGATAAGGGGAGGCTCTATGGCAGTGAAGTTCGGCGTTTATCAGTAAGTCCAGCAGCACCCAGGTCAATTTCACATTCAAGAGGGTCCCCAGTTCAATCCATTCACTGCTACCTCAGGGTTTAACTGCAAATTAATTCTGTCCACTGCTAGTCCAGCGCCTGCTGTACACCAGTTCTGCTTAGTGCGACCCCAGAGCCGGGCCAGCCGGCATTGAATATCCGATCAACGTGCTGCCACCTCACCGATCTAACTGCACACCAGGTCTACTTACTGCGACCCAACAACTGTAACTGCACATCAGGTCTGTTTACTGCGACCCCACAACTGTAAGTACACACCAGGTCTGTTTACAGAGACCCCAAAGCTGTATTTGTACATTAGGTCGGTTTACTGTGACCCTACAGCTGTAACTGCACACCAGGTCTGCTTACTGCGAAACCAAATCTGATTACTGCGACCCCTGAGCTATATCTGTACATCAGGTCAGTTTACTGAGACCCCACATCTGTAACTGCGTTTCGGCTCTACTTAATGCGACTCCACAGCTCTGTACACCAGGTCTTCTTACTGCGACCCCTACAGCTGTAACTGCACGCAAGGTCTTCTTACTGCGACCCCACAGCTGTAACTGCACATCGGGTCTGCTTACTGCGACCCCCACAGCTGTAACTGCACATCAGGTCTGCTTTCTGCGACCCCCACATCTGTAAACTTAACACAAGGTCTAGTTACTGCGACCCCTACAGCTGTAACTGCACATCGGGTCTGCTTACTGCGACCCCCACAGCTTTAAACTGCACACGAGGTCTAGTTACTGCGACCTCACAGTTGTAACTGCACATCAGGTCTGCCGCCTGCAACCCAGAAGAGGTGACTGTAAATCCCTTGAGCCGCAGCCCCGCGCTCACCGCCGCTCCCTGTCGTAGGATGGCATCAGGGCTGCGATGAAGAGTTAAACAGTCGACAGCGAAGAGAAGGCCCCGGGCGCATTCCTTCCCCGGGTTCCTGACGTGCACACCCTCCGCTATCAGATGCAAGGATATTTGCACATTCCAGCCGCTTGCAGCATTTCCAGGCATTCCCTGCATGCCAGCACTTGCTGCCCTCACGGGGACTGAAATCAGGAATGCTTAAGAATAGCTGAAGGGACGCAGGAGGAGAGCACGCCACAGCAGAACGTCCGTGTGTCCGAGAATGGACAGGCAGCTGAGCATGAGGGAGAGGACAGCACAGACAGAAGGGAAAGAGCATAGTATCTCAGAGGATGGAAGACAGCATACACCAGAGGGGGCACCAGGGCACGAAAGAAAGCATGGACCAGAGAACAGTAGAGAGCACAGACAACGCGAAGTCAACGTTCACAAGAGGGGGGGATTAAGAGCAATAGATAGGTAAGGGAACAAACTACAAGAAAAGGAAAGACCAAAAACACAAGGGAGTGGGAAAGGCATACACAACAAACAAGAAAAGGAGTATGGACGACCAGGAAGGCCAACAGCGCCCGACCCAAAGACGGCCACGAGTGCCCACGCCAAGGAAGGCCACGAGCGCCCGCACCAAGCAAGGCCACGAGGGCCCGCACCAAGCAAGGCCACGAGGGCCCGCACCAAGCAAGGCCACGAGGGCCCGCACCAAGCAAGGCCACGAGGGCCCGCACCAAGCAAGGCCACGAGGGCCCGCACCAAGCAAGGCCACGAGGGCCCGCACCAAGCAAGGCCACGAGGGCCCGCACCAAGCAAGGCCACGAGGGCCCGCACCAAGCAAGGCCACGAGGGCCCGCACCAAGCAAGGCCACGAGGGCCCGCACCAAGCAAGGCCACGAGGGCCCGCACCAAGCAAGGCCACGAGGGCCCGCACCAAGCAAGGCCACGAGGGCCCGCACCAAGGAAGGCCAAGAGCCAGGACAGAAGCTAGATTTCTGAATGAATGGAAGCAGGATCATGTCAAGCCAACTGTATAGGGTATGTTATCTTACATGTATTTGTACTGTTCATTTTCACCTTCTGCACAGAGCGAAAACAGTAGCATGCACACCAGAGAGCAACTGGAGCAAGGAGAGCAGCATGCACGTTGGACAGGATGAGCAGCAAGGTCTGCCTGTAAACCAAAATCGTCCCCTGCAAAAATGTTCAAACCAGTCCTCATTGTAGGAGGCTGCAACTAAAATGTAGCCATGGCACTTTCATTGTTGGGTCTTGCATCCCATCAGACTCTGAAAGAAGCCCCTCTACTCTGCAGCCCACCCTGGGAACGCCAGAGTGATAGAACGGCCTGCCCTGCTCTGATGAACAGCCTGCAGGAGAGAAGGGAGCAGCGCCACATGAAAATCAACAGCGAGCAGAGTTGCATATAGGCCAGATAACAAGGAGCAGCGTAGCAAGTGGTAGGGAAAATACAGCATTGTGGTACACGGACCAGCGAGCATGTGCCAGTGAAAACAGCGCAGTATGCCATGATAACTAAAGGGAGAAAACAGCAGTGCCAAACATCATGGTAATACAAAGATATCCCATGGAGGACAGTGCACATGAAAAATGGGACACTGGACTGGCTCACATAGTACATAGCTCCATTACGTCACATTTAAAATCCAGCTTTCATCCGTAACTCTATGCACTGTATTATACGTGGGAAAGGAATTCTCTATGTACAGCATCAAGAAGGCAGCTGGCAGTATAAATGCAGAGACCGTGCACGGTACATTTGACATGGTTTCATAAGAGTACGAGAGTCACAGGGCCACTATCTGGTACCTCCTACAGGCTCTTGTAAAGCTCTTAAACTAGCAGGATAGGAAAGGCAATGCTGCAGAATGCCGCACACTGACTACTCACCACAGGAAACCCACCTTCCCCTCTGAGCTTTAGGCCCTGGCACAGGGCCGAAGAACACACCGTCTGTACAGGTTCACTAACAACCCTGAACAGCGTAGCACTTAGAAAAGATGGGGACAGTTACACCAGCACAGGGAAGGGTGATAACACGGATACAGGAGGCCAAGAAACTAACCACCTTGAGACTTAGTGTCACACAACCGCGCTCGGGAAACAAAAAAAGCAACTCTAAGGAGGCAGATATAAGCAGCATGTGGAGGGAAGCAACCACATAAGCAATAAGAGCAGGGAGCGCGAGTTACTGCCATTGTTGGAAGAAGTATGGCAACTAGTTAGTGTGCCAGTTAGGAGCTCTGCAGTAAGCCCCTCTCTAGGACCGTAGTCTCCTTTGCGTTGAGTTTCAATATTCAACTTATCGCTTCAAATGTATCCAAAATGGCCCCCGAAGTTTTCAATAGCCTACCTAATGGTATCAGGAATGATATTATTAGGTAGCCTGCCGAGCAAGACATCAGCAGAGACAGGACATCATGGATGAAGCGGAGGCAGCAGACGCATAAGTAGCAAGGGTGCATCAGTGACCCCACATGAAAAGAAACTAGGAGATTCCAGAGTACACTAGATAAGATGGGGAGCACAGACTGTTTCCGGAGTCGGTAACTATCGAGCTAGGAGATAAACAGTTCACCCACCAATAGGCGCCTGGAAACTGCAAGTGCTATGGAAGGTATTTTGGGGGCAATTTTAGAGCTGTATTGACAGAAGGCCATCCAATAGAGCAGAGAAGATGATATCATTCATTAGGTAGCTAACAATTGAAAAGCAAGCACTTGAGAGTAACAGTAAAGCCAATCTATCACAAGCAATATGTGGGTTATAAGCCAACTGTAAGCTGCCCACAGATTTTTTCACCAACATATATCTTGTGGCGTCTTGGGGCGAGACCTAAATAAATAGGGGGAACCATGCAAGTAATCAGTCAAGCAAACACACAGGCAAAACGTGGAAGTACTGAAGCAAGCCTGGAAGGGTGGAAAGTGCACATCTAGATGGAAAAAGAGCTGTGGAGGGGCACAAACAAAGAACATATGAAGTAATATTGGTACAAGTGATGTACTGCTCTGCGTTTACAGTCAACCTGCAGCATCTCCGCTTTTTCATTGGAGTTGCCACCACTTGCTGGTATGTAGTTCAAAATTCAAAATTGGTGCATCAATAGATTGTTATTGAAAGGCTGTAGCTCCTGCAGTACTATACATAAACCCAAACACCAGACTAAGATACACCGAACCACGACTGACCCCTAATGGTGAAAATACACCACAACCATACCCCATAACCCCATGACGGCCCTACACCAACAATGCTCTACTGAAAGCCTGGCTGCACTTATGGAACTGCTTTATCCCTTCTGAAGCCTAACTCTGTAAATATCACAAATTTCTGTAGTTGCCCTCTCCTATAGTAATACTAAGCTACCTTTAAGCCAGTGCTCTACAAACTTCGGGCTATTCCGGGAGGACCGCAATAAATACTTTTCCGAGAAGTAGGCCTGAACATCCTTCAGCCAGTTCCCAACTCTCTCTGAAAACATAACGTTGATACTGGTATAAGGCAAAACGTGCTTAAAAGAGCGTTTAAACGTTAAATATGATCTTGTAAAACAATGTAAAGTATAAACCCCTCCTCAGGCACACACACCTCCAAAGAAAATGCCTTAGACATTTTAGCTCGCCAACCTAGAAGGTTCACAATGTCAAAAACTGAAATTATTGTAGTGGAAAAAATATGCGAAAAATAATTTAATTTTGGACATTTCATTTAAGCTCAGCCCACCCTGAAATGTGTTGCATGCTTTCAATGTTTGTAGAATGACAAATTAAAAAGCACTAGTATTCGTTTTTTTATTTCTATTTCTTGAAGGACGCGCCCATCTAAAACGTTTTAGTTTGCCACAATATTTAACATTTTGCTCATAATGTGTATGATGATTCGAGCGGTTTTGGTGGGTTACAAGTATTTATTTTATGCAGGACTTGTAAAAAAATAAATAAATCTTTGAAGACCACTACCCTAGGCCTCATAATACTTGCTATTTTATTACTGAACCACAACGATGGCTGCAAGTGATAAATAACCCCGCTGCTATTTAACTGCTGACCTCACTGCTGTAAGAATAGTCCAGACCTACCTTGTGCTGCACCTGTTGTGGCGCTACTGAACTCCTTGCAGTATGTATATCCCATTCTTACCCTACTGTACCCCTCTAAAGTAATCACTTGCTGTGGTCTACTGGGGCCCCCACAGATCCGAGCACACGTGCAGAACCTGGCCTTCAGCACCACCTTCTATTTAGAGGACTGGACCGCACACGGAGCTGTAAACTGTAACTCAATCCCAGCAGGACAGTTTTACAGGCTGAGCAACTGCAGGGGAGCAGGCAGTTTTGGTATCCGGCTCCCCATCATAATGCAGCTTTTAGAAGTTCCAACTTAAAATAACTACAGCACGTAACACCACACTGTCCTTCACTGCAGGCCATGCATCATCCTATCGACCGAAGCACCCCCCCCCCCCCAACCACCCAACTCATCCGAGCTCCGTATGAGCCCAATACAGCAGACCACCACCATACATTCTGCCAAATAGGAGCATGAGCATATATGTAGATCACAGGCACTGATAGCGACTATGGAGTTATGGGTAGGTCTGACTTTACATTAGGAAGGCGTTTTTTGTTGTGGACTCGGGTGCCGTTCGTTAAATAAGCATAACATCCTTCAATAAAAAAAAAAAAAGTTTATCCGATTTGGGTTGGGCATGTCCTACCTATCAAGCAGTGGCCCAAAAATGGGATCAAAATATGACATTTTTATTTTTAACTGCTATAGAATCCTTTGCTCTCAGATACAGAAAAAAATAGTTTAACAATATTACACCAAACTTGGCTTGAAAGTAGTAGCACTTTACTCTGGGAAACTCTTTTGCTTGATTTGGTGTAAATCCGCTCAGCAGCTTTTTTTTGCGCTTTTTTTGTTAGAAATCAACAATAAAACATGCTTTGGGTGAGTTTGTAAGGGTAAAAATACATATTTGAAATATATGCGGCCATGAATTTGTGAATCCAAGTAAAAAAGAATAAAGGTGTGCCATTGGACAAGGAAGTTATTTTTCTTCAATCCTCTATTATGGATTTGCGAATGCTGCAGATTTGCCAGTCTGCTGAGCTCGGATTAGCTGGACATCACAGAAAAAAATCTGCTTTAGTTCTCATCACTCAACAAGGTGCATCAATTACAGCGTTGGAAAGAACAAAAATTCAAAGGGAATAAGGGTGTAAGGTGAGCTAAGCCTAACCCACAGGCCCATATGCAGGGGTGCAAAAGGGAGCCCCAAATTATTCAAATGAATGCAAATCCTCTATTCTCACTAGGGTCCTCCTGGAGTCTCAGGATTCGCACATCAGTTAAACTTCTATCATGTTTTTTAAAAATTAGCGCATTACATCTATGCTTGGCCAACGCTCCATGAAGATTTGCCTGCCAGCAAAGGGGTGGGCACAGGGCCTCGCCGAAGACCAAGCCTGTGGCCAAACTAGCAACGCACACTATTAGGCCATGCTCAGTGGGGATTGGCCGCCAGTGGTAGGTTGGGTACAGGCTGCTCCATCCGGCTTAAAAGTGTTGGCTACCCACAGCAGGCTGGACGCAGCGAACTGTTGCATGTGGTACACTGTAGAAAATGATAATCTTTGTGTGATTGTCCCCCCCCCAGATTTTTTCCATATTTGTTTGATAGCTTTAGTACTATGTGCACTTTACTCCTGCTAACCAGCAGTAACATGCCTGGGTTCCTCTTTTTAAAATTGTCAAACTGACATACTACTAATTTGTATATTTAACTTGTTTTTAAGTCCCTAGTACGAAGTACAAAACGTACCAAGGGCCTGGAAGTTCAATGAAACTAGTGCACTGGAGAACCTATTGGGCTATCTACTATAGTGGCAGTGCAAACATGGCTTCCGGCTTACCATTGTAGCATGACTTTAACAGTGAAAAACATGCACAACGACCTGTCAAAGTAAACCCCTGTTCACAGGTAAAAAACTTCCTTATAAATATTTGTAAGTCACCCCACGTAGGTCTAGAAACCCACAAGGATACATGGCATTTAAAAGTAGGACATGCAGAAATGTTAAGTTACCATGTCCTTACAGTGACTAGCCATAAAAACTATTTTCACTGTAAGAAGGCTAGGAAGAACATAGACAAACACTAGGAAGCAATATTAATTACTAATACTACATCTCGGGAAAGGGACCAGCAGGAACAATTATTAAAACCACTATTTTAATAGTTATCAAAAATCCAATTCAATAGTGAAGTCGGATGTTTAATAAATATTAATAAAAAAGTAGCTTTTGGAATGTTACCCTTTACCTGCGTGAACTATCAGAATACTAATCAGCCTAATGTACTACCAGCTCAGCCTATGCTCAACCTTGAATAGGTGTGAATGCTTCTCCGGAGTAAAAAATAGGCTGACCTGAATGGGCAAAGATGACTCCTCTGAACCTGCCAGAATATTTAGTATGGGTGGTTGTGGACCTCCCCTTGACAGTACAATGTCAATTCCTCGGTCTGTTGAGCCACATGTAATACTTGGGGCACACTTGAAAGGGAGAAAAAAAGACCCCAAAACAATTCTTGTGCTGCCACTATCTGATTGCTGGAGGACACTAGGATTACCATACCACACTCCCATCACACACTTGCTGTCCTCCGAGCCTACGCTGAGTGAGGCCAAGGACTTCTTCCATTTTCGACTGCCTTGCTACATTGCATTTTTTGCCTGTTTGCAGTAGGGCGAACACAAACTACTACAAAAGTAGTTAGCTAGGAGCACTGGAACTTTTACTCCATTGAATAGGGAGCGGGTACGAGTCGTCCTCACTCACTTTGCATGTCACCCTAAGTTAAGCTTGTCTGCTCTGTGCTATAACTACCAGGAGGTTGAGCTCCGGTTTATTTAGTTACTTGGAAAGTTCATCCTGAAAAGGCTCCAATTATTCCTTGAAGCGGGTCTTCGTCCCTCCCCATATAATAATTTAATTTCTTCCATACATGATAAAAACACAAATTCACTGAAAAACAAAGGTTAAATGAAGTTATGGTTAGTGTTGGCTATAAATAGTCTGTCCTTTTTTCAAGGTTCACTTTTAGTGGATTTCAGTAGCATTTTCACAGTGTTTTCCAAACCTTACGAAATCATTGCTTATCCAATGCAGAAATTGTTAAAAATACCATATTTAATTTAAAGCAGGTGTAGTGCATGGTATGTAGTGTATTCCTATTGGCAATGTGGCCAATGGACTAATGTTAAGACTGTTTTAAGCAGAGAGGGTCTGTGTATTGCACTTAACTTAGACCCATGTCTCATTAAATTCCCTCATATCTTATTACACTTACTCTGTCAGGACTCTAGTTTAACAGGACTAGTAATGGATTAAAAAAAAAAAGTGATATATTTAAATGTTTTAATAAACAAATTCCTGGACAGAGTTGATGGTCATTGCCTACTCTTTGCTGAATAGTATGACATCGTAGGGCATCAACCGTGCTAACAGCATGGTACCTTGTGAACTCTTCAACATTTTGAATTATACCAGATTAATCTGTAGCCCTTTAATCAAAGACAACTGAAGATTGACAGTTCATTCATGCTCCCTCTACTGCTTGTTTGCACTTTCTGCCTGACTACATTAAGGTGGCGCTGTTGTGTGGACACTTCTAGCAGCCAAGTGTCCCTACAACAAATATCTCACTTTAAGTCAGTCCTGACCTTTTAACAGACAAAATATTGTGTTCTGGGACTTGAGATGTTGCTGTAAAAATTGTACCTATGGACTCAATAATCCCAGCAGTAAAATGCAGTTGAATAAACAGCCAGGATTAGTGGTAGGTATCACAAATAACGAGGCACCTTGCAGATTGTGCGACTTTGACTCCCCTGTTTTTTCACTCACTTGTGGAGCTCCGCATGGTTCTTCCATTAGCCCCACGTTGTTTGAGGATTTAGCACGGGTGATCAAATCTTTTGGCGTAGCACTCACGTCATATGCACACGGCACCTAAATAGCGCTCTCCGCTCATTGCAGGTGCAGAGGTAACAAGTGGCAGATGCTTTTAAATCTTGATTCCACGTGACCATGAGACCCAAATCTACCAGTCCCATAATGCATCAATATTCTCCCTTGTATCATGGTGCTGTTCTAAATGTTGCGTCAGAGCGTACTTTCATCAGTCTTTCTGTGCATTGTTAATAAAGTGCCGCGGGGATCGTCAATTTTATAATTTCATTTTTGACGGACCTCTTTTGCGGACTTGCTACATTATGGTAAGTATTCATTCCAAAACGTAGTGTCCCGAAATTGCCGGGAAGAGGTGAATGCTCTGTCCTCGCAGTTGAGCCTGCCCTGCATTGTTGGAGGCCTCCACAGACAGAGGATTTGCCTTTGGTTTTCAAAGAGGGGGGGAATGCCCACATGCCTCCACGTAAAGAAATAAAGGATTCAGCCTGATACTGAAAGGAATTTACCTACGGTATGTGTGGAGGCAAAACAGGGAGAGGTATTCACGTCTTCCCGGCAATTTCGGGACACTGTACGTTTTGGAATAAATACCACAATGAAGCAAGTCCAGAAAAGAGGTCTGTCAAAAATGAAATTATAAACTTGAGGATGCACGTGGCACTTTAACAATGCACTGAAAGACTGGTGAAAGTACGCTATTACGCAACATTTAGAACAGCACCATGATACAAGGGAGAATATTGATGCATTATGGGACTCGTAGGTTTGGGTCACATGAAATCAAGATTTAAATGCACCTACACCTAGTTACCCTGCACCTATGATTAAGGCATTCTGCCGAAATGTGTCAGGAAATATGAACTCTGGAAGTGCAACCATACCATTTGTGCAATAAACGTCAAGATGTCACTGTGAAATTGGTCTCAGCACCCTTCTGTTTAACGGGATGCTCTGTACCCGCAGTTGAGGCCGCCCTCCAGGGTTGGAGGCCCTCCGTCGACAGAGGATTTTATATATATATATATATATATAGATATATACACACACACACATATATACATACATATACATATATACACATATACATTTTTTATGTATGCTGCTAGTCCGATTCACAAGCTACTGTTATACTCTGCTGAGTGTTTTGCCAGTATGAAATACATTGCAGGAGATGATGCTGTTTTAGCCTATTTTATTATATTTTCTGTGTACTACATTGATATGGGTCTTTTATTGCCGTGATTTGCAAAATAAAGATTCTTTAAATTGATATATATGTTGCTCGTTCTAGCAAATCCTCTCTGTGGGAATATAAACGAGAGCAGACCCGATTTTGTGCAATTTAGTTTATTTACACCGAAAGTCTATCCGTCATGACGCGTTTCGGCAGATCCCTTCCTTGATCACATGACATGATATATATATTCATTCAACATGGTTTTGTGATTTGCTGGTGTGCTTACCGGTTGCTGGTGGTACAGGGAAAGGAAATTCCACAGACACCTATTAACATTTGCCACTATGTCTCCCCATCAAGAGAAAGCCTGCACTCTAATTCTTGAGGATTTATTTTCTTTAATTACAATAAATCATACAGGATAAAAACAAACCGACACGTTTCAGCCGTAGCCTTCCGCAGGGTCAGAGTTTGTATGTACAAAATGTCCTTAAAAAGGGACCAAGACCATTTTCACATGTGCAATTTAAAAACAAATGGAAAACCTGTCCGTTAACTTTGCTTTCCAATATCAGTATTCGATGTTCCAAAGTACCACTATGACCGTGATTTAGGGGACAACCCCTCCTGTAGGTCCCGAAATATTCACTGCTACACGGAGATTTCTATTCCCAGAACATCATAAAGTGTCTTGTGCCAACAGTTCCTTGGATGGGGAAGCTGAGGAAAGTGGGACTTAGTCGGTCAGGCTCCTCATTTTATTATTGTTGCCAACTGCGTTCATTAACAGACCATCCTCGAATTTGGTGCAAAACTATCGTTTCCCCACAGTCTCTGCTGCTGGAGGGAGGTTCTCACTTCGAAAATATCAAAGTGCCTTGTGCCAACAGTAGTTGCCAAGAGGATGCTAAGGAAAGTGGGAAAAAAAAGGCTTACCTGAAACAGATAGACGGCTGCCTCTCCTCCATCCTCTTCATCTTCCGGTCCCAGTCCTGGCTGGCAGCAGCAGGAAGCACTCTGGCAGCAGGCTCTCCTGGGCAAATCACAAAGCTGCAATGCAGTATTGTGATTGGCTCCCCATAGCCAATCACAACGCTGACGGGTACAGGGAGGCTTTGCATGTTCCTCACCAGGCTGTGTAATGCAGCCTGGTGGGGAACATGCAAAGTGCCAAGGACTTCTTGGACGGCTCCATAGGGTCTCAAACTCTACTCTTGATTGACACTTGCCATAGCCCCAACTCCCAGTAATACAAGCATTTGAAATGCAATAGGTCTCGCATTTGCGAGACTTTGAGATATTGGCACTATTAAATGACAATGCCTTTTATTTATGTTTTTGAAAACCTGCAAGCGGTGTGTGTCGCTTGCAGGTTTTCAAAACACAAATAAAAGGCATTGTCATTTAATAGTGCCAATATCTCAAACTCTTGCACATGCGAGACATTTGTGGCACTCGTGCTTTAGCAGTAAACATCGTAAGCTAAAGAGCGGGTGCCGCGATTGCTTAAGAAGTAGATTTTTTTTCCATTTCTTTACTTAATCACGGCACCCGTGTTTTAGCTTACGATTTTTACGGCTAAAGTGCGAGTGCTGTGATTGTAACAAAAGAAAGCAAATATTTGTTTACTTTTGTTACAATGGCAGCACCCATGCTTAGGCAATGAGCGGCTTGAGCTAAAGCGCGGGTGCCGTGATTGCTTCAAAAGTAAAGAAATAGAAAAAAGAAAGGGCTTTTTTTCCTATTTCTTTGCTTTTGAAGCAATCGCAGGACCTGCGTTTTAGCTTAAGCTCTTTAAAGCTAAAGCGCAGGTGATGGCATTGTAAAAAAAAAAGTAAATTCATTTTTAAAAAGGCATGCGGCCGCCATTATTACTGCTGGCTCGCTAGTTAAATAAAAAATAAAAATAAAAAAAATATTGCTGAGAGCGTGTTCTGCCTGCATAACCAGGCAGGAGAAAGACCATTAGCAAAAGAGTGCTCGGAGGCTGTAATTCAAAGCTACTGAGTAACAACCCATGTAATGGGGCGTCCTGATGGGAGGTAACAAGAGAAGGCAGGGAGGAACTATGGAGACACTATTAAGCCTCTTAAACAAAAGATTACAGCACGTCTTGAAGAGACAACACAAGCGCTGCCTAGGTGAGACCTAAAACCAAATGGCCAGAGGAAATGTAGTAGACTCGAAGCAAAGTGCTCCTACTATGCTGATGACCTCATTTTCTGTGCAGATGGGAAACTGGACACCATCCCAGGTCTCCTGCAGTGTCTTAAACAAAGAGCTCTGGGATGAGGGGTCCATAGAGGAAATATCACAGAATATTTTTTATAAGAAGAATCCATGACCAAGAGGGTTGACCCCTCCAGATCGAGAATAACAATCATGACCCTGGGAGCTGGGCCAGTGTGGCTGCCCCTCAAGAAACTGATGCAATTTCTTCTCAGTGAAGATTTACTGAAACAGACTAAAAGCAAACCTTCAAATTGAAAGCATTGGGGCAGGTCTTCCAAATTATCTGTAACCCTAAGGCAGACTGCGTGAAAAGAAAGGTAAGTGACGTTAAAGATGCTGTACAATGAGGGTGGTCAAGGGATGTGACCGACTCCCATGTTATTCTCCTCCAAGGCTTATGTGGTCTCCATCTACATCCGCATCACTCCAAGGACCACATGGTCTACTCTTTCAGCTCTGCTCCTTATTTCTCCCTGTGAAGCGGAGGCTGGCTGGCAGGGATCCACAAGATGGCTCAGTAAAACACAACCAAACATTTTAGTAAACTGCTCTGGAATCAAGCTCAAAAGTATTTAAAAGTATTTCCTCTGATTGGAGGAGACAAAAGATCAACTACAGGTTGGTTTGAGAGTAGGATTCAGAGGACTACGAAGGCATTGACTGAAGACAGATCCGAACAGATTAGCCTGACACAATCTGTCTTATTTTTTATCTTCTTTACTTGTGCATAATTTTCAACGCGTAGGTTCTTACTTCTTACTGACCTAAGCCACTGCAAAGGGCCAAAAACATTTGTGCACCTGAACCACCAAGTTAAGAATAAACACGCTGAAATTGAGAGGGGACAATGGTAGGAAAGGGTTGTAAAAGTGGGGGTATGAGGTTCACCCGGTCACAAATCACTGGCTGTTCTAAAGCCAAGTACCTCAAACTAGGATGTAGAATTTCATGTAAAACTACCAGTCACTTGCTACTCTAAAGTTAGATTTTAAGATTGTTGCTAGAGGTTACCCATCACTGGTTTCTCAGAAACAGACACTGGCACAGAAAAAAGAGCCGCAGGGAACACCACCTCAGCAGACTATTATCTGGTACAAAAATCCATGTCAAAATCTAACATCAAAAATATATATTGGACTCCTAGCTGCCCTGGGAACATAGGTCATGAACACAAACCAAACCACATTTGGATCCCATCTAATTGCGCAATCGCTCTGGGTCTTTCAAAATTTGCTGACATCCTGTCACTATATTGGGGAAGAAAAGGAGTTTCCTGATAAAAACCACAGACCTCGTGATACGGTGATTCATTTTCCCCACATCTGATAAAAAGACGGATGCTAATACTTTTTAATGCAAGAAGTTGCATGAATCTTAGACATGAGGACTGTGAATCACCCTATGAGGAGGTCGTGTAGCTAAAACGTGGCCTTGACGACATGATTCACAACCATGAGTTCTCCACAGCAACATAAAAAATAAAAAGGTCACATTAAGTGTGTGCTTGCAGGCCGGGACTCGGTACGAAAAGGAACACTGCTGTTCTGGAGTTCACATCTAAAGTTCTTTCAACTTTTTTGAAGTTCCCAAAGTTGTAAATATCATAGGAAATGGGTCTTCTATAGCAAACACATGTGTAGTCAATTTGTGTAACAGTTTACTTCTTGTTGTGCTAGAAAGTGTGGTAGAACATTATTGGCCAAAAGTCACAATCTTTAGCAGATGTATAGGTCTACACCAACTTCTATGAAATTTGAGGGGCAATAGATCTCACAGAAGAGTCAAAGTCACAATCAAAATAGAGGCTAATAAAAATGTTTAAAAAATCACCTGTAACTCAAGGTTACGGTCACAGTTTCACAACACAGCTGATCAGAAAGAGATCACAGAGCATTCACAATTACGCCAGTCAATATTACAGCTGCTAAAAATACAAAGGCATCAGACATCATTGGTACCACAAAGAGCCACACTCTCAACGCAGACCTAATCACCACTGTCACCAAGACATGTTCTCTGTCTCACACCAGATTAAATTAAAAGTACCATAAATGCAGAGATATAACCTACATCAAGACTACCACAAAGAACAGACACACAACCCCACTCTACACTGTAGAACAGTCACTGTAGAGTTACAAGCACAGTTCCACAGCAGACTATACCAATGACGCCTACTCCTGACAAAACACCTCTGATCCAGATTGAACAAATTCACGTTATACGACCAAGTGCATTGATACAAAGTTTAAAGCCCCGGGACATACATCAAACTCCATAACCAGTGGCGAGGCTCCTCTGACAGTTTCTAATGCCAGTCTGAGGCATGACGACGCACTGCGAGAAGGTGCAAAAATAATAAAGGAGCAGGCATGCTAGGGTGTATTTTTGGCACTTGCTACCAGCTGCTGTGCGTGTAAGTCTGTAAGAGGAGACAGTCAAAGAAAAGCAGAATTCCAGCCCTTAACCGCAAGTGAAGGAAGCTACTCTGCAGGCCAACCATTTAACAGGCGAGCAAATAAGTGAGCGAGTACGTCCACGAGGAGCAGAAGGAAGGTCGGGGGTCACTCACCTTCTGTTCGTACAGGAAGTGGCACAACAATTGGAGGAACCAGTTACTTCCCGCCACGTGTTTCCTGGCAGCTTCTTTCCGGTCAGTCCATGCCCTGGACACACTTATCTTCCAACCGCTTTGAAAAATCAGGCCAATAAACACCATGTGCGTACCACGACTCCTCTGACATATCTCACGAGAGCGCGCGTAAACACACAGTAATCAGTATAAAGCACTATACTCCCAAGAAGCCAGTCGGAATGGTCTCATTCTCAGGGGTACGTGAAGAAGCTGCCACAGGAAAGTCCAGGTAAAAGCCTGAAGAGCGCCTGGCGCAGGAGGCCCGTGGGGAATCAGATGCACACCTCTGCCAAAAACGTGTGCCATGTCAGCCATTAGAGCTATGAGTAGGCCAGGAAGGCTTCACGCATCCGAAGCCATTACCGTAAGTGCTAGCCCAGGCCTCAGCGGTGCTTCCCGTCTCAATGCTCAAGCCCAGCAGAAATGTAATGGAATTAAATGCAATGTAACAGAGCTTTCGTACAGTGTACGTTCACCAATGACCTGGTCCTTTAACACTTGGTGCAGAGCTTGTCTGTGGTTCGGGAATGCCACTGGGCGTTGTCGCTGCTGGGGGCGAGGTTATGACTGTGAACATGCCCCAGACAAATGAGTAAGAGTGGTGTGGGATCAGTGTAGGGTTTTCAATGCAGATGGGATGCCGGAAGCTGGGTGGGGATCCGAAACCCTGTTCAGTCAGAATATGTTTGAGTTGCCTCTGCATGATAACGGCCACCGTTCGAACCTTCAGTCCCCACATTCCTCAGCGGCCACCGTTCGAACCTTCAGTCCCCCTTCAGTCCCCACATTCCTCAACCGCCACCATTCGAACCTTCAGTCCCCGCATTCCTCAGCGGCCACCGTTCGAACCTTCAGTCCCCGCATTCCTCAGCGGCCACCGTTCGAACCTTCAATCCCCTCATTCCTCAACCGCCACCGTTCGAACCTTCAGTCCCCGCATTCCTCAGCGGCCACCGTTCGAACCTTCAGTCCCCGCATTCCTCAGCGGCCACCGTTCGAACCTTCAGTCCCCCACATTCTTCAGCTGCCACCGTTCGAACCTTCAGTCCCCGCATTCCTCAGCGGCCACCGTTCGAACCTTCAGTCCCCGCATTCCTCAGCGGCCACCGTTCGAACCTTCAGTCCCCGCATTCCTCAGCGGCCACCGTTCGAACCTTCAATCCCCTCATTCCTCAACCGCCACCATTCGAACCTTCAGTCCCCGCATTCCTCAGCGGCCACCGTTCGAACCTTCAGTCCCCCTTCAGTCCCCACATTCCTCAACCGCCACCATTCGAACCTTCAGTCCCCACATTCCTCAACAGCCACCATTCGAACCTTCAGTCCCCGCATTCCTCAGCGGCCACCGTTCGAACCTTCAGTCCCCCTTCAGTCCCCACATTCCTCAACCGCCACCATTCGAACCTTCAGTCCCCACATTCCTCAACCGCCACCATTCGAACCTTCAGTCCCCGCATTCCTCAACCGCCACCATTCGAACCTTCAGTCCCCGCATTCCTCAGCGGCCACCGTTCGAACCTTCAGTCCCCCTTCAGTCCCCACATTCCTCAACCGCCACCATTCGAACCTTCAGTCCCCACATTCCTCAACCGCCACCATTCGAACCTTCAGTCCCCGCATTCCTCAGCGGCCACCGTTCGAACCTTCAGTCCCCCTTCAGTCCCCACATTCCTCAACCGCCACCATTCGAACCTTCAGTCCCCGCATTCCTCAACCGCCACCATTCGAACTTTCAGTCCCCTCATTCCTCAGCGGCCACCGTTCGAACCTTCAGTCCCCCTTCAGTCCCCACATTCCTCAACCGCCACCATTCGAACCTTCAGTCCCCGCATTCCTCAGCGGCCACCGTTCGAACCTTCAGTCCCCGCATTCCTCAGCGGCCACCGTTCGAACCTTCAATCCCCTCATTCCTCAACCGCCACCGTTCGAACCTTCAGTCCCCGCATTCCTCAGCGGCCACCGTTCGAACCTTCAGTCCCCGCATTCCTCAGCGGCCACCGTTCGAACCTTCAGTCCCCCACATTCCTCAGCTGCCACCGTTCGAACCTTCAGTCCCCGCATTCCTCAGCGGCCACCGTTCGAACCTTCAGTCCCCGCATTCCTCAGCGGCCACCGTTCGGACCTTCAGTCCCCGCATTCCTCAGCGGCCACCGTTCGAACCTTCAATCCCCTCATTCCTCAACCGCCACCATTCGAACCTTCAGTCCCCGCATTCCTCAGCGGCCACCGTTCGAACCTTCAGTCCCCCTTCAGTCCCCACATTCCTCAACCGCCACCATTCGAACCTTCAGTCCCCACATTCCTCAACCGCCACCATTCGAACCTTCAGTCCCCGCATTCCTCAACCGCCACCATTCGAACCTTCAGTCCCCGCATTCCTCAGCGGCCACCGTTCGAACCTTCAGTCCCCCTTCAGTCCCCACATTCCTCAACCGCCACCATTCGAACCTTCAGTCCCCACATTCCTCAACCGCCACCATTCGAACCTTCAGTCCCCGCATTCATCAACCGCCACCATTCGAACCTTCAGTCCCCGCATTCCTCAGCGGCCACCGTTCGAACCTTCAGTCCCCCTTCAGTCCCCACATTCCTCAACCGCCACCATTCGAACCTTCAGTCCCCACATTCCTCAACCGCCACCATTCGAACCTTCAGTCCCCGCATTCCTCAGCGGCCACCGTTCGAACCTTCAGTCCCCCTTCAGTCCCCACATTCCTCAACCGCCACCATTCGAACCTTCAGTCCCCGCATTCCTCAACCGCCACCATTCGAACCTTCAGTCCCCTCATTCCTCAGCGGCCACCGTTCGAACCTTCAGTCCCCCTTCAGTCCCCACATTCCTCAACCGCCACCATTCGAACCTTCAGTCCCCGCATTCCTCAACCGCCACCATTCGAACCTTCAGTCCCCTCATTCCTCAGCGGCCACCGCTCCAAGTTCCCATCCTCCCGAAAGCAAACCGGTGATACCAACGAGTCTAAAAGGGAATTCGCGAGGCAGAGGAGAACCACAACATACAATGCAATGTAAAAGCAAAAACAGAGATTAACATCAGCCGACGCTCTCCGGTACACGCTTACAAAGATGCCGCTCACAGGTGCGACTATATGCACACAGGGGCTCTATACTATGATACTGCCATCCACAACAGCCAATAAGAAGCCGAGACAGCGCGGCTGCATATTCCACAACCACGCAACGGAAGTGGTCTGAGGTTGCTTCGAGAATAAGTCAGACACTAGACAAAGCGGCATTAGCCGCAGCCCTCAACATTGATCGGCTGCTATGGCCACGGGACACTTCCTGGCATGGCAGCAGGCGCCTCGAAGCAGAGAGGCGAAGAGCTGGTGCCCACCGTGCGGAATACAGCCAAAGCAACTCAGAGCCCAGTCCCAGCCTCAGCTAACCATAACATCTCTACCAGGGGCTTAGCTCCAAAGGGGATGTTACCGCCACCCCTAAAAATGTATTCAGTAGTAAATAGTTGGGTAAACGTGCCTTTATTCGGGTAACGTGCAGTGCCTGTCGGATTTCACCTGGCATTTCTACATGCCCACACTGACAAAAACACTCTCTCTCATTTATGCATGAAACGCCTTAACAAATGTGGATTCGTTTGAAAAATATTGTATTTTAAGTACACCTACCAATTTGCACTTCTCTCTCTTTCCACTGCCTCTCAAGGCCCACTCATGTCCAGCTTCTCATATAATATTTTAACAAGATGTACTAGCGCGATTGTTGGGTAATCTGAAGCTCACACCCCCATCATACTGACCTAGCTAAGCTCCTGATCTCTCCTCTTTGTACACTGGCCCACAAAGCATGGGCGACCACTAGCCACTCACAACATCATAAATCCGATGGTCACGGAAGGGGGCGGTACTGGTTACAAAAAACATAATGTAATGCACCTACTTACAGAGTATCCCAGATCTGCTTACGATCCGTGCAACATCTAACAAGTGCATGCACATCCCAGCCTAAAAGGCCTGTAGCTCTAAACTTCAATGCACAAAATTCCTGAGGTAGCAGAAGTGACGTCACATGCCCTTTGACTTTCAATTTCACTCGCACACACATGCTTACACATACACACACATTCACATACACACACACACACTCTAGGCCCGGCTTCAGGATCTATGAGGGCAATGAAGAAGCATGGTTAGGTAATGAAGGTCAGTGGGGAAAAGAGCAAAACCCATCAAAGGTTTTTGGAAATTAGTGGTTTGTTTATACACTGACAATCGGTGTTCTTATATTTAGGATCATAATTATAATCCCCTCGCAGCCATTGCTTCGAGTCTCATATGTCGCAGCAATGATGTCACAACTACAAATGATTTATTTTCTATAATTAACAGAAAATACATTACCATTGTGGTAATGAAAAAACCACAGTGCTGTGCAGTATTGTTTTCAATACACATTATCCATTATCAAAAAATATTAAATAACTATGTAATGTAACATAACATTATGAACCTTTAGTGACATCTGCATACCACTCTCCTGCATGGTTGATTATCATGTCATTAGAACTCCACAATAGCATTAGAAAAACAGGGGGCCTATGAATTATAAACTTCACTTGCATAGATATGTATCGCCCTTATCCTAGTAGTCCTTTCAGCTGAAAGCCGTGCCAGGATCGAGTGACAAAGATGTGCTCCCTGCTGTTACTCAAAACTGCCAGCCAAGAATGTCAGCAACAACTCAAAAGCTGTCAGCCAACACTCTGAATACTTCCCCTTTCCTTCTGTCAAATGTTCTCCCATGGGACGTGTGGAAGGAGAGAAGGCGCCTATGTATGACTCACTGGAAACGGTGAGATACCATGTGCTATCAGACCTGTATAGAAGGGGGGGTGGAGTTCTCCTGCTGTGTAGAGCCTCCTTCTTACTGAAGTTTAATATTTTAGAAACATGTTTGCTAGCTTAGTACTTTACAGTGGTTGGAAATGAAAAACACAAATAAGCAAACTCTAATCTTCGAAACTTTGTACAAGCCTTACTAGAAGTACGCACTATTGCTCATTGTGTATCGTCCATATGTACACACCCAAATACATCATTATGGCACAGTCATGTCACTATAGTTAAGGTAAATTACATTTTCCATGAGGAATTCAAAATCTTTTTTTTATAAACTTTATCAAAATTCAAATTACCTACTGGGATATATGTATACAGTTACACTCATGAAGTTTAATAAATCCTGAATTACATATTTTCAAAGATTTTTTTAAATCAATTCTCAGCACTATTCACATTAAAGCACACGTTTCTAAAAACTGTGAATTCAATTTCACAAAATCTGATATTCTCATATGATCTGCTTGGCCTGCACCCATATACATACTTGGTAAAACTAGTCTCCAACATTTGATTAAAAAACATTTTAAACATATTCAAGACGTCTACAGTGTAGGTATGCGCAGAAAGTACACATTCATATGCAAACAGTATTTAAATAAACTTGTGCTGGAAGCACCCCACCAATTCAAGTTCTGCAGGGCAAGGTTACCATCGGTCAAAGTGAAAGAGCCTTTCCTTAAAGAAGCTGGAAAACTGTGCTCCTCATTACCAGTGGCTCAATAATTCCAATGGGCCTGGTAACAGGCATTACCATGCACATTAGAATGAAGAGTTTAGTGTGAATACTGCTAACCAATGATATACCACCCAGTCAAGGCAAAGTTTCCGGATAGAATACTGGGGAAAAATATGTAGAAATCGGTCCAAATTCTACATATTTCCCCAAAACCCCCAACTCATGTTATTCCCTCAGTTTGAAATTTACTGGGACTCCCTGGTAACGTTATGTTGGTAAACAAAAGAACAACAAAGTGAAATAAAAAGGGATTTTTTACAAGTCGCCTTAACGAGGGACTATGTAGAACACACACAGAACTGAGCCTAATTGAAAGTACAATTACAAACTAATGAATGAAAACTTTGAAGAAAAAAGTGTAGATTCGTTTAAAAAAAAAAATCCATGCAGATTTTGGGCACTCCCAAACTGTGATCCATCCTTAAACTGGATGGAGATTTACTCCAGCAAAAGGGTGGAGTAACGCCCATTCCAGGACTGGAGGGGAAACGGATCACTCGTACACTTGATGGGGGGGGTGGAGGGGAGGGTTGTCTCCATGGGGAAAAATATTCTCACTGCAGAGGAAAAAAGTGTGCATTTGTGCAGGTGTGTCTATTCTCCTGCGTTGACTTTTCTGCTATGCAGAACTCAATCCAGTTGGAATAGGACCCATAGGGAACAGTCAGACAACATTCTTAAAAATATACATGGAAACCTGCGCTTGGTGCTACTTTCTATTTGTACTTCTGAGCACTTTCGTGAATTGCAAAAAGTAGTAAAATGCATCTGCATGTACGCGTAAATATAGCCGTGCTTTGGAGATTTAAACATTTTTCCGTGAATGAAGCCCAAGGTTTTTAACTAGCATTAATGGGACAGTGAGTGTAGAACACAATTAAAAATAGATCTCACACAGATGAGTCAGTCTGTTGTAGTGTTGGTGTTGTTGAAAAAAACATATAAAACAGTGGTATATCAAAACCTTGAATTACTCTGTAAAATCACCAGTAATCTGTGACATGACATTCTGGATTGTTCAGGAATATTTAAGATATTTGTATTGTGCTATTATACAATTTTAAACCACATTAACCAATGCGTTTCACCATGATTGAGTCTTTTCATAGGTTATACACTTTTTACTTTTTTTTTCCAGTGAAACATTTTTTCATGAAAAATTAGTTATATGCAGCGCTACAGCATATTCTACTCCTTTGTAGCACTCTAAACAAGTGTTCCTATTAAAATCAACTCAATGATACTCTTTCTATTTATCTCAGAAAGATGAAATGCTGAGATTTCCCAGCAGGGGTTCAAACCAGTCACCTGGAGGTCCCACAGGCATCACTGCAGAAGGGACTATACTAACACCCATCAACATTCTAATTAATGTCAAGTGAAATAAATAGAATTACCTATTGACTGTTCTAATTTTAACCTATACAACATTCTTTTGTTCATTCTTATTTTAATGTATTTTTCCAAAAGTGCATCCTGGTGGAAATGGACTAACAGCTGGAAGAACTTAAAACAAATCCATAAATAAGTATAGGCACTTACTGTATACAGTGTTTGATGTACTTTTCTTGGTAAAGGTGAAAACATCCTTGTCGGTGCTGGTTATTGTAAAGTTGAATGATTAGTTAGAGCACTGGGTCCACAGGCCTGCATGGAGTGTTTTATTTTATTTTTTAAAAGATGCAGTTTCCAATTCTGGAAGTCACTTGGTTGGGCCAATGGGCACTCTTGGAAGGGCCTGAGCCACCTCGCCCTCCCTTTGGCACCGGGTCTAACTTTCTCTCAAGTAAACACACACTCACCCACAAGCACGGACACAACATACAAGAATAAGCATTTTCATATTCCAGCTAATTGCACTTCATATTTTTATTAAACTAATAGTGAATACTTAATTATCCATTAATAGTGTAATAAAAGATTGAGAAAAAACAAAAAGCGAAGCCTCAAGCAATGTCCATAAATACAAGCTGCCACTGTGTTCCTGGCACTGATTTGGTCACCTCTGAGGCCAGGGGGTCGCAATTGCAGTACCAAGGGTCGCAAGCCAGGTGTTGCAACTGCAACCCATGGCGACCACTAAATGACACCTATGCTTGTAGCATCTTAAATAATGTAACCAAGTACACACAGAGATCCTATGTACATGCGTCTTTTCAACTTTTTGAACTACAAGGCCCAGTGTAATTATCCTGCATTACGGTTTAATTCACAACCCACGCAAATATAGCATACGGATTTTAAAAAATGGTCTCAAATATCAAATCACCCATCTGTGCAACCAACACACTCACATTAAATTCCTCTCTCTCTGACCCCACTATAACATTCATGCACACAGAAACACCATAAAACACATTTTACATGAGATAGGTTTGTGCCTTTATATATATCCTAAGTCCTTTTAGCCAGAGTCCAGCAGTGGGCAGAGGAAAACAAGATTCTTTCAGATTTCCAGGCCGGGTTCCGAGCTGGCACGGGAACAATTGAACAAACATTAAGGCTACTTATGATTTATTGGAAGGTGGTCGTGATTGGGAAGGGTACCCTATATCTGGCCTTCATCGACCTCCGCACAGCCTTCGATTTGGTCCCTAGAAATAATTTATGGAAGGTTTTGTGTGACCTTGGCATGCCATCTTACCTGCTCCACCTGATTATGAGGTTCCACGAAAAAAACTATGCCCAAATTCGCTGGGGGCCGAATGGTGAAAAGACCTTAAGAATAGATGTGAACAGAGGTGTAAGACAGGGGTGCGTACTTGCACCAACACTCTTCTCGCTCTACGTGAATGGGGTGGTGGACTGTCTGACCAGGATACCAGCTGATGCACCCCGTCTGGCAGGTCGCTTAATTCCTACCCTGCTTTTTGCGGACGATACTTTACTTCTGTCAAAATCCCCGATGGGACTTCAGCAGCTTCTCTTTGGTTTTGATGCCTTTTGCAAGCAAAGAGGACTCTGTATTAACACAGACAAAACAAAGTATCTTATCCTGAATCCCCCGCAAAAACTTGGCCCCCCACCAACATTGGGGTCTGTTGCACTGGAAAGGACCAAGACGTTTGATTACTTGGGTATCCGGCTGGTGGACTCGATGAAATGGGACCATCATTTGACCAAAATGTTGCTAAGTTTGAAAAGAGTAACTGGGGCTCTGTTGAAAGAGCAAAGAGCAGCCTCTACGAAACCCATAGCAGCAGTAATGGATATTTACTCGGCCAGAGGAGTAAGTGCCGCTCTTTATGGGGCGGAACTCTGGGGAACGTCAAACATGAAAGATCTTACTCGAGCTGAGAACACCTTCTTGAGAAGTTTGATGTCCCTCGGTCCCTCTGTCCCTATCCTGCCGTTGCAATTAGACATGGGCTGTCGGGCGATTGAGGACCAAGCCAAGTTACGCCCTTTGCTTCTGTGGACCCGCATCTGGAGAGTCCCTGAGCTGTCAAGTTATGCGGATGGCCTGCGTGAGATCATTAAATCCACTGGCTGGACAAAAATAAAATGGTTAAGGGACATCAAAGCATTACTTGCCAATCTGGGCCTAGAAGAAGCATGGCATCAACAGACGGCTCCGCCCAAACTAATGTTAAAACAACTCTATTGGAAATGGGTGGCAAATAAAAGAAACTCTTCTGTAACGATTTGTAAATCGTCTAGAAATTTTATGGAGTTTAAAGATGTCCCCCTCAGAGAACTGTATTTGGACATTATTTCAGCCCCATGGGAAAGATCCTTGTATTTCAAATTTAGAATAGGTCTTCTTCCCTTAATGGAACTCACAAGCCATTGGAAAATTCCCTACCAGACTGCCCCGTGGTGCCCTTTCTGCCCACAGCGTTATGAATCTGTCCCTCATTTTTTATTCGAGTGTCCTGTCTATAAAGTTCCACGGACGAAATGGCTAAAACCCATGTGCCTTACACTGGGAACAAGACATTGTAATATGGCACTAAGGATACTACTTTCAGACACTCGTTCATTTTATGCATGCGCCACCTCGAAGTATCTTGGGTGGGCATGGCGGATTCGGTCAAAAAGACTTAGACAAATAGTTTAATCATGTTTTTATTTGCTGATTTCTATCATGCAAGGAGTCTTTTTTATATGTCTTATTCTTATTGTTTAAAATGAATTTTAATTGTATGTACGCTTTTTAAGATATTTTTTATGTCGAAATAAAGCCTTTTTTGACTTGACTTGACTTGACTTGAATACTTAATTATCCATTAATAGTGTAATAAAAGATTGAGAAAAAACAAAAAGCGAAGCCTCAAGCAATGTCCATAAATACAAGCTGCCACTGTGTTCCTGGCACTGATTTGGTCACCTCTGAGGCCAGGGGGTCGCAATTGCAGTACCAAGGGTCGCAAGCCAGGTGTTGCAACTGCAACCCATGGCGACCACTAAATGACACCTATGCTTGTAGCATCTTAAATAATGTAACCAAGTACACACAGAGATCCTATGTACATGCGTCTTTTCAACTTTTTGAACTACAAGGCCCAGTGTAATTATCCTGCATTACGGTTTAATTCACAACCCACGCAAATATAGCATACGGATTTTAAAAAATGGTCTCAAATATCAAATCACCCATCTGTGCAACCAACACACTCACATTAAATTCCTCTCTCTCTGACCCCACTATAACATTCATGCACACAGAAACACCATAAAACACATTTTACATGAGATAGGTTTGTGCCTTTATATATATATATATATATATTGGATTACTTTGAAGAGGGTGATCCTTGTGGCATATACTTCGCGTCTGTCAGGAGCGCGATACAAGGCCCAGTCCATACAAGTAGTCCTGGAACTTCGCTGGCATCGTGGCAACAGTTTTCAAGGTATTGAATGCTCCAGGACCACCTCAGAACCGGACCAAGCAAGCGGCCGCTGTCAATGACAGCCTGTGACTTCACATGGAGGCAGGGTGATCCCTCTTCCGATTCACGGCCCGTTTTTGGTTCCAGCTATGGGGCTTTGGACGTTGGGGACTCGAGGGGGCTTTGCAACACTTCAATAAGGGGCCACCAGCCACTACATGGCCCCTCCTTTGCTTGGCAGTTCACATTTTAAGAACATTGAATTCGGTTGCCAGCGGATTTTATCCGATGCATTTTGGGAACTGTAGTTGTACATTATACTACAGGTGTTTCCCGGCAACTGAATCACCTGATCTCCCACGTGTGGGAGGGCCTCAGCAATCTACAAAGGAGGGAGGAGGAGGTACTCAAGAATTGAGCAGCGTCTGAGGAAGGCTTGTTAGCCGAAATGCATCATGCTGTGTCATTCTGTGCATTAAAAGCCTCCAACAAGTACCCCGTTGTGGCCTTGGATTACTTTGAAGAGGGTGATCGTTGTGATAAGAACATATATATATATATATGTTCTTGAGGTAAGAAATCACAAAGTGCGATGTGACTTTTGAGGTATAATATTCTGTATATTTCATGTCAGAAATAGAGGTAACCAAAGAACAGCCGACATGTCTTTCGCCAGTATGGCCAGCAGCCTAAGGGTTTTCTCAAGGCAAAAAGTCTTGTTATAATACATGCAATGGTTGTAGGATAACTTCGTCCGTGATGAAGAAAAGAAGAAGGTCTCTGCGGTCAGGAAAGGAGATGCTGAGCACACGCACACAAATCCACAAAATCACTCGTCATTCAATGCACTAATACAAGCTGTGAGCACAAACATAACATTAGATGGGATAGCCGAGCACTTCCTGAAAACGTGTGTGCAAAGCACAGGTCAAGATGGAGCCGACTCAGCTTTTTATCCTTCCAAAGCACATAGACATAAACAGAGCTGAATCACACTAGTGCCTATCATTTACATGAAAATCTAATACAAATGAGTTTATAAAACCAGTTACTATTATTTAGGCATCAAATGTAACACACCCATAAACACATGTAATCTCTACCTCAATAAAATACAATTGCGATACAACACACACACACAATAATCATCCACAACTCAATGAACATTAAAAATGACCAAGGGCCAGATGTAGGTAAAATCAAATTTGCGAGTCCTTATTAGCTCATTTTACCGATTCGCTATTAAGGATTTGCAAAATTGAATGTAGGTAAGAATCGCTAAAATATTAGCGATTCCTTAATATTCCTTAATAACTAATCGCAAATTGAGATTTGTTAATAAGGAATACCTACCCATTCATTTCTATGGGATGGGAGGCCCATAGGAATGAATGGGAAGATATTCACTATTTGCGATTCGGTATTAGCGAATTTCAGCGTTAGTTATCGTTATTTGGCCACCTAAATCTGGCCTTTAATCTTCTAACTCAGACTTATGGTTTTGCATATTCTGGTTATCGTATTTGAGAACAGAATTCTAGGTACCTCTTCCTGCTGTCCATCAGTACCATTGAGACACTTATCCATTTATCAAATCTAGACAGGAGTGTCGCACTTGGAGAAGACCACCCCACCAGAGCTAATGTGCTAACAGGGTCTATCCCCAAACACATACTAATCCATTCCGGTGCCACCTCAAACTCCTGAAACTCATTCTGGGACAACACCAGAAACACAACCATCCTCCCAGCATTCTGGAAACTTCTTACAGCTATCAACTTAAACACCATCTGCCCCATAAACACCCTTTCACATTTCTGTACCTCTTACAAACTTTTAAAATAGCCTCCATCAACCACTCTGAGCATCTTAGAGTACCTCAGGTTCACTAGTCTGGTGAAAGGGCCAAATCGTGGGATCCTAATTCTAAATGGTGCCTTTGAAAAACACGCGGACAAACACACTCCGCCTGTTGTGACTTATAAAATGCATCCATGTGCATAAAAATACAATCTTGACATTTATTAGACTTTTTAAACCTTGACCACTGAACCAGGTGCTCATTCAACGCCTACTTTGTTTTGACAGCTGATGCAGAAATACTTGGCCCAAACAGCTTCCCTGATAAATGGACCTGGCAGTTACACCTAAACCCTGTGCCTCAGGGGAGACCACTCTCCTGGTCCACCATTACTGAATTACCCATCGTTACTCAAGCATTAAGTCAAAAACTCGTAGAGCTTACTCCATCACTGATGCACTATAGGACCAAGACCAACAATTGCGGTGGGAGTGAGTTAAGGCTGTGGAGTTGGTGCTGGTATCGGGATGTGGATAACTACGGTTCATGTCATGGATGATGGAGGGTAAGTGCAGTTGTTTGTGCACTGAGCGGCTTCAGATCTCTCTATGTTCGGTAGCTGCATTGTTACACTGGAGGCTATCAGTTATGGTCCGCTATAAATTCTTGCTTCTATGTAAAGAACGGTGGTCTTCAATTTCCGTGCGACAACACTCATGGTAATGTTGCACTGCTTCCGTGATCACCACTGGTCACCACGGGCTAACCCATCATCCAAAAAGAAAAGCGCCAGACAACAGACATCATTCATGCTTCAAAACGCTGAAACATAACACAATGACCATTCACAACAATCCTCCAGTCAATACACCCACCACACAAACTAAAGATCCAAATCATGAGCTTACACCTACATACACCAGGATATGCAATATGCAACACGTACATCATCTCAACCCCTTCCAGGTCATAGTTTACCGTGGTTACAAGCACACACATGCCAACCTCAACGATTATAGCAGCCAGTGAAACACAACTCATGTGCAAAGATAATACAAAGCAGCTGAGTTACCATTTTGCATGGCATATAAAAAAGAAATAGGGTGAAATATGGCACAAGTAAATCCTGAAATGTTTAAACTCGTTCTTAACACTGTGCAGGGGTTTCACACTTTTCAAAGCTACTCTATTTACAGTTGCTAAAAGAAACATGTATAATTTGTCACTAACATTTTTATAGACTTGCAGAGTCAACTTGTTGGATCAGCCTAATCAATCCAAGCAATTATTACGTTTTGGCACTATGGCTTTTAAGAGCCAATAACGGACACCTATTTTGTTGGTATTTTTCATTGCAGGAAATAACTAGATGCATCATACACCCTTTCTTTGTAAAAACCGGCAGTCCACGCTGCACACAGCCCTAAACAAGCTGAATCGATCCAATTATACAAAAACCCACCCGTCACCAAATGCAGCAGGGCAGAAACGTTGGTGAAGGACTTGAACCACAAAATCACCCATATGCAGGCATTAGGAAGATCATCTCTTCAGTGACATGAGTGCCATGACGTTGACTACATTGGGCACCTACTTCTGCTTGGGGTACCTACCTTTGCTTCGGACAGAGGCAGCTAGGATTCGGTGACACCTTTGAGCAGGATAGGGGCTGGTGAGGAGACTCATCTCAAAGGTGAGATCAATCTGGGGGGGGACGGCTTTCTCTTATCTTGCACCACGGAACTGGAATTCGCTACCAATTACACTGATATCAGCACTTTCTCGCACACCCGTAAGCGCAGAGATACCCCTTCGGGGGTGATTCAGGCGCTATATAAATAAAATCTGAATGAAGTCAACTCTAGTTGTGTGATCTCCATCGAGAGGCGCCCAGACTGTACTTCTGTCTAGTCCTAAAGAAGGGAACCACCACTGATTATTCAATTTTAGGTCTGGGAGAAAAGGGGAACAACGAACACCAAACAAACTATCAAAAACCTCCCACCTGACCTACATTTCCTTCCTATAGGGCAAAATAAGCTCCAATGGGTTAGTGACATTCAATCTGAGACATGACGCATGCAACAATTGCTACTTTATCAACATATTTTTAGCTTGATTTATTTCATTGTTTGCATCAAAAAAGTTAAAAACCACACATTCATAATTTTTCCATTTTTCTTTTTACAAACGTGTTGTACAGTTCATAAATATTTTTGCACTTAAATGATATTTTTTTACCTCATCGCTGTGGCGCAAATTCCGCCGCAGTGCTGAGATTACAATCTCGGGCGTGGTCATGACGGCTCCAGGCCGTCATCAGCACACGCCCACCGTGACTCTTGACGGCCGGGAGCCAGCGCAACTCCAAAGGCAAATGACAGCATGTTCTACTACAGCTCAAAGTGCAGCGGCCACCAGGGTGTTCCAATCCATCCTTGTGTGGAACGAGCTCTGTAGGGCATCTGCGATTCTCACCTAGAGGCTCCCTCTCCAGGAAACTACCTTTTCCAGGTCAGATACGAGTGAGACTGTCGTGAGACTGTCACCTACTGAGAGGGGGGCCTCAATGCTGCAACTGTTTGGCTTCTGGGAGGGAAGCCTGCTACTGAGAAGGTGCACTTGGTCTTTGTGATGGACGCTCCCTTGGGCATGGCCTCAACGAGAGAGAGTGGGAGAAAGGTGAAGAGAGATCTGTGCGCGCGCTTATAAGCACCTGCACTGATGTCTGGGGTAAGACAAATGTGTGAGTGAAGGGGTTACTTGCTGCCATGCAGGAGCGGTCTTGTGTTTCATACAAAAGCGTCAGAAAACCTTTCATGCCACTAAAGCACGAACTACTGGCATTGTCAGTGCTTGTATTCTGCTTTACAAAACTCTTCTGTACCACTGGGCGCCAGACATCGAAGATGATTTCCGGGGCTGGGGCACACAAGAGGAGTCACTCAAAAGCCCAGCTTCTGCCTAAGGCCCGGGGAAAAACACCAAACAAAGACACTAATGTCTGAAGAACTGGCATCCCCGGCACACAAGTCCATCTTTGACTCCCCCTCAAGAGTGACTTTACCACAGGCAGGGCACCAGTTCCAAGCTTTAATGCAGTGAACTGCAACTTACCCCAGCAGAACCGAAGAAAAAGACTGCAAGACCTGCTGGAAAAGGCAAACAAAGCTCTCAATCTTATCAGCGTGGAAACGCACCCACACACACTCGGCCAGCAGGGCAACGGGGCATGGCACGCCTGGGTACAACATTCCCGAGCAGGACTGGTGTTTGGAGAGGAAATCGAACTCCCAGTACTAAAAGTACGTGCCCGCCATGAATCCACAGGTCTCCCACAGCTGTGCATCTCTGGTGCCATAAATCACGTGTGCAGTGAATTAGGATGCGTCTCAGGAAGAAGGGAGGTGTCTAAATCCTCCCTTTCTCTCAATGTGATATGATTACATCTCTGGTGTCAACCTGCGGGCCGGAATCCTATACCTTTCTTTAGCTGTGAAAATCATTAAACACACCACAAGTTTTGCCATTTCGCAGCATAACGGCTGAAATGCTTTGTAGATCATTCATAATACAGTACACCTCAATCTACTGTATATGGTGAGAAACGGTTTTTAATCACTAACAATTCAACTTGTACTTAAACATCTTGTCTCAATCATTAGTTAATAGGTACAAGTATTGCAACTTTTGTATTACATAAACACGATTTTCGGATATAGACATTAACATTGTTTGTGAATTGTGAACACACAAAAACAGTGACCCAAGAAAAAGTGTGAAGTGAAGCAATCACAAAGAGCACCAAATATATAGCGCAAAGAAGGTGAAAAAGATTAGCTAAAGAGAGGCAAGTCAATCACAACTTCTTGAGGGCGCACCCGGAAACACCCTTTGCTGACACCTACTTCTCATCGGGCAATGGAGCCCTGAATACTGATTTCATCTTCCACACCTCACGCAGAGCCTAATGGAGAAAAACTTTCCTATCTCTACTCACAGTCTCCATCACCAAGAAAACAACCCATGGCTCAACTCTCACCATCACACCTTCCCACCTCTTCCCTGGCAGGTCTACCATTACAATCTATAATACCGGGATTGTCCTGATCCAAGCCACGGACAAGAACCTGGAACTACTAGACAACCTGTTCCCCAAGTTCAAAGAGCACCTCTCAAAGCTGCGGACCCGAACCCAGAAGTCCGCCAGCACTATCCCCCCTGACCTCGCAGCCACCACCTACTACACCTCTACCCCCAGCACCCCAGTAAATGGCCCACCTGCTGTTAACGCACGCCACTCCCCAAGGACAGTCACGAATATCCCCACCGCACATACTAGTAGCCCCTCCAACACGACACTTCTTATCCCCACCCACACCCCCTCCATCCCTCTCCCCTCGGACAGATCATCCCCCACCCACAACACTCCACCATTTGAACAAGCCACCGCCCAAAGTTTATCCACCCCCTCCCATCCCCCCCTCGACAGACACCTCTCCCTCCCCATCTCTCTCTCCACTCCCACCCACGTGTCTCTCACACCCGACACAACAACTCCCACCCACAACACGCCTACATCTGCGCACACCATCACTCGGAGTTTATCCACCCAACCACCCCATCCCCCCCACGGCAGACACCTCTCCCTTCCCCGCTCCCTCCCCACTCCCACTCATAACGTCATCCCCCTCCCAACACAAGATACAGAACATACCCCCTCCCTTACCCTAGCACCCCCCTCTCTCCCACCTCCTATTCTTAGCCCTCACTACCCTCCTGTCTCCCCCACTGTCTTCAACCTTCACTCACTCTTCTACTCACCTGTACCGTCTCCCACTGAAGTCACTATCTATGCTTCCCACCCACCGCCTGCCTCACCTTCACCACTCACACCCCTTGCCCACAAACACGTCCACACCTTGAATACCATCCCACCCATTAGCACCGCGGAACACCTCAGCAACCCTCCTGACTTGACCTTATCCACACTCCAACAAGTCAAGGAGGAAATTTTACAAATCAAAAAAGACATCCACGCAATCAAAGACCTTCTCTCCTCACAGCCCAGTCTACCTCCCACCATCCCATTACCCTACAAACGACGCACCCTTCCTACATACACTCGCCCCCGACGACACCAGCAATGGTCCACTATCCCCGTTCGCAATAACTCCCACCGCCCCCGTCGTGTTCTCAGCCCCTTGTCGGACCTCGACCTTTGCTCTCTCCTACGCTCTTATGGCCCAGGTCCGGTAAAAGGTTTTTCCAATTCGCACATCCCCATACCCACAATTCCCACAAACGCTCTGAGGCTCCCAACACTCAACAACAGAGGCTCCATCCCTAACAACCTCAGGAAAGTTCCCCTCACACTAGAAAGCTCGACCACCCTTCTCTCTCCCAAACTCAAATGCATCCTACTAAACTGCAGATCGGCCCAGAGACATTCCTCCGACATCGCGGATCTTGTCTCAAATAGGGAGCTAGACCTAGCCTTTCTAATGGAAACGTGGCTCACTGAAGCCTCTACTCCGATTATGGACATACTAGTCCCCCCCAATTATCACATCATTAGGCTGGACAGGTCTCCTGGCAAGACGGGCGGGGGAATTGCATGCATTGTTAAGAGCAACCTCTCCGTTACTCAAGTCACCTCCCCCTCCCTTTCCTCCTGTGAACTCCTCTGCCTAGACATCATCAGTGAGGGCAAACAAGTATGTACTTTACATCTCATTTATCACCCGCCTGGTGACAATCTCATATTCACCCAACAAGTCATGGACCTGATCACTTCCAACGCCGGTCGGCAGACCACTCAAGTCTACCTGGGTGACTTCAATCTCCACTGGAACGATCAGAAAGACACTGCAGTGAATAGTCTAAAAACTTTCCTCAATGCGCTTGACCTCACCCAATTATGCGATAAACCAACACACGACAAAGGCGCGATACTCGATCTCATCATTGCCAAAGAGAACGCTATTCAACTGGAAGCGATTCTACCCTGCGATTGGTCAGATCACCACATTATCACCTTCTTTATCAACGAAAAAGTTAAACCTAACCCTACTCAACCAATCAAATCCAAAACATGGAAAAGGGATTTGAAGAATCTTAACCCCTCCACCCTACCTCCCCACATCGGCAACCTCCTCCTTCCCCCTTCAGGTGCCTCAGATGTTCAATCACTGACTGACCACTACCTTGACTCTATGAATACAATAGTCAATGAAGTCGCCCCTCTGCAACTGAAGAGAGTCTCCACCAAAATTTCTAACCCCTGGTATGATGACAGTCTCAATGACGAAAGGCGTAATATGCGAATGGCAGAGCGCACCTGGAGATCGGACCCTTCAGCACTGCATCTCAAAAAGCTCAAGAACAAGAGAAATGCCTACTTTAGGAAAATAAAGCGCACAAAGTCGGACTTCTTCAGCCGCCAGTTGGACCAAGCGAAGAATAGGCCAAGAAAACTGTTCGAGCTAATCAAGACCCAAACAAAGGCACAACCCACACAATCAAATAGCACAACAAATGACACTCCACACTGTGAAGCCTTCTCTGCTTTCTTTAAACATAAGACTGACAACATAAGAAATGACCTCATAATGGATGTAAATCGATACTCCAACTACACCAGAATGGCTGACACTCAACCTAAAAACAAGGCATGCTGGCAGTACTTCGACACCTACTCGGAAGAAGCTATACACAAACTGCTCTGCACTTTGAAGCCCTCTAATCACCTCACAGACCCTCTACCTGCTAATGCGGTAACAGACTTTATCCCCTTGCTCCTCCCTCTCTGGACCAAGATCATTAACAGCTCTTTGCAACAAGGACACATTCCAGACTCCCTTAAGGTGGGGCAAGTCACGCCTATACTCAAGAAACCTACAGCTGATCCGTCTGACCTAAACAATTATCGGCCCATCACCAATATCCCCACCCTGGCCAAACTGTTGGAGAAATGTGTCCAACTCCAACTAACAAAACACATTGATAAATTTGACCTCCTCAACCCTCATCAATCAGGTTTCAGAGCGAAACATAGCACGGAAACAGCTATGACACACATAATTGATGACGCCCTCCAAATTCTGGATCGTAATGAGTCCTGCCTCCTCATCCTTCTTGATCTCTCGTCAGCATTTGACACGGTCAAACATGAGAACTTGTTGGAGCTGCTAAGTACTAGGATGGGGCTATCGGGAACTGTTCTCAAATGGTTTTCGTCTTTCCTTCACAACCGGTCTCAGAGGTTCAAGATCGACAATGTACTATCTACACCGGTGCCTGCAGATCTTGGGGTTCCACAAGGATCCACCCTCTCTCCTACACTGTTCAACCTCGTTATGGAACCCCTCGCCACCTTGCTTCAAGCATCCAATGTTCAATTCCATATGTACGCTGATGACACACAACTCTACCTAAAGTTACAGTCCCCGGAAGATATCAAACAGCTGAATTCCACGCTTATTAACACCCAATCCTGGCTGGCCGATAATCACCTCAAACTAAATGCTCTAAAAACTGAGTTCCTACTCATCTCACCTCCGGCGAAAATCTCCACCACCCAAACCTGGCTCAACAACCTAACAGCACTCAATGTCCAACCTACCATCGTGGACTCGGCGAAATCCCTAGGCATCACACTCGACGCCAAGCTCGACATGCAGCAGCACGTCAGCAAAGCCACAAAAGCAGCTAATTTCCAAATTAACACGCTGAGGAAAATTAAACCCTTCCTCCCGGCCAAAGACTTCCAAACTGCTGTACAAGCTCTAGTCATCCCTCGAATAGACTACGGAATTGCGACCCTCAGCGGTCTCCCGCTATCCACAACAGCACCCTTAAGAGCCTCCCTGAACGCTGCCGCGAGACTCATTACTGGCTCTAGAAAGCACTCGCACATATCCCCAGACCTAAAGTCTCTAAAATGGCTGCCTTTTGAAGCCAGAATACAGCTAAAAATTGCAACTATGACACACGCGGCCGTGCACCACAAGGCACCCAACTACCTCGCTCAAAAGCTGTCTATATCAGGAGGTTCGAGATCCAATAGGAGTACTAAAAATCTACTCCTGAAACCTCGTAGATTTCGGAAAGCGAAAACTTACAAACGCTCCTTCTCAGGAATGGCACCCAGGATCTGGAATGCGCTCCCTCCTGAAACAAGGCTAATCACCTCCACTGCACTCTTCAAGAAAGAGGTGAAAACAATGCTTCTGGCCAAGATCTCCTGATCGCTACAGATGTTGGTTCAGAGACTCTGCATTGCTTGTACCGCTGCTCTGCCTATCCCCTGGCACTATACTCGACTTGTTGGGGGCACTATTACGCTACTCTCTTACTACCGACCAAGATATGATACACGTTGGTTTACTGATCCACCTGTTCGCCATTGTAGTGGGATCAATGACCTGTGCTGCTCTATACTACTCCCTTACCTGATCATATATGGATTGGTTTTATGTTTGTTTTTTTCATCCATGTTATTACCATGTTACTTACCATGTTATTACCATGTTATTACCATGTTATTACCTTGTTATTACCATGTTACCATGTTACTTACCTGATCATATATGGATTGGTTTTATGTTTGTTTTTATCATCCATGTTATTACCATGTCACTGACTATTATACTGTTCCCATTATCTCTGTTTACTCCTATTGCCCCTTCCCTGTCTTTGTGAAGCGCTCTGATATCTGTAAGGATCCTGTTCGCGCTATATAAAACTTTGAATAAATAAATAAAATAAATCTCTTAGCACCATCCCAGGTTTGTTTAATGACTGTGTGAGTGTCTGGAATATTTGAGCGATTAAGTCCCACAATGTGTTCACTAAAGGTAAAGAAATCAGATTTATTAGGTGGGGGTTGAGCGGAGGTTATTTTAATGACTTGAGGGTTATCCTGACATGGGTTATGATGATTCCTTGAGATGGGTAGTCTCACGCCCCAAATAATAATCCAGTTTCTTACAAATATCATCAGGATCACAAAGACAGATTTGGAGACTACAGCCAAAGTCCCAAGTTATGTAAAATGTATCTGATAATAGGTGCTCTCGGTAATTACATCTGCCCCCAGAAGGGATATTTAGAATGTCTGAAAGCTATTGACGCCCTAAACAGCAATATCACCCTGGCTGACTCTGTAAAATCACTGGGAATCACACTCGATTCAAAACTTGACTTGGCCAAGCACATCAAAATGTGCCTTCCTTAACTTGAAACTACTCAACAAAATAAAACCCTATAATCCGCCTAAGGACCTCAATCAAGCTACTCAAGCACTAGTGCTATCCAGAGTAGACTACGGTAATGCAGCCCTCACAGGTACAGCTAAATGCCATTTAGCTCCCCTCAGAGCGACACTCAATGCAGCAGTCAGAATGATCACAGAAACAAAGAAATACGATCCCATACCACCTGCACTCAACGAGCTAAAATGGCTCCCAGTCGGAATGCGTGCCAATTTCAGAACTGCTTGCCTCACACACAAAGCCCTGCACACTGGGAAACCAGCCTACCTGGCCTCCAAACTTAAGAAGGCCGGCCAGACTAGAACCCTCAGTAGCTCCAATACACTTCTCCTCATCCCACCAAAAAACCCGTAAACAAAAAAAACGCAGCCCGCTCCTTTTCTGGAAGCGCGTCCAAAATCTGGAATTCCATCCCAGTGTACATCAGAACTACCCCATCCTTTCCAAAATGTAAAATGCAACTGAAAGACCTCTTTCTCAATCGTCCACCCATGTATTGATATCTGCCGATGGAGCACACTAGCCGGAACCGGATAGATGCCAGATTCTCTGCCATCAAGTCATCTACCACCGCCAAGCCACCGGACACCTACCTCACCCCCACACCCATAAAGGGGGCTGGCTTGAGCCAACGTGCACACCGCTATGACTCCATCTGACCTCTTTGCTTCAAGGCGGTACAGCATACCCAAACAAAGCACCAGGATCCATTATACCATTATATATACTACCGCGCTATTATGTTTTCCTCAAGACTAGTGCATTTATGTGATTTCCTGACTCATATGTTGTAAAGCTCTCCAATACCCTCGGGTCTGGCCAGCGCAATATAAAACTCTCAAATAAATAAGTGAATAAATCCTGAGCTCTATTTCGGCGGTCTAAAGTCTAAAATGTGGATTGGCGGTTACCACAACAAATACTCTATGTTTTGCATTATTGCTTAGCATTTTATCATGACCAATTTCCTCACACTTCTTCTGGTGAAATCTGAGAAGAGAATATAGCAGAGTGTGGCAACTGCTTCACAACCCAGATTGCTTAGCCATGTGTAAACATCGATTCGCACATGTATTTTAAAACACAATTTTGAGTCAGTGTGTAAGTAAAGTCTGTACATTTATAAAACACGGGGTTAGGTTAGATCAATAGAGATTAGCCTATGTATTGCCATTCTTATGGCCGTGCAGCCTGTAGAATTCAAATATGTTGTATTGTAATGTAGTTGTATTTACACAGAACTTCATAATCCTGACGAAGCACCAAAGAACATTTGTGGAGGGGCAGCATGCTACTCCAAGGAGTACCATAGATGGAACAAAGTGTTTGTTTTGCTGCCTGTATGTGGAGTTTATTGATATCATGTATCAGGACCAGAGTTGGCTCTTACGTTTTGTTCTCATGCCTCTGCATGAAGTTGAAGAGAAAATGAGTGAAATATAGGTAGCTTAAGCATTAGGTTCTAATTGAAGGACAGAAGTGCACGCGTGTAGTCTGGCCTATGTTTGAGGTTTTAGCTGTGGGAAACTATAAAATAAGCCTGTAGCTGTGCTTATTCATTGGGGTATGAGAGACGTGCGAGGACAGACAGCTGCCCAAGCTGATACCGGTCATCTATTGAGTGAGTTCCCATATCAGAGTACAGCGAGTGGCGGCTGCTGCCAATCCGACACGAGGGAGTGGAAAAATAGTCATAAAAAAATATAAATGTACCTTCCCTGCTAGCCGCCGTGATCTTCTGCTTCTGTCCTGGCACTGCAATTCCCATGAGCACAGGCTCCAAGACCCCACGCAATCCCAGCGCTTCTCCCATGCTAATACTCCCAGCATGAGAGAAGCACTGGGATTGGGCGGAGCAGGCAGGTTTTGAGCTACAGCAGGGACTCGGAGCCTGTGCCCCAAAGCACTGCGGATATCTCCATGGATCAGCCTGGAGATATCCAAGTGCGCATGTCGGTTTGGGCGGCCAAACCAACATGTGCACTTTCAGTGCCTACCACTACGCCTACCCTGCTGCTGATGCTGGGAATTCGTAAAGTGATCTTCTTGGCGTCCACGCCGCCTGAATATTGAGTCTCTAAAATAAAACTGTAGTGGACTGCCACAGAGATTGTGAAAACGTTTAAATTATCTGAAGAATATTGATGGACAATAAATGAGCGGCTTTTTATTTATGCACAAGTAATCCTTATTCGAGTGACTCACACTGTAAAAGGCTGCAGCTTTCTACTTCCCAGGGTGATGTGTCTACGAATGAGACTACTTAGACCGTTATAGGTACAGCTTGCAGTGTACACTTTGGAAAAAAATCGAAGCCCTAATAGAAATGGTGATCGGTTCCCATATAATATTCTTGATATCTATACAGAGTATATATTATTCTTGGGAAAGATCGGGTATTCTGCTGAGAGGTCCTGAGGAAGGTGGTCTTATCCCACCGAAACGCGTCGACCTTGCGTATCTAATCACACAACAACTTGTGATCCCTCCGATACAGAATCAAGAGTGAATGTTGATTGTATGAAAGTGTGTGTATGATTTTTTGATAAATATGTATTAGGTTTTTGTTTTCTCTGTATGGTATCTGTATATTAATTGTTCAAATGTTGAATCATATGTGTTTTTGTAAAATAATGTTCCAAATCTAATTGGAATAATATAAAGAAATAACAAAAAATAAATATTAAAAAATCTTAAATGAAAAAGTAACCACCTTGTGTTGACAACTTTTATCAAAAGTAGAAATGTTGTGATTTGTATAAGTTAGTAGGTCGTGAGGGAAGTTTGCGCCGTCATGTTACATTGTTTCCCCTCTTTCCCTGACCATTAAAGTAAATTCAGAGGGGGTCCCATATCGTTGTAGATGCTGCGGCATGGCCACGCCCTATACTCCAGACTGGAAGTAAAAAATAAAAAGACAAAAAAGTTTTGTCATTTTATTTTTCCTCAGTCTGCTGCATTTCAGCAGTGAGGAGACACTCCTCCCGATAGCAGAGGAGCCGCCCCTGAGAACAGGGAAAACAAAGTGCACAGAGATGAAGGGAGCTACCCTAGGGAGGTGCAAACTCAGGGTTTCAGGCACTGAGGTCCCGCAGTGCATCCATTCAACCTCAATACAATGTCTGTGGAAGGAAAAAGCTACATGAACTTCTAAGTACAAGGGGTCCTAGGGCACCCACAATACACTTTAGTTAAAGCAACAATTACCTTGGATTAGGTGTGCGGACAGGCTTTGGGGCCTCGGGCATTAATAATTATCATTGATAAAACCAGATGACAGACTCCATTATTTTTGCTCAGTTTCTATTTAAATAGTACCAGATTCTATGAATGGGTTTAAAGCATTAAGAAATTAAAACAAAACTACGTTTCTGGTATATCTGCACTTTGGTTCACTCAAGACTATGGAAAGTGATATACAATTGACAATACAATATCACAGCCTGTCTGATGGTATCTTGCATGCTGTCTTTGGTTGAGGCTAAAGTGTGGTGAAGTACTCCTGCTTTGCATTTACAGATGTGGTGGGATCTGATAACTGGACTTTTAAACCATGTTTATCTATTCCCACACACTTTAGGTGGCCTACCATAGATGGATTACAAGTTGTTCTTTATTGGCGGGATGCAAACTCTGCACCAGTAATTACTAGTGGAGTAAAAACCCACCAGCACTGTGCAATTAAAAGTTAAACCTACAGAATGGGGAATTATTGGGTGGACCCATAATAACCAGGTGAAGTTCTGCTTGGCATTCCCTCTTTCAGGAGATTTAATGCAAACATTGACCACCTACTCAGGCGGTAAAAGTATGCAAGGGCCTGTGGTAAAATTGTCCAGGGAGCTGTGGGGGCATTTCATACTTCTCTGCACCTTGTCTGAGGTTCAGGAAGGAGTTACAGAAGGACTCAAGGTTACAATGCAGCCTTTCCTCGTTGTGATTTTATCTGCAAGATTTTCAGGCTATTAAAATCTGGTTGGTTGTTCCAGCACCCAGAAAATCCAGATGCTAGAACGCCGAATCTCTAATAATTGTGCATAACGCAATTCCGCTCGGCACAGTTCAGAATCGGGACAGATGTCTTATCTGGGAACCTTGCAACGGGGCTGATTAGGCGCAGAGAGAGCGCAACACCAGGAGGCACTAGAAGCAATGGATAAACAAAAAAGCTTCCTTAATCTGTAAACAACTTTTGGAGAAACTCAATGACCTCAGTGTTTTAAGTGTGCAGGATCTATTGGGAATGATGTTCCTAATCTTTTTTTAATTTCACAATAACAGTTCCCATACTATGAAATGTTATGGTGTTATCAGCCGAGTTCTGGAGTGTGTCCTTCTAAAGTAAACTTATAAGACAAGTTTGCACTAGAGGTCTGATTATTACAAAAATAACGGAACGCTTGCTTTATCTTAAACACAAAGGGGTATATTTATAAGAGGTTTGCGTCATGATTGCTCCACGCAACATGGTGCATGTGTAACACAAACCTCAAAGTCAGATTTTTGATGCCACGCAAAGCCACTTGAAGTAACTTTGAATGGCTTAAAATTTTTTGAATAAAGCAAGGCAGCGCAAATCACTGTGTTGTGTTACTCTGCGGAAGAGAGAGGTTCCATGGGCGTTTGGGTGAGTGCTCCTACGCAACTCCCATGGTTTTTGATGCATTCCGGATTTGTAAACCTGGGAATGCGCCAAAAAGATACACTTCCCCAGGAGAGGTGTAACAAGGAGAAATAGCTTTATTCCTCTTCATTTTTTCCTCTTTCTGTGTGTGCTGCATTTTGAGCACACAAAGAGGAAAACGCCTCTCAGCATGGTTTATGTGCAGAAGGTGCCCCTTCCAGCACAAAAAACAATCCTGTATGCAATGGAGGCTCCTTTGCAACATGGTGCAAAGGTGCCTGTGTTGGCGCTAGGCGGCCAAAATGACACCAGCACAAGGGCAAAGAACAGGAATGCTCTGTATTGGATAAATACGATGCATTACCGCCCCTCCCTGTGATGCAGGGCAGAGCAGCCGCAGAAAGGTGACCTGCTGCCCTGCACCGCAAAAGACAAATATGCCCCTAAATCTCTGCACATTTTGGGGCAGTCTATCTTAGATCTTATATTGTGTGTAATACAATTTAAAATGAATGACTTGCACATTCACTGAGGTTCACTCGCAGGCTAGGACTTGACAGTACTATACATAAACCTCACAGTTCTCAGGGCACCAAGCAGGGCTCCGTTATGTGACTGTCTGGCAACACACGGACATCTGCAATGGCTGCATTAACCAACTGAGCTTTCACAGAGTTGTTTTAATTGCCATTTATTTTTCTGTTAAGACGTGTGTGCTAAAGTATACATGTGTGTACCTGAAGTAGAAAAGCCAACAAAGTAGTTGCCAATTATTTTGCTTTATTTTTTAGCCGCGTCTCTGTCCCAGCCCCAGCCTCCCTGGCCGTGCTCCCATAGCACTCATGTCAGAGATACTTTACTTTTTTATGTACTTCACCCTCTGACTGAGCAGCGAGTTACTTTGCAAGAATGTCCTTGAGACTCCATCTCTGGAACCTGCAGCAGTCACGGCCAAGACACGGGGTGGCGGCGTACCCCATTTAGCCCACTGGGCCTTGCGCCCCTGGGTCAGTGTATGAGCCGATGCCCATGGGGTTGGGGTCTTTGGGTTTCTTGTAGTGTAGAAACGTCGGCGGGTTTAAGCAAGGTCTGCAGGGAGTGATGCGGCAGCGAGACCTGCACTAGGCTTCCCAAAGGGAGGCCAGACACTGCGGGACACGCCTAGAGGTGCAGGGTTAGGACACCGGCGCTAGACCCTCTGAAACCCTAACCGCCTCCAGGAATAATCCTGTTGCTTCCCTGGAGACAGGCGCGCGGCTCTCTCGCTTTCCCGGAACTTGTCTCTCCTGACCTTTGGAGCCTCTAAGGGTGACCGGGACAGGGAGGCTCAGAGGCTCCTGGTCCCTCCCGCCCTGGTGAGGTGCACTCACGTTATAAAAGCGGCCACAAATAGAATGGTCTGTCACAAGGTGGCCTCGCTAACAGGAAGTGAATGATACACCACATCAACCCCAGCAAAAACGTTTCAACTGCAGGTGGCCAGAGCAGAATGGGGCCACAAGGGTTTCCACGGAGGGTCCCCGAAGACCATTCACCTCTTATAGCACCCCCCCAAACTTGGCAAAGGCTGGGTGATCTCTCACTCACGCCGGGTCTGGTGGCGCAGTGGACAAATGCATCCACTGTAGGGGCCTGTGTTCGACCTCATGGTCACAGGTTCTAATCCCAGCGGGGCGACTCAGCCTTTCATCCATCTGAGGTCGATAAAATGAGTATCATTCAGTTGGGTAACAATATACATCTGTTATTCAGCGCCTTGAGACGTTCGGGTGATACGTGCACTTTACAAAAGTACATGTTTTATGTTTTAATAGGTATCCAACCCCCATGGTGAGAACACCTCCACCCTTGTTCGACTGTGCTTTATGCACTGGTGTGCGACATATAGCAACTAGTGGAGCGGGGCAACAATGAAGCACTGTACACAAATAAAGGGTGCTGGGGGCAAAAAAACAGTGTAAATCAATTGAGCTCCGTTAAGGTTGATTTACATAAATAAAATGCATTTCACACATATTTACAATTTTAGAAGGAAGGCTTTGGGTACTTCTCCCAGAATGACACGCTTTTCAGACAGATGCCAAAGCAGAGTGCAACCCTTGCTCTCGGGTTCCTGAGTACACAGCTAGGCTACTAGAACACCTCTCCAGCCTGGATGCTGTACTGCTGACAAGTCATGCAGCTGGTACGTCTCACCCCAAAATAAGCTGATGGGGCGTGGCTTTGAAATGGAAGGGGGTTCTTGTGTGCATTCCATTGGAGACAGTTGGTGACTGATGCCAGGAGCGGTTGGTGGGGATTGTCGTTTGTGCTGTCTGGCATCTGGAGAATAAATCTACTTCGCCTACACTTTTTTATGCGTGATATATGCCGCTCAGACGAATCCATCACAGGGCGGTGCAGTATGTACAAGCCCAGAAGGTGCGAGTACCCGAGACCCTGACCCCACATACGGATGAGTGAGTCCCGCCTTTAAAGGGGCTCACTGGTAGATTATGTACCTACTCACGAGGTGCCAGCGCGCTCCACCATCCCAGTGTCTGATAGCAGTTTCACTCTCAGCGGGAGTGTCCTCGTTTCTGATATACCATAAAGGACGCGGAACCTGTGATCTCTATCCTGGATTTATAGATTTGTGATACGTGGATAGGACTGAGCAACAAGTACTGAAGGAGTGAGTATATGTGATGGTTTGAATGTGTTAAAAGAGCAGGCTGCAACAGCATTAAAGGGACAGTAGAAAATTACAACTGAATGCATCTAGGTCACCTGGGTAGTAATAAATGCGCATCCTTGTCCAACTTTAATGGCATGGTGGACAGTGATATATATCGCAGATGTAGAGGCCATACAGGGGTGGTGAGGGCGTAACCGGGCCTACCAGGTAGGCTTGTTGAAGGCTGACCGGATCCCTCAGGAAGCCAGTTGTATGAAGACACCCTCCAAGATACCATGACGAGTCAGAGTTCTTCAGCCAGCTGGACATAGGCTATAAGCGCTGCTTACTGACTGGCAGAGGATAAGTTACCCAGTGTTTAGCCCCCACAACATTTCAGACTCACTGCCTGGCTCTTTGACATAATTTTATGTATCATTTGTGTGGCAGCTCCAAGCCACTTTTACTCACTGAGTGAACGAGTCAAGTCCCCTAACCTCACTCTGCTTTTCGGTGTACCCCAGCCCTACAATTATCCAGCCAGTCTCATGGTCACTTTCCAAGCAGTTCCTCCAACAGAGCCATTCAAGGGCAATCTTTCTAAAAGTCCTGTACAAAGGCTTACCATGAAGACTTCATTGGAGGCCAGAGGTCCTACTGAGTTCAAACCTACGACCAAGTAAGGTGTGAAATACTCCACCCATCAGATAGAAGTTCAGAAGCATCTAGAGGTGGCTGCCCTAGGTCTGCTGAATGTATTTCACCCATTGTAAGTATCTAGCCTAGCCTTGACATTAAAGAGGGGGCTGTGGTTTCTGCAAGTTCCTCTTTTAGTTCCAACATCTCCAAATGCAATAGAAACTTAATGAATCTGAAATATAAGGAACAAGTGGACATTCCTGAACTATTAGCATTCAAGTTCCCATCATGGTCGCGGTTAGATCTCCACCCTTGAGTGCAAATCCAGGCATTCTCACAAATCCGATTTCATGTACGAGGAGGCTATTGTCCCTTCTGTGTCTACCTGCAGGCACATGTGATGCCCCAACTGTTAAACCACATGTGGAGAGATAATGTGTCTCCAATAGAGGTCTCAGGTCTGGGCATCCTCCAGACTCGAGCCTAAAGAGGGGTGTACGACATACCCAAGAAAGCTGCCATCAATATTTGAACCCAACAGAGATTTAAGCAGTCAGTCTTGGCTCTACAACTCTTCTCCGGCGCCGTCGTTTTGTCTAAACCTCCACTTCACATCCATTGCTGCTGGTTTTTCAAAAATAGTTAAAAAACATTTCTCGCCTGACTAACTAAAAGCACACGGTGTAAACAACACAGTCTTAGACCCACCCACATCCTTTCGCTTTGTATCTTGATGCCTGCTTCTTCTGTCTCCTCTTGCCATGGGATACATGTCAGGGAACAGGAATATTCTCATGATAAAGCAGTCCTTTCTTCACAATTTCTGCTCTCAGAATAGCATTCTGTGCATCTTCTTGCACTATAGAAAGGATTGTAACGTTGTTCTTCTTGCCGTCCCTAAAGCCCTTTACTGGAAATTGTGGTGCCCATCTCCATTTAGTGAAAAATTCCCCAAAATCAGGAATTACCTTGTGGCTAAGCAGTCTCAAACACAGGTAAGAAGTCAGAATCCATGATCGGCGGCCTTCTCAATATCCTGATGGTTCTAGTGTTTTGCATGCCCTCTATGTGTTCCATTTGGTCCACGAGAAGAATGATGGGGGTGGGGGAGGGTCACAAATCTGGAATGCGATGACTTTGATAACTTGACTCATCCATGGCACTGCTTTCTCCATTGTCTGTGCTTGTCATCTATGGAGGTAGCCTTCTTCTTTTCCTCAGTCAGCCTCAATTTGACTTAGTTTGGTCTTGTATGCCACCATCCACTACTGACTAAATTTTCTCATCACTTCTTCCACTAACGCCCTAAACTCGTTTCTTGCAACTGTAGCGAAATTTTGAAATCATTGTTCTCACTCACTGCAAGGAGACAACTCACAAGAATTCAGAAGCAGCGCCATTGCTTGCTTCTCCATCTTGCACTGCATGTTGTTCCATAAAGTGCCAGTTAGCTGCCACTGAGGCTATGCCACCATGCACAGAATCACAGTATGTTGAGTGTCCCTGCTGAGACTTGTACCCAATTCCCCAGCTTCAAGGTCGACCGCTGTAGCCGTTAGGCCACATCCTCTCCTCTGGTCAAACACTCGTAGAATGTGACTTTTGTGAAGTAGAGTGTTCTCCCCACAAGATGAAAGGTTTTATTTCTGAAAGAGAATTTCTATTTGTGGAATAAAATGCTTGAAGCATGTGTTAACATAATGAACGACAGCAATAGTCTAGAACCACAACCACAGGACTGATGAAGGAACAGCCCCCTTTTCTGGAGATGAGGAACATCCAGCAGGAAGGTTCTAAATTATGTAAACTTTGCACAAAAGGTTTTACAATAGCATCATAAGGGTAGTTGGAGAAACTAAACCTGTGTGAGGGCCAGGTGCTCTCACAGGGTTAGAGTTCTTTGAAAAGTGTGCGGAGCTGTTCAGAGGCATTAGCAAAGAGAGGTGAGCTGTGTACAGAGCAAGGCAAAACAAGTGCATGTGTATTTAGAATTCATAGGCAGTACAGATTGCCAAAAACACCACAAAGTGTACAGAGACCACAAGCCCAAGCAGGCCTGGTCTGCTGTAGTTTAAGTCAAATGTTTGTGAGCATGCACCAATCTCTCAACTTACTTTCCAGAGCATGTATCTACCCAACTTGCACCCCAACGAAGTCTTAAGGAGTCACCAAAAGGCTTCTAAGAAAATCCTGCATTCTGTATTTACAAACTATGACCCATCATGCACGATCTACCCAGAAATGTTTATTTATGAATGGTTTTGTAAAGTACAGACCATCTCAATAGAGGCAAGGGTGATGTATAACACATGACCCAAAACAATAAAACATAACAGTAGTATTAACATATATATTTTAAGATTAATTTTGTGTATTGTTGGCCTGTGGGACAAGGTCATAATGGGTCTTTTTTTATGCTGGCAACATCCCATCTTTCATTTAAGACAATACACCTGCACCCAATAAGTAAAGCACAAATGTGTGTCTTTCAGAAATCTCTACATTAAAGGGCGTTAGCTCAAATGGTCTTCTGAAATCATCAGCCTGTCAAAAGCCTAAAGCTGGCCTCCCTTAATCTGATAGACATCTATTTAATGAGACAGAAGCAGTTCACACACACATCCTTCTATACACAGGGCTCCAAACCCTAGAATTCAGTCCATTCTCAAGACATGAAAATGAATACCTGAAATTTGGGAAAGGAGTAAAACCTATTCAGACCGTCTATGTCCGTCATACAGAATGAGAGACAACTTTTATATCAGAGAATGTGAGTCAATCCAGACCAGGATCCTTAGCACCTAAAGTCTACAGCCGCCCCACTCACCATGCTTCTTGAAGTACTCAAATGACCGATAAGCAGTATAGGTGACACATAGACAAAAATAAAAAACAGAATAAATAACAGTAAATAGGAAGAATGGATCTATAATATGTTGTGTGCACTTAAACGCTATATGTGAAGATGTTAAGAAGTAGAAGCTATGTTAGATATTTTATATAATTTCTTTAACTGGACTTTGCTTGAACATAAACAATGTCAGGATTAAGATTTAATCAAAGTCCGGCAATATGAAAATATTCAAATAAGGCCGAGACCTTCACTGCGGATAACTTGCTGGTTAAAGGGTTCACAGTCAACCTGAGTCTTAGACCCATGGATGACTTCAACATCCTCTGCTCAGTAGAACACTTAATGAAACTGCCCAAAAATGAACACACGTGACTTCACAAAGACTGGTCTGTTGTTCACAATATTTCCAGGTGGCATTTGTAAACAGGGTAAATCTTTCAAACCAGTGCAGAAATACCGCCCAGTAGGCAATGTGGGACTAGACGGCCCTGTGATATTCATTTAATGCTGGCGTCGACAGAAAATATTCCGTTTTGCATCACGTGTCAGTGGATTCTCCTCCCTGGTATGGTGTGGGGGTAAATACATGTTTACACAGTCAGTGGATATCCTGAAAATCTGGCATAAATCAGACCCTACGTTGGGCACTCCTGCATCAGAGCATACAACACAACATAGCAAAAGAACAGAGGAGCCGGGACTGAAGGAAGCCTCGAGACAGCGACAGAGCATGGCACGCAGACCTCACGAGAGCGCTGGCTGAGCATATTTCTGTACTCGACTATCTGTAATTAGTCCTGGGGCGTTTCTGCCTGCCTTCTGAAGTCTGTAATTAGCCCCAGAGGGCTTCCCTATCGGTGGCTGGCCTGGTGTTTCTGCAGTCCCTGGTGTCTGTGCAATGCCTTGGGGATTTATGTAGCCTCCGGTGTTTGAAGATATTCACTGTGAAAACGGAAACGCTCTCAAGAAAAGACGCACCCCGAGACACCTCAGCCTCGGAGGAATGCAACTAACACCAGAATGAACTAAGCCTGTCTCGTCAGCGCGTGCTATCACAAAAGTACACATAGTAGCGGAAATACCAGGTTACGCCACACCCTGTGAACGAGCACCCGAAGCAACGAATACCTCGATTCGGAGAACTTGCTGCTCAGCCTAAAAACACACATTTAAAACACCCCCAGGCAGCCATTGGCTGTCATTGTATTAAAGTGTGCTTTAAAAGCGCCTTCAACTCACGTTGCAGAAAAAATTACCACCCTCAATTTTACTGCAGTTCTAAAGTATGTTTGAGCTCCAAAGGTGGGGTGTTCCAGCTTCTTCGAAGTACCCCATGTAAGCACTGGCTTGCTGTGTGGGAGGGAAAGCAGTGAGGAGTGGCAGCTCTCACGCACCCCTTAGATTTCAGTTCTTTAGAGTGAAGTAGCTCACGACAGGAGCCAAGGCGTGAGAATCGAACCCCATTGCGTGGAGTCTGTAGTATCCTCATGTTATGTCTTTATGTTCCCCTTCACCTTGTAACTAGCAGTGTACTATGTCACTTGAACACGTGCAGTCAGCCCGCTACAGAGTCCAATGCTGGGGTCAGGTTGTGGCAGGTCTGTTTCTCATACAGATGTGTGGAGGCAGGAGATAGCCGAAGAAAGATAAGGAGGACGCACTGGTGTGTATGAGTAAATGCAGACAACTGGACTCAAATCACTCGTCTTATCTGAGATGAAATAAGGCAGGGCCCAGCTAACGGCAACCGGAAATTCTTCTACTGTTATCACACCAAAAGTCCACCGAGGACTGTTTATCGGCTAAGAGAGTCATAATAGAGCCTTTTTGGGCACTCGTTTACTTTGGCGGGAGGAGGGGAGAGGCAATGCCCTGCCCTCTTCACTACACGTTTATTCCCTGCTCTGGGTGGGAGAGACACTCTTCGGTGCCCTGGTTTTCTTTGATTTTTCAGCTGGCCTGCTGGTTTTCAACCCTATTGTTTTAACCTTTGGCTTCTAACCCCTTCTTGGGACAGTTAGCCTGTGGTCCACGCAGTAACCATTTACACACGGGGTGGCAAAAAGTCCACTTGCTCTCAGTTTGAAAGCTACAGTTCAGCCCTCGGATGAGTCCCAGTCGGTGCCCATGTTTGGCGTGTGTGCCCTACTACTGCCAGCAGGTGATCAGTCCATGTTGGGGTGACTTATCGGTGCGGTGCCCAAACAATTGCCAACACACGCTTTACTCCCTTCAGAAAGTTGGCATTTTATTTACCTGGAGTGACAGTGTGTGTGTATATACAAACCCCCCTTTCTCTGGTCCTCCGAGGAGGAGGCTTCTCAAACCTAAAGCAATTTCACCCCATGATGTATGTATGCCTCCTCAAACTTCGGTCAGTCTACCCTCAGTGGTTGAGTACTGCCCGGGCTAGGTAACTTTGTGCTGAGCAAGCAGGCTTTTATTATGGTAAGTAAATCGATGCAATGCTTTGCGCCACACGAGTCAGAACTTTAGGCAAAAAAAAACATAATATATGTTTGTGTCTTACCCATGTCTCTCCTCCAGCGAGGAGGGCAGGGACGTTCTGTAGTCACACAGTCCTGCTCCCTTTTGCAGCCGTGTCCCCCCACCTTGTCAGTGGAGTGTCTGATGCCAAGCCTCTGATGACTTGGGCAAGTACTGCCCATCTGGTTTGGTATTTATATGCCTTCTATATTCTTTTCATTATTGTTGGCACCAGACTAGTGTTAGGACTTACCTAACCATTACCATGTGGTGTGAGTCTGCACTCTACCCCCTTCACGTAAAGCTGGATTGGTGCTCAAGCCTGGAGTAACTTGGCACTTGGGTGCCAACTTTTGCCACTTAGCTTTTCATACTGACGATCAGTTTAGGGCATCACATTTTGCATGCGTATTTTCTCTTTTCCGGCCACAGGTTGGCATCAGCCGTGGGTGACTTCTCCCCACGGTGCCCTCTGCGGTGGTATGCTTCCGTTAATTCTTATCAGCGAAAGCCACTTTCACGCTGCACAAGAAACCTTACTCGGAGAACACTTTTTTTCTGCACTTCTCCTCGACAACAATCCTGGACAGCAAAGCCCTGTATGCACAAGGGGTCCATTAGGCAAGTGGACGCCCTAAGTGCAGTTGTGATGGCCCAACCTGACTGCTGGGGGAGCCCACTTATGGGTAATGGTGTGTCCCCAAAACCGCAGTGCCTTTATTTTCAGTAGAAATCTCGCCAGTCAGTCAGTGCAGCAACCATTCAGTAACTCATCCCCAGGTACAGTGGCTTCCATGCTGCAGCGCCCCACAGTGCCACCCCCTACAACTGAGCACCCAGTAAACAGTATCGTGCTCCTTTCGTTCATACCTTGTTCTCCAGAGTAACCCAACCACAGTACCCCGTTATTTACAATAGCCCCCTGCCCATCGCCTCCCGTACACAGGGTCCCCGTTTGCTGCAGATCCCGGTATGCAGTGCCCCAAACCACATGACCCCACTCGCCAATGCCCTCCCCGTGTACGGTACCCCCACACATTGCCCGCCACACTCACCCAGGTCGTCCATGGCTGCGTGTGCCCGGGCGGCGCTCCCCACCCCGGGGAGAGCTCCCTCGGTCTCCCCTGAGCTGCTCCTGCTCTCCCCACGGCCGGCCTCGGTCCCCCGAGACGCACCGGACCCCGCTCGCCGCCGCTCCTCTCCACCCGCAACTTTTCGGCGACGGCAGTCGGGACAGGCCGCGCGCTCCCGCGACGCCCCCTTCCGACGTGCGCGCCCCTGCGGTCACCGGGGCACGGGCTGGGGGCGGGCGCGTCCGCGAGGCACCCAGAGAGCGCTCAGGGAGCGGGCCGTGGAGGGCATGCCTGCGTCCCAGGCGAGGCGCACGGGTGCCACCTGCCGGAGAGCAGAGGCGCTGCAGCAGCTATCCCAGGGATGGAACCGGGCAGCAGCGCCTCCCGCAGAACAGAGGCAGAGCAGCAACGTGCACCGAGGAGCGAGACCAGGAGCGCCCTTACCTGGAGAGCACGCGCACTGCTGTAGAGGAGTGGGTTGGGGGGCGCTAGCTACTGAAGCCTGGCTCTGGCTGAGCTCGAGGTCCTCTTGGAACTTCGAGCCCATAACAAGGATGTGGCCTAACGGGCAGAGCTGCTGACTTTGGCGTTGTGGGACCAGGCTCGAGTTTCGGCGTTGGCTCAGCATGCTGTGATTCTGGGCAAATCGCTTAATCTTACGGGAGCGTACCATAAAATAAATGTGTCCCTGTGTAATGTAATTGGTGGTCATGCAAAGCGCTCCAATACCTTTGGTTCGAGTTCTCGCTATTTAAAACTGCAATAAAAAAAGAACAAAACAAAAACAAAACTAGCCGGACTTTCAAGTAGCTTCTGTGACTTACTTCTCTTCCTCTACCCAGGATGAACAGAGCTGCTGGATGTGCAACTGGCAAAACTAGGTTCAAGTTTCAGCTCAACATCCTGTGATCTGTGGCATAGGAAAGTAGGTGCGGGCTGCCCCAGGTGTCATCACTGAGGGGGGTGACAAAGTCACAAAAATATGTATTTTTGCCATTTTGTCAAGCCAGGGTGACAAGAAATGTATACACCGGGTACCAACCTTGCTACGCCACTCCCTGTGATTCTGGTCAAATCATTTAATCTCACCTTGCCTATCAATAATGCATGGAACTTTGTGTAATGCAACTGGTGCTCCTGTAAAGCATTCAGTCTTACCCATTTACTTCACGCTATACTTAAGTACTGGACTGAGGGACACTGTGAAAATAATTTCATGGAATGTGTATGGGTTAAAAACAACTTTACAGAACACGGAATCATTTGACTTCCTACAGTCTGGGGATCTGTTATGCCTCCAAGAAACTTGGCTGCTAACTTCAGAGGCCATTCTAGGCTTCACGGAATTTCAACAGTCGGCAAAAAAGCACAACATATTCGGAAGACCGTAGGAGGGACTATCTATATACACACGAATCAGCTGCAACATCAAAGCCACACTCCTACTTAACACAGACATGGCCAAGCTACTCATTTGCAAGGCTTCAAATTGAACGGCTGCCCATTAAAGATTTTACTTGTGAACATCTACTTTAACAGTAAGGAATCATCAAGACCTAGTGCCATGAGGGCCCTATTGGATGCACTGGAAGAGCTACTAAGCAGCCAGCCAAATTGTGGGATTATAATCGCCAGTGATTTTAATACTCGTAACCTAGGACCTGCACCTAACGATGCCCTACAGCTGGAAAGCTGATGAATACATTTTTAAATACACATAGATTAAAACCAATACAAACCCTCGACCACCAAAAGATGGCCTCGAAAACAGAACTACTGGGAAAAACCAAAACCACGATCAACTATATCTTCGTGTATAAACGCTTGTATGGACATGTGTCAGAAACTCAGAAATCCGCGTTCCAGACAAGCGATTATCTTCCACTGGCCATAACCTTTGCATTACAAATGGCCATGCAACCGCTCGTTGCCATAGTGCGTTATACTAAGGGGGAGGAAATTCACACCTTACAGAAGAGAATAAAATGGGACACAATAGATACGACAGCATTAAGCAGGTGGAAAACCATCTGGCCTAGTCTTGCTCATGAACTTACGTTAGGCAACGTGTGTGAAAATTGGATCAAACTGGCAACAGAGGTGTATGAGCTTTTGATATTCAGACAAATAAACCACGACGAACACCTGGAGAAGGGATCTGCTGCCAATCACATCCCCAGTGCGCAAAAGTGGGGCAAAGCAAGCGGGCCTTGAGATCAGCCATTCGCATCCATAAACTAGAGGGAAAGGCCAAAACTCTCCAAAATCAACTCCTAGCTAGGAAAATTCACAGGAAAAACGTATGGGACAGCAAAAGAAAACAGCAAGAGTCCTAATGGTTGCACATCCACAGCCTACTGACCCCAAATATACAGGCATCATTCTGGTCATACATCAATAGGCTCTCAGGGCACAGCCATGATAGGCGCAACATGGTTTCCAGCCATTCATGGATTGCCCATGTGGCCGCGTTGTATTGTCGTGTGCCAAGTCAGGCTCAGCTTCATCAGCAACATCTTCACATCATTGATGATTTGCGAAATAACCTCGCTCCAAACATTGAAGATACAGCCGTACAGCCAATAACGGGGAAACCCTCCTATCGCGAAGTAACATCAGCTCACCATGTTGAAGCGAACCGTGTCACACTAATCCAAAAAAACATCAGAAAGGATGGAGCACCGGGTCCCAATGGCTTACCAAGACATCTCTTCAAAGAAGACTGCAATTTCTGGGGTACCATACTTACACCACTTTACCAGTGTTGCCTGACCAACTCAACAGTCCCGGAGACCTGGAAACGTTCTCTGTTGCAACCCATTCATAAAAAGGGAGACACTGGGGATCCAATGAACTATAGGCTGATCACTCTCCTGGACATCGAGGCAAAAGGATATGCAAGCCTCCTTCTGCAAGATTTACAGGAATGGGCCGACAACAATGAAATCCTTCCATCCTACCAATCTGGTTTTAGGCTTTGAGCATCAACGATGGATAATATCTTATCTCTCGCCTACCTTGCAGAACAGTCCACTCAGAAAAAGGAGCTGCCACTTTTTGCATGTTTCGTGGACTACTCCACGGCATTTGATGGTGTTAACCGGAGCCTCTTGAGGTGGAAATTGCAAAACTGGGGGGCACCACCAATACTGCTAAAAGCAATAATCAGCCTTTACCCCGGAACATGGGTGCAGGTGAAGCTCACGACAAATGCAGCCACTAAAAAGATCCCAACAGATCGAGGGCTGAAACAAGGCTGCCTACTGGCGCCTCTCCTTTCTAACTTATACACGGCGGACCATGGCAATGTATTATCCAAGGCTAACCTTCTGTCTCTTAAAATTTGCTCGACTAGATTATTCTTAATGCAGTATGCGGATGATATGGTGTTATTGGACCACACTAAAACAGGCATGAAACGATTATTGGAAGCTCTAAACAAGTGCAACAACAACAACGACCTATGGGCAAATGCAGGAAAGACGAAGGTGGTAATATTTGGGAAGTATGCCAATAAACTTAGACAACACTGGAGACTAGGCATCTTGAATATAGCAACAACGACCAAATACAACTACCTGGGGTTCTGGCTCATGAGCAACGTGAAACCCACTGCACACATTGCTTCCATGGAAACAAAAGCTAAGGCAGTGTTGTATGCCCTATGCATGCTGAATTCTAAATAAAGAGGCCCATCCACCAAACCCATCAGAAAGGTCATAACCGCTAAGTTGTTACCCTCTCTTACATACGGCCAACTAGCATTCCCAGCGGCTTATAGTAACATTTTGGAATAAGCCATGTGTTGAACGTTTAAGCAAATGTTTCAAATACCAACATATGCTCGGAATGCACTGCTCCGACTGGAATTCGGGCTCAACAAAAGGAGCTATGAGCATTGGTCCTCGATTGTGCGTTTCTATCGAGGGGTATGTGCGGCTCCCCCACACTCCATGGAAGCAATCCTAAAAACAATTTTTGAGGAAGAAAATAACTCGTGGTCCAATAGCCTGCACACCGCCTGCACTGAACTGCATCTTGACATGTCCAACTGGCAGGATTTATACATCAGCCCGGTATCCTAAAATCGATCTTAAAAAAACAAGTTAGATTACTCTCTAAGGAAGAGGATATGAAGGAACTGAGGCTCTCCAGTCGTAACATCAGGATTCTTGCCACCTCCTATGAAGACCGCTTAAAGCAGCCGTACCTTGATGCCGCTTTAAATAAGTCAATTTTAAAGCAAATCTTAGCAGTGAGACTTATGGTGCTGCCGATAAAAGACATTAAAATGCGCTGGAAATCATTAGAGGTGGTCAGTAGTTGCCGACAGTGCCAACAGTATGAGGAAACCATGGCTTACTTGGTGTGCATATGCCACTGTTTAGGACAGGCTCGCCACACTTTACTAAAACCATTGTTTCTAAAATATGGAACACGCACATGTCAAGATGCGATGGAACTTCTCTTTAATCTGGACATTCCAACGGAACTGGCAAGATTTGCGAAATTTGCATATAAGTTGAAAGAACTTTTAGCTAATGCTTCGCACATTGCACTTTAATTGAATTCCTCGCTGCTAAAGCACCGAATACGTACCTGCATAGTCGCCATGGAATTTTCTCTGGGTCCCATAAAGATGAGCAAAAGTTTGCACTTCAATGAAAAAAACCTAAACCATTGCCTAATCAGGGATTGCAACTAACTCAAGGCATTAACAGCTGACTATTTGCACTGTTTTACTTATTTTAGCGTCAAATGTAATATTTTAAACCTATTTCATCCATGTGATATTTATTATTGGTTGAACAGATACCGACCATAACCTAATTAATTAAGTGCTGGAATATCTCCGCTGGTTCTCCATTGTAGCAATTTTAATTAATTGAAACAATAAACTTTATCTATCTATCTACTTAAGTACTGAAATAAGAGATAAAGCCAACGCCTTAACATAAGAAAAGACAAATAGATACCCATTTACAAACTCATTTGTACAAAGTGAAACCAGGAAACCCAGATAAATTGCGCTTCCCAGCTTAAATTGTGTGACAATCACAATAATTCCGAGCACCAGTGTTCAAATCACAAATTTCCACAATAAGTTGATGTTTTCAGTGCTCGACTCCTGCACAGGCTCTAAGATCCAAGCCAGACCTCTTGGCCCGACTCTGGCTCGGCTCTTCCTGCTAATTTGTTGGCTCACCTACCTCTACACAACAATGGCACCTACCGGAGAATAGATGTGTAGCACTGACAGCAATTGGAGAGCAGAAACATGGCATTACCGCCTGTCGGAGAATACAGATACTGCAGTGCTGCTTTGGCACAGGGTGCCTTCTGTTGTTGAACTAAGTGGCACTTGCAGAAGCATAGAGGCTCCACAGTGAAATGTTTGCACTGGGCAAGAGGGTGCATCAGCACCACTTCTGGAGAAAAGAATGAAAAACCATGACTTGGCAAGGGGAAACTGGGGCTTTGGGAGGCAAGTGCCTCCCAAATGTGTTATTTTTGGGGGCTTGACATGTTTTTTTGGGAGGGCGGTTGATGTCATTTTAGTGTGGTATGGGTTACAACAGGGCTTTGTGTGGGTATTGCGGTTAGTTTAAAATTAATTATGTGTTTAAGATATCTTTTGGGGGTGGATACTTCTTTTGGAGTGTGGGTGATAGTGGAACTCTGGGTGTCTATTGTGTGAGTTTGGGTTTGAGGTAATTGCCACAAGGCTTTGCATGGGGATGGAGGTTTGGTTGGTATATATGATTGGTTTAAGGTATTTTTAGAAGGCTGGGTACTTCAGTTGGTGCATGGGTGATAATTGGACTTTGGGTATATATTGGGTTAGTTTGTTACTTCATTTTGGGGTTCAGATGTATTTTTGAGGTTTTATTTAATTTTATTGGGGTGTGCATCATAGTAGAGTTTTGGGTTGGTATTTGGAGTAAATTTGGAAATAATATTCACCTTCTGGTAAATTTTTGGGGTTCCCCAATTTTTCTAGGATTTAGGATAATAAATAAGCTTCCTGGCCTATTTTGGAGACAGCGGCATTTAACCCTTGTTTTCTAGGACTGGAGTTAGAATAATAAATACATTTCCCTGGCTATTTTTAAGGCATTTGCAGTTTCCAAAATTGTTTAGTCCTAGAGTTAGAATAGTAAAACTGTGCTCCCATTGTCAGTAAACTATTTGTTGACTTGAGTGTGTTACTGGAGGCAAAAAAGTAAGGCTGCTTTAGTTTTGTGATTATTTTAGTGTCATTTTTGTAATTTGCTTGGTGTTTGTGTTTTTTATGTTTGATTTTGGTCAGGATTGGTTTTAGGATTACTGTTAGGGTTATTTTTAGGTGATGCCTGCACAGCTCATATGCTGTGTTGCAAGACATATTGTTTACAATTAGGTGGGTTTACAAGCAGCCCACAGCCCACAGAATAGCATTAGTCGTTTTCGTTGTCACTCTCATTCCAATCTTTAGACTGCTTAGCTCCCGTAGGCTTCCATTCCTTTCTTGTGCTAGCTCCTCCATTTAACATGGATCGAGTACACATGTTTTCCTTTGTTTTTGTTCTTCCTCATTTTTTTTGCAGCACACAATTTTTTTATTATTTTATAAGCTTTTGGGTATTAATTATGAACGTCCGATGTGCTTTCCTACTTTTAACACACATAATCAGTTTCTTAATATTGTTGTTTCACCCTTTCTGCTTTTCTCTCTTGATGCTTTAGTTATTTACACCCACAGCTGTACTAATCTGCTCCACACTACGCTACATTACTGCACTCTATGCCACCACAGGCGTAACAAAACTTGAGGGGGCCTCCCTGCAAGGCCAGTGGAAGGGCCCCCTCCGGGCTCAATCAGGAGCTCTGCAGCCATAGTGCTATGCACAGGATCCCCTGGCGCTTGGGCGCCCAGCACCGCGTGGGCTGTGGGGGCCTGTGTTACGCCCCTGTATGGCACTCCACTCCACATCACTCCACTCTTTGCCACTCTACACCACTCCACTCTACGCCACTCCACTCTGCTGTATGCCACCCCACTCTACTCTACGCAATACCACTCAACACCACTCTGCTCCGCTCCACTACACAACACTCTACTCTGTGCCACTCCACTCTACTCTATGCCACTCCACTCCACACAATGCCACTCTATGCCACTACAGCCTAATCTACGCCACTCTACTCTATGCCACTCCACTCTATGCCACTTCACACCACTCTAATCTAAGCCACTCTACTCTGCCCCACTCCATTCCGTGCTTCTCCAACCCATGCCACCATAACTCTTATACAACTCTATTCTATGCCACTCTACTCTGTGCCACTCAACTCTACACCACTCTACTCTATGCCACTCCACTCTACTCAATGCTACTCTACTCTACCACCACTTTACACCATTCCACTCTACTCTATCTATGTTCACTCTCTTCCACTCCACTCTACGCCACTTCACACCTCTCTACTCTACATCAATTTTGGCCACTCTGTCACTCTACTAAACATCACTTTACTCCACCCCACTCTATTCCACTGTACTCTATGCCACTGTACTCTATGCCACTCTATTCTACGCCACTCCACTCTACACCATTCCAATCCACTTTACTCCACTGTACTCCATGCCACTCCATTCTACTCTCCCCCACTCTACTCCACTTTATGGCACTCCATTCCACTCTACTCCACTGTACTCCACTATACGCCACTCTACTCTACGCTACTTTACTCTATGCCACTCCATGCCACTCCACTCCCCACAATGCCCCTCTATGCACTCTACAACACTGCTCTACGCTTCTCTACTCTCCTCCACCCCACTCTACTCCATCCCACTCAACTCCAGTCCACACTACTAAGTGCATCTCTATTGTATTCTACGCCACTCCATACCAATCTACTCTACGCCACTCTACACAATTCTGCTCTATGTCAGTCTATGCTGCTCCAGCCTACGCCACTCCACTCCACTCTACTCCACACCTTGCCACCCCACTCAATGCCACTCCACTCTACCCCATTCCACTCTATGCTTCTCCACTCCACACAATGGCCCTCTACACCTCTCCTCTCTACTCCACTGAACTCTGCGCCACACACCTCCATGCTACTCTATTCTACTCCACCCTACTCCATGCCATTGTACGCCACTCTACGCCACTCCACTATACCCCACCCAACTCTACTCTACGCTACTCTGCACCACTCTATTCTACTCCATGCCATTCGACACCACTCTACTCTATGCCACTCCTCGTCACTCGGCGCCACTCTACTCTACATCACTGTACTCTGAGTCACTCCACACTCCAGCACTTCACTCTATGCGCCAGGATACCCGTAGGGTGACAGTTGCGCTTTATAAAAGCTCAATTCAATTCAATTCTATGTCACTCCTCAGTATGCCACTATACTCTACTCTAAGTCACTCAACGCTACGTCATTTACACTATGCCACAACTCTCTATGCCACTCAATTCTACTCTACGCCACTCTAGTCTATGCTACTCTAATTTACACTGCTCTACTCTACGCCACTCTACCACACTCTGCTTTATGCCACTCTACTCCATGCCACTCAACTGTATGCCACTTCACTCTACAACAATCCTCTCTACTCTATGCCACTCTAGCCTATACCACTCCACCATATGCTACTCCACTCCACACCACTCTAAGCTACTCTACGCTACTCCACTCCACTGTGCACACCTCCACTCTTTGCTATTCTACTCCACTCTCCTCTACACCACTCTCCTACTTGCATTGCTACTAACTCTTAGCCAGGCCGAACAGCAGCCATGCATCTTTATCCCATGGCTAAAAGACAGTGGCTAGGCCAATAGCCCTCAAATGAACAAGCTCTCCCATATACATCTCCTAAAATGGGATTCCAAATGGGTAATGATTCAGTATCGCAGATTTACTGGTCACAATATGTATTTTGTGACCAGTTATTCATACATTTGCCCCCTAGTTGGCTTGTTTGTATGTTTGTTATGTGGAGTAGAAGGAGTGTGAGAGAAATAAAGGGCGAGCAGGCCACAAACGCATAAAGAGCGAGCGTCTGTGTACGCAGAAGACACCCCGAGAAGAGGAGGAGAGCGTGGGTTTGAGGAATGATAAGCTTGAAAAGGTACAGGAAAGATATTTTGCTCGAACACCTGATGTTAACCATATGAGAGAGATAGGAAGAGTGTGTGAGAGAGCGAGAGAGAGGGGTGAGAGAGATTGAGAGAGAGCTAGAGAGAGAGAGAGAGGAGGGATGGGCACCCAGAGGTGGGGGGAGGCTAGAGCTGGACCAGTACACAGAGCGAGGAGGTACAAGAAGGTAGCCTGTGTGAGCAGGCAGTATAGAGAGAAGAGAGGGAGTGTGAGGGAGGGATAAGAGGGGGCAGTGGGATTATCAGATGAGAGGGGGTAGTGGCAGTGAGAGGGACAGTGGTTGTGCAGTAGAGAGATAACCGGGTTGGTGGAAGTGATTGGGACAGATGGGCTGTATTGGAATTTTTGTTGTGCAATTGTGTGACTTGGAATTGTGTGGTATGGTGTGGCATTGTGTAGTTGAAATATGTGACTTGGTGTGCTGTGGCATTATGTGGATAGTAATTAAATGGTATTAAGTGTACTATATTTATATAGAGTCAAATTGTATGTTATGGAGTTTATTATGTGGAGATGCATCTTGTAGAGTTGATTTATGTGGTGTGATTTTAAATTTAGTGGCATGATGTGGAAATGTGTGGTGTGGATTATGGGTATTTGGTGTGTTGTGGAATTGTATTGTGTTTTTGAAAAAAATTGTTTGGTGTGGAATTATGTGGTGTGTATTGGGAATGTTTGGAGTTGAATTTTGTGGCCTGGTAATCTGTGGGGTTGAGTGAAAGTATTCTTATTAGAAGTTTGTGTCATGGTGTGGAGAGCATTTATGTGGATTGTTGGAATGTGGCATAGAGTGCATTTATGTGGGGTGCCTTTATGAGTAGGTTGTAATTATGTGGAGTTTGATTATTCTGCAATGAGTGGTATTATGTGGAATGTGATTGTGTTGTATGGTGTAGAATTGTGTGGCATTGAATTGTTTGGAATTATGTGCGATGGTTTGGAGTGGTATTATGTGGAATGGCGTGGAGTAGTATTATATGGTGTGAAATTATGTGGCATGTTGAAAAGCTGAATTTATGTTGTGCAATGCCAATAGGTCTTGCTTTTGCGAGAGTTAAAAATGAAAATATCTTTTACCCATGTGTTATGGAGTAGAGTGGATATATGTGGTGGGTAGTGGAAGTGTGTGGGTTGGATTGGAGTTGTTTGTTGTTGAATTGTGTGGTGTAGATTGGATGTGTGTAATGGAATTATGTGGCATGGTGTGCTGTGGAATTATGTGGATAGTAATTATGTAGTTTTGAGTGTACTGGAATTATGTGGACTGGGATTATATGTTGGAAAGACTGGAAGGGCTGGGGCATTGTTAGTAGAACGGTTAACCCTGCTTGACATGCAACTCACTGCCACTGTAAAAGGTGAAAACTGTGGTGCCTTTTATACAAAATAATAAAATCCATGTTGCTGTGTTGGATGTACTGGATGGGCTGGGACAGTGTCAGTGGCATGCTTAAAGCGCAGGTCACTACCACTGTAAAATGCAAAAAATATTGTGGCTATAAAAAACTAAATATGCTATACGTCTGTGCCTGCACACAGACCACACATAAGGAGGGTTGCATAATTTGTAATCATTAGTTGTACATAATATATTATTTAATGCAAACACTATATCTCTTAACACAGCTGTTTGCTACCATTCATGAACCGCTAACTGTCACAAGGCCAAGTGACACTCATAGCATGCATTGTTGAAGGCAAACGATCCGACTTTAATGGACTAACACTTTGAAATTGCATTTGTGCCCGACTTGATTTGTGTGTATTAGCTCCATACCTCAAAAAATGAATTCAAGCACTCGTCAAAAATGCATTCTTATCATTAGCAAGTCATGTTGTGGGTGACGTTCTAAGAGTATTGGCATTATTAATCAAGCCTTCCTGTTTGACACAGGCACTCTTGCAAATGAATTCCAAAATATGCTTTTATCCTTAACGAAAGACTTAAAATTACATTGATTTAATTTATTTATGTCCTGCTTTTTAGGAACATATATATTTCGTTTGTTTGCACACATTCAATATTATTGTAAGCAAGGCCGATTTCCCATTTAGAAATACAGTAAATAGATCAGCGTTGGGCAAATCAGTTTGAAATGAAAATGTTTCTCTTCTGGGCAGAGCTGGGAGAATTCAAAGTGGAAAACATCTATTAAAGTGTTGGTGTCACTGTAAAATATAGTAATTTTGGGCAATTCACAGTGTTTAGGGTCCATTTCCTGTGGAGACTTTTATAGTGCATGATAAGATCTCTGCAGACTATGGAGCCAGCCAGCCTAGTTTCTTTCTACATTGTCACTTTCATGTGCACACCACATGATGAAAGCTTCCAACCTATGTGTCAAGTACTATTCTTGAAGAAAAAAAAGAGGAAAGAAGTAACACCAGGGATTGAATAGATAGCTATACAATTACTGCACACTGGGTCATGCAGTGTGATTTAGGAATACGTGCTTGCTTGAGACAAGAAATGGAAAGTGTTTCAACCAAAGTGCAGTTTTAAATATTTTGCCAAGGACGCCCTGCTGCCCCCAAGTCTAGCTGAAAGGCCTTTGGTGGCGGTTATCAGTCACAAGAAACTGTTTATGTGGGGCATACAGGCACGCCTCTTTCTTAAATTACTTTAGCCCGAGATTCAATCAGGTCTCTTTGTTATCAAGCTCAGTAAACATACAGTCTACGATTTAAGGGGCATATTACCAAGGGCCCTTATCGCCGCTTTAGTGGGACTTTTTCCCGCTAAAGCGGCGATAATTTTCTCGCCCAATTACCAAGCTGTCGCTAACACCAGTTAGCGACATCTTGTAGGCGAGAGCGAAGATTTTGGGGCCCACTTTGCATGTCTGCGATATTTATCGCTAATGACATGCAAAGTGGGCGTGCCAAAATGTTAGCGACTGAAAACAGTCGCTAACATCGCTATCGCCTATGATCAACACAGGCGTAGTTTTCGAAATATTCGCGCTAAGCGCGAATATCTCCAAAAGCTAACGCCTGCCCTGACCAGTTCTTAGCCATGTTATCCAATGGGAGGTGGATAACATGGCTAAGAGCATTGTCACGCTAATCCATGAATATCGCTGTATTGACAGCGATATTCACGCATTTCGCCTGATTTTTATCGCTTTTGAGATAAACCTTGCTAATAGCAAGTTATCTCAGCGATAAAAACAGGTGAAGGGCGGCGATAAACATATTACCGCTAACCCTATTTAGCGATAAATATCGCTGTAGGTTGGTAATATGCCCCTAAATTCCTTGATGCTGAGCATTTTAAGAGCGGATGACAGAAGACAAAAGTGATATTTTTACATATCAAACCCTTTCACCAAACACCAGGGGGAAATTATGCTGTCAAACTTCACACACCATTGGAGTATTTTGTAATTTAATTGTTTAATAAGGAGTTTTGCACTGGAATACGTTTACCCTGCAAGAGATGTTCATACCGTAACAATGGAAGCATGTACCTACCAATATTATAAAAATACTGAAAGGAACTAAGAAGGAAAAATACTTCAAACTTGGGAAGTGGGTTCGAGTCTCGGCATCGGCTCTCCCGGTGAGTCTGTTGTTGTTATTATTTCCATTGTTATTGGCATCATTACTAAAGTGCAAAAGTTTGTGCGCGATGTCTAACATAGGTTTTGTACCGGAAGGGCACCATTAAAGTTAAAAAAACGATGTTAAGACAGTTTAAAACTTGTCAAACATTGTGTGCATGCTGTACAGTGCAGCACACATGTAAGGTTTTGAAAACTTGGAAAAATAAAAACATTTCTCCAAGAGAACACCCGACTTGAGGACAGGGCCGAACTGGGAACCAAAACCGGCCCTGGCAAAGTGCTCGGCCTGCCCCCCCTCGGGGGGGGGGCGCTTTTCGGCCGATTTTGTTACAGGGCCGATTTTGCAGCTATGCTGCAAAAACGGCTCTGTAACAAAAACGGCCCCCAGGGCCCAAAACTGGCTCCCACCCTTGCGGCCGACTGGGGGATTGCCCGGTGCCCACAACGGCCAGTCCGGGCCTGCTTGAGGAGGTGTTATTCTTTCGCTCAAACGGCTCAACAGACGCCTCACAAAGTAATAAAAGGCAGCGCAAAGTGCTACTTTGCATTACTCGAGGAACTTTTGCACAGGAAACATTTTAGTGACTTCATCCCAGGAGCCATACAAGAGTGTGGTGCAAACAACACCTCAAATGTGTAGTGGTGGCATACTGCACATGACATGAATGGACCAAAACTTTAACCATGTGAAGAAAACATTGACAAGAGCTAATGTAGGTATTGTTTCATCGAGGAAAAGCGTGGAAATGCAGGATGGTAGGACTTTTGTTGATGGCTTCAAGTTCTGTTGTTTTCCATGATAAATATGTGGATTTGTTTTGCCAATGCAATGACCTCTGCAGGACATTCAGTGTACTGCAGCTGCCCACATCCCAAGAATGATTGTAATTCAAAGGAAAAATCTTCACATTCCCATGATGCACCAACAAAAGTCGGGTGCCATTTGTATTGTGAAGAATGATAGAATGATGGGTGGCAGGACTTTTTTTGTCAATCACAGAGTCTAGAGCTTTACCTCACAGAAAAGTGTGGAAATTCAGTGATTGTACCCAAAGTATGATGTTTACTGGGCGTTTTGGGTAACAAAATGTGGTGGGATCCTTGTAAGCTACACAACCTTGGATTCAGCCAAGTCTCTAGCTTTGAAAATTGGTTATTTGGGGGCAAGCAGCCCTCGATTCCAGGTATGGTAGGTCAAAATCCCCAAAGGACGGAGGGTAGGGCCACTAACCTTGATGCCTCACGGCTGGGAGAGTCGGCCTACCAAGAGGGGGTAGCAAACGAAGACGGCGCTCGCAGCCCAGCCCCTGCCTGTTGGCAGGGCACAACAGGAGTCCGACAGGTAGCGAGTTGGGCCTAACTCCAGGACAGCGGCTACACCCCCACCCTCATGCGAAAAGAAAATCCAACCGAACGAACTGACCAGATAACTTTCAGCGACAAGTAATCTTGCAAAATGATGTGTAATAAATTACTGAGTAAATAGACATGTATTCCTAAATAAAACTGCGGCCAACAAATGACCACCACAAGAAGTGTGTACGTTGGCTTTATTACAGAAGGGATACATCGTGATACATGCAACTGGGGGGAGTGGGGCTGAGTGCGTGGGTTATAAAAAACACCCTTATAATCACCTGATGTTGTGGATAAGTCCAAATATAGAGTGGTAGGAATAACACCTGTTCCTAAACTAAGATTCATGGGCCTATTTAAAGAAATGCATAGATTTTCTTCATGCCCATTTTTATTCATTAGGTTGTTCCTTATGAATCGATGCATGGTCAAACAGAATTACAAATCATTATATGCCGCTGCTCAGATAATGGCTTTGTGTGACCAACAAACAGGATAACCGACAACACTATGGATCAGATGTACACATTTTTTATGCAATGCAGCGTCAAAACCAAACTTGCTGCACTTCACTAGAGGGAAATAGTGCAGAACCATAGCTACTAAGATTGGCCTGCTGCTGATGTCATCGCCTTCACTGGTGCACAAACAGGCTGCCTTGCAGGACGCACAACCTTGCACCATGCTGCAAAGTTGAGAGTGCGCTGTCTAACATAGGATTTTACAATGGAAGCATGTATTTCCAGCCAAATTTCTGTGCTAAGAAAAACTAAAAAGGACCCCACACATCGAATGCACTGCAGCATACATGTAACGTGTAGACTTTTTTTTTTTAGAAATAAACACATTTCTTCTTGTTAAAGTCTGCTTCAAGGAGGAGTTCGTTTTTGATGCAAAGTGAAGGCTGGCTATCTTAATAGAATGGAATGGCATCCAAACCTATGGGTATTTGCATTCATCTGACAGGGTAATTCTCTCTTAAAACCCCAGTGATGTAAAGTGATTCAAAGTGGTGCAAAAGGGTGGCGCGGAGAATCCGGTATCTTTCTGCAAATCCAAATCCATAAGCATCTGAATTCATTTATCAGAATTTGAAAAAAAAGTAACAACTCACAAAATCCAATTTGAAAATGTAAATTTACAAACATACCTAGCACTGAGATAGTGAATCATTATGTTTTGTGTTAATAAAAAATACAAATCTCATTTTGAGATTCAGTAAAAAGCACAAATTGCGAATGTCGCACCAACAGTTGTTGATAGCAAACTAAGAAGCCAGCCATGTGAACTTTAAGAAGAGAGCATTCCACCAAAAGGAAATCAGCGCTGCCAGTACCATCAACATTTAGGCCCCAGTACCAACCATAATAGGTAAGCTAGCACTGCAGAATGTCAGGGGAAAATGTAACGAGAAGGCCACTAATACAAGAGAAAGCTCAGTTGTGTCTGCACACGTACCCCTACTAATATCTCAAGAAAAAAATACATTCAACAGAGTTCATGTTAAGTCTCACAACTTCCAAAAATAATGAATCGTGGGATTGTAGTGCATGTCCACAGTGTAACAACAAAAACAATGTCAAAGTAAGAGTTACTGTTGTACCACTAACAGAGAAATGGGTGCATGTATACCTTTCTAGTCCCCATTACCTTCAGACTCTGGGGCATATTATCAAGGGATTTATCTCTGCTTTTTTGGCTTTAAAAGCCTAGAAAGCGGAGATAAAATGATCTCCCTATCAGCAACAGGGTGGCTAACACGCAAATTCGCATGTTAGCACCCTTTTTCTCTACGCTTCCCCTTGCATCTCTAATGAGATGCAAAGGGGGCGTTCCAGAGAAAAATAATAGGAGAAATGTTGTTAAGCGACATTTCTACTATTATCAAGGATTTCGCTAACCCTGTTAGTGATAAAAAAAGCAGCGCTAACCGCGGTTAGCACTGCTTTTTTTACACCTGGTATTTTCCTAACTTAGCCATGATATCGTATGGAAGGTGGATATCATGGCTAAGTTTGTGAGCCCCTATCATCAAGCTAACTCCAAACTTCGAGAGATTATCGTTGGTTTTCCAGCGATAATCTCTCATTTGGCAGTTAGCGCGAGGATTTTTATCACTTCTGAATTAAACCTTGCTAATAGCAAGTTATCTCTGCGATAATTTCCGGCGATGCTTAGCGTTAAAAAATTCGTTGCTAAGCCGCGTTAGCGATAAATATCGCTAATTGTTGGTAATATGCCCCTCTATTTCTAATTTGCTAGCATTTCATTACAGAAATTATCAAAATGCCTCTCATGTTCTATCATCTGATCAGATGAACTATAAACCTTACCCTCACACTTACTTAGTCACACTCCATTGCTCAAAAGTTAATAATCAAGTTGCAGTACTCCAGCTCATCAGAGATCAAATACCCCAAAGTGGCTCAACTGAGACCCAGGAAGAGTAGCCGGGAACAGCCCATAGTCAGCTGTGTTACAAAAGGGGAGCAAGTACTCCACACTCAGCAATCCATCCTAGCATGGCATTGCAGACACAGGGACAGGAGGGAGTGACAAAGATAAAGCAGGATAACTGCAAGCTATTTTGCAAAAAACACACCCACTTCTGCAAGAGCCAGTGGCACAGCATGACGCGCCATGTTGCAGCCAGACCCTACCACAGCAAGGCAACATTGTAGAGTCTACCTATGACTGGCAAGTCAAGGAAATTATAGTTATCAGAATATAGCCCTAATGCCTCAAAGAACCTGGGAGCATATTATCAACGGGTAGCTGTAAATATTGCAATTCTCGCTTAGCGTACATTTGATTATCGCCATCTATCGCTGGTTTATATCGCCATGTTATCGACGTATTAACAACGCTCTGCTAACAGGCGATGTATAAACCAGCGATAGACGGTGATAATTCTCATTAGCGTGTGAAATCCAGCGATCATTTCACACGCTAATGGAAAAGCTTGATAATAGGGGAGTGTGGACCTAACCAGCTGTTCCACCTCTCATACAAAACATGGCTAAGTCAACTTTCAGGCAGGCGTAAGAATACGGCGATAACCGCAGTTTGCGCACCTTCTTAATCGCTTCGCGGTTCTTGGGCCGCTTTGTAAATACTGTGATGTCGTGTTAGCGACATCTGTCATGTTGTTTCTTGGCAGGAACGCCTACTTTGCATCTAATTAGCAATGTATATCGCTAAGATGCAAAGCGTCATAGAAACGGCAGCTAACATGCGCTAATGCATGTTAGCGCCGCCTTGATGATTGTGCGATAAAAAAACGCCGCTTTTTCGGCGCTATGTGCCAAAAAAAGCGGTGTTATGTCCCTTGATAATATGCCCCCTGGGCCCGAGAAAATAACAAAACAAGGGGGAATCTGAGAGTATCACTTTTATCCTGGTCTCAGGTACTAAGACTAATCATTCAATTCCTACCTTCCCAAACTATGGCTGGTGTACTGTAGTGTGTTATTTAATGAATACACTTTTTTCCTTGATTTTGTTGTAGGTTAACATGCTAAACTCTCGATCTGGTATTCATTAAAACTTCAATTATTTACTGTTAATCATAATTAAAAAATATCACATCCGGGTTATAGGCATTTCAACATGATCTTATTTACAGAGTAATAGTCCTCGCATTACCCTTTAAACGCACAGCACATTTGTCAGTGCTTCTTCATGAGAACTGCGAGGAATGTAAACAATGGAGTGTAATGTTCATTCCAAAGAACAGAGGTAAGCTGCTGATTGTAATTAGCAGCCATTAATCCTAATTGGTAGAGAACAATTTTGAATGACTGCTTTATCAATTTGTAAACAACAATATTATACATTTTTCCAGGCATTAACGAGGAGTTATAAGTCTGATCTTTCCACCAAATGCTGTTCATTTTCCAGACACATGCAACCTTTCAGGCGCCAGACTATGCAATCCATTGTTGTTAATTCGCATAACTTCGAGGTAAACTGCATTTTTCTTTAGTAAGCCTGGTACAAGTAGCCTTAATATTGCTGAGAGGTGATATGGTTCACATCTTTTGTGGTACACAATATTTGGTTTAGTGCCAATCTCAGAGAGAAGACTTTAGTTATAAAATCAATAACAAGCACACAGGTAAGCATTATCAGAACTCCCAACTGAATAATTATTAATTAGGATGCAGGTGCTCAAAGAGAGAGAGCCCCCAACCGCACTTATTAATAGATATGTTAACTCTAAAAATGATGGGGCATATTTACAACAGAATGGCGGAGCGTGGCATTAAGCAAACATTGCTAACGCCACACTGCCATTCTGAAAACGTAGGTTGCACTGCATTCACAAGAATGTGGTGCACACCTGCGTTTCTCCTAGCGTTAGTGCTAAATCTAGCTGCCTAGCGCCAAGGTAGGCACCCTTGCGCAAGCGTGCCAGCGTTAGGCAGAACGCCCACTGCAACACCCACTGCCCACTCCTTTCACGCTAAGTGCAGCATGAAATGGGGCCTTATTTACAAGGCGGCGTTAAGCCACGTTAAGTAAGGCAAAGGGATTATCGCCACAGCAACGTTCCTGTGGTGATAGGGGCTTGTAAATATGCCCCGATGACTGCACCACTGGTTCACCATAAATATATTATGTTCTAGGGATACAAGCTTGAATAACATGGCTTTTTATAATAATAGAACTAGACATATTACATTACATAACATTACAATAATAATTACATTCCCTCCATTACAAATGACTGATGGAAAGGTATACGCAACACTGATTGTGGAATGCGACTACACCAATATTAATATAACACATGTATGTAAATGCTTGAAGAAACAATGTGAATGATATCTCTCTAGAAATTCTGTAGTAATGAGAAAGTAAAACATTTAAAGGTTTCGACCAACACTACATAAGAAGGATCTGTACTCAGTAATGAACACTGTATGCTATATACCATTCAACTATAATTTGATACATTAATTACTACTTGTTAGAACTGGCATCTTTAACATGGTTTCTCCCTATCTTATTGCCTCTACCTCCTGTATTTTTGATGCTGTGCTGGATTTCGTTTTTGCTGGTTTAGATGCTCTGGGCACTTTGCCACTGCTGTTTAGTGTCAAAGTGCAAGTGCTCCCTGTGTAAATTGTTATTGCGATTGGTTATCCATGATTGTCATATTTGTGTCACCAAGAAGTCCCTAGTAAAGTGCACTAAGTCTGCCAGGGCTGGTGGTAACAAATGCTACTAGTGGGCCTGCGGTACAAAAGGAGGTGGTGATGGACGGAGCATCTGAACCAATCAAACACTCACACCCAGTCAAAAGATCTGGGTTTGATCCATCACCGGCTTGGCAGTTCGGGCTGGACTGTTCCCATGAGGCACAGGGTCAGACTGATATGCATATAGCCATGTCTGAACTGGGGTGGCAGAGTGGGCTAAAGAATGGTGATGGATTAAACCCATACCAGTTGACTGGGGGTGAGTGTTTGATTGGTTCAGATGCTCCGTCCATCACCACCCCCTATTGTACCGCTTTGGCCGCCATAAGTGTGGCAGGGTATGCTCAGACGTGAGTACCTTGCTCACTTTGCCACTGGATTTAAGCAAGCCGGGCTGAAGACGGCTGGAATGCCAGAAACCGGTCCTTGGAAGCTTGTTTCCGGTCCAGGGAAGGCATGGCTTGGCAGTTCGGGCTGGACTGTTCCCATGAGGCACAGGGTCAGACTGATTTGCATATAGCCATGTCTGAACTGGGGTGGCAGAGTGGGCTAAAGAATGGTGATGGATTAAACCCATACCAGTTGACTGGGGGTGAGTGTTTGATTGGTTCAGATGCTCCGTCCATCACCACCCCCTATTGTACCGCTTTGGCCGCCATAAGTGTGGCAGGGTATGCTCAGACGTGAGTACCTTGCTCACTTTGCCACTGGATTTAAGCAAGCCGGGCTGAAGACGGCTGGAATGCCAGAAACCGGTCCTTGGAAGCTTGTTTCCGGTCCAGTAAAGGCATGGCTTGGCAGTTCGGGCTGGACTGTTCCCATGAGGCACAGGGGCAGACTGATTTGCATATAGCCATGTCTGAACTGGGGTGGCAGAGTGGGCTAAAGAACGTGATGGATCAAACCCAGATCTTTTGACTGGTTGTGAGTATTTGATTGGTTCAGATGCTCCGTCCATCACCACCCCCTTTTGTACCGCTTTGGCCGCCATAAGTGTGGCAGGGTATGCTCAGACGTGAGTCCCTTGCTCACTTTGCCACTGGATTCAAGCAAGCCGGGCTGAAGACGGCTGGAATGCCAGAAACCGGTCCTCGGAAGCTTGTTTCCGGTCCAGGGAAGGCATGGCTTGGCAGTTCGGGCTGGACTGTTCCCATGAGGCACAGGGTCAGACTGATTTGCATATAGCCATGTCTGAACTGGGGTGGCAGAGTGGGCTAAAGAACGGTGATGGATCAAACCCAGATCTTTTGACTGGGTGTGAGTGTTTGATTGGTTCAGATGCTCCGTCCATCACTAACCCCTTTTGTACCACTAGTGGGCCTGCAGCACTGATTGTGCCACCCACATGAATAGCCCTAAAATGGTGTCTCAGGCATGCCACTGCAGTTCCTGTGTGCAGTCCGTGAACTGCCATGTCCTCCTGGTCAGTGTCCCCACTGGCCAGGCCTAACCCTTCCCTTTCTGTACACATTGATCACCCCTATGGAAGGCCCAATGTACCCCCTTGGGCAGGGTGCAGTGTATGTGAAAGGTAGAGCATGTACTTGTGCAGGCGACATGCTCTGGTAGTGAATGACAGCCATTTTCGTTTTTCACTATTGTAATTCTACCTTGCCCGTAGGCTATCATGGGGAATGTTGGCTACAGTGGCTACCAGCATATCCTCCCATAGGAGCAAGGTAGGACATAAAAGTCTGGTATCCCTGAACTCAGAATTTTATAACACATCTTTTAGGAAAGGTGGTTTTTAAATCCTGTGTTTGAGAACAGCACTTTTAGAAAGTTGTTGTTCTCTTGTGTGACCTTTCTGTGTGCCTTGGCCTGTTTGTGAATTGACTGTCTAGTTTGAGAGTAACAGAGGCTGGGGAGGCCCCAGGAGGCTGGCTGAGTCTGCCCCAGGCTGAATGACTGCATCTGCATCTTGAGTGGTGAAGGGGACAGCACCTGGGCCTGAATAGGGCTGTGCCTGTCTTCCACAATGCTGGCTCCACCTCCTGCTGAGCGGCTGACGACCCTGCCCCTCTCTCTGAAAGGAAAGGAGAAACCAGGAAAACAAAGTGCTCAAGGAACACCCAGAACTGGTTCAGTCCGGGCTCAGAGCCCGCCTGCACAAAGGGAACAAAGACTTTTAGGGGTATAAGTACAGGACCCCTGACTACAGAAAATTAGATCATCCTGGAATCAAGAAGGAACCTCTGCCAAGGAGATAGCTGAAATTGAAGAAGGAAGACTGTCCTGCTGTTGCTTTGCTGGACTGACCTGCTGTTGCTTTGCTTCCAAGGAGAGGGGAAGGACTTTGCTTTGTGCTGTGTCCCCTTGCTTGAAGGAATCTCCAAGGGCCTGGGAAGAGCTGGCTCCCTGTTATGAAGTCCCAGGAACAAAAGCACTTCACCCCTAGCTTTCCCGAACTCTACTGAGAGAGTTCTGTCCTTCCTGGAGTGCTTGGCCCATGTGTGGTGCCTCTGGAAGTAGTACCTGTGTTGGGAAACTGGAAACCAAGATTTGAGAGACTTTGCTACAGAAAATGTATCGCAATCCTGGCCGAGCAAGAAAATTCCCGCCGCTACGAAGACCGAGATCGTCGCGGCGCCTGTTGCCGCTGCCAGAAGACGACACATCCTTCGTTAGCGGGAAGATTTCCGTTGCTGCGGACAGCATCGCAGAGCCTGTCGCCGCTGGGTGAGATCACCGCATCACGTTGCTGCGAGAATCGTCGCTGAGCCATCGCATCGAGGAGGTGCGAGATGAGGATCGCCGATGGATTGCGCATCGTCGCCCCGGAGATCGTCGCAGCCCCCTGAGATCATCGCATCGTGCCTTTGTGAGGGAAAACTTCCTACGGAACCTACTCACCGGAGTCCATACGTCATTGCCTTCCTCCCCATACAGACTGGATTCGTCGCAACACGTCCGCTGCTGCAGCGGGGCTGTCGCTAACGCCTCCCCAGGGTCTCAGGAGTAACGCATCGCTTGTTTTATATCGCTACAGCTTCTGTGCTTGGAACTTTTTATTGCAAACAAAGGTACTGTGGCTAAAACGTGACGCAACTGTGGATCATTTTATCGCTAACCTTAAGAACACTTTGCGACCATATTCTTGAACTGTGTATATGTTGGATTTTTGTCGTTTTGGTCTTGTGTAGTTTAGATTAAATACCTTTATTTTTCTAAACTGTTGTGGAGTCAGTTTGTGGTGTTTTCACTGTGTTACTGTGAGTTTTGGTACAAATACTTTACACATTGCCTTTGATAAGCCTGACTGCTTGTGCCAAGCTACCAGGGGGGTGAGCAGAGGTTATCTAAAGAGTGTTTCCTCCTTACCCTGACTAGAAGCAAGGTTCCCTATTTGGACAGTGGTACCTACCTCTGCCAACTAGAGACCCCCAGTTCTAACATTGTTGGTCTGCGGTGGGATTTGAACTTGCATTTGTACTAGACCCACAGTGATTGGTGTACATCACTAGTAAGTGCAGACCACTACGCCACCGCATACTACTTTTTTTTGGTTGGTTCTATTTTTGAGTAACTCTTCAAAGCATCATGTCTGTGAATGGAAAGGCACCCAGTGTGGAGGCAGAATTGGAGTTTTGCATTGAGGATTTGTATTCTTACAAAGTTGAGCAGCTTAGACAATTCTGCAACAAGTTTGAGTGCCCCATAAAGAGCAACTTCAGGAAGGAGGAGTTGCAGAGAATCTTGAAGGCCCATTGGAAGGCACAAGAGGGAAATGATGCAAGTGGGGGGAATGGTTTTCAACCCCGAGATCTACCTGTGAGCAGACCAGACTCAAGGCCTGGCAGCAACTATTCCAGTAGGGGCTTCACTCAGGAAGAGTTACAGGAAAATCAGAGAGCAATGGACCATGACTTGGAGGTCCTAAAGTTAAAAATGGAAATGGAAAAAGAAAGAGCCGCAGAGGAGAGAAGAAGAGCGGCGGAGGAGAGAGAAAGGGCGGCGGAGCAGAGTAATAATGCCCGTGCCCTTGAGGAAAAGAAATTGATTTTGGCTCATGAGTTGAGCATGAGGGAACTGGATATCAAGGCCAAGCAGGTGGATTCCAGTTCAAATGGTGGCAGTGCACAGCCAGTGCAGGGGGGTAAAGTATATAATCCCAAGGATCTGGTACAGAATTACAATTGGAGTGAGGATATTTATGCCTGGTTTACTTCTTATGAAATTGCATTGAGAATGAATGGTGTGCCTGAACAGCATTGGGGGGCGGGCCTGTGGAAAAAATTTGAGGCTTCTGGGAGGAGTGCTCTGGAGCCCTTAGAATTAGCAGGTGCCATGACGTACCCCAATATGAAGGAGGCCCTATGTCTCAGGTATTGACTTACTACAGAGAGTACAGGCTGCAGTTTAGAAACTAAAAGAAGAAAGTGTCTGAGACTTGGATGGAGTGTGTGAATTTGTACTCACATGCACTGGAAGGTTGGATGAAGGGCGGCAAAGTAACTGATTTTAAGGGGTTATTGCATTTAAGTAGTTGGGAGCACTTGAGTAGTCTTTGTGTTCCAGAGCTGCTCCAGCATCTTTTAGACAGCAAGCTGACAGACCCCATTGAGCTTGCTAAGGAGGCGGACCGCTGTACCAGTACCAGGGTCCATAGAAGAATTGTGGGTACCACAGCCAAAGGTGGGCAGGGTCCCCAGCAGAAGAGTGGGGGGGACAAGGGTAACCAAAGGGAGTTCTCTCAAGGGCCCCAAAATAGTTCTCAGGGAAAGGAGTTCCAACCCCCCAAATCCAAGCAGCCATGGCCACCTAGGGGCAGATGGTAAAACAGAGGTCCCCCTACCTGCTATCACAGCAATGAGGTGGGGCATGTTATCAACAGGTGCCCCAAGAAACCCCCAGCACCCGCTGGTGCTCCAGCCCCCGGGCTAGCAAGTGTAGCTTTGGGAGGGGGTTTGATTTCTAGTGGGGAAGGGGAACTAGCTGTGATGATCCTTGTCGCCTTAGGAGACCAAGAGATGGTCCAGGAAACCTTCCTGCCCCCTAACACTAAGAAATACGGGAAGAAGGTGATCATCAATGGGAGGGAGATAGAGGCTCTGAGAGACACCGAAGCCAGCGTGACATCCGTGAGGTGTCAGTGGGTGTCTGAAGAGCAGTGTATCCCCAATGTCCTCTGCCCGGTAATTGCAGCTGATAGCTCAGTGCGCCTCTGCAAAGTGGTGCGTGTTCCCTTTGAATGGGGAGGGGTCCTTGGTCTCTTGGAAGTTGTTGTCAGTGATGCCTTGCCTGTAGACTGTGTGCTAGGTAATGACCTGTAGAGTTCTCCATGGAAGGATGTGGAGCACCGAACTCATTTGGAGATGTTGGGTTTGCCTTCATGGATCTGTGTGACCACGAGGCCTAGGGCAGCCAGTAAGGGAGATTCAGCAGAACTGGAGCCTGAAACAGTGGCCCAGAGACCTGCCAGGAGAGGAAGAAGCCAGTGGTGCGGGAACCCTGCCCCGGCTGTTCCCACAGCCCAGGAAGGAGCAGAACCTGAGGGGGATGTTCTGGAGCCTACAGGGGAGCAGGTGGCCGATCTGGGGGAACTACCTGAGCTGACCCATTGGCAGAAGGAGGGTGGGCCCTCCATGGATGAAATCTGCCAAGCGCAGAAAGAGTGCCCTATCCTCACTGGTGTGCGGCAACAGGCTGCAGACCAGGCAGCAGGTGGAGTGTCCAAAGATCATTTCATTTACTGGGAAGATGAGTTGTTGTATAGTGAGCCTAAGTTCGCTGAGCCCGGTGCAGCCCGTGTTCTGGTGGTACCCGAGCGCTTCAGGAACTTTCTAATGGGTCTGGCTCATGACGTGCCTCTCGCAGGACATCTGGGGCAAGACAAGACCTTTCACAGGCTTGTCACCCACTTCTAATGGCCCCAGATGAAGAAGCACGTCGGTACCTTTTGTAGATCTTGCCAAACATGTCAGGCCAGTGGCAAGAGCGGAGGGTGGTGCACGGCACCCCTCCAACCCTTCCCTGTGGTGAACACCCCTTTCGAGTGGGTGGGCATCGACATCGTGGGGCCCCTGGACCCCAAGACAGCCTTAGGCAACAGGTTCATCCTGGTCTTGGTGGACCATGCCACCTGGTACCCGGAAGGGGTTCCTCTCAGGACAATCAAAGCACGCGTAGTAGGCCGTGCATTGATGAGGATCTTTTCCTGTGTGGGGTTCCCCAAAGAGGTGGTCTCCGACCGGGATACCAACTTCATCTCTAGGTATATGAAGTCTCTGTGGGAGGAGTGCTGGGTAACTTATAAGTTCACCACTCCTTACCACCCTCAAGGAAATGGGTTGGTTGAAAGGTTCAACCGCACCCTGAAAGGTATGATTATGGGCCTAGCGGAGCCCATGTGACGGAAGTGGGACGTCTTTTTACCATGTCTGTTGTTTGCCTACAGGGAGGTGCCTCAGAAGTCCTTAGGGTTCAGTCCCTTTGAACTCCTGTATGGCCACCCTGTTAGAGGACCTCTCACACTGGTGAAGGAGGGGTGGGAGAAATCCTGTGGGAAGACACCCCAGGGTGTGTTCAGCTACGTGCTGGCCTTCCGCAACCAGACACAACGCTTCAGGAAGCTCGCACAGGAGAACCTAGAAGCTAGCCAGGAAGAAATGAAAAGATGGTACGACCAGAATACCACTCTGGTCGAATTTCAACCTGGGCAGAAAGTGTGGGTGATGGCGCCAGTGGAGCCTTGTGCGCTTCAAGACAAGTGGACTGGGCCATATGAGGTGGTGGAGCGCAAGAGCGAAGTAACCTACCTGGTTAACTTGAAGACTCCCAGGCAGCCCCAGAGAGTCTTGCATGTGAACCGCCTCAAACCCCACTTTGAGAGGTCTGAAGTGACAATGCTCCTGGCTACAGATGCTGGAATGGAAGAGGAAAGTGACACTCTTCCTGACCTACTGGCAACCAAGGAGCAAGACGGGTCAGTGGATGGTGTGGTCCTCTCGCCCACCCTGACCCCAGAACAGCAGAGGGACTGTCACCAAGTGTTGGGTCAGTTTTCCTCCCTGTCTCCCTGACCCCAGGTATCACCAAGTGGTGTGTCCATGATGTGGACACTGGAGATAGTTTACCTGTGAAACAGAAATTTTACAGGGTAGCTGACAAGGTCAGGGCCAGCATCAAGGAAGAGGTTTCCAAGATGTTGGCGCTAGGGGTGATTGAGCCCTCCAGCAGCCCCTGGGCTAGCCCAGTGGTCTTAGTACCAAAAGCTGCTGTGCCAGGTGCCACTCCAGAACTCCGGTTTTGTGTGGACTACCGTGGGCTCAATGCGGTCACGAAGACTGACGCACACCCCATCCCCAGAGCTGATGAGCTTGTGGATCGGTTGGGGGCTGCCCAGTACCTCAGTACGTTTGATTTAACTTCTGGGTACTGGCAGACTGCCTTAACTGAAGGGGCCAAAGAGAGGTCAGCATTTTCAACGCCAGAGGGGCACTTCCAGTTTCGAGTCATGCCCTTTGGGTTGAAGAATGCCCCTGCCACATTCCAGAGACTGGTTAACCAGGTACTGACCGGGCTGGAGGAATTCAGCACTGCATACCTGGATGACATTGCTGTGTTCAGCTCCACGTGGGAGGAACACTTGCAACACCTCTGTGAAGTGTTGAAGGCTTTGCAAAGGGCAGGCCTCACTATCAAGGCCAGCAAGTGCCAGATAGGGCAGGGATCTGTGGTGTGTTTGGGACAGCAGGTGGGGAGCGGCCAGGTGGCACCCCTACAGGCAAAGATTGATACCATTCTGGCTTGGGAGCCCCTCAAGACCTAGACAGAGGTGAGAGCCTTTTTAGGTCTCTCCGGTTATTACAGATGGTTTGTCAAGGGATATGGCACCATCGTTGCACCCTTGACAGAGCTTACTTCCAAGAAGAAGCCCAGGAAAGTGAATTGGACCGAAGCCTGCCAAACTGCTTTTGATGCCCTGAAGACTGCCATGTGCACAGCACCGGTGCTCAAGGCACCTGACTTCTCTAGTGAGTTCATAGAGCAGACAGACGCTTCAGAGCATGGTGTGAGAGTAGTACTCTCACAGATCACCGATGAGGGCCTTGACCACCTTTAGCTTTCATTAGTATGAGGCTACTCCCCAGGGAACAGAGGTGGAGTGCATTTGAAAGGGAAGCTTTTGCTGTGGTCTGAGCCCTGAAGAAGCTGAGGCCCTACCTGTTTGGGACTCACTTCCATGTTCAGACGGACCACAGGCCCCTCAGATGGTTAATGCAGATGAGGGATGAGAACCCAAAACTGTTGTGGTGGTCCATCTCCCTACAGGGAATGGGCTTTACGGTGGAACACCGCCCTGGCACAGAACATGCCAATGCTGATGGTCTGTCCAGGTTTTTCCGCCTTAGTGAAGAGAACTCCCAAGAGGGCGGTTAGATCTCCCCACTTTCAGCTGGAGGGGACACATGTTAGACCTGGCATCTTTGGCGTCGTTTCCCCCTATCTTGTTGCCTCTACCACCTGTATTTTTGATGCTGTGCTGGATTTCGTTTTTGCTGGTTTAGATGCTTTGGGCACTTTGCCACTGCTGTTCAGTGTCAAAGTGCAAGTGCTCCCTGTGTAAATTGTTATTGTGATTGGTTTTCCATGATTGGCATATTTGTGTCACCAAGAAGTCCCTAGTAAAATGCACTGAGTGTGCCAGGGCTGGTGGTAACAAATGCTACTAGTGGGCCTGCAGCACTGATTATGCCACCCACATGAGTAGCCCTAAAATGGTGTATCAGGCCTGCCACCGCAGTGCCTGTGTGCAGTACGTGAACTGCATGTCCTCCTGGTCAGTGTCCCCACTGGCCAGGCCTAACCCTTCCCTTTCTGTACACATTGATCACCCCTATGGAAGGCCCAAGGTACCCCCTTGGGCAGGGTGCAGAGTATGTGAAAGGTAGAGGATGTACTTGTGCAGGTGACATGCTCTGGTAGTGAATGACAGCCATTTTTGTTTTTCACTATTGTAAGGCTACCTTGCTCATAGGCTATCATGGGGAATGCTGGCGACAGGGGCTACCAGCATATCCTCCCATAGGAGCAAGGTAGGACATAAAAGTCTGGTATCCTTGAACTCAGAATTTAATAACACATCTTTTAGGAAAGGTGGTTTTTAATTCCTGTGTTTGAGAACAGCACTTTTAGAAAGTTGCTGATCTCTTGTCTGACCTTTCTGTGTGCCTTGGCCTGTTTGTGAATTGACTGTCTGGTTTGAGAGTGACAGAGGCTGGGGAGCCCCCAGGAGGCTGGCTGAGTCAGCCCTAGGCTGAATGACTGCATCTGCATCTTGAGGGGTGGGAGGGGATAGCACCTGGGCCTGAATAGCGCTGTGCCTGCCTTTCACAATGCTGGCTCCACCTCCTGCTGGGCGGCTGAGGACCCTGCCCCTCGCTCTGAAAGGAGAAGCCAGGAAAACTAAGTGCTCAAGGAACACCCAGAACTGGTTCAGACTGGGCTCAGAGCCCTCCTGCACAAAGGGACATTTAGGGGTATAAGTACAGGACCCCTGACTACAGAAAATTAGATCACCCTGGAATCAAGAAAGAACCTCTGCCAAGGAGAAAGATGAAACTGAAGAAGGAAGACTGTCCTGCTGTTGCTTTGCTGGACTGACCTGCCGTTGCATTTCTGCCAAGGAGAGGGAAAGGACTTTGCTTTGTGCTGTGTCCCCTTGCTTGAAGGAATCTCAAAGGGCCTGAGAAGAGCTGGCTCCCTGTTATGAAGTCCCAGAAACAAAAGGACTTCACCCCTAGCTTTCCCGAACTCTACTGAGAGAGTTCTGTCCTTCCTGGAGTGCTTGGCCCATGTGTGGTGCCTCTGGAAGTAGTACCTGTGTTGGGAAACTGGAAACCAAGATTTGAGAGACTTTGCTACAGAAAATGTATCGCAATCCTGGCCGAGCAAGAAAATTCCCGCCGCTACGAAGACCGAGATCGTCGCGGCGCCTGTTGCCGCTGCCAGAAGACGACACATCCTTCGTTAGCGGGAAGATTTCCGTTGCTGCGGACAGCATCGCAGAGCCTGTCGCCGCTGGGTGAGATCACCGCATCACGTTGCTGCGAGAATCGTCGCTGAGCCATCGCATCGAGGAGGTGCGAGATGAGGATCGCCGATGGATTGCGCATCGTCGCCCCGGAGATCGTCGCAGCCCCCTGAGATCATCGCATCGTGCCTTTGTGAGGGAAAACTTCCTACGGAACCTACTCACCGGAGTCCATACGTCATTGCCTTCCTCCCCATACAGACTGGATTCGTCGCAACACGTCCGCTGCTGCAGCGGGGCTGTCGCTAACGCCTCCCCAGGGTCTCAGGAGTAACGCATCGCTTGTTTTATATCGCTACAGCTTCTGTGCTTGGAACTTTTTATTGCAAACAAAGGTACTGTGGCTAAAACGTGACGCAACTGTGGATCATTTTATCGCTAACCTTAAGAACACTTTGCGACCATATTCTTGAACTGTGTATATGTTGGATTTTTGTCGTTTTGGTCTTGTGTAGTTTAGATTAAATACCTTTATTTTTCTAAACTGTTGTGGAGTCAGTTTGTGGTGTTTTCACTGTGTTACTGTGAGTTTTGGTACAAATACTTTACACATTGCCTTTGATAAGCCTGACTGCTTGTGCCAAGCTACCAGGGGGGTGAGCAGAGGTTATCTAAAGAGTGTTTCCTCCTTACCCTGACTAGAAGCAAGGTTCCCTATTTGGACAGTGGTACCTACCTCTGCCAACTAGAGACCCCCAGTTCTAACATTGTTGGTCTGCGGTGGGATTTGAACTTGCATTTGTACTAGACCCACAGTGATTGGTGTACATCACTAGTAAGTGCAGACCACTACGCCACCGCATACTACTTTTTTTTGGTTGGTTCTATTTTTGAGTAACTCTTCAAAGCATCATGTCTGTGAATGGAAAGGCACCCAGTGTGGAGGCAGAATTGGAGTTTTGCATTGAGGATTTGTATTCTTACAAAGTTGAGCAGCTTAGACAATTCTGCAACAAGTTTGAGTGCCCCATAAAGAGCAACTTCAGGAAGGAGGAGTTGCAGAGAATCTTGAAGGCCCATTGGAAGGCACAAGAGGGAAATGATGCAAGTGGGGGGAATGGTTTTCAACCCCGAGATCTACCTGTGAGCAGACCAGACTCAAGGCCTGGCAGCAACTATTCCAGTAGGGGCTTCACTCAGGAAGAGTTACAGGAAAATCAGAGAGCAATGGACCATGACTTGGAGGTCCTAAAGTTAAAAATGGAAATGGAAAAAGAAAGAGCCGCAGAGGAGAGAAGAAGAGCGGCGGAGGAGAGAGAAAGGGCGGCGGAGCAGAGTAATAATGCCCGTGCCCTTGAGGAAAAGAAATTGATTTTGGCTCATGAGTTGAGCATGAGGGAACTGGATATCAAGGCCAAGCAGGTGGATTCCAGTTCAAATGGTGGCAGTGCACAGCCAGTGCAGGGGGGTAAAGTATATAATCCCAAGGATCTGGTACAGAATTACAATTGGAGTGAGGATATTTATGCCTGGTTTACTTCTTATGAAATTGCATTGAGAATGAATGGTGTGCCTGAACAGCATTGGGGGGCGGGCCTGTGGAAAAAATTTGAGGCTTCTGGGAGGAGTGCTCTGGAGCCCTTAGAATTAGCAGGTGCCATGACGTACCCCAATATGAAGGAGGCCCTATGTCTCAGGTATTGACTTACTACAGAGAGTACAGGCTGCAGTTTAGAAACTAAAAGAAGAAAGTGTCTGAGACTTGGATGGAGTGTGTGAATTTGTACTCACGTGCACTGGAAGGTTGGATGAAGGGCGGCAAAGTAACTGATTTTAAGGGGTTATTGCATTTAAGTAGTTGGGAGCACTTGAGTAGTCTTTGTGTTCCAGAGCTGCTCCAGCATCTTTTAGACAGCAAGCTGACAGACCCCATTGAGCTTGCTAAGGAGGCGGACCGCTGTACCAGTACCAGGGTCCATAGAAGAATTGTGGGTACCACAGCCAAAGGTGGGCAGGGTCCCCAGCAGAAGAGTGGGGGGGACAAGGGTAACCAAAGGGAGTTCTCTCAAGGGCCCCAAAATAGTTCTCAGGGAAAGGAGTTCCAACCCCCCAAATCCAAGCAGCCATGGCCACCTAGGGGCAGATGGTAAAACAGAGGTCCCCCTACCTGCTATCACAGCAATGAGGTGGGGCATGTTATCAACAGGTGCCCCAAGAAACCCCCAGCACCCGCTGGTGCTCCAGCCCCCGGGCTAGCAAGTGTAGCTTTGGGAGGGGGTTTGATTTCTAGTGGGGAAGGGGAACTAGCTGTGATGATCCTTGTCGCCTTAGGAGACCAAGAGATGGTCCAGGAAACCTTCCTGCCCCCTAACACTAAGAAATACGGGAAGAAGGTGATCATCAATGGGAGGGAGATAGAGGCTCTGAGAGACACCGAAGCCAGCGTGACATCCGTGAGGTGTCAGTGGGTGTCTGAAGAGCAGTGTATCCCCAATGTCCTCTGCCCGGTAATTGCAGCTGATAGCTCAGTGCGCCTCTGCAAAGTGGTGCGTGTTCCCTTTGAATGGGGAGGGGTCCTTGGTCTCTTGGAAGTTGTTGTCAGTGATGCCTTGCCTGTAGACTGTGTGCTAGGTAATGACCTGTAGAGTTCTCCATGGAAGGATGTGGAGCACCGAACTCATTTGGAGATGTTGGGTTTGCCTTCATGGATCTGTGTGACCACGAGGCCTAGGGCAGCCAGTAAGGGAGATTCAGCAGAACTGGAGCCTGAAACAGTGGCCCAGAGACCTGCCAGGAGAGGAAGAAGCCAGTGGTGCGGGAACCCTGCCCCGGCTGTTCCCACAGCCCAGGAAGGAGCAGAACCTGAGGGGGATGTTCTGGAGCCTACAGGGGAGCAGGTGGCCGATCTGGGGGAACTACCTGAGCTGACCCATTGGCAGAAGGAGGGTGGGCCCTCCATGGATGAAATCTGCCAAGCGCAGAAAGAGTGCCCTATCCTCACTGGTGTGCGGCAACAGGCTGCAGACCAGGCAGCAGGTGGAGTGTCCAAAGATCATTTCATTTACTGGGAAGATGAGTTGTTGTATAGTGAGCCTAAGTTCGCTGAGCCCGGTGCAGCCCGTGTTCTGGTGGTACCCGAGCGCTTCAGGAACTTTCTAATGGGTCTGGCTCATGACGTGCCTCTCGCAGGACATCTGGGGCAAGACAAGACCTTTCACAGGCTTGTCACCCACTTCTAATGGCCCCAGATGAAGAAGCACGTCGGTACCTTTTGTAGATCTTGCCAAACATGTCAGGCCAGTGGCAAGAGCGGAGGGTGGTGCACGGCACCCCTCCAACCCTTCCCTGTGGTGAACACCCCTTTCGAGTGGGTGGGCATCGACATCGTGGGGCCCCTGGACCCCAAGACAGCCTTAGGCAACAGGTTCATCCTGGTCTTGGTGGACCATGCCACCTGGTACCCGGAAGGGGTTCCTCTCAGGACAATCAAAGCACGCGTAGTAGGCCGTGCATTGATGAGGATCTTTTCCCGTGTGGGGTTCCCCAAAGAGGTGGTCTCCGACCGGGATACCAACTTCATCTCTAGGTATATGAAGTCTCTGTGGGAGGAGTGCTGGGTAACTTATAAGTTCACCACTCCTTACCACCCTCAAGGAAATGGGTTGGTTGAAAGGTTCAACCGCACCCTGAAAGGTATGATTATGGGCCTAGCGGAGCCCATGTGACGGAAGTGGGACGTCTTTTTACCATGTCTGTTGTTTGCCTACAGGGAGGTGCCTCAGAAGTCCTTAGGGTTCAGTCCCTTTGAACTCCTGTATGGCCACCCTGTTAGAGGACCTCTCACACTGGTGAAGGAGGGGTGGGAGAAATCCTGTGGGAAGACACCCCAGGGTGTGTTCAGCTACGTGCTGGCCTTCCGCAACCAGACACAACGCTTCAGGAAGCTCGCACAGGAGAACCTAGAAGCTAGCCAGGAAGAAATGAAAAGATGGTACGACCAGAATACCACTCTGGTCGAATTTCAACCTGGGCAGAAAGTGTGGGTGATGGCGCCAGTGGAGCCTTGTGCGCTTCAAGACAAGTGGACTGGGCCATATGAGGTGGTGGAGCGCAAGAGCGAAGTAACCTACCTGGTTAACTTGAAGACTCCCAGGCAGCCCCAGAGAGTCTTGCATGTGAACCGCCTCAAACCCCACTTTGAGAGGTCTGAAGTGACAATGCTCCTGGCTACAGATGCTGGAATGGAAGAGGAAAGTGACACTCTTCCTGACCTACTGGCAACCAAGGAGCAAGACGGGTCAGTGGATGGTGTGGTCCTCTCGCCCACCCTGACCCCAGAACAGCAGAGGGACTGTCACCAAGTGTTGGGTCAGTTTTCCTCCCTGTCTCCCTGACCCCAGGTATCACCAAGTGGTGTGTCCATGATGTGGACACTGGAGATAGTTTACCTGTGAAACAGAAATTTTACAGGGTAGCCGACAAGGTCAGGGCCAGCATCAAGGAAGAGGTTTCCAAGATGTTGGCGCTAGGGGTGATTGAGCCCTCCAGCAGCCCCTGGGCTAGCCCAGTGGTCTTAGTACCAAAAGCTGCTGTGCCAGGTGCCACTCCAGAACTCCGGTTTTGTGTGGACTACCGTGGGCTCAATGCGGTCACGAAGACTGACGCACACCCCATCCCCAGAGCTGATGAGCTTGTGGATCGGTTGGGGGCTGCCCAGTACCTCAGTACGTTTGATTTAACTTCTGGGTACTGGCAGACTGCCTTAACTGAAGGGGCCAAAGAGAGGTCAGCATTTTCAACGCCAGAGGGGCACTTCCAGTTTCGAGTCATGCCCTTTGGGTTGAAGAATGCCCCTGCCACATTCCAGAGACTGGTTAACCAGGTACTGACCGGGCTGGAGGAATTCAGCACTGCATACCTGGATGACATTGCTGTGTTCAGCTCCACGTGGGAGGAACACTTGCAACACCTCTGTGAAGTGTTGAAGGCTTTGCAAAGGGCAGGCCTCACTATCAAGGCCAGCAAGTGCCAGATAGGGCAGGGATCTGTGGTGTGTTTGGGACAGCAGGTGGGGAGCGGCCAGGTGGCACCCCTACAGTCAAAGATTGATACCATTCTGGCTTGGGAGCCCCTCAAGACCTAGACAGAGGTGAGAGCCTTTTTAGGTCTCTCCGGTTATTACAGATGGTTTGTCAAGGGATATGGCACCATCGTTGCACCCTTGACAGAGCTTACTTCCAAGAAGAAGCCCAGGAAAGTGAATTGGACCGAAGCCTGCCAAACTGCTTTTGATGCCCTGAAGACTGCCATGTGCACAGCACCGGTGCTCAAGGCACCTGACTTCTCTAGTGAGTTCATAGAGCAGACAGACGCTTCAGAGCATGGTGTGAGAGTAGTACTCTCACAGATCACCGATGAGGGCCTTGACCACCTTTAGCTTTCATTAGTATGAGGCTACTCCCCAGGGAACAGAGGTGGAGTGCATTTGAAAGGGAAGCTTTTGCTGTGGTCTGAGCCCTGAAGAAGCTGAGGCCCTACCTGTTTGGGACTCACTTCCATGTTCAGACGGACCACAGGCCCCTCAGATGGTTAATGCAGATGAGGGATGAGAACCCAAAACTGTTGTGGTGGTCTATCTCCCTACAGGGAATGGGCTTTACGGTGGAACACCGCCCTGGCACAGAACATGCCAATGCTGATGGTCTGTCCAGGTTTTTCCGCCTTAGTGAAGAGAACTCCCAAGAGGGCGGTTAGATCTCCCCACTTTCAGCTGGAGGGGACACATGTTAGACCTGGCATCTTTGGCGTCGTTTCCCCCTATCTTGTTGCCTCTACCACCTGTATTTTTGATGCTGTGCTGGATTTCGTTTTTGCTGGTTTAGATGCTTTGGGCACTTTGCCACTGCTGTTCAGTGTCAAAGTGCAAGTGCTCCCTGTGTAAATTGTTATTGTGATTGGTTTTCCATGATTGGCATATTTGTGTCACCAAGAAGTCCCTAGTAAAATGCACTGAGTGTGCCAGGGCTGGTGGTAACAAATGCTACTAGTGGGCCTGCAGCACTGATTATGCCACCCACATGAGTAGCCCTAAAATGGTGTATCAGGCCTGCCACCGCAGTGCCTGTGTGCAGTACGTGAACTGCATGTCCTCCTGGTCAGTGTCCCCACTGGCCAGGCCTAACCCTTCCCTTTCTGTACACATTGATCACCCCTATGGAAGGCCCAAGGTACCCCCTTGGGCAGGGTGCAGAGTATGTGAAAGGTAGAGGATGTACTTGTGCAGGTGACATGCTCTGGTAGTGAATGACAGCCATTTTTGTTTTTCACTATTGTAAGGCTACCTTGCTCATAGGCTATCATGGGGAATGCTGGCGACAGGGGCTACCAGCATATCCTCCCATAGGAGCAAGGTAGGACATAAAAGTCTGGTATCCTTGAACTCAGAATTTAATAACACATCTTTTAGGAAAGGTGGTTTTTAATTCCTGTGTTTGAGAACAGCACTTTTAGAAAGTTGCTGATCTCTTGTCTGACCTTTCTGTGTGCCTTGGCCTGTTTGTGAATTGACTGTCTGGTTTGAGAGTGACAGAGGCTGGGGAGCCCCCAGGAGGCTGGCTGAGTCAGCCCTAGGCTGAATGACTGCATCTGCATCTTGAGGGGTGGGAGGGGATAGCACCTGGGCCTGAATAGCGCTGTGCCTGCCTTTCACAATGCTGGCTCCACCTCCTGCTGGGCGGCTGAGGACCCTGCCCCTCGCTCTGAAAGGAGAAGCCAGGAAAACTAAGTGCTCAAGGAACACCCAGAACTGGTTCAGACTGGGCTCAGAGCCCTCCTGCACAAAGGGACATTTAGGGGTATAAGTACAGGACCCCTGACTACAGAAAATTAGATCACCCTGGAATCAAGAAAGAACCTCTGCCAAGGAGAAAGATGAAACTGAAGAAGGAAGACTGTCCTGCTGTTGCTTTGCTGGACTGACCTGCCGTTGCATTTCTGCCAAGGAGAGGGAAAGGACTTTGCTTTGTGCTGTGTCCCCTTGCTTGAAGGAATCTCAAAGGGCCTGAGAAGAGCTGGCTCCCTGTTATGAAGTCCCAGAAACAAAAGGACTTCACCCCCAGCTTTCCTGAACTCTATTGAGAGAGTTATGTCTTTCCTGGAGTGCTTGGCCCATGTGTGGCGCCTCTGGACGTTGTACCTGTGTTGGGAAGCTGGAAACCAAGATTTGATAGACTTCGCTACAGAAAATTTATCGCAATCCCGGCCGAGTGAGAAGATTTCCGCCGCTACGAAGACCGAGATCATCGCAGCGCCTGTCACCACTGCCAAAAGACGTCCCATCCTTCGTTAGCGGGAAGATTTCCGTCGCTGCGAACATCGTCGCAGAGCCTGTCGCCGCTGGGTGAGATCACCCCATCACGTCGCTGCAAGAATCGTCGCAGAGCCATCACATCGAGGAGCTGAGAGAGGAAGATCGCCGCTGGACCTTATACTTCTTTTCATTGCACTCCTTGCAGTTCACTTGGACAAGCACTAAACAATGTGTTGTGCATTTAAAGGATTATACAAGGACAATTGATTTGTAAATTATACAATGCTATAATGTCAATGATCCAGATGTGATCTTTTAAAATTGTGATTACCTATAAATAAATGATGTATTAATGAATACCAGATCAATGGAGAGTTGATTCTGTTAACCGATAACAAAATTAATAAAAAAAGGCATATTGATTAAATAATGTACTAAAGTAAACCAGCCACAATGATTGCTAGGTAGTAATTGAATCTTTAGTCTTACCAGCTCACACTAGGTTAAAGGTGATACTTTTAGAACCCCATGTTTTGTTATAAAGTCAAAAAGATTAAGCATCAGCATTGCCTATCAGGACAGTGGATAATGCAATGGTGGGTGTTATGAACTGGCAAAAAACTGTATTAAAGGGATTTGATTCAATGGCATGGACATGTCAAAGGAAGTGGAAACGCTATGTCGAACAGTGGTTGAGGGATAGAGCACACAAGCAATGCTTTCACCTTAAGACATTTGGTTGTTCTGTTAAGTGACTAGCAGCAACAACCCCTATCAGGTATAGGTAATCAGAAAATCTTCACGATGAGTTGACAAGTCAAAATGGTGATTTGACAAGAAGCCTTTTATAGATCACAAGTGTACTGGAGAAATTAATAACCTTTAATTCTGCTATTAGGAGTGCACTACCAAAAGTGAGGAAGGCTCATGTTTGAGTTACTTGACAGTTCAAGATAATACAATTAGCTCATGCTGCAGGAAAAAAAGTGGTGACGTACAAGGGCGTAAGACAGGCAGGGTTGATCATTTAAACTGATAGCAGTGGTAAAAAATCATCAGATTATAGAGAAGCATTGAAAGAGATATTGGCCATAAGGAATATTACGCATTTGCCATGGTTAGAGTACGTCAAGAAATGGCTTGAAAAATTAGGGCTAAGTGATTTTTGGTTTGACCCTGATTCCCTCACAAATAGTTCAAAAAAGATTTTGAAGCAAAGGTACTGGGATTACATTAGAGACTCAGTGTTATTAAATCCAAGAACAGGGACTCTAACCTCGAAATTTTTCGAAATTAAAATGACTATGTATTTAGAGCCCCTTATGGATGAAATTCACCCTCCACTGGCCAAAAGCCTATACTTAAAGTTCCGGTATGGTATCTTACAATTAAAAGAAAGGACAACCAGCTGGACCTGTAATAAGGGGTTGGCCGGGGCCGCTGGCTCTAATATATGTGAGCTATGCGAGATGAGGTTGAAAGAGGATGAGTCCCATGTTTTATTCATATGCCCAGCTTACCTAAGAGCCAGGAAAAAATGGCTCAAGCCAATCTGTAAAAGGCTAGGCTTCAGACAAATTAAGGTTGGACTTAGAATTTTTAAGGGTGACACTGCACAACCGATTGTGTTCAGCCTAAGCCGTTTTCTCCTATGTGTAGCCTTGATTAGGAGGATGAAAAACCTAAAAACCTAAAAACCTAATGAAATAGGCTACTTTACCATGTTTTTAAGTTATTGGTCAGCTGCTAAATGTTGTTGCTTTACTGTCCTGATGTGTATTCTTTCTTTTAACAAAACAGATGTTTAACCTATTTTTTTTATCAAATTTGAATATTTAGTGTTCTGTATACTAGAAGGGCCAATCAAGATCTAGTCAATTAAGTGGATGGCTTGAAAAATGAACAGAATTTTAGGTTTTTTATGCAAAGGAAATGTGTTGATATTTTACCCACTGCTACTGTTTCATTATGTATTATATTGCAACATGATATATTATGATTGTATGTTTGTATCTTACAAGGTTTTTTAAACCGAATAAAGATTGAAAGAGAAAGAAAGAAATCATAAACATGTTAAAGCACTCATGATGTTCATGCCATATTTTTTCATTGCATTTGTTTGTGTCGTGTGTGATTCACCAGTTCTGAAGCTTCTGTAGTGCTTCAAATTCCATGTTAAAATGAACCTATGAATAAACAGAATTGTTAATACCAGACACATCATAGCTAGTTGTGCATTCTAGAATCACCATGAAGTCCCCTTCTCTCAACAAATCTCTTAGGAAGTGAATAGCAGAAGAAAGTGAAGATGTATGCTGAATGTGGCTATTAATAACATTTGACCAAAGTCCTGTTCTTTTCAAAACAATTTGAAGAGAGAATTTAAGCTAAATAGATGGAGAGGAATCTTCAAACCTCTAGGAAGCCGAGAGTTTTGGCTTGTGCAGATGGGAGCTGTAAATACATTTTTGAAGGCCACGAGAAGGGACCTCTGGCCACCAGACAGGCTTAATTGGATTTGTGCAACACTTGCTCTCTTCATACGGGACAGTGCCTCCGCTGATCTGTTATGGTATGCAGGAGAAAGGCAAGGCCATCTATGAAACACATACAGGCTCCTTTTGGTGCTAAGATAGTTTAGTTAGAGGCAAGATGGGAGGGGTTGGAGAACATACTCAGGAAAACTCTAAATTCATGTTATAATGTTGCAATTTTTTCTGATCTGTTTATTAGCTGCTAACAGTGCCACTATTTTGTTTGTTATAATAGTCACAGCTATACTCATAGTATGCACTAGAATTTGATTTTGATTTTAATAAAAAGTCTTAAAATCCTATTCTTAGTGTATATTCTTGGGTGTGTCTATTCATGGTGAAAAGAGGTTTGGAACCTATTAATAATAAGAACTCCTGTGAGTCTCACAGGACTTATGGTTGTCCAGAATGCACCATATTTATATATTAACCAGGTGGTTTGTGGGTTACAGTCCACTGGGTTTTCTATCTCTATTTGGCATTGTTGACTAGATCTGTTCTGCCAGAAGTCCTAGAGACCCCAAAGCTCAGGCCGCTTTCTGTATAAGCTGGAAAAAACACAAGCCATTGGAATGAGGGGTAGTAAGCAAAATGTCTGTCTTTTTAAACAAAGGAGAGTATCTCTTAGAGTATGAACTCTTGTTTCTTTAGTGAAAAATGAGGTGGATTAGAGAGAGAGGTTTAATTCAGGGCAGCGTAAAATACCAGGTGGAATCCTGTCACAGTCTGAAGAATTTATGCATCCTGAGTAAGAAATCTGAGCCCGAACTCAAAGTAAATTTGAATCATTCCCACTAGTTATGTTGGGGAGGAAATGTGAAGTCTCAAGCGAATCTGAGGAGGTTGAATTTCAATCAATCAATCAATCAATCAGACATGTGTAAAGCGCGCTACTCACCCGTGAGGGTCTCAAGGCGCTGGAGGGAGAGGGGAAGATGCGGCTACTGATCGAACAGCCAGGTTTTGAGGAGTCTCCTGAAGGTCAGCAGGTCCTGGGTCTGCCGCAAGTGGATGGGTGTTCCATGTCTTGGCGGCGAGGCGTTCTGTATTCGTTGGAGTCGTTTCTGGAGTTTGGTTGTGGTTCCTACATAGAGAGCGATGCTGTAGTCCAGTCTTCTACTGACGAGGGCTTGGGTGACCGTCTTTCTGGTTTCGGTGGGGATCCATCTGTAGATTTTGCGGAGCATGCAGAGGGTATTGAAGCAGGAGGAGGAGACAGCGTTGACTTGCTGGGTCATAGAGAGCATTGAGTCCAGGATGAACCCCAGGTTGCGTGCGTGGTTGGTGGGTGTCGGGGCAGCTCCCAGCGTGGTCGGCCACCAGGAGTCATCCCACACGCTGGGGTTGGAGCCAAGGATGAGGACCTCCGTTTTTTCAGAGTTCAGTTTCAGACGGCTGGTCTTCATCCACTCTGCGACGACCTTCAGTCCCTTGTGCAGGTTGGATTTGGCGGAGGCTGGGTCATTGATGAGGGAGAGGATCAGCTGGGTGTCGTAAGCGTATGAGATGATGTTCAGGTGGTTCGCTCGGACGATGACGGCGAGCGGTGCCATGTAGCTGTTGAAAAGGGTTGGGCTGAGGGATGATCCTTGGGGTACACCGCAGGTGATCGTGGAGGCTTCGGATTGGAAGGAGGGAAGGCAGACCCTCTGGGTTTTGCCGGTGAGGAAGGAGGTGATCCAGTTCAGGGTTTTGTCCGTGATCCCTGCATCGTGGAGGCGTGTGTACAGGGTGTGGTGACAGACGATGTCAAAAGCGGCCGATATGTCTAGGAGGATGAAGGCCACTGTTTTGCCATTGTCCAGCAGGGTCCTGATGTCGTCGGTGGCAGCGATGAGAGCGGTTTCGGTGCTGTGGTTGCTGCGGAAGACAGATTGGGAGGAGTCCAGGATGTTGTTCTCCTCCAGGAAGTGGGTCAGTTGTCGGTTTGCAGTCTTCTCAATGACTTTCGCCGGGAACGGGAGCAGGGAGATGAGGCAAAAGTTCTTGAGGTCTTTGAGTCTGCTTTGGGCTTTTTGAGTAGGGCGTTGATTTTGGTGTGTTTTCAGCTCTCTGGGAAGGTGTCGGTTTCGAAGGAGCTGTTGATGAACTTTCGGAGATGGGGTGCGATGATGGTGCTTGCTTTGTTGAAGATGTGGTGTGGGCAGGGGTCGGAGGGTGAGCCGGAGTGGATGGTGTTCATAATTTTGATGGTGTCTTCATCGTTGACGTTGTTTCAGGAGAGCAGGAAGTTGGTGTTTTTGGAGAGTGTTGGGTCGGGGGTGTAGGCAACCGTCGCCGGAGTCTGGGTGTTGAAGCTATTGCGGATGTCAGCGATCTTGCGGTGGAAGAAGGTGGCCAGGGAGTTGCAGAGTTCTTGTGATGGCGAGATGCCGTTGGAGCTGGAGTTGGGGAGGCGAGTTCTTTCACGATGCTGAAGAGCTCTTTGCTGTTGTGTGCGTTGTTGTCAATGCGTTCCTTGAAAAAGGTCATTTTGGTGGATCGGATGAGTTGGTGGTGCTTGTGTCTGGCGTCCTTGGTGGCCGCGTGGTTGTCTGGTGTCTGGTCTTGGCGCCACTGCTTCTCGAGTTTTTGGCAGGTTTGCTTGGAAGTCTGGAGGTCGGCGTTGAACCAGATGACTCTTGTGTCAGTGCGTCTGTTAGAGGTCTTCCTGAATGGGGCGAGGGTGTTGGCACAGTTGTTGATCCATTTTCTGAAGTTGTCGGCCGCTGCTTTGGTGTCCGAGGGCTCAGATGGGGGGTCTCGGGCGAGGATGGTAAGGAGCTGGTCTTCGGTGACTTTGTTCCAGCTGCGGTGTGGAATACGTTGTGGTTGGCTGTGTGCGGTGTGTTTCTCAAAGGAGAAGTGAATGCAGTGGTGGTCGGTCCAGTAGAGTTTGGTCGTGTGACTGATTGTGACGTGATTGTTGGCGGAGAAGATGGGGTCAAGCGTGTGTCCGAAGGAGTGGGTGGGAATTGTGACAAGCTGTTTGAGTCCGAGGTTGGCGAGGTTGTCGATCAGGGTTGTGGAGTTGTTGTCCTTGGCGTTCTCGAGGTGGAAGTTCAGGTCTCCTAGGAGAATGAAGTCTGTGGAGGCGAGGGCATGCGTGCTGATGAGGTCGGCGATGGAGTAGCTGAACTGTGGTCGGGGGCCCGGGGGTCTGTAGACGAGCGTTCCTCTGAGGGTGGTGTTGTGATCGACGTGGATCTGGAAGCGTAGGTGTTCGGCCGTGCTGAGGGAGTCTTCAGCATTGGTCGAGATTCTGATGGTGTTCCTGTGGAGGATGGCGATTCCTCCTCCCGGTTTGTTATTTCGGTCCCTCCGGGTGATCTTGTAGGTGTCCATGATGGCTATGGCTATGTCGGGCGTCGAGGAGGCGTTCATCAGGTCTCCGTCAGGAAGGCGACGTCCGGGGAGGTAAAATCGAGAAGGTCCCAGAGTTCTACAGCGTGCTTGTGGACTGAGCAGGAGTTGAGAAGTATGTATCTGAGATTGGTGTGGCCTGCTTTGTTGGGAAGGGCAGGAAGCCCTGGAGTGTGCTGGCTGGTGTAGCTGCCATTTCGCCAGGTGAAGGGTCCGTGGGTGAGCTTTGGGATGGCCTGGAAGCAGGTGGAGATTTGGCCGGTGTTGAGTGCGTGGAGGGAGGGGTCAGGGGGTCTGGCGCTGGGCGCAGTCCCGAAACAGACGAGTGCAGACGGGCTTGTCTTAGGCGCACACCGCTGCATGCATCTGCTGCGTGACCGCGCAGCGGTCTCCATTATGTAGCGGCGGGGGAGGAATAGGAGCAGCTGAGAGGCGGGTGCGGCGTGGGCGGGAAAGACAGGAGCAAAAGGACGAGGGGCCACAGAGAGGAGTCAGCGGGGTCAAAACAAAATATCAACAGGACATAACCAAGACAAAATATAGGCCAAACAAGGCAAAATACAGTGACACAATCAAATAAAATAAAGAAGGAAAAAAAAAACAGTACCGGCACCAGCAAGGTGCAGACTCGAACCCTGCCTGGGCGGACCGCAGGTAGAGGACAGCAGGAAAGAGCTGCGGGGAAGGAACTGATACCTGGCCGTGGGTCAGGGGTCTAACTCGTGCTCTCCGCAGCGCTCTCCATTAAGTAGGGGCGGGGAAGGAGGAGCAGCTGGGAGGCGGGCGCGGTGTGGGCGACAACGACGGGGGCAAAAGGACGAGGGGACAGAGAGAGGGCTTGGGTGACCGAGTCAGCGGGGGCCGAAACAAAATATAATCAGCCAGAAACCAAAACGAAAAACTATCCATAAAAGGCAAAACACAGTGTCACAATGAAATAAAATAAAGCAGGAAATAAACAGTACCGGCACCAGCAAGGTGCAGACTCAAACCCTGCCTGGGCGGACCGCATGCAGAGGACAGTACAGGGGAGCCGTAGTGAAGGAGCTGATCCCTGGCCGGGAGTCAGGGATCCGATTTCCATCACAGGGGTGTCCAAAATACCCAAAGCTTCTGTAAGGTGTGACTCTGGAGGGATATAAGTCTTCTCGTTATTGGTAGTCAGAAGGCATGGTGGAAGGAGGCCTGGCCAGCGGACCTCTCCTTGCTTCTTCTGTTCCTGGTAAGATGGTTTTAATTTAAAATCAATCTAAATCTAATTGTGCTTTGGTAATTGAAACGAACATGTTGACACATTTTGTCAATTGTTTTACAAAGAATTTCTCAAATAACAAACCTCCAGCTGATTGACCTCCCTCATTAATGGTTCGGTTGAAAACTTATGGCCCTTCTAGCAGAGGGGACACAGTAAGAGGAGCGTGGGCACAGGATTTCCTCTGACTCAAAACCGTTATCTAAAAGGTTGGCTAAAGAGGGGGTTGTATTACAAGGCCCTTCCCCAGGGTCCACCTCATATCATTTGTGTGGGCAATGGATGACACAGGTGCTCCAGTAGTCCAATTTCTCTTCTAATGCAACAGAGTTGCCTTCTTTTAAATCCTGACTCTTGACAGTGCAAGTCACCTTCAGTGTCCTGCATGCCTTTTGGATGGAATTTAAATACACCTTTTTTAGGCTATGGCAGCAGCCTTAGAAACTGTCTTTGCCTGAGAAAGGTCTTCTGTTCCCAAAGAAGGGGTTTCACGGCAGGGCTTGGGAGGGCTGGAGTATCAGGCAACAGCAGGAGAGAAAAGAGCATCTTCATCTGTTGATCCAACAGTCCAGAGACCAAGACACAGACTTTTGAATGGATGTGCCCAAAATGTGTCAGTCTCTGAATACGTACTGATCAGCTTTATTTGAAGCAAGATCAATTGCTGGAGGGGTAGGATTTCCTTTGTCCCTTAAAGGGTGTCAAGTGAGGATTTTTTCACAAAACACCCTTTTAAGTATTTAGGGTACGTGCTACTGCCACTAGTAGGTTAAACGTGGAAGAGACGAGGCCAGCTACGGCCTGCTTGAAAGGGAGAGAGAGGGAGGTCTCCAGAGACCTGGAACCGAGAGGAACAACCCATACAAAATGTGTTTCCAGTCACCGGAGGGAGGAAGCAACTGCGGTCCAATATACCATGTCCTGGAGGACCGTGGTCTGAGGAAAGTGTTGCATTCCTATTGGTCTGGTTGGGCTGATTAGTGGCAAAACGGTGTCGGATTAAGTGTGGTATCATTTTACTCGTGGGAACAAGGGGAATGCTGGGTGGTAGGACATTAATGCCAGCATGGTGATCCCACACAAAAATGTGTGGAAAAAGTGATTTTTTCAGCTAAATGTGAGGTTAGCAGTGGATTCTTGGTAGCAAAACATTGTGGGATCCATGCAAGTCATACCTCCTTTGACTCCCCAGGGTGTCTAGTTTTCAGAAATGTGTGAGTTTGGTAGGTTTCCCTAGATGGCCGCCGAGCACTGGGTCATAAACCCAGGTGCCTCCCCTTTCAAACCCAGGTTGTTTTGTGATAGGTAAGTTTGATGTCTCCACAATACGTTTTGGGCCCTTGCCTGTTGTGAGTACTTGACCCACCCACACGATTGAGGTATCATTTTTATCGGGAGACCTGGGGGAATGCTGGGTGATAGGAAATTTGTGTCAGTCAGGTGATCCTACAACTTTCCCGCGCAGACATTTGAGAAAAATTAGATTCTTTCAGCTAAATTAGAAGTTTGCAGGGGATTCTGGGTAGGGAAATGTTAGAGGATCCACGCAATCCATACCTCCCTGGACTCCCCAGGGTCTCTAGTTTTCAGAAATGTGTGGTTTTGGTAGGTTTCCCTAGATGGCCGTCGAGCCCGGGGCCAAAAACCCAGGTGCTCCTCCCTTGCAAAACCAGGTCGTTTTGTGATAGGTAATTTTGATGTATTCACAATACGTTTTGGACCCTTGCCTGTTGCGAGTACTTGACTCACCCACAAGAGTGAGGTACCATTTTTATTGGGAGACCTGGGGGAACGCTGAGTGGTAGGAAATATGTGTCAGTCAGGTGATCCTACACCTTTCCCACACAGAAATTTGAGAAACATTTATTTTTTCAGCTACATTTGAGGTTTGCAGAGGATTCTATGTCAGGACCGGAGGCTTCAGATTATGCTTTTCCTTCTTCGCTGTTTATTACAATTACAAACCACAGCAGCCTAGAAAAGCACTGAAGTCTAGAAAAAAATGACTGAATAATCTCCAAACCAAGAGATTAAGAACATTTAACATCACAATCCAGGAAGAGAAAACTACATTTCCCATCAAGTCCATGGATAACTACACAACAATAGTCCTTTCACAGTGTCCATCGCACGAAGATAGGGCGTCCATCTTGTGTCCCCTTCCTCTTTCTTCGCTGCTTCGCAGCCAGTTAAGTCCCTTGTTTTTTTCCTCTTGCGTTTTTGCGGTAGTGAGGGTTAAAAATTGCATGTTTGGGACTTTTTATGTTTATAATACGGTTGCGTAGCTATGTGAGGGCTCTTGTGGCGGTGTTTGTATTTTTTTCCTCAGAGCCCCTTGGTGTAATCATCGCGGGGACGCTTTCGCCCCTCACGCGATGTCCCCGTTTTCTGATGCGGCGCAGCTGCGGCCGCTAGAGGGAGCCGTCGCGTCTCGTTCTCCTTAGCGCGGTTCCTCTCGCCGACGGGGACCGCGCTGAGGAGAGAGAGCCGCGCCGGAGCCTCGCCTTTGTTGCTGCCTCAACCCGGACGCCCGATTACGGGTTGTATTTTGCCCCACCTTGACATTGACGCCCCGAAGGGGTCTGTACGGCGGATTACTGCCCTTGAACGCCTGCGGGCAGTATAACGGCACCTTAGCGGTTATCACCGCATTGTTCAGTTACGATCCTTACGTAGGTCCGCTTAGGGCCCTTTCATTAGCGCGCAGGGGGGGCGGCATAGACCCGGTCCTTGAGAGGGTCTGCGCGCTGGAGGCGGGTGCTGCCTCGATAGGTCTGGTCTCCAGCCCACCTGATTACTAGCCTCTGGATGGGCCATAACCGGGTACTGCGCTTACCTGTTAACCCCGTGCCTTACTCCCTTCTTGTCCTTTTGGCAGGGTAGTTCATCATGGCAGAGGGATACTATGTAGAAGAAGAAGAATCTCATCAGTACCTTAACGATGATGAGTTCTATGACGCGGTTGACAGCTCTATTTATCGCTGCGTGCAGGAGATTGTAGGCCCCATGGAGGACAGGCTCTCCACGCGCATTGTGGAGGAATGTGCGAAATTAGGTCAAGCGCATTTGGGAGCGTCTGGAGGCACCTCTGCGGCCTCTGAGGGGGTACCCCCTGCTCCTAAGAAACTTTGTAAGGACGGTGCTACGGGGCCCACGCAGGGTGTGGACAGGGGTGCCTTTGGGCGCCTGCGCGACGCTTTTTTGGCAAAGGCAACCGATCCTACCCCTGCGTCGACCCCAGCCCCGGGACCTTCAGGGCAGTCTGTAACAGCCCCTTCCTCCCCAGGTGGGTTCTCCCCGGCAGACACTGACGACGACGACGAGTCGGTGCGCTCATGGCGGCCGTCCGGCTCCGCGACGGAATTTCCGCAGGATAGCTCGGGCATGCAGGACCCGGACGAGATTGTTCATCCACGGTCAGCAGCCTGGGTGCCTGGGGAAAAGGTTGCGAAGTTTGTGGCGGCACGCCTCCGCAAGCCGCTGGAGAAGGAAGCTCGTAGTTGTCTGAGGGGAGAATGCCCGCGTCCTACCCTGGAGGGTAAAGTTGCCATGACCCATGAATTAGATGGCAAAATGGCCACATTCATGGCGAAATTTGTCAAAGACCCCCGTAAGGGAATTGACCGATCCTGGCGTTCCTGTCAGGATAAACTGCTGGACGCCATAGGCCCCATTACAAAGATCCTGGACATGGCCAAAGAGGCCAAGGTTTCTGGCACTCCTATATCCCCGGACGTGCTATCCAGCTGGGCACAGAGAGTAGTCATCTTTCTGGGAAACGCCAACTGCGCCCTCTCAACTGAGCGCCGCCGGTCGCTGTTGATTAAACTCGACCCCAAGTTAGGTGACCTAGCCTCCTCGGAGGCGGGCGCGGTGGCGCAAGGCGGTTTGTTTGGTGACCCCTTTATCAAGGAGCTGGGCAAATTCGTTAATACGTTTACCTCCTTGGATAAGGCCCAGTCCAGCATAAAGAGGGTCTTCCAACAGCGTTTTTCCCGAGGGGCCGGTCGCGGTAGGGGCCACGCGACCGGCCGTGGCGGTCAAAATTTACCCAACAAAGGGCAAGGCTCCGGCAGAGGCCAATACAACACGTCGGCAAACTACACCAACTTTTACCCGACGAGAGGCCATCGCTTCAGGGGGCGCGGAGGCGGTTTCCGGAATGACGCCGGTGGTAACAGTTCCCATGGTAAGTGTGATACCTGCGAGTCAGGTGCAAATTGGGGGACGGCTGGCGGGCTTTCCAGACGCTTGGGCAGCAATTACGGCAGACGCATGGGTGCTGCAGACAGTGCGAGGTTTCCGCATGGAGTTTTACGATCAGCCCTATCAGTTGAGGGCACCACACCCTATAGTCTTCTCGCAGGCAGATGCAACCTTAATCGACGAGGAGGTCTCAGCGCTTTTACGAAAGGGAGCCATCTGCCGAACGGAGAGGCACCCCTTCGGCTTCCTCAGCAACGTCTTCTTAGTCGAGAAGACGGACGGAGGACAAAGGCCCGTGATCAACCACAGAGACTTCAACGGGTGGTTAGTGTACCATCATTTCAAGATGGAGGGGATTCACCTACTCCGGGACGTGCTGCTCCCGAACGACTGGATGGTCCGATTGGACCTCAAGGATGCTTATCTGGTCGTCCCCATTCACCCTCCACACCGTCGGTTCCTTCAATTTCTCTGGAAGAACCAGATCTTCGAATTCACCGCCCTTCCGTTCGGGCTTTCATCAGCCCCTTGGTGCTTCACCAAGCTGCTGCACCCGGCGGTGGAAGTCCTTCGGGGTCAAGGGATCCGAATGATCGTCTATCTGCACGACATCCTACTGATGGACCAATGCCCCAACAGGTTGCTCCTTCAGCTCAATCGAACAATTTCATTGTTACAGGGCCTGGGGTTCATCATCAACGATGACAAGTCAGTTTTTTCACCTTCTCAGACGATGACGTTCTTAGGTTTCGTAGTGGACTCTGTACAAGCCTCCCTCAGCCTTCCCTCGAGGAAGATTGCCAAAATCCGTCATGTGCTGAAGCAGACGATTGCAAAGTCTCATACCTCCCTGCGGCAGATTGCCAGAGTGGTAGGACTCCTGTCCTCCTCCATTCAGGCAATCTTCCCGGGCCCCCTGCACTATCGTGCCCTGCAGCGCCTCAAGGCGCATCACCTCAGAAAGGGGTTGTCCTACGACCAGCTGGTCCCCCTCTCTCAGGAGGTAAAAGGGGAGATGGCTTGGTGGCTCTCTCATATGGAGGCGTGGAACGGCCGAGCAATCTTCGGGTCCGTTCCGGATTTGGTCATCGAATCGGACGCCAGCAGATCCGGTTGGGGCGCCCGCTGCGGGGATTTCTCTACAGGCGGCGTTTGGTCGTCCGAGGAACAAAGGCTCCACATCAATTGTCTGGAGCTGCTGGCGGGATCTTTCGCGATCCGCTGTTGGACCAGAGACGTGGTAAAATCATGCGTCCTTTTGCGTATGGACAATGTTTCGGCGGTTCGTTATGTGAACCATCTGGGCGGCCCCCGGTCCCGTGCGCTAGCGGATCTGGCGACGGACTTTTGGGACTATTGCCTCTCTCATCAGGTCTCAGTGACGGCAGAATATCTTCCGGGCCGGGACAATCAAGTGGCAGACTGGCATTCAAGGTACCTGCGGGACTCCAGTCTTTGGAAGTTGGACACCCAGGTTTTCCAATGGCTGAACAGCCTGTGGGGTCTGTTCTCGGTGGACCTGTTTGCGTCCCGACTGGATTTCCAACTTCAGAGATTCTACAGTTGGAGACGGACCCGCGAGCGGAGGCTACGGATGCGTTCCTCCAGGATTGGGGTCAGGGAAAGCTCTATGCGTTTCCCCCGTTCTCGATGGTGCTGAGGGCAGTGGCTCAGCTACGCCGCCAGAGGGCAGAGGTGACTTTGGTGTCACCGGTTTGGAGGTCTCAAGTTTGGTATCCAGTTCTTCTGGAACTTTCCTGGGATTCTCCAATCCTACTACCCCGGCTCCCTCATCTCCTTCTCAATCCGAACGGGGAGCCACATCACCTTGTCCTGCAAGATTCTCTCCGCCTCATGGCTTGGCGGCTTTCCGGAGACGTTGGTCGCTCCCAGGCCTTTCGGACTCGGCTCAGGACCTTTTGTCTAAGGCCTGGGCCAGCAGTACTACAAAGAGGTACCGCTCGGCTTGGACCAGGTGGGTTCGTTGGTGTATTCGACGAAACCTGAATCCCCTGGTCGCAGGAGTTGTTCCCATCTTGAATTTCTTGGCAGACCTAGCGGTGGAAGGCCTAGCTTACCGCACTATTAATGCGATGCGGTCGGCAATTTCAGCGGCTCACGAGCCAGTGGCCGGGGCTCCAGTGGGCGAACATCCTTTGGTTTGTAGGCTCCTACGAGGAGTCAGGCTTTCTTTACCCCCGGAGCCGCGCTATTCCGTCCTGTGGGACGTGAACGTAGTGCTGAATCTTTTTCTTTCCTGGCAACACAACAGGTATCTGTCCCTGAAAGAATTGTCCGCCAAATTGGCTATGCTCCTGTGTTTGGTATCGTGCCGCAGGGTCTCGGATGTCAGAGCCTTGGACATTTCAGCGAGAATTTTCTCACCAGAAGGAGTGACATTTACGTTGGGTCGTCGCACAAAGTCGGCGACGAGATCGATCTCCTACCCGGCCTTTGTGGATGTCCCCAAGCTATGTGTGGTTCAGTGTCTAAAAACATACGAGGATGTCACTCTTGAACTTCGCCCCCCGGGCGAGAGACAATTGCTCATAGCCCTGCGTAAGCCACACAAAGCGGTTTCTTCCCCCACCATAGCCAGATGGGTGCGGTGGGTGCTGCAGGAGGCTGGCATTGATACTAAGATGTTTGGCGCTCATTCGGCTAGGGGGGCCATGGCCTCGAAAGCTTTTTCTTTAGGTGCGCGTTTGGAGGACTTGATGCGAGCGGCGGATTGGTCCTCGGATTCCACCTTTAAAAGGTTCTATTTTAAGCCGGTGGTGGACATTGCGCATCTGGTGGTAAGTAAGCTTTGAACGAGCATAATCTGAAGCCTCCGGTCCTGACATAGAATCGAAATTTGCCTAGCTTTGTAACGGTAAGTTTCAATTCTATTAAGGACACGGAGGCGAGGATTATCCCTCCCGGTCCTTCGGAGGAGATCCCACCCGTATGGCTGTAAGTAAACAGTTTTGCTTCTAAGGCTATTTAATGTACTGCTGCATTTTGCCTTTGTGGATAGTTGGTGATTGTTTCTGCTTGTTATTATTACTCGTACAACGCTTACGCTGTTGTTATTGTACTCTGCTAGGTACTGAAGGTTCGAAGCAGGACCGTTGAGGTTTCGGCGTGACTCGCGCGAAGAAAGAGGAAGGGGACACAAGATGGACGCCCTATCTTCGTGCGATGGACACTGTGAAAGGACTATTGTTGTGTAGTTATCCATGGACTTGATGGGAAATGTAGTTTTCTCTTACTGGATTGTGATGTTACATGTTCTTAATCTCTTGGTTTGGAGATTATTCAGTCATTTTTTTCTAGACTTCAGTGCTTTTCTAGGCTGCTGTGGTTTGTAATTGTAATAAACAGCGAAGAAGGAAAAGCATAATCCTCGCCTCCGTGTCCTTAATAGAATTGAAACTTACCGTTACAAAGCTAGGCAAATTTCGATTCTGGGTAGGAAAACATTTAGAGGTCCACACAAGCCAAAGCTCCCTGAACTCCCCCGGGTGTCTAGTTTTCAAAGATGTCTGGGTTTGTAGGTTTCCCTAGATGTCCACCGAGTGCGGGGCTAAAACCTAGGTGTGCCCCTTTGCAAAACCAGGTTGTTTTGTGATAGGTAATATTGATGTTGCCACAATACGTGTTGGGCCCTTCCCTGCTGCAGGCACTTGCCTCACCCACACAAAGGAGGTGCCATTTTTATTCTGAGACTTTGGAGAATGCGGGGGTGGAAGTTTTTGGACCCACGCAGATTCCAGAACTTTCCAACATAGAAATATGGGGAAAATGTGGATTTTTATTTACAAAGTTTGAGGTTTGCAAGGGATCTGGGTAACAGAACCTGGTGTGAGCCACACAAGTCACCCCCTCCTGGATTCCCCTGGGTGTATAGTTTTAAAAATGTATAGGTTTGCTAGGTTTCCTAAGATGCCAGCAGACCTAGGTTTCAAAATCCAAAGCTAGGCATTTTGCAAAAAAAAGGGTCAGTGTTCACGGTAAAAATGTAGTGTGTTCACATTGTGTTTTGGGCCGTTGCCTCTCACGGGCACTAGGTCTACCCACAGAAGTGAGGTACAATTTTTATCGAGACACTTTGGCGAATTTGGGGTGGGTGGAAGTTTGTGGATCCACGCAGATTTCAGAACTTTCCATCGCAGGAAGTTGAGGAAGTTTTGTTTTCTTTTTTTTACAAAGTTGGAGATTTGCAAGGGATTCTGGGTAACAGAACCTGGTGAGAGCCACACAGAGCCTCATGGATTTCCCTGGGTGTCTAGTTTTCACAAATGTATTGGTTTGCTAGGTTTCAGCAGGTACCGGCAGAGCTACGGTTAAAAATCCACATCTAGGCACTTTGAAAAAAAGGGTCAGTTTTCACTGTAAAAATGTTTTTGCCTGTTTCCTGTTGCTGGCACTAGTCCTACCCACACTAGTGAGGTACTATTTTTATCGGAAGACTTTGGGGATTTTGGGGTGGATGGAAGGTTGTAGATCAATGCAGATTACAGAACTTTACATCACAGAAATGTGTGAAAAATGTGTTTTTTATGACCAAGTTTGAGGTTTGTAAGGAATTCTGGGTAACAGAATCCCGTGAGAGCCACACAAGTCACCACCTCCTGGATTTCCCTGGGTTTCTACTTTTTGAAAATGTATAAGTTTGCTAGGTTTCCTTAGGTGCCGGCAAAGCTAGGGTTCAAATTCCACAGCTAAGTACTTTGAAAAAATAGGGTCAGTTTTCACTGTAAAAAGGTGATGTATCCACGTTGAGTTTTGGCCTGTTTCCTATAGTGGGCAATAGGCCTACCCACACAAGTGAGTTATCATTTTTATTGGAGGACATTGTGGAATGCGGAAAGGGTGGAATTTTGTGGATCCACGCAGTTTCCAGAACTTTCCATCAGAGCAATGTGTGGAAAATGTGTTTTTGTTTACAAAGTTCGGGGTTTGCAAGAGATTCTGGGTAACAGAACCTGGTGAGAGCCTCAAGTAACCCCTTCTTGGATTCCTCTAGGGGTCTAGCTTTAAAAAAAAGTATAGGTTTGCTAGGTGTCCCTAGGTGTCGGCTGAGCTATAGTTCAAAATCCATTGCTAGGCACTTTGCCAAAAAAAGTTCTGTTTTCACTGTAAAAATGTGGTGTGTCCACATTGCGGTTTGGGCCGTTTCCTGTCTCGGGCACTAGGCCTACCCACACAAGTGAGGTACCATTTTTTTCGGGAGACTTAGCGGAACACAGAAGTGTAGACCAACTGGTATTACCTATTGACTTTCTATGCATTTCTGCCTTCCAAATGTAAGACAATGTGTAAAAAAGAAGTCACTTTGAAAAATGTCCTATAATTCACATGCTAGTATGGGTACGCACAATTTTGGAGATGTGCAAATAGTTACTGCTTCTAAACTCTATATTTTGTTCCCATTTCGGAAATACATAGGTGTCCTTGATAACTATTTTTCACTCTTTATTTTTTACCAAATTAATTGCTATATACCCGGTCCACAATGAAAAACCATTGCAAGACCCAGCCTAGTTGTTGGTTCTGGGTTCCTCTGGTTCTTGGTGAACCTACAAGTCCTATATATCCGCAGAACCAGAAGGGTCCAGCAAGTGTAACGGTATATTGTTTTAAAAAAATCTGTCATACTTAGAAGAAGTTACAGGTGGAAACGTTGGCACTAATTGTTTTTTTTTCAACTCTTTTAAAATGTTTCTTATTTTAAACTGTTAGTTTCCATATAAACACCTTGAGGGATCTACACAAATGAACCCTTGCTGAATTCAGAATTTTGTCTACTTTTCCTAAATGTATAGCTTTCCAGATCCATTATTGGTCTCTTACCCTTTTCTACCATTAACTGGAAGGAGATTGAAAGCACAAACAATATCAAAAATAGGCTATGTCCCAGTAAAATGCCAAAACAGTGTAAAAAATTTTGGTTTTCTAACAAAAGTTTTTCTGTCCCTGAAAGCTGGGAATTTAGTGATTTTAGAACCACAAACACTTTGTTGATATCATTTGCAGGGAAAAAAACAGGTGCTTTCTTCTGCAGCACTCCCCCCCCCCCAAAAAAAGATAGCTGTATTTTGGCTAATTCCTGGGTCCCCTCCAGAGGAATCAACAAACCCTGGGTACCTTTAAAATCCCAATGATATTGGAAGAAAAGGACGCAAGTTTGGCATGGATACCTTATATGGACAAAAAGTTACAGGGGCCTAAGCGTGAACTACCCCATATAGCCCAAAAAAAGGCTTGGCACAGGGTGGGAAAGGAATAACAGCGAAGAGGTTAAGGCTATTGACGCCTATTTCATAGTCCCGCCTATAGGTACAAAATTGGCCAAGATTGGAGGTGGGAGTTGGTTTGATAGAGATTGTATAAAGGCAAGGAGATCACAAGCAGTGGCAATTAAAGCGAAAAATCCCTCCTTGATAATTCCTCTACGAAACTGCACAAGCTGTTGTTGGCAAAAGTTAAAACAGAGTGGGAGGATGCAAGGTGACGGGACTTGTTGGAGTCTTGTTCATCAAAGATGATTCTCTGTACTGGAGGCTAGTGACCAAAGGTGAGCAACTGCTGGGATGGAGCCCCAGAACTTTGTCCCATTGGGAGAATGTCAAGTCAAAGTTTTTATTGCATAATTAGTTAAAATTGTTACAAAATTCGCATAATAAAATAACGATACATAGTTTATTAAAATTTGGTAAAATTATTGTCTCTCGGCCTTTGTTTTGTTTAAGGACGGGGCCTGTGTGGTCCTGGGGTTAGGCTGGCCCTGTTTGCCCACCAACTGGATGGTCCTCCTGTTCTATTGGTTCTAAAAGTTTTCTTGCTACTGCCAAGAATTTGACTCCACGGCATGCTAGAATTATATTGGAACCACCAAGCCAGCTTGTGACTGCGTGTCTACAGGATCGAATGTTTAGAGCATTGAAGATGGGTTTCAATAAGAGTCGTCTCTGACTAATCAGGGCCGGACATAGGCAGAAAAGGTGGAAAAGTGTTTCGGTTTTGTATCCGCAAAGGCGACATTGATTCGTCTGGTGTGGTGATTTCCAGGACGGTAGTAAATCCTTCCTGACATGCATCCCCATCAAGACTTTTTTAGATGTCCACTAAAGTGGGATGTTAGATATGCGTGTATTTTTGGGGTTGTGAAGCAGTTCAGGATGGTTCAGGCATGCCGCCGTTTTGCCAGTAACTCTTTGTCCTCAAAAAAGGATTTCCATTTTGCTGCCGCGTTGGCTGATTTTTTTAAACGTACTTTATCTGTCCCTGATTTCCAAACGACTTCTAGCTCTAACTTTTCCACGCAGAATGTCAGATACTTTCCCCAATTGTTCGTGGTTTCAGTTTCCCCCCGTTTTTTAATTTCCTCCCAGCTTAGACAGTCCAGGGAATCTGGATCTGCGGATCTAAGTTTGTGGCAGAAATTCACGAAGCCGCTCATGCTCCGGAATTTCTGATTTTGCAGTCCAAATTCAAGCCTGACTTGTGCGGCTGAAGCAGATTTAGGAAGATTGAAGACCGCTTTATAAATTTTAATTTGTAATTCATTTAAAAAGTCCACCTCCTTGCCACACCACGTGACTAAACCATAGCATAGGGTGGGCATAATCTGTGCTGCCATTGTTTTTAATAAATGATTGTAGTTGGGGCAATCCATTTCTTTCTTTTAGAGAGCGATACGCGAAGATTAAGGATTGGGCTATCGCTTTGAGTGCTATTTTGTGGTCCTTATAATTTGCTCCTTTTGTTATTGTAATTCCCAAGTACTTATAGTGCTCTTGTTCTTTCACTGGTGCCCCTTGGGCCATCCATTTGTACTTTAGGTTTTGCCGGTCAACTAGGCGGATCACTTTGGTTTTCTCTTTGTTAAGTGCTAGGCCTTCCCGTTCTAGGTACAGAGTTAATTTATTAATAGCTCTTTGTAAGCCAATTGGTGTCTTGCTCAATAATACAATATCGTCAGCATATTGTAAGTAATGTATTGCGTTGTTTGCCAAGAGTGGAGGATGGTTATCTGCTGATTCGATCGCACTTGTGAGGTCAGAGAGAAAAAGGTTAAAAAGGGTAGGGGCTAATACACAGCCTTGCTTTAAGCCTTGGGGCGTTTGGATGCTGCTGGTGGTACTGCTTCCGTTTCCCAACTTCACTCTTACCCAGGTGCGGTGATGTAGGGCTTTGATGGCTCGTAGGAGTTGGTAAGGCATCCCCCAACTCTCTAATTTGCTCCACAAGCGCTCTCTGTTTACCCGGTCGAAGGCTGACTTGATGTCTATGAAACAGGCGTACAACTGTGTGCCATTTGTTATCGCTTGGTCCGTTAGGATGGACAGGCAGGTTAGGTTGGTTGTTGTTCCCATTCCTTTCCTGAAGCCTGTTTGATATTTTGGCATAATCTTTGTGTCTGATATCCAGGCTTGTAATTCACATAGAATGCAAGAGGCATAGAGTTTAGCCTCTACGTCTAGTAAGGATATCAGTCTAAAATTTGCGGGATTGCAATGATCGCCATGCTTAAAAATTGGATGGAGAGGAGGAGCCTAGCGCGGGACCAAGATGGCCGCGTGATCGTGTAGCTCCGTGTGACCCGCTCCACCGCTCGTCTATCCTGTCATATATCCTGCTGCCCGAGGACAACCTTCGATGGGTGATTAGTGTGGCTGTGTCCTGGTGAAATTGTGGCTCGAAGGGTCCATTTCTACCCCTTCAAATCGTTGTCCGAAATTTTGGGCCTGCTCGTCGCCGAAACAACGGACTCTGGTGTCATTGGTGGCCGGGACCTAATGCGACAACAATGGCATGGTCTACCGGAAGTGGTGACCCCACCTCGACCCGCCTTTTGAATTGACTGTCGGCGCTGAACATTTCGGAGGGGGCTCCCACATTTTGGCGTGAGGACTCGCGACTTAGCCCCTGAGCGCTTTTGAGTCTACTCGTGCTTATCGCTAGCTTGTTCTCCTGGGCCCCCGGAGGTCGCCCGTCATGGCTGCCAGAGCGGACTCGGAGAAGCCTCCCGTTAAGGGCAGCAGAGTTCAGAGATCCGTCCAGTCCAATAAATTGGACAAATATACTATTCCTAAGGGGTCCCCGGCTGACCAGAAGCAGCTGCCAGTTACTGAAGCCACCCCACCAAGAGCTGGCGTAGAGCCTTCTTTGCAGGACATCATGGATGTGGTCACCAGAATCGAAACATCTATGGCGACTAGAATGGACGCGCTTGATCATAAGCTTGACTCGGTTAAGATTGACTTTAACCTATTGCGCACGGATCATGGTAAGACGAGCGAGAAAGTGAAATGCCTCGACATCCTGACCTCGAGCCTGGTAGACGATACCGCTGAGCTGCAGAGAGAGGTCCGAGCTCTTCAGGCGTCCCGTGCGGAGACCAGGAGGCTTCTCGATGATTATGAAGGTCGCAATCGTCGAAATAACGTCCGCATTTTGGGTGTTCCTGAAAACTCTGAATCACCTGCGCCGGACCTATTTGTTGAGGACCTGATCCTTAAACACCTGAAACCTAAGGGCCTCAGTAAATTTTTCACGGTGGAAAGGGCTCATAGAGTGCCAGGGGGGCCGCCGAAAGTGGGTGCGCAACCCCGACCCATGATCGCTAGGGTGCTGAACTTTCGGGACCGAGATGCTATTCTGCAGGCCTCGCGGATAGACGGCCCTCTGTGGTATGACAACGTCACAGTGTCCTTTTTCCCGGATTTTACTCAAGCGGTGCAAAAGATGAGACAGAGCTTCCTCCGGGTCAAGCGGAGGTTGAGAGACAAAGGGATCAGATACTCTATGTTGTACCCTGCCAAGCTGCGAGTCGAAGTGGACGATCGGACATGGTTTTTTGACAGGGCCGAGGTGGCGTCGGACTGGTTGGATACTGTTAGACCGGATGACACAGCGGAACACCAGCTGGACACGGAGGACAAGCAGCAAGACCCGGAATGAGGAACTTTTCCTTTGATTATCATTTATTATTGATATGGGGGGGGAAGGGAATGGCCTTTCATTGCACTATATTCGCGTTATGTTGGACTGTGTTGCCTGTCTCTTGGGATGTTTATTCTTGGGGGTCGGGTTGCGGACTACATGGTAGGCACCTCCTCTTCCTACTTTCAGTAACCATTGTTGGGTGGGGCGACAGGCACACTGCTAGTTGGGTTTGGGGCGTAGTCCTGATGCAGGGGTGCAGGGAGGGGGGCGGTCCTTTGAGTTGGGGAGGCGGGTTGTTGCAGGGTTTTTGTTTTCAGTTTCGTTTCACATTGCATTGGGCCTCGAATGATGTGCGCGTGCGCGAGGGAGTTGGGTGAATGTCTGGCTCTTCAGTGGGGTTAGGGATTCGGGTGTTGAGTTGGAACGTAAATGGTTTAGGGGACAAGATCAAAAGGGGCATGGTTAGCCAGTTTATCAGGCACCACTCGCCTGATGTCATGCTTCTCCAGGAAAAATTGGATGGATAATACTTCCCTTCCAAGAGGCGGGTATCTCAGCGAGGTTGTATATTCGATTGAACAGTGGCATTAGAATTTCTGCCCACAGATCCGGGTCATGCTTGAATATCGCGTTCGGTAGCCCGTTTGGGCCTGCTGCACCCTCTGACTTTAGTCTTGAAATTATAGACCTTAGTTCAGTTTTAGTGATTAAGTCAACTGGGTCTGTTGACCCCTTCAGGGGTTTTTCCTGGTTGGGTTTCCAATGGTCCTTCTTCGTCGCTCCTTTTGGTTCCTCTGTGCTGGCTTTAACTGCCCCATCGGGAGAATGGCTTATCCATTTCTCGGTCTTATATCAAGAACAGGCCCTACTTTTGGATAAGGCATCATTGGTACCGACCATAGTTAGTATCACGTCACCACCTTTCTGCATGCAGGATGTTTTAAATTCGCTGGCAACTTTTTCTTGTAGGACAGCGGCTGGCCCTGACAGTGTGACTGTGGATGCTTTTTGCACGTTATTGGGTGTGGGCCCTATATATAATGGTTATAGCAAATGAGATAGCACTGGGAGCCCCTACACCGACCGGCATTGTGGCCAGGTGCGGAGGTGGTCCCTGTGTATAAAAAAGGGGACAAGAGGCTACCTGCTATTTACAGGCCAATTAGTCTAATTGACTGCTTATAGAAGGTTTTTTGACGAATGGTTCTGACCAAGATTCTGCATTGGGTGGAAAGTAATGATATAATAAGCCCTCTGCAGGCATGGGTTGAACCTAAGATTTCAACGATTGATCAGATCTTCCGTTTTGCTATCTTCTATTTGAAGACGGTCCTGATCAGCAATGGGGACCTTTATGTATCCTGTGTCGATCTAAAATCTGCTTTTGATCTTGTACCACAAGGCAAGTTGTGGGCGATATCAGGAGAAATGGGTATGTCCTCTGATGTTGGTCAGACCACATGAAAATAATTTTGCCAGGGTACGGTGGGGCTCTCATGGACAACTGACTGAAAAGATTCCAGTTCTGAAGGGTCTTCGCCAGGGTTGTGTATTAGCGCCTACCTTATTTTTCTAATATGTGAATTGGTTGGTACATCATCTTTTAAATGTCGAGGCCGACACCCCATGCTTGGTGAATGGTAAAGTTCCATTGCTGTTGTTTTCAGATGAAATTCTGTTAATCTCAAAAACACAGAGTGGCCTCCAAAAACTCTTGGTCAGTTTTAACGATTTTTGTGTGGAGAGTGGCTTGCAGATTAATGTTGACAAGACTAAAGTTATGACTTTTAGTCATTGTAAAAAATGTAAGGGAAATCTACCTCTAGGAAGTGACTTTTTGGAACATATTTGGGGATTAAACTTACACCCAACATATCCTAGGGCCATCAGATTGACGTTGCTACGTTAAAACATAAACAAACAGCTGGAGTAATTTAAAAAGAACTGCATGCCAATTATATTAGGCCTATTGCTCCTGCTCTGAAAATCTATGAAGCCAAAGCTCTAGGGGCTGCACTGTATAGGGCTGAGCTGTGAGAGTGTAATATGCCTCTTGAACCCGCATCCCATTACCCCGCATGTTGTTACAACAGGGTGATTACAACGACCGCGTAGCAACAACACATACCATTACCCTGCAAGTTGTAACAACAACTTGGGGAGGGGGGTGCTGGATGTTGGAATAGTATGATTTACTATTCCAACTCCACTCTGTGTGGACAGTAGAGAAGTTATTTGAATTTAAATCCAACACCTTCTCCCCCCTCCGCAAGTTGTTGTTACGACTTTTTATTTGTATTTAAAGAGTTTTATATAGCGCAGGCAAGACCCGTAGGTATCAGGCGCTTCACATAAGGTTAGCAAAATGACAACAATAATAACAATTACACGTTACATCAAATATATGAGGCACATTAACGGGAGATAAGGAGAGACCAGGACGAGGGGGCATGAAATTCACAAAAGATTGTTTAGCTTTGCGCAGTGGCATTATCGTAGCAAATGAGGTCTAACCGAGGTGCGATTATTGCTTATTGAAAACTTAACCCAATACCCCGTCAAAGAGACTTGAAATATAGTCGAAATGACAATTTTTGAGAGTCTCTCAGAGACTGGAGAATATGTACTAAAAAATTAAGATAGTTTATTTTGCATTAGAACATTGGAATGTTGGGAGCTCCATTGAAAACAATGGACTGCTCCGGGCTTATAATGGCTGGTATAAGCCTGGAGCTCCAACATTCCAATGTTTCTTTGTTCACAGCTCTGGCTGTGAACAAAGGCTTCAGTGAGCCTGGGGGATTCCAATCCCCTCGCGATCCCTGAAGGCTTTGTTCTTTTTTGTTAGAACATTCTGCCCTCTAGTTGCAGAATGTTCTAATAGCCTTATAGCCCTTCGTAGCTGGGCTATACCGCTATTAAAGTCCCTCTCCCTTGGTAAAGGCCCGCGCCTTCGGCGCGGGCCTTTAATGCTGGAGAGGGCCTTTAATAGCCGGTATAGCCCTCTACGGTGGGCTATAAGGCTATAATGTGATTTTCTTGCATAATTGTCTTCTGTGACAAGGATAAAACTGTGACTTTATTTGTCCTCAGTTTACTCTTTACGTTCTGTTTTGTTTTCTCAGCTTTTTAAAAACGGCAGTAATTTAGGGATTTTTTCTCCTTGATCAGTTTTCATAATTCTTGTATTTCTTTCTCTTTGTTCTCACCTTCGCTCCCCGGATTCGCTCGGGTCAGTGATGGGCAGAGGACGGGCTTTTAGTGGCAAAAGGATATTCAGCATTGACGCAAGGAAACTTATGCATATATGCAATGCGTCAGTTCCTTGTGAATCTTCCCCTAAAATGTTTTGAAAAGCAGGAAACCAGTATATTGTACCTCCTAAAGCTAAAAATTAAATGCAGCAAATGCAACTATGTAGTGCCATGAAATGGCAGACCTGCAGTATGGAATATGGAAAAATGTAGCAATAATTTATTTTCCTTTAAGTTATTGCCGTTCCTCCTCTACTAAACATTTGAAGACAGTGCGCCCTATGAGGATGCTAATATGAATTTGTGGTTCTTATATTTTCCACAACCCATGGCTAGCAGCCTAGATCTCATCTTCATGTGAAGGGATATCTGCCAGAGCATCAAACCCATAACTAGGGAGGGTGCTGCTTACCTGGACAGCTATTTAGCATATGATTTCCCAGAATTCTCTGCATGTGGCTAGCGACGGTTTGGGGCAGAGAGCTGATGGAAATTAGTAAAACAACGCCAACATATGTCTTACATTGCCTGTCAGAAGCAGTGGAGGTGTAGTTATGCATAAACAGATAAAATCTTTTGAAAAGGGTTCATGTTCTTTGTAACATGGGGTACTAGGGCGAGGGGGCATGAAATTCACAATAGATTTGTTAGCTTTGCGCAGTGATAGTATTGTAGCCGATGAGGTTTAACTGAGGCGCGATTATTGTTTATTGAAAACTTTACCCAATACCTCGTCATGGAGACTTGAAATATAGTCGAAATTACAATTTTTGTCAGTTTCTTTGGAGACTGGAGAATATGTAATAAAAAAGTAAGATAGTTTATTTTGTAGTGTGATTTTCTTGCATAATTGTTATCTGTGACAAGGATAAAACGGTGACTTTATTTGTCTTCAGTTTACTCTTTACGTTCTGTTTTGTTTTCTCAGCTTTTTAAATATGGCAGTAATTTAGGGATTTGTTCTCCTTGATCAGTTTTCATGATTCTTATATTTCTTCCTCTTTGTTCTCACCTTCGCTCCCCGGTTTCGCTCGGTTCATTGATGGGCAGAGGACGGGCTTTGTTTCCCTCTCTGAGGTGACTCGCAGTCCGGCGCAGGGCTGGGCTCTTCCGAGGTCTCATCTCCCATTCAAATGTGCACAAACTGCCCAGAAAGTTTATTTCTGGGAGCAAAGGCATTTGTTATCAGTAGGAAAATGTGGAGAGGGTTCATACAGATTTTATGGAGTGCTTAAAACAGAACAAGAACTGACATAACTGTTGTTTTTGTCGTTTAATATTATGTAAAGTGTATTTCTAATGCTCTTTGTGGCACGGAGTAATTGATGTTACCCAGCTGTATGACAGAGGCATAGCTTCCGTTGGTGCAACAGGTGCAGTTGCACTGGCGCCCACAGACCTGCGGGACCCACTGAATCCTGATTATTGCGGTATTTTATATTTCAAACATCAACCAAGAGGCCTATTTCCTTCCTTGCACTAGGGCCCATTCTTTCACCTGAGAGCCATGAAAAGCTGCCTGGATCCTCCCTGATTTGAATTGGTGACAATGAGGTCAGGCAAAGAGCTCTTGCGTGGCTGCATCAGCCCAACTGGGCTACCAGATCCGGCACATTTGTATGCTGCATGCAGACGGAGACACACAACGTACACACAGCCATATACAGGGCACTTATACAAATCTGTATTGTGACACCGCTGCGGCGTAAATGTTGCGGCTCATTTACAATGTGACGCATCTAGGGAGATGCGTCACGTTGTAAAGCCCTGCATCACATTATACCTGCGTCAGGTATAATGTATGCAGGGTGGGCATTCCTGGTGCGGAACTGGACAAAGAGAAAGGGGTGTAACTACCCCCTTTTCAGGGTCCACCCATAGGAGGGACCTAGCAGGTAATCCAACCCCTTAGTTTGGTATAAAGTTAGGAGCTGTGTCTAGAGACATCAGATTACCCTGGAAAGAAACTATGACACGAAACTCTTGGACCTCGACTTTCTATTCTGACTAGAAGACTGGAGAATATCTCCCTTGTGGTCAAGGAGTGACCACCCTGTTCAAACAGGCACCACCAGTAACTTGCCGGTTTGCTTTGTTGACGCTCCCGACGGAACCCGATGACTCACCTACTCAGGACTGGACTTCCAGACTTCCCATACTCCGACCCACATCCACAGCAAAGCTGAGACCCGTGGCGGACACGAGAGACGTGGGACCAGACTCCCTGGACATCCTGCAAATTGCTAAATGCATCGACTCCTGAAGTAACTCGCAGTTGTGCATTGGGGCACGAGAAGTCCCAGACCTGAGTGATGTCTGCACCAGAGCTCAGCACACAACACTCCACGAGTGCCGCGTGGGGCATTTCAGCTTGATGTGTCTTCCCAGGTAGTAGCCCGTTGGCTAGTGAGCCCCCTGAAGACGATCCTTTTAATTTTCAATGCTTGCCTGGTTGCTCTAGGCTTGCTTCAACTTCCTTCCAAAAGAGAAGCGCCTCAGACCTTGCTGGTCTGAACTGAAGCGAATCTTCACTTCCTACGTGGGTTGCGGTTACAAGGCTTGTTAGGTCTAATCAGGACACCGCAGTCAACTAGAGCCTTTGTGGGACAGCTCGACTCCAGCTCCTGGTCATCCTCGACGCCTCCTGGTCCTCATGGCTGCAGAGACAAGCTTCACCTCTTCACCTGTTTGCATCGCGACATCACCTGGTTCTATCCTGGTTCCATCTTGGTCACTGGCTAGTGACCCAGACTCTGTCCCCTCTGCTTTCAGGTTCTTCAGCTCCTTGACCCACCCTTGGATCCACCCAGACCCTCTCCCTTTGGCCTTCTGCAGCACTTCTTTTGCAGGTCTCCATTGAAAGCATCGACGAAACCCGACACGAAAAGACACCTATGCACCCAGCTTCCCTGGGGGAGGTAACTCGAGTACTCCGGTGCTCCCGTGGGTATTGACTATCCAAGTGTCCTAGTTTAAAGGGGTTTCACCGTAGTCCACCCGAAAGTGTCCTTAATCAGTAACTTTGTGACTTCTTCGTTCTCCATTGTAAGTCAATGGTAACTTGCGTCTGCGTTCCCACACTGCACACGTCTCCCGTGGGTCTCCTACTTCCAAACCTTTGGTCCTGTAGTGTAGCCCCATCGATTCCCTAGGCCCTAGGCCTATTCACCTTTCCTGAAGTGGTTCTTATACCACTTCCTTAGACACCCAGAAGACACAGACTCAGGACTGGACTGACGTTGTAGATTGTGCCACTAAGGCTCTGTAAGGCTGGTTACTGGGCAGTAAGGTCAAAGACTATACAGGATTGTATGATTTGATTATGGGAGAGCAAATTCTTAATAATTGTCAGAACCAGTTATTGCATCAGCACCTGATTGACTCTGATCTGACCTCTCCCCAAGAATTGGGAAAGAAGGCAGACAAGTGGGTCAGAACCAGGGTGAAGCAGAAGGTCCAGAACCAAGGTGGTGATCAGAAGAAGCAAGACCAAAAGAGCGGGGAGAAAGCTAAAGACCAGAAGTCTTCTCAAGGTCCCCAAAAAGCTTCTAATGCTGGGGGTTCCCAACAATCTAAGAAAAAGGAAGGCCCAAAGAAACCCTGGTGCAAAACTTGTAAGGTTAATTCTCACTGGACTAGTGATTGCACCAAGAAGGAGACAGCTCCAACCACTGTTGCCCCCAAGGCACCTGCACCCCCTAGTACAGTTAACAGTGGTGGTTCTCATCCCAAGGCTATAGTGGGGTTAACCCTGGGTACTGAGATGGATTCTGTCCTAGTCAGAATACCAACTCAAGCTGTTCTTGTCTGTGATGTGGACATGGCTATGTCCTCTACCGTAAGTCCCAGTAACTTGGGCAAGTACAGGCAAACACCTTTAATCAATAACGAAGTGGCTAAGGCCTACAGGGACACATGTGCCAGTGTCACCATGGTAACCCCTAACTTCGTGGACCCTGGTCAGATAATACTAGGTGACAATTACCTAGAGACCAATGCAAGCAATGTCACTACCACCCATAGTATGGCAATTGTTAATTTCTCCTGGGGAGGGGTAACTAGCCTCAAAAAGGTTGTTGTTAGTTCAGACCTCCCTGTAGAATGTTTTTTGGGCAATGATCTGGAATCTTCAGTCTGGTCTGAAGTGGAGTATAGGACTCATGCAGAAATGCTAGGTATATCAGCACATGTCCTTCACAGGCCAAAAAGTGCATAACTGAACAGGCTCTGGATCCTGAAACTATGGACCAGTTGCCTACCAAGGGAAAGAGCAGTAGGGTTAAGGCTGATAGTGAGACCCAAGACGGAACTGTCCTAGAAGAGCTTGAGCCTGAACAGGTTGAGTTTCTTGAGACAGGGGGACCTTCAAGGACAGATCTGAGGCAGGCGCAGCTGGACTTCCCCTCTCTTGAACCCCTCAGACAGCAAGCTGCTGCTGAGGCTGCTGGGAATGCTACAGGTACCCATAGAGTGTATTGGGATTAAGGGCTCCTTTATTCAGAGGCTAGAGACCCCAAGCCTGGTGCTTCCAGGAGGTTGGTCATACCTCTGGCATTCATGGGCTTCCTTCTTACCTTAGCCTATGATATTCCCTTAGTAGGACATCTTGGCCAGAACAAGACTTGGGACAGGCTTGTCCCTCACTTTCACTGGCCACACATGTCAGAGGATGCCAAGGAGTTTTGTTGCTCCTGTGTCACCTGCCAAGCCAGTGGCAAATCAGGTGGCACCACAAAGGCCCCCCTTGACCACTACCTGTGGTGGGGGTTCCCTTTGAAAGAGTTGGGATAGGCATTGTTGGACCAATGGATCCCCAAACAGCCTCTGGGCACAGGTTTATTCTGGTGGTAGTGGATCATGCCACCAGATACCCAGAAGCTATTCCCTTAAGGACCACAACAGCCCCTGTTGTGGCAAGAGCCCTCCTGGGAGTTTTCTCAAGAGTGGGCTTTCCGAAAAGAGGTTGTCTCAGACAGAGGTGCAAACTTTATGTCTGGATATTTTACTGCTATGTGGAAAGAGTGTGGAGTGAACTACAAGTTCACCACACCCAACCATCCACAGTGCAATGGTCTAGTTGAAAGATTTAACAAGACCTTGAAGGGCATGATCAAGGGACTCCCTGAAAAGCTTAGGTAAAGATGGGATATCTTGCTGCCCTGCCTTTTATTCGCTTACAGAGAGATCCCACAGAAGGGGGTTGGCTACAGCCCTTTTGAGCTTCTATTTTGGCACCCTGTAAGAGGACCCCTGTGTTTGGTGAAGGAAGGATGGGAGTTACCTCTCAAAAAGCTTAAACAAGACATAGTGGAGTATGTACTTGGTCTCCGCTCCAGGATTGCAGAGTATATGAAAAAGGCTTCTAAAAACCTTGAGGCTAGCCAGGAACTTCAAAAAGCCTGGCATGACCAAACGGCTGTGCTGACTGTTTACCAGCCAGGACAGAAAGTGTGGGTGTTGGAGCCAGTGGCCCCAGCAGCACTCCAAGACAAATGGTCTGGACCCCACACTATTGTTGAGCAAAAAGGAGAGGTAACCTACTTGGTTGACCTTGGAACTCCCAGGAGCTCCCACAGGGTGCTTCATGTCAACAGATTGAAGGCATATGTTGACAGGGCAGACATGGGCTTGCCCATGGCTACAGATGAGGGACAGGAAGAGGAGAGTGACCCTCTCCCAGACCTGCTTTCTCAGAACCCTGACGATGGGTCAGTTGATGGTGTAGGCTTGGCAGGCAGCCTCACTGATCAACAACAGAGGGACTGCAGACAAGTTCTACAGTCCTACAGACATATGTTTTCTCTGACTCCAAGTCAGACAAAGTGGTGCACCCATGAGGTGGACACTGGTGACAGTCTGCCTGTGAAGAGTAACATCTACAGGCAACCTGACCACGTCAGGGACTGTATCAGGACAGAGGTCCAAAAGATGTTGGAGTTGTGAGGGAGTTATTGAGCCATCAGAGAGCCCCTGGGCCAGTCCAGTAGTCCTTGTGCCTAGAACTCACACCGAAGATGGTATGCGAGAGATGAGGTTTTGTATAGACTACAGAGGTCTCAATGCTGTCACTAGGACAGATGCCCACCCAATACCACGGGCAGATGAGCTCATTGACAGATTTGCTTCTGCCAAGCTTTTGAGCACATTTGACTTGACAGCTGGCTACTGGCAGATCAGACTAGCTGATGATGCAAAAGCCAAAACAGCATTTTCAACCCCAGGAGGACATTATCAATTTATGGTAATGCCCTTTGGTCTGAAGAATGCACCTGCCACATTTCAAAGGTTGGTGAACCAAGTCCTCACAGGCCTGGATGACTACTGTGCAGCTTATATTAATGATATTGCTGTCTTTAGCTCCCCCTGGGAGGATCACCTGATCCACCTGAAAAATGTTTTAGAGGCCCTGCAAAAGGCAGGCCTAACTATCAAGGCTACTAAGTGACAGATAGGGCAGAGTAAGGTTGTATAGCTGGGCCACCTTGTAGGTGTTGGTCAGGTTCAATCACTGGAGAGCAAGATCCAGACCATTAAGGACTGGACTCCTCCAACCACCCAGACACAGGTCAGAGCTTTCTTGGGCCTGTCTGGTTACTACAGGACGTTTGTTAAGAAGTATGGGTCCATTGTGACTCCTCTTAATGACCTCACCTCAAAGAAAATGCTATAGAAAGTTCAGTGGACAGTAATCTGTCAAAAGGCATTTGATCACCTGAAGCAGGCCATGTGCACTACACCTATTCTGCAAAGTCCAGATTACTCCAAAGAATTCATTGTCCAAACAGATGCTTCTGAGTTGGGTGTGGGAGCTGTTCTTTCACAATTGAATAAAGATGGTCAAGACCAGCCCATTGCTTTTATTAGCAGAAGGCTGACCCCTAGAGAGAAACGTTGGTCAGCTATTGAGAGGGAGGCCTTTGCTGTGGTTAGGGCCCTGAAGAAGCTGAGGCCGTACTTGTTTGGTACTCACTTCAAGATTCAGACAGACCATAAGCCCCTCTTGTGGCTAAATCAGATGAAGGGTGAAAATCCCAACCTTCTTAGGTGGTCCATTTCCTTACAGGGGATGGACTTTACAGTGGAACATAGACCTGGGACTGACCATGCCAATGCAGATGGACTCTCCAGATATTTTCACTTAGAAAATGAAGACTCAACTGGTCAAGGTTAGTTTAATGTCCCTGTGTTTGGGGGGAGGGGGTTGTGTAGGAGAGTATGGTCTGCTTCCTATGGTCACCCCCACTTTTTGCTGTGATTTTCTGTTTTTTTGACTTTAGTGTGGCTGTGGGCCTACTAATCAGACCCACAGCCCAGCTGTTCTCCCTCTAAATTGATACCATGTACTTTAGGTACATACCTAATTGGGTACTGGGTCACCTTTGTGAGCGCCTGTATAGTGCACCATAGGTATCCAGGGCATAGGTGCATCCAAGGCCTACCAGGAGCTGCAGCATGTATTATGCCACCCCTGGCTGGCCATCCAAACTGACACCATAGGCTGATCACTCAGCTTGGGCAAGGTGGTGTAATCACCCCTTGCTTAGATATAGTATATCTATATCTGCCCTATATATAGACACATATATACCTTTAAGTCACTCCTATGGCAGGCCTTAACAATTCTGGAGGCAGAGTGCTTGGCTTTATGCGAGAGGGTGCCCTAGCATGAGCTGAGCCCCTCTGCAGCTTTCAGAACCATGTCCTTATAGCTGTTCTATGATATAGCCATACCATATACTCTTAAATGCATTATAATCCTCGCGGTTAATGCTAACTTTGGTTTGGCTTTATCAAAACATGTTGTGTAAGGTGTTAAACACTTTGAAATACTACCCCCCACCCCCAATTCTGGCGGCGGGGGTAGTATTCCACCCTTCTAGAGGGAGAAGACATGTAGTTACTGCTTTACCCGGTTAAAGTTAAACAGAGCCTCAGCATCACAAAATGGATGCTGCTGCCACAGACACGAATCTGACCTAATGCTGCTGTACTAAACTCCGGAAGGGGAGGCCTGGACAATAGGTTTCCTGCCTTGGGAGGTGCTAGCACATCCCCAGACAGGCTTTTAGTGTATTGGGGCAGGGAGGGCTGCAAAATGAGACACTGCCTGGGGCACACAAGGTGCTCCATGCATAGCCCGGTTCAAACCAGCTGCTGGGGCACTCCAGCCCCAGCTCTGGTGCGAAACTGGACAAAGAGAAAGGGGTGTAACCACTCCCTTCTCATGGTCCACCCATAGGAGGGACCTAGCAGGTAATCCAGCCCCTTAGTTTGGTATACAGTTAGGAGCTGTGTCTAGAGACATCAGATTACCCTGCAAAGAAACTACGACATGAAACCCTTGGACTTCGACATTCTATGCTGACTAGAAGACTGAAGAAGATCTCCCTTGTGGTCAAGGAGTGACCACCCTGTTCAAACAGGCACCACCAGTAACTTGCAGGTTTGCTTTGTCGACGCTCCCGATGGAACCCAATGACTCAGCTACTCAGGACTGGTCTTCCAGACTTTCTGGACTCCGACCCACAAGCACAGCAAAGCTGAGACCCGTGGCGGACATGAGAGACGTGGGACCAGAATCCCTGGACATCATGCAAATTGCTAACTGCATCGACTCCTGAGGTAAGTCGCAGTTGTGCATTGGGGCACAAGAAGCCCCAGACCCGAGCGACATCTGCACCAGAGCTCAGCCCTCCACACTCCACTAGTGCCGCCTGGGGCATTTCAGCTTGATGTGTCTTCCGGGTTGCTATCCCGTTGGCTAGTAAGCCCCCTGAAGACGATCCTTTTAATGTTCAAAGCTTGCCTGGTTGCTCTGGGCTTGCTCCAGCTTCCTTCCAAGAGAGAAGTGCCACAGACCTTGCTGGTCTGAACTGAAGCGAATCTTCACTTCCTGCGTGGGTTGCGGTTACCAAGGCTTGTTAGGTCCAATCCGGATACCGACACCGCAGTCAACTAGAGCCTTCATGGCACCGCTCGACTCCAGCTCCTGGTCATCGTTGACGCCTCCTGGTCCTCGTGACTGCAGAGACAAGCTTCACCTCTTCACCTGTTTGCATCGCGACATCACCTGGTTCCATCCTGGTTCCATTCTGGTCACTGGCTAGTGACCCAGACTCTGTCCCCTCTGCTTGCAGGTCTTCAGATCCTTGATCCACCCTTGGATCCACCCGTACACTCTCCCTTCGGCCGCCCGCAGCACTTCTTTTGCTGGTCTCCATTGAAAGCATAGACGAAACCTGACACGAAAAGACACCTATGCACCCGGCTTCCCTGGGTGAGGTAAGTTGAGTACTTCGGTGCTCCCGTGGGTATTCACTATACAAGTGTCCTAGTGTAAAGGGGTTTCACCGTAGTCCAACTGGAAGTGTCCTTAATCAGTAACTTTGTGACTTCTTCGTTCTCCATTGTAAGTCAATGGTAACTTGCGTCTGTGTTCCCACACTGCACGCGTCTCCAGTGGGTCTCCTACTTCCAAACCTTTGGTCCTGTAGTGTAGCCTCAGCGATTCCCTAGGCCCTAGGCCTATTCACCTTTCCTGAAGTGGTTCTTATACCACTTACTTAGTATATGGTTTGTGAGGGCCCTAGGGCAGAACTGTATTTTGGGCAACTTATAGTATGCGATTTCGATTCGATTCGATTTAAAAAACTTTATTCGATCATTATAAAATAATCATAAAAGTGCAGCTGTATATCACAACATTTACAGTTTACATTTACATTTTACAACATACTGTTAAAAGGACATACTTTTCCTAAAAGATATAGATTTTAAAATATATACAGACGTAAAAAAGCACACATCAGGTTTGGAAAGTGCGAATAAAAGACTCATAGCTGTTTCCACAGAGGATACCTTATATTTTTTAAAAAGTGGTTTCAAGTATATAATCCGGAGTTGTAGATAATAAGGGCAAATCTATAAAAAGTGCACAGTGCTCTGTTTGGAAGATCCGTCACACGGACAAGGGGCTACAGTGTGAAGTTGGATGTGCGGACAGGCAACAAGCAAATGAACTATCTCCATACGCAATCTGGTAAGAACAAACTGGTGTGATCGTATGGTTACCATTTTTAGATATTCAGCAAAACCAGGTTCAGCCAGATTATATGTGTTATAAAAACGAAGAGTAGAGAGCTGGCTAGTGGCAGAACAACGCTTTTGTGCCTTAGCCCTCAAGTACAGGTGTTTTAACTCGTTTTTTGGGATGTCCAAAGCACAAAGGGGGTCATCACGGACATTTAGCTTAAAAACCTCATCATATGTAGAACATATGTAGTTGAGCCAAGGAATCAAATTATACTTGTCCAGGCGAAGACAATCATTAATAATATTCCTCGTAAAACTGGTCTGTTCTTTGAGCCAGATAGACCTCCATACCAGCAGGGGTCTAAGACCAATAAGATCTGTGAGATGTTCCAGACCAACCTCCTGATGTATCAGGCTGGTAGAGGCAGAAGATGGTAGACAGAGGAGTTTTTTAATGAATTTATTTTCTTCAACTTGGAGTGATTGATGATTGCAGTGTCCCCATACCCCAGACCCATAAAGGGCCAACGCAACACATCTATGGCGATAAATGTATAGCATATCAAATATGCGCCTTGAGCCCAGCTTAGAAGCAAATTAAAAAATTCCAAAAGCACTTTTACCCAATTTTCCTCTAACATTGGTCATCTCATGTGACCAAATGCCACCGCTATTAAAAGTGATGCCTAAGTAACAAAAGCTATCAACCACTTGGATCAATTGGGCCTTTAATGTAAAGGGTCTAGGTTTTTTGACTTTCTTTCCGCAGGCCAAAATAAAAGTTTTTGAATTATTAATCTTAAGTTTTCTCCCATTAATAAAGTCCTGAAACGTATCCATTAATTTTTGCAGCCCTAAAGGGGTTCTGGATAAGAGAACCGTGTCGTCCGCGTAGAGCAGAACTGGGATTGATATACCCTCAGCGGACGGAACATCGGCATTAACTGTTCGCAATTCTGTTTCAATGGCATTAATAAAAAGGGAGAAAAGAAGAGGGGCAAGAACACATCCTTGCCTTATTCCGGACCTTACTCTAATGCTCGAGGTACATTCGCCCATGGGTCCAAAACGGATATTTGCAGACAGGTTACCATATAGATGGACCAAAAAATAGATGATTTCGGGGTGGGGGGGCCCATATTCAACAGGGTTGTCCATAGTAAGCCATGGTCAACCAGATCGAAAGCACTTGACAAATCCGCAAAACAGAGGAACAGCGAACCCTGTTTTGCACGCGTATATTTGCCTATAATAAGGTCTAGGTTGATGCACTGTTCTATAGTGCCTAACCCCTTGCGGAAACCAAATTGGGAGTCCGCTAGGATCCCATTCTCTTTAACCCATTCCTCCAATCGGATCAATAGCACCCTACTCATTATTTTCATGGAGGAGTCGAGGAGGGAGATAGGGCGATAGTTCTTGGCCTCGCTCCTATCTCCCTTTTTATAGATAGGGATAATAATCAACTCTCCCCACGACTGAGGTGCAAAGGCCAGGGCTACTGCGTTAAACACTTTGGTCAACAGGGGACTCCATAATGTTACATCTGCCTTGTATAGGTCCACAGGGACCCCATCAGGGCCGGGTGCCTTCCCTCCCTTGCTACTTCGAATGGCACTATCCACCTCAGCAATTGTGATGTTAAGCGGTGTAGGAGGACCAGGGACTACAACCATATCACTCTCCGTAAATGTCCCTCCCGGGTTAAAAATGCTAGAAAAATGGGATACCCAGTTTTACTCACTTACTTGGGCCGAGAGCACTGGCGCTACTTCATCATGGAGGAAGGGACTATTAACAGTGGTCCAAAATAACTTAGTATCTCGGAGATCTACAGCCTTAGATAAATTGTCCCACGCTTCCTCTCTTAGCTCCTGTTTCCTCAAATTCAGGTGCATTTTATATGTGCTCCTTAGGGATCTAACCACTTCCTTATCCCTAGGCTTACTAGCTAGGGCATTTTTTAGTTTTTGTAGGGATTTTGTACAAGCCCTGTTGAACCACCCTCTAGGGGCCCCTTGTCCCTTTGCCTTGTTCTTAGTCAAAATCTTTTTTGTGATTGCATTAATTAGTTCAAAGCCAGCCAATGTGCTTGTCGGACATGTATTAGGCTCAAGACATGATTCCACCTCCGGTAGGCATGCAGACACAATTTTAGCCAACAACAATACCTCATTGTGTCTACCCCATTTAATCCTAGGACCGTTTGGCCTATGCGGAATTATATCCGCCACTATTCCATGGGGTACCACAGCCTTCTCCCCCCACAGAAACAGGTGTATAGTTAAACAGTTATGGTCACTGAGGGCCAAATCTAGTATTTCTGGCATAGTACACAAAGAATTTATACTTGCGGAGGCTATAAGATAATCTATACCAGTGGCAGAGTTCCTTCCCACAAAGGTTGGTATCGATTTGCCCTCGCTATCTTTCTTTGGTGACAATATCCAGAGAGTGGTCGCCAATGGCGTGAATGGTTTTAGATGGTTCAATCTCCCATTGAATGTTGTGTTATTCCTAGTAGGTACAAAATTCCATCCATATGGATCACGGGCCGATACATGTGGCTGGTTCCTGACATTATTCAGGGTCAAGGGGTGGGTATTGAAGTGAGTCTGTATTTGTGGATATTGTGGAAATAAGTGCTGGGATGGGAATACCACTGATCGCGGGTAAAAATATGTCAGTGGTCGGGGAGTGATACGGTTGTTGGCATTTCCAGCAGGCCAATTTAATATAAACTGGACTGCTTCTTGGTCTCTAAAATTTACCACCACTATATCACCTTCGATGTCTTTAGGTCTTCCCCCCAACCATTGAAGGCGGCGGACATGAATGATGTCGCCACTGATATTACTTACAATTGGCCTATATAACCTCAGCCAGTGCATTATTTTATTCTTTAATTGGGCAAAACCTTCCCGCTTGTTCTCCTCCAGTTCAGGTACCCCTGTAAGAACTACCACGAAAGGCACTGCTTCCGGTGGGAGTTCTGGAAGAGGGGCCCTGTTTGGTCTCCCCCGAGTATGCCTGGGATTTTCTCCCTCCCTAGTTGGTATCCCCGAAGTTATATTACCCAGACCCTTCGGCGGCCTTTTGGTTGGAATAGCTGGAGTCGGGTCGGGTTTATTGGTAGGTAATAAATGGGATGGGTTGTGTTGCTTAAGTTTGTTATTATGTGGAGGGATCAAGGTCATATTCGAGACAGGGATTGGGGCAGAAGTAATAGGTTGAGTAGGTGGTATAATATTTTGCATGGTATTATTTACATCTGGCTTAATGGGAACTCCATTACTTGCCAGTTCCCGCTCTAATTTCCCTAAACGTTCCTCCACCTTATTCAATTTTTCAATGATAGCTAGTGAATAATTCCTGATTAGGTTTTCAATGCTATCCAGTGTGGCCAAATTATGGACTATTGGCGGCACGATATCTGTTGGTAGATGGTCAATGTTAGCCTCGCAATCAATCTCTATAGAGTGTGGGGATGGTGGGATAGGAGTAATTACTTCGGGTATAGCTATTGGAGCCTTAACACTCCCGGTGATGGACTTAGTTTTTTTTCCCGAACTCGGTATGACACAGTTTCTGTTGTTGCGGTTCACCCCTTTTCCTCCTTTTTTTAGTAGGCGGTGGGCCAAAATGTCTAAGCGGTGTGATTTTTTTTACCCTAGTTGGTAAATTTTTACAAGGCAAGGATGTAGGGGTAGTCAGAGCCTCAGTTACTGTTGGAATGCTAATACAATTAGCTGATGACAAGCCATTCACAATGGTCTTGCGGCAAGTACTAGCTGGCGGCGTACAATCTCTAAATACAAGGGGTAGGCTATCCGATAAGAGTAAACAGTCATTACCATTTTGGCTCCCTTCAGTAGAGGCAATTACTGGTAGCGGTGACTCAACCAGAGGCCTATTCTTCATACCTTCTATAGAGCGGCGGCGTTCTGCTCGCCGCTCTGCTAAAGCATTCTCCTTAGGAACGTCCGCAACAGTCTTAGTAAAATAATGGTCCAAAGTTCCATTGAGGGAGCCCCCTAACCTATCCGACATGATAGGGTCAGTGCTGGTCGATGACATTTGAAGGGAGCAAACACCCGTAGGTAAAAACAAAATAGACCTACTAAGAATATATACACAGGGGCATGAACAGCCAAGGGTTTGGGCCCAGTCCAGTCTCCTCTGGCCTCTGAGGGCCACAGAGGGCCCGCCCTTTGCCCGGGCTTCGCCCCGGGCACTCCCGCGCGCCACCGCGCAGCGGTTTCCTCTAACAATTAAATTGAGCAAGGGCGGGGGGCGTGACCGGCAGGGAGAGCGGCCTCAGGTGTTACGAGCAGGGACTCCTGGGAAGTTGAGTCCCTGCTATGCTACTCGCAGCCCTGCCGGTACAATGGAACACAGTTTGCTTCAGTCCCAAATGCCCCACAGCCCCGCAGTGCCAGGTGACGAAGCGGGACCCGCGAAGCGGGTCCGGCAAGGCGTTCAGCGGTTTCCTCGGCCCTCGAAGTCGGTCTGGGCAGGTAGGAGCCTGTGCACAATCCACAATCCACAAACAGCAAGGCGTTCCTCTCGCGTACCTCTCGCTATGGTTTCCCGCAGGCAGAGAGATCCAAGCAGGTTATATCTGGGCGGGGGGCGTGACCGGCAGGGAGAGTGGCCTCAGGTGTTACGAGCAGGGACTCCTGGGAAGTTGAGTCCCTGCTATGCTACTCGCAGCCCTGCCGGTACAATGGAACACAGTTTGCTTCAGTCCCAAATGCCTCACAGCCCCGCAGTGCCAGGTGACGAAGCGGGACCCGCGAAGCGGGTCCGGCAAGGCGTTCAGCGGTTTCCTCGGCCCTCGAAGTCGGTCTGGGCAGGTAGGAGCCTGTGCACAATCCACAATCCACAAACAGCAAGGCGTTCCTCTCGCGTACCTCTCGCTATGGTTTCCCCCTTATAGTATGCTTAATGAGTAACTTGTAATGTACTAGGATCTCTGACCTCATAAAGAGTCCAGAGGGGTTGTGTTATTAATAAATACATATATATTTGATATATACCTTGTATGGTGTCCTTTCATTTGGTATTCAAGGGATTATATATGGTAAAACAGCTGGCTTCACATGCTCTCTGAAGTATTAGCCTAAGACTGCTTGTCCATGCTACCACTAGGATAGCTGGTCTATATGGTTGACTTTACAACCATCACCATAAGGGTTGTTTACACTGGTGCAAGGTGCCCACTAGAACAGTGGACAGCATATGCCAGGCTAACTTCTCACATTTGTGTGCAGGGGTTGGGATAAGAGCTTGCTGTTGTTTTGCCATATAATCTGGAGATATCATTTGAAAAAGCACATTAAGGTACCTAGAAGTACATATAAATCAAGTCTTATAATACTTAAGTTCTACTGAACTTAGTTGTTGTAGAGGAAAGGGCCTAGCACACCCTGACTACAACTCCTAGAGAGGTTCTAGTAGGTAACACTTAGTGTAGGTAGGTGCACACACCACACCTCACTCGAGAATGTCCTTGAGAGGAGAGCCTAGTGTGTCTCTCCCAGAGGAAGTGGACCCTCCCAGGATCCCTTCCCACTCTGACACATTTACTTTTAATGAACTTAGAAGTTTGTGTTCCCTCAGGAAACTGAGACAAGGACAGAGTCCAACCCTAAGACACCTTATAGATTTGTTAATGGAGTATGATGCTGAGAAAGCAGCAGCCCCAGATCAGACTGGTAGTGGAAGGGGGGGGGGCATTCATCAACAGAGGATTCTCAGGATGACAATCCAGGGGGGAATGATGATGAGGATGATGACCAGGTCCAAGTTGAAGAACTGGACCAGGACAACCTAGGACTACCTGGGGCTGGACAGGAGAGAATCCCATCCCGCCCCAAGTAGGCCTAACACTGAGCAGAGAAAGAGGAGGTCACTTTCCAGTGACTCCCACCACTCTGATGACTCAGTAGGGTCAAATACCTCAGCAGTGATGAGGATGACTTCACCTCAGAGAAGAGAGCATAAGGCTAGGATGAGGGAAGTCAATCTTAGGATCCAGAGGCAAAAGATTGCCCTGGCCAAAGAGACCCTGCCTCTTGCTAGAGAGCAAAAGTTGAGTGGATTAGATTCCACTTGTGGCAGCAGCATCCCTAGAGGTAGGGAAAGGTCAAATGACCATAGAAACCTAATTAAGATTGTCCCTCCCTACCAGAGTGGGGATGACATCCACAAGTGGATAACTGCTTTGGAGAGGGCTTGCAAAGTACAGCAGGTACCCCAGTCAGTGGGCAGCAATCTTATGGCTCTCCTTTTCAGAAAAAGGTAGAGACAAGCTCTTCACAGTTAGTGATGAGGATGCTGACAACTACAATGTCCAGAAGAGTGCTCTAATAGATGGGTTTGGCTTAACCACTGAGCAGAATATGTTGCTGTTCAGAGACACCCAGAAGACACAGACTAAGGACTGGACTGACTTTGTAGATTGTGCCACTAAGGCTCTGGAAGGCTGGTTACTGGGCAGTAAGGTCAAAGACTAAACAGGATTGTATAATTTGATTATGAGAGAGCAAATTCTTAATAATTGTCAGAACCAGTTATTGCATCAGCACCTGACTGACTCTGATCTGACCTCTCCCCAAGAATTGGGAAAGAAGGCAGACAAGTGGGTCAGAACCAGGGTGAAGCAGAAGGTCCAGAACCAAGGTGGTGATCAGAAGAAGCAAGACCAAAAGAGTGGGGAGAAAGCAAAAGACCAGAAGTCTTCTCAAGGTCCCCAAAAAGCTTCTAATGCTGGGGGTTCCCAACAATCTAAGAAAAAGGAAGGCCCAAAGAAACCCTGGTGCAAAACTTGTAAGGTTAATTCTCACTGGACTAGTGATTGCACCAAGAAGGACACAGCTCCAACCACTGTTGCCCCTAGGGCACCTGCACCCCCTAGTACAGTTAACAGTGGTGGTTCTCAATCAAAGGCTATAGGGGTAACCCTGGGTACTGAGATGGAGTCTGGCCTAGTCAGAATACCAACTCAAGCTGTTCTTGTCTGTGATGTGGACATGGCTATGTCCTCTACTGTGAGTCCCAGTAACTTGGGCAAGTACAGGCAAACACATTTAATCAATAACAAAGTGGCTCAGGCCTACAGGGACACATGTGCCAGTGTCACCATGGTGACGCCTAACTTTGTGGACCCTGGTCAGATAATACTAGGTGACAATTACTTAGTGACCAATGCAAGCAATGTCACTACCACCCATAGTATGGCAATTGTTAATTTCTCCTGGGGAGGGGTAACTGGCCTCAAAAAGGTTGTTGTTAGTTCAGACCTCCCTGTAAAATGTTTGTTGGGCAATGATCTGGAATCTTCAGTCTGGTCTGAAGTGGAGTATAGGACTCATGCAGAAATGCTAGGTATATCAGCACATGTCCTTGCTGTGACCAGGCCACAGGCCAAAAAGTGCAAAACAGAACAGGCACTGGAAACTGAAACTATGGACCAGTTGCCTATCAAGAGAAAGAGCAGTAGGTTTAAGGCAGTGCCTTCCTCCCTGCCTCAGAATGAGGATCAGCCTTCTGAGGAAGCTGATAGTGAGAGCCAAGAAGGAACTGTCCTAGAAGGGCTTGAGCCTGATCAGGTTGAGTTTCTTGGGACAGGGGGACCTTCAAGGGCAGATCTGACGCAGGCGCAGCTGGACTGCCCCTCTCTTGAACCCCTCAGACAGAAGCTGCTGCTGAGGCTGCTGGGAATGCTACAGGTACCCACAGAGTGTATTGGGATGAAGGGCTCCTTTATTCAGAGGCTAGAGACCCCAAGCCTGGTGTTTCCAGGAGGTTGGTCATACCTCTGGCATTCAGGGGCTTCCTTCTTACCTTAGCCCATTATATTCCCTTAGTAGGACATCTTGGCCAGAACAAGACTTGGGACAGGCTTGTCCCTCACTTTCACTGGCCACACATGTCAGAAGATGCCAAGGAGTTTTGTCGCTCCTGTGTCACCTGCCAAGCCAGTGGCAAATCAGGTGGCACCACAAAGGCCTCCCTAATACCACTACCTGTGGTGGGGTTCCCTTTGAAAGAGTTGGGCTAGACATTGTTGGACCAATGGATCCCCAAACAGCCTCTGGGCACAGGTTTATTCTGGTGGTAGTGGATCATGCCACCAGATACCCAGAAGCTATTACCTTAAGAACCACAACAGCCCCTGTTGTGGCAAGAGCCCTCCTGGGAGTTTTCTCAAGAGTGGGCTTTCCGAAAGAGGTTGTCTCAGACAGAGGTGCAAACTTTATGTCTGGATATTTGACTGCTATGTGGAAAGAGTGTGGAGTGAACTACAAGTTCACCCCACCCTACCATCCACAGTGCAATGGTCTAGTTGAAAGATTTAACAAGACCTTGAAGGGCATGATCAAGGGACTCCCTGAAAAGCTTAGGAGAAGATGGGATATCTTGCTGCCCTGCCTTTTATTCGCTTACAGAGAGGTCCCACAGAAGGGGGTTGGCTACAGCCCTTTTGAACTTCTATTTGGGCACCCTGTAAGAGGACCCCTGTGCTTGGTGAAGGAAGGATAGGAGTTACCTCTCAAAAAGCCTAAACAAGACTTAGTTGATTATGTACTTGGTCTCCGCTCCAGGATGGCTGAGTATATAAAAATGGCATCTAAAAACCTTGAGGATAGCCAGGAACTTCAAAAAGCCTGGCATGACCAAACGGCTGTGCTGACTGTTTACCAGCCAGGACAGAAAGTGTGGGTGTTGGAGCCAGTGGCCCCAGCATCTGGACCCCACGCTATTGTTGAGCAAAAGGGAAAGGTGACATACTTGGTTGACCTTGGAACTCCCAGGAGCTCCCACAGGGTGCTTCATGTCAACAGATTGAAGGCATATGTTGACAGGGCAGACATGGGCTTGCTCGTGGCTACAGATGAGGGACAGGAAGAGGAGAGTGACCCTCTCCCAGACCTGCTTTCTTAGAACTCTGACGATGGGTCAGTTGATGGTGTAGGCTTGGCAGGCAGCCTCACTGATCAACAACAGAGGGACTGCAGACAAGTTCTACAATCCTATAGACATATGTTTTCTCTGACTCCAAGTCAGACAAACTGGTGCACCCATGAGGTGGACACTGGTGACAGTCTGCCTGTGAAGAGTAAATTCTACAGGCAACCTGACCCCGTCAGGGACTGTATCAGGACAGCGGTCCAAAAGATGTTGGAGTTGGGAGGGAGTTATTGAACCATCAGAGAGCCCCTGGGCTAGACCAGTAGTCCTTGTGCCTAAAACTCACACCCAAGATGGTAAGCGAGAGATGAGGTTTTGTATAGACTACAGAGGTCTCAATGCTGTCACTAGGACAGATGCCCACCCAATACCACGGGCAGATGAGCTCATTGACATATTGGCTTCTGCCAAGCTTTTGAACACATTTGACTTGACAGCTGGCTACTGGCAGATCAGACTAGCTGATGATGCAAAAGCCAAAACAGCCTTTTCAACCCCAGGAGGACATTATCAATTTGTGGTAATGCCCTTTGGTCTGAAGAATGCACCTGCCACATTTCAAAGGTTGGCGAACCAAGTCCTCACAGGCCTGGATGACTACTGTGCAGCTTATCTTAATGATATTGCTGTCTTTAGCTCCCCCATGAGGTGGACACTGGTGACAGTCCGCCTGTGAAGAGTAAAATCTACAGGCAACCTGACCATGTCAGGGACTGTATCAGGACAGAGGTCCAAAAGATGTTGGAGTTGGGAGTTATTGATCCCTCAGAGAGCCCCTGGGCCAGTCCAGTAGTCCTTGTGCCTAAAACTCACACCCAAGATGGTAAGAGAGAGACGAGGTTTTGTGTAGACTACAGAGGTCTCAATGCTGTTGATTGCAAATGTTGAAAACATAAAAAGAAATATTCTGTAAATAAGCGAAGAGTAAAAAGAAATATTGAAGAACTTGAATTGGAAGAATGGAATAGCCAGATCTATAAGAAGATGAAAGATTCTCATAATAATAATGAGAAAAATCAGAATAGAAAATTTGAAGAGATTGAAATGAGTGAAATGTGAGAAGTTGGCATCTGTTTCATTATTTATTTATTTTGCCATTTGTAAAGCGCTCTGCAACCCTACGGGCATCCTGGCGCTGAGTACCTAGGCTGAAAAAGTACTGTGCAGCAGATAGGGGACAAGGACTCAGGATCTAAAGATTTGAGTTTTTCGGGAAGAGCCATGTTTTTACCTTTTTTCGAAAGGGCAATAGATCACTTGTTTTTCTGATGTCAATAGGTAGGCTATTCCATAATTGAGCTGCCACTTTACTAAAAGCTCTACCGCCAAGAGTTGTTTTTTTAATCCTGGGTACATTAACAAGATTTAAGGAAGAGGATCGAAGAGATCGGGTGGGTTTGTACCAGTTAAGTTTGTTTTGGAGTGGTTGGGGGCCTAGTCCATGCACTGCTCTAAAGACAATGCAGAGGGATTTAAAAAGGATCCTCTGATGAATAGGCAGCCAATGTAGGTCAGCCAGGGCAAGGGTAGTAGATGATCTTCGTTCTCGAGACAGTGCCAGCTTTGCTGCAGCCGCCTGGACACTTTGAAGCCTGGAAATGAGATATATAGGAGATTCCAATAAGAGTGCGTTACAGTAATCCAGGCGGCTGAGGATGGTACTCCTGACTATGGTGGCTCTAACCTGTAAAGGCAGGAGGGGCAGCAGCTTGCGGAGTCCTCGCATAAGGGCAAGGCAGCTACTGACCTGTTTGTTGACATTGGTTTCAAGGCTCAGTCTGTTATTAAATGTGACTCCAAGATTCCTAACTGAGTTCACTGGTACTGGGGAGTTCCCCAGCTCAGGAGGCCAAAAGTCTATGGGTAAGACCTTGGGTATTCCTCCTATCGTACAGTGTAATATTTCCGTTTTGTCACTGTTGAACTGCAGTGAATTCTGATTGAGCCAAAGCGTCATTTCCAACATACAGGCATGAAAGGTCTCAAGGGAGTCAGCCTGAGCACCATCAAGGGATATCATCAACTGCGTGTCGTCTGCGTAATTAATTACGCTGACGCCATGGGTTTTGATGATGCTTATCAGGGGTTGCATATATATATTAAAAAGTATAGGGCTAACGGCTGACCCCTGTGGGACCCCGTGTGGAACTTTGACAAATTTTGACTGAAATGGAGGGATGGCTACCGCTTGCCACCTGTCTCTCAGGTAGGAGCGGAGCCAATCCAGCGCGATTCCCCCGACTCCAATGTTCCTCAATCTTGTCAGCAGGATGTCATGACTTACCGTATCGAATGCGGCGGACAGGTCCAGCAAAATTAGGGTTGCTGAATTTCCCCTGTCCGTCCGCATTCGTAGCTCGTCCAGAACTGTCACCAGAGCTGTCTCTGTTCCGTGAGCAGGTCTGAATCCAAACTGCTCCTCTTCCAGGATGTTGTTGGTTTCCAGGAAGAGGGCTAATGCTCTGCTGACCCATCGCTCTAGGATTTTGATGGGGTAAGGTAAGAGCGATATAGGTCGGTAGTTTTTATAGCAGTTTGGGTCAAGGTTTGACTTTTTCAATAATGGGGTAACAATCGCCAGTTTCCAGTCTTTTGGTACGGTGCCTGTATCGAGGGATTGGTTGCACAGCTGATGCAATACTGGGAAGATTTCTTCCCTGAACTCCTTTGCTATTTTGTGGGGTAGAGGGTCCAGAGGGGATCCCGATGTCGTATTAAGGGCTTGTTTTATGAAATCTTCCTCTGTAGGGGTCTCAAAGGTATTTAAGAAGGCCTTTGGTTGTGAGCATCTTGTATTTATCTCCCGATATTCCGAGAAGCTGTTGTTATTATCTAGCGATGGCGGACTTGGCACATCTTTCAGTCCCTCAATGATTTTTATAATTTTCTCCTGAAAGAATAGCGCTATGCCATCACATAGTTCTTGCGAAGGCTTAATTTGGCTGTCTGCACAGGCAGGAAGGGATAACTCTTTGATGATCTTGAAAGTGTCACGGGATTGATTGGGACTATTTAAAATCAAATCTGCAAAGTGATTTGCTTTGGCTAAGGAGATTTCTTTCTTATAATGTACTATTGTAATTCTCCATAGGGTTTTCTCCTGTTCCGAATAGTTTTTTCTCCAGAGCTTCTCCGCCCTTTTACAGGCGGATTTCAATTCTCTCAGTTTATCCGTATACCAGGGTGCGGTAGGTTTTCCTCTTTTTCTAATAATTTTCAGGGGTATAACATCATCTAGTTTCTTGGTTAGTTCTTTGCACATTGAGAGATAGTTGGTATTGACATCGCTCTCTGGGTTGAACGATGTTCCTATTCGGCTACGGTCAGATTTTCCTTCCATTTTCCTTTTCTGCAAGCTTTTCCAATTACGACCAAAGAAGGACCTGGTCTGCACTTTAGTAGATCCTGTATTGCTCGGGGTGTGAATATAAAATAGGAGAAGATGGTGGTCTGACCAGCCTACTGGAAGAACTGTGCCCATAGTAATTGTGTCCTCTGCGGCGAATATCAAATCCAGTATGTTTCCCTGCTTATGTGTGGGGGTAGTTATCCACTGTTTCAGCCCCACGTTGCTGCAGGATTGAATAATATTTAAAAAGGCCGTATGAAGTTGATCGTTGTCCCAGAGGTTAAAATCTCCCAAAACTAGTAGTCTACTGTGAGAGATAGATATATTATTAATGACCGCAATCAATTCCTGCTGTTGCGTGACATTAATATGGCCCGGAGTCCTATAGCAAATTAGGCTCGTGAGACAGTGACCGGAGTCATGTTTGAATGAGACTCCAAGAATTTCGGCACATGAGATTGTATCAACATCCAGAGTTGCAATGTTTAACTCTTCCTTGAAGATGATTCCCACTCCTCCTCCCCGTCCTATATTCCTGGGTTTGTGTATAATCTTGTATCCAATGGGGCAGGCTAGCCCTAGTTCTGATTCCATTCCCGCTGCCATCCAGGTTTCGGTTAGGAATAAAATGTCTAAGTGGTTGGTCTCAATCAATAGCTGTATTTCAGTGGCATGTTTCGGGAGTGATCTGACGTTTATTAATCCACTACTTAATTTACCCTTGCTTATTTGCTTGTATCCAGCGTGCGTTGGCGGGATAGATCTATCGTCAGGAAGTACTTTGGTTCATTAATTAGTGATGATATAAAATATCATCAAAGAGGAGATTGATGGAGCAAGGATTCGCACATGAAGCGACTTGCTCGTATTCATGAACCTCGAATAACATTAATAATGTAATCAACATGTTTGTTTTACTAATTTTGCATATCCTACATTTATACGGGGTGTCCGAGTGAAGCTTGCTTATGTGTCTACTAATCCTAATACGCTTGCATTTAAAATGGCTGCTGCTACGCGAGGGTTTCTATTGCGCATGCGTCTGTTATACTCACGTGACATGACGTATACTATGCTTTGGAGGGAACTTTTCGCTTCTGCGCATTAGAAATAAGATGGCTGCTCTGTGTTACCGCATGCATGAAGCTTGCATTGCTGCTTTTGCTAAGCTGTTCGTTCTGCCTAATCCTAATGCTATAGTTAAAATTACGATAATGGGTATAGAGTAGAAATTCATGGCATACAGTGCATTCATTTATTTTGAATTCTAAAACTGTTTCTTTTCCATTTTCATGTTGCACTTTGAAAACTGGCCTGTCTCGAAACGCTGTACTCCATGTTTGTTCAAACTGCGACTGGGCGAGAAATTCAAGTCTCTGGAACAGTGACCTTTGGACTATAGCCAAGGAGCTGACTGACTGAGAAGATGCTCCTGGGAATCTGCCTTTATGAACTCAAATTTTATACAATGTAATCGTCAATAGAACGTCCATTGTTAGGTGACATGAACACCGCATGGGAACTTAAAGTTGATGGGCGATAACGTTAAAATTAATATTCAACACTGAAGTAACAAAATTTAGTGTGGTGTGACGACCTCTCCTCCTCTTTTGCCCAATCGAAATTGGGGATCCTTACACTTGCAACATTGTGGGGTGGTACACTGACCTGGAAAATAGTATAACTAGCGTAGGTTTAGCTAGAGAAATTGTCCGACTTGTCCGAATAGCTGACCTGTCACTTACCCAACCCACTCAATAGGTGACTAAGAGCAGAGGGCTGCAGAGCACTCTGTCAGAAGATGCGCTGACCCAATCGGGGTTTGGGAAGCTGACATGCTGGCGAAGCACTTTGCCAGTGAAATCGATAACCCAATCGGGCTTCTGACTGTTAGCTGCAGAGAGGGAGTAGCGCAGGCGTTGCAACTGAACTGCGGGTGCTGGTCTTAACCTTTGGGGTCCAGTCCTGATACAAATCTGGGGGCATATTATCAAGGACAGGCGATACTTTATCGCCGCAATTATCGGCAGGAAACTGCAGATAAAGCGGCGATAATGGCCTTGATAATATGCTCTATGAATTCCAATCGAAGCCCATGTTAGATGTGTTCACATCCAACATGGGCTTCGATTGTAATTCATAGAGCATATTATCAAGGCCATTATCGCCGCTTTATCGACAGTTTCCTGCCGATAATTGCGGCGATAATGTATCGCCTGTCCTTGATAATATGCCCCCTGGTTTATACTGTCCTGATTCTGATCTGCACCTGCTGGCCTACTGGCAATCTGCAACTTTTGGGGTTTCTGTCTTTAACTGACCCGTGGCCAGGGTTAGTCTTCACGCCATTCTAGGTAAATATAAACCTGTGTGGGTATCGTCGTTACATTTTGTGTTCTTTTCTTTACCCTCCCAAACTTGCTAAAGCTTTGATTATATATATATGTTCCTTTTCTTACCTTCCCATAGTAAATGGTAAATTCATGTTTTGCTGGTTTAATTAGCATGTTCCATTTTTCTACCCTCCTATAGATTATGCTGGAGTGTTCTTATGATTGCATAGTATATATTTCTCGATCTGACCTAAATTTCTCTGTGAAAATACTATAATTTGGTCATTTGATTTAATAAGTGTGTTCCATTTTCTTACCTTCCCTATAGTTGTATGCTCAAATTATTATTCGTGATTGCATATTATGTTTCCTCTTCTTACCCATCCTTTGATAATTGCTTAAAGTTGTGTTATTTATCATGTTCCATTTCTTTACCTACCTTTAGAACATTGTGTAAGTCTGTATAAAGTTTAAATAGCATGTCCCTTGGCCGCAGAGTAATTGAGCTCCGTGCCAGTTGAAGCTTCCCATCGTCGATCCGACTACTTATCCTGACACTGCCCCAGTGTAGCACCGCGAATGTGGTGTACGAACACTCCCGACAACCGGTGAGCTGCACCAGACTTCCGAAAACTGAAAGGTCGCCGTGTTATGGCCTTGTGAAAACTGAGGCCTAGGCCTGAATTGACGCCGGGACCTCGGGTAATCATCAGCCCGAATAAAAACTGTCTGAGTCGGCGGAGGCGGCGTTGATATGCGGCAAACACAGCGTCTCTCAGCAGCAGCAGGCGTTCCTAACGGAGCAACGGCAGCAGCACCGGGCAGAAGGTAGTGAAGACCGGGGTGCTGCCACAAACATCAGCCCATGAGGTCTGGGGGGGCCCGACATCCTAGAGCACTGTACCGCCCCAAGCAGCCAGAACTTCCCCAGGGCATGCGTCCGCGGGAATCAAGACGCAACACTGAGCCCGAGGTCGGGACCAACCACAAGGTGCAACGTAGCTCCCGGAACTGAGGCCTGCCCACATAAAGAAGCCGGGGACTTAAGTTTGTGGCCAGCCCAGAGTACACAGGGCCTACCACTGAGAACAGAAAGCGGGGATCTCGGCGCTCAGTAGCAGTAAAACCGCAACACTACATACCATCACGAGAGCTGCGCTGCACCTCCGAGAACTGAAGGGCCACGGAATTACTGTCTTGTGAGGACTGTGGCCTAGACCTGGATAGACGCCGGGGCATTGGACTCTCCTCAGCCTGAACAAAGACCGGCGGCGTCGCTGTAGGTGCGCAAAAACGTGGAACAGCAGAGTCACCCGGCAGTAGATGGGAGCAAGGACAGAAGAGCACTGTACTGCCCCAAGCAGCCAGAACTCCCCCAGGGCATGCGTCCGCGGGAATCAAGACGCTACACTGAGCCCGAGGTCGGGAGTAACCACAAGGTGCAACGTAGCTCCCGGAACTGAGGCCTGCCCACATAAAGAAGCCGGGGACTAAAGTTGGTGGGCAGCCCAGAGTACACAGGGCCTACCACTGAGAACAGAAAGCGGGGATCTCGGCGCTCAGTAGCAGTAAAACCGCAACACTACATACCATCACGAGAGCTGCACTGCACCTCCGAGAACTGAAGGGCCACGGAATTACGGTCTTGTGAGGACTGTGGCCTAGACCTGGATAGACGCCGGGGCATTGGACTCTCCTCAGCCTGAACAAAGACCGGGGGCGTCGCTGTAGGTGCACAAAAACATGGAACAGCAGAGTCACCCAGCAGTAGAGGGGAGCAAGGACAGAAGTGCTTCTGCGACTATCAGCCCGCGCTGTACCACACCAAGCAGCCAGAGCTCCCCCTGTATACGCATCTGCGGACGTCTATACCCCACATCGAGCCACGAGCTCCGGGCCAAACGCGAGGCGCATCACAGCTCCCGGAACTGGGGCCTGCCGCACGAGGAAGCCGGGTACTAAAGTTGGAGGACATCCCAGGGAACGAGGAGCATACTCCCGAACAAGACAGTGGTAAGAGCAGCGCTTAGCGACCGTAACTCCGGAGCACTGCATGGCACCGCAAATGCGGGGAGATAATTGCAACGACCTAGGAGACATTGCTGAGGCCTGAAAGAACAAGGACAAATGATTCACGGCACCAAGGTGGTCAGCCCGTCAATCCTGTTATAATACACAGTAAAAACCCAGTGCCAAAGACAGACACATAATAGTGCAGCACACAGTGAGAGCCCGAGCAAGAGTGCTTCAGCCTACCACACAGCCGAACAGAATTGGGGGCGGCTGTAGATACGCAGAGGGCAAGCGGCGAAACACCCCCAGTTCCCACAGACTCGGAGCGCGCAGGGCGACGTGGGCTCCCTGCGGATAAAACCTCTGCCTTCAGTTAACGACTACCAGGGCCCACTCGTGCAATCCTGGTACAAGACACGACCTACTAATAACTATTGCCGGCCGGGGACCCAAAGTGACGCAGACCCCCAGATTGGAACAATATGCCTACTCGAAAGACTCCAACGGGGACAAGCCCAAAGTGCGACCCCCGGACGTACCGGCAAGTACGAGGAAGTAACCCTCCAGGATGTCATGGCGGCCTTGAGAACGATGCAAACCTCCATGGGCACGATCTCCACGGACATTAGCCTCATACGGGCAGATTTCGCAAAAATGACGGATCGGCTGGTGGAGGTGGAGAAAACAACGGCGGACCTCTCCACAGATACGGCAACGCTACAACAGCAAGTACGCCAGTTGGAAGAGGACAACAAAGTGATTAAGGCCAAGCTTGATGACCAGGAAGGGCGATCACAGAAAAATAATGTGCGTCTGGTAGGTGTTCCGGAAAACGCAGGGGGCCCAGCGCTAGATCTCTTTGTTGAAGATCTAATACAGAATCACCTGAAACCGCGTGGGCTCTCCAAATTCTTCTCAGTTGAAAGAGCGTATCGGGTGCCGGGAGACAAACCGCACCCGGGGGCTCAACCACGACCAATACTGGCGAAAGTATTCAACTTCAGAGACCGCGACGTGGTGCTACAAGCGGCCCGAGTAGCACCGCCATTAAAAGTGGACAATGCAGAAGTCGCCTTTTATCCTGACTACACAGCAGCGGTCGCCCAGCAAAGACGCAGTTACATGGAGGTCAAGAAAGAACTACTCGCCAGAGAACTGAAATATTCAATGTTATTCCCGGCGAAGCTATGGGTGGAGTCAGACGGCAAGACACTGTTCTTCGAGACACCGGGAGAAGCGCGAGACTGGCTGGAGGGATGGAGACCGGCAAGAGGTACTAGAACAACCTTTGAAATGTGTACTAGAACAAGAGACACCACTAAGGTGGGACGCTAATGGTGCCATCCCGACAAAAAACGAAAAGAAGGATGATACCCCGGGAAGAAGATACGGATAATGCACACACGTACCAAGGGACCCAGATGACATCAATTTCAGAGATGCCAAGGGACCTCCTGAGACCGCGACTGACGGGGTAGTCACTCCTTGGTTACCACAAATTGTACCGGTATGTTTTGGGTGCACAGACCACTCCAGAGGCATCTATCAGCACGAGAGCACGAGAGTGGCTCAGGGGCCTGGGCCCCCACAGGTATGATGGAACAATTAAGGGGCGAAGCTGGGAGCTTCGCGCTGGACACGGAAGACTCCCTCCCACGAATGAGAAGCTTTGTTAGGGAAATTAAGCACTCTGCTCAGTTGGGGGGGGGGGCGGACAGTTTCAGTACCGCCGGGCAGGGAGGCAGGGTGGGGGTTAGGGGTTCAGGACTCGTTGAAGCAAATGTTAAACTGTTTAAGTTTCTTAGTCAAGATATCTCAAAGACCAAATGTAAGTTTTAACTGAACAGTGTATACACGCGCATGGCAGACAATGCGGAACAGAAGTCACAAATGGTATTTGAAATCAGTGTACACACACCATACACGACATGACACCACATGAGAGTAATGATACCAACACTCAGTTACCACTTCCGCCAGGCCCTCCCTTGTCCATAATATCATGGAACGTGAATGGTTTAGGACATAAAATCAAAAGAGGGTTGGTTCTACAATATTTAAAATGCAGAGGGCCCACGGTCGCATTACTCCAGGAGATGCACTTGAAGGGCACGGCATGCAAGGCACTAGACAGGTGGGGCTGCAAGATGGTGGCCCATGCGGAGTTCACGTCCGGCTCTAGGGGGGTGGGAATCCTGGTCCATAAGGGCTCCCCACTGGTGATCAAGAACAGTTGGGCTGATGATCAGGGGGGGTTTGCAGTTCTATCCGGGCAGTGGGAAGGAAGAGTGTATCACATGATCTCCGTGTATGTCCCCCCGACACTTCACCAACAGGTATTTCAAGAACTCGGAAAACTCCTACTGGACCTCCCTGAGGGAGAACTGATAAAAGGCGGAGACTTCAATACAGTTATAGATGCGACCATGGACCGCAACCCGTCCAGAGATGCGAACCGATCAAATCGGGCCATGCAAGAATTCATAAATGCAATGGGACTGACTGACATCTGGAGACTCAGGCACCCAACAGAGCTTCAGTACACCTTTCACTCAGGGGCACACGGAAGTCTCTCTCGAATAGACTATATGCTGACACTGGGGATCACACCTGGGAAGGTGCGAAAGATAGAGCACTTACCGAGAGGTATATCAGATCACTCGCCAATCCAGCTCTTTTACACCGCTCATATCCCTGGAAGACGGAGGGTATACCCGCTTTACCCGGGGTTCCTGAAAAATGCCAAGATCGCCAAGGACCTTGTAAAATCCACTACACAGTACTTTGCATAAAATGAACAATCAGTTCAGTCATCAAGCACACTATGAGAGGCATTTAAAACTGTTATTAGAGGGCAGGCCATCTCAACCATCACACGACACAAACGTACGCAAAGGGAGACCCTAGATACACTAGAAGAAGCCATGCAAAGAGCGGAGAGAACACATGCCACAAATCCCACTGACACCACGGCCCAATCCCTGGCATTAGCGGGCCAAGAATTTAGAACCTATGCATGGGAAACCGCAAAGGCCAAACATACTGATACCCTCCACAGAATCTATGAACTGGGGGACAAAACGGGAAAAATGTTGGCATGGATGGAAAAGCGGGAAAAAGCAAGTAGATGGATAGCGCAAATCTGCCTGAGTGATGGCGCTATCACAACAGACCCTGAGCGCATAGTGGAGGAGCTGGCAACACATTATGAGACAGTGTATACACCACAAGCGGTAGCCACAGTGGAGGAGAACGCACATTTTCTGCGTGACATTAGGATGCCTACGCTTCAACCGGAAGCTATGCAGGACCTAGACGCAGACCTCTCAGTGGAGGAACTGGGGCGGGCACTAGCGGCGCTTCACACGGGGAAAGCAATGGGGCCAAATGGACTACCAGTGGAACTGTACAGGAAAGTGACGGGACTGATTACACCCCACTTACTCAACATGTACAATGACTGCCTAGAGAAGGGACTACTACCACGAGACCAGAGACTAGCCACAATTGTAGCCATACACAAGCCGGGCAAACCAGCACAATTGGCTGCTTTCTACCGCCCAATATCACTAATGAACGCAGAAGCCAAAATACTGGCCAAAGCTTTGGCACTTCGATTACAACCACACCTCAAGGACCTGGTTCACCCGGACCAATCGGGCTTTATGCCCGGGCGTAACACCTCCCTTAATTTACGGCGGCTGCACGGTGTACTGGCCCGCACATCAATGATACAGAAAGACGCAGCCATCCTCTCCTTAGACGCCACAATGGCTTTTGATCTAGTGGAATGGCCGTTCCTCTTTGCGGTGCTTTAGAAGCTGGGGTTTGGCCCAAGGTTCTGTGCATGGATCAAGCTCTTATATATGGAACCCCTCGCACAAGTGGTAGCTAATGGGAGAATATCGAGGGAATTCAAACTGGGGAGGGGTACCAGGCAGGGCTGCCCGCTGTCACTGCTTCTCTTCGCCCTTGTGCTGGAATCGCTTGCTGCATGGATTAGGCAGGACGTGTCTATTCATGGACTGAGATGGGAGGCTGACTGGGAGGACCGCGTCTCACTCTATGCGGATGACGTGCTCATATATTTGACATCCCCGGCGAGGTCCTTGGTGTTCCTACTAGACATTCTTACAGCTTATGGGAAAGCATCTGGATATACAATTAATTGGACGAAATCGCTACTCTATGTGCTGCACGGCCCCACGCCCCGACTCCCCCGGGGATGCGAACTGCAGGTCACGACAAGAGGATTCAAATACTTAGGAATATATGTCACCCCGACAGAGTCCGTCTTCATGGAAGAAAATTTAATGAAGCCCTTGGAACGACTTCGAGCTGATACCAAGCACTGGAGATCCCTCCCGCTGACACTACTGGGAAGGGCCGCATTGTTCAAAATGCTGGCGCTACCTAGGTTCCTTTACGCCCTACAAAATACCCCATTTCCGGTCCCCCTCTCATACTTCAAAACTATTGAGTCGGAAGTGTTAACACTACTATGGGACGGGAAGCCACCCCGAATAGCGCAACACACACTAGTGCGGAGTTGGTACGACGGGGGTATTGCCCTACCGAACGTTAAATTGTACTACTGGGCCTCGCAGCTGATGATAATAAATCAATGGCTGCATGTCCCACAGGACGAGCCAGCATTCAGATTGGATCGGAGCCTCCTACCTGCGGACAGACTGATGAGGGCACTGTACACCAACAGAAAACAGGCCACACTCACAGGACCAACAGCACACACGGTTAGAATATGGCACACTGCACAAAGGGCCCTGGGGTGGGAAGAAGTACTGACACAGGCTACTCCCCTCTGGGAGACGCGGCAGCTGGGCACCCTGGCTAACACAAAGGGATTCAGACAATGGGACCTCATAGGTATCACTAAGATAGGCGATCTATGGGTGAAAGGAGAGATAATACCATTTGCAGACTTACAAGCGAGGTATGGGATGGCAGACAAGGAACTCTACCGCTACATACAGATAAGACACGCACTGCAAAGTGCAATCCCCCCAGAGACCCAATTGGTGGAGTCCTCTCCTCTGGAGGACAGACTCCTTACAGATTATATGGACAAAAAGGCCACCTCACACACATATAGGAAACTGATTAATAATCAACCAGACCCCCTGATAGCATTAAAGGATAAATGGCAGGCTGAACTGGGAGACATAGAGGAATCGGACTGGATGGACGCTCTAGCGTCTGCCCGTGAGGCGGCATTCCCATCCCGACTTAAACTTATACAGCTTAAAATATTACACCGAGTATATTACCCATGCACCACGCTGTATAAGCTGGGGCACACACCAGATCAGCTTTGCCTTAGAGGTTGTGGTTGTACCGGGACATTTTATCATATACTATGGGAATGTCCCCCTATACACCGTTACTGGGAAAGGGTGCTAGCCGTAATTTCAGAGGTTCCCTGCGATCCCAAATGTTGCCTCCTAAATATCTGGCAACCCACCGACTTAAACTTGGCATTACAGAACTGGGCCACTTTGAGGATGGCAATTGCAAAACGAAACATAGCTAAAAACTGGGGCTCCGGGGTATCACCTACACGTACACAATGGGAGAGGGATATGAAAGTCACCATGGTGGCTGAGAGGGCAGTCTACACACACAGGGGTTGTCCAAAGAAATGGACCAGAATATGGGGAAAGTGGAATGAATTCCGGGGAAACATATGCGACCCTCCCCTACAGATCCCCTCCCCTGAGGTTAGTCCATAGCTACAAACGGGAACGACAGGGTCAGGCGGAAGATAGAACCACACAATGTTGCACGTATACACTTGAGGAGGAACGGTATCACCTGTTAAACTATGTTCAAAATGAAGCTGTAATGAAATAAGTTATGTCGCGCGATTATGCACTGTGCACTGCATGTTTGATTCATGGAAGAGATGCTTGATTTTAGTTAACGTTAATGATCAAAATGACTGTATACAAACTGTATTCGGAACAATAAAGGTTTTTGGAAAATCAAAAAAAAAAAAAAGAAAAAGGTGGGCAGCATGTGAGGTAGTTGTTGGCAGCAGGTTGCGGCAAACTGTAGAACTACTTTCAGATCTCTTACAAACGCACCATATTCCCCCATTTACCGAATGATCCTTGGCATTGCTCGGGCTGAGGATCTCATACTTTGTGTACACGTGCTGCCCAACTCAGCCATGTTATTGCATTCTAGACCAGGAAATGTTAGCAACAAATGTTTCTTGACTATTTGTTGGGGTTTGTGCATACCGCTCAGTCATTGAGCATAGCTCACCACATTTTAAATGATTAATCCCCAGTCATGTTTCTGCAACACTACACATTACTGTTTATTTTTGTGCTGGACATTCCTGGATTGTGGCGATATTTCGAGATCAGAAAATAAATCTCCACTTTCTAGAAAAAAAAAAGAAGAATAATGTAATCAACATGTTTGTTTTACTAATTTTGCAAATCCTACATTTATACGGGTGTCCGAGTGAAGCTTGCTTATGTGTCTACTAATCCTAATACGCTTGCATTTAAAATGGCTGCTGCTACGCGAGGGTTTCTATTGCGCATGCGTCTGTTATACTCACGTGACATGACGTATACTATGCTTTGGAGGGAACTTTTCGCTTCTGCGCATTAGAAATAAGATGGCTGCTCTGTGTTACCGCATGCATGAAGCTTGCATTGCTGCTTTTGCTAAGCTGTTCGTTCTGCCAAATCCTAACGCTATAGTTAAAATTACGATAATGGGTATAGAGTAGAAATTCATGGTATACAGTGCATTCATTTATTCTGAATTCTAAAACTGCTTCTTTTCCATTTTCATGTTGCACTTTGAAAACTGGCCTGCCTCGAAACGCTGTACTCCATGTTTGTTCAAACTGCAACTGCGCGAGAAATTCAAGTCTCTGGAACAGTGACCTTTGGACTATAGCCAAGGAGCTGACTGACTGAGAAGATGCTCCTGGGGATCTGCCTTTATGAACTCAAATTTTATACAATGTAATCGTCAATAGAACGTCCATTGTTAGGTGAAATGAACACCGCATGGGAACTTAAAGTTGATGGGCGGGAACGTTAAAATTAATATTCAACGCTGTAGTAACAAAATTTAGTGTGATGTCACAACCTCTCCTCCTCTTTTGCCCAATCGAAATGGGGGATCCTTACACTTGCAACATTGGGGGGTGGTACACTGACCTGGAAAATAGTATAACTAGCGTAGGTTTAGCTAGAGAAATTGTCCGACTTGTCCGAATAGCTGACCTGTCACTGTCCCAACGCACTCAATAGGTGACTAAGAGCAGAGGGCTGCGGAGCACTCTATCAGAAGATTCGCTGACCCAATCGGGGTTTGAGAAGCTGAAGTGCTGGCGAAGCACTTTGCTGGTGAAATCGATAACCCAATCGGGGTTCTGACTGTTAGCTGCAGAGAGGGAGTAGCGCAGGCGTTGCAACTGAACTGCGGGTGCTGGTCTTAACCTTTGGGGTCCAGTCCTGATACAAATCTGGTTTATACTGTCCTGATTCTGATCTGCACCTGCTGGCCTACTGGCAATCTGCAACTTTTGGGGTTTCTGTCTTTAATTGACCCGTGGCCAGGGTTAGTCTTCACGCCATTCTAGGTCAATATAAATCTTTGTGGGTATCGTCGTTACATTTTGTGTTCTTTTCTTTACCCTCCCAAACTTGCTAAAGTTTTGATTATATATATATATATGTTCCTTTTCTTACATTCCCTTAGTAAATGATAAATTCATGTTTTGCTGGTTTAAATCAACATGTTCCATTTTTCCACCCTCCTATAGATTATGCTGAAGTGTTCTTATGATTGCATAGTATATATTTCTCGATCTGACCTAAATTTCTCTATGAAAATACTATAATTTGGTCATTTGATTTAATAAGTTTGTTCCATTTTCTTACCTTCCCTATAGTTGTATGCTCAAATCATGTTTCATGATTGCATATTATGTTCCCTCTTCTTACCCATCCTTTGATAATTGCTTAAAGTTGCGTTATTTAGCATGTTCCATTTCTTTACCTATCTTTAGAACATTGTGTAAGTCTGTATAAAGTTTAAATAGCATGTTCCTTGTTCTTACCTTCCTTTTAAATTGCTAAATGATTGGCATAATTTATCTCTTGCATAGCTATACAATATTTCTGATTTTCGTTATTGAGAGTTTGATGGTGTACAATCTATGGATCATGATTGATGAAGATTAGATAAAGATTTTAAAGTTTCCCAAGTCTGTGGTTATTATATGAGTGCATATGTTATTTGCTACCAAATTTAATCTAACTGCCTGATCCAATAGGTTACAGGTACCAGTGACAAGGATTGGTAAGTCAATGGTATAGGACCTAGTAGGTAAAATATCTGGTAGTCAGAGCGTAGGTTACCTGACTTAAGAAATGTGTAATGATTATGGGCCCAGGTGAGTATGGTAAATTTATAGTCGGGTGACCTGCGCGCTCTATCACTGTCACTGGGACAGATGCCCACCCAATACCAAGGGCAGATGAGGTCATTGACAGATTGGCTTCTGCCAAGTTTTTGAGCACATTTGACTTGACAGCTGGCTACTGGCAGATCAGATCAGACTAGCTGATGATGCAAAAACCAAAACAGCATTTTCAACCCCAGGAGGACATTATCAATTTGTGGTAATGCCCTTTGGTCTGAAGAATGCACCTGCCACATTTCAAAGGTTGGCGAACCAAGTCCTCACAGGCCTGGATGACTTCTGTGCAGCTTATCTTGATGATATTGCTGTCTTTAGCTCCACCTGGGAGGATCACCCACCTGAAAAAGGTTTTGGAGGCCCTGAAAAGGGAAACATCCTTTACAACGAAACTTTTTCAACGTAGTACCTTTACAACGCAGGATTTACAACGCAAGTCGTTACAACGACTTGCGCTGGAGGGCGCTGCAGGATAGGGAATAGTTTAATTTACTATCCAAAACCTTCCCTACTATCCACGGGGGCTGGAGTTGGAATAGTAAATTAAACTATTCACTATCCAGCGCCCCCCAACGCAAGTCGTTGTAACGACTTGCGTTGTAAAACCTGCGTTGTAAAGGCATGCGTGGAAAAAGCATGCGTTGTAACGACATACATCCCTGCAAAAGGCAGGCCTAACTATCAAGGCTACTAAGTGCCAGATAGGGCAGAGTAAGGTTGTATACCTGGGCCACCTTGTAGGTGGGGGTCAGGTTCAACCACTGGAGAGCAAGATCCAGACCATAAAGGACTGGACTCCTCCAACCACCCAGATACAGGTCAGAGCTTTCTTGGGCCTGTCTGGTTACTACAGGAAGTTTGTTAAGAACTATGGGTCCATTGTGACTCCTCTTAATGACCTCACCTCAGAGAAAATGCCAAAGAAATTTCAGTGGACAGTAATCTGCCAAAAGGCATTTGATGACCTGAAGCAGGCCATGTGCTCTGCACCTATTCTGCAAAGTCCAGATTACTCAAAAGAATTCATTGTCCAAACAGATGCTTCTGAGTTGGGTGTGGGAGCTGTTCTATCACAATTGAATAAAGATGGTCAAGACCAGCCCATTGCTTTTATTAGCAGAAGGCTGACCCCCAGGAGAGAAACGTTGGTCAGCTATTGAGAGGGAGGCCTTTGCTGTGGTTTGGGCCCTGAAGAATCCGAGGCCATACTTGTTTGGTACTCACTTCAAGATTCAGAAAGACCATAAGCCCCTATTGTGGCTAAATCAGATGAAGGGTGAAAATCCCAAACTTCTTAGGTGGTCCATTTCCCTACAGGGGATGGACTTTACAGTGGAACATAGACCTGGGACTGACCATGCCAATGAAGATGGACTCTCCAGATATTTCCACTTAGAAAATGAAGACTCAACTGGTCAAGGTTAGTTTAATGTCCCTGCGTTTGGGGGGGGGGGGTAGGAGAGTAGGGTCTGCTTCCTATGGTCACCCCCACTTTTTGCTGTGATTTTCTGTTTTTTTTACTTTAGTGTGGCTGTGGGCCTGCTAATCAGACCCACAGCCCAGCTGTTCTCTCTCCAAATTGATACCATGTACTTTAGGTACACACCTGATTGGGTACTGGGTCACCTTTGTGAGCCCCTGTATAGTGTACCATAGGTACCCAGGGCATAGGTGCATCCAAGGCCTACCAGGAGCTGCAGCATGTATTATGCCACCCCTGGCTGGCCATCCAAACTGACACCATAGGCTGATCACTCAGCTTGGGCAAGGTGGTGTAATCACCCCTTGCTTAGATATAGTATACCTATATCTGCCCTTATATATAGACACATATATACCTATAAGTCACTCCTATGGCAGGCCTTAACAATCCTGGAGGCAGAGTGCTTGGTTTTATGTGAGAGGGTGCCCTAGCATGAGCTGAGCCCCTCTGCAGCTTTCGGAACCATGTCCTTATAGCTGTTCTATGATATAGCCATACCATATACTCTTAAATGCTTTATAATCCTCGCGGTTAACGCTAACTTTGGTTAGGCTTTATCAAAACATGTCGTGTAAGGTGTCAAACACTTTGGAATATTACCCCCCTCACCAATTCTGGCGGCGGGGGGAGTATTCCACCCTTCTAGAGGGAGAAGACATGTAGTTACTGCTTTACCCGGTTAAAGTTAAACAGAGCCTCAGCATCACAAAATGTATGTTGCTGCCACAGACACGAGTCTGACCTCCTGCTGCTGGATGAAACTCTGGCAGGGGAGGCCTGGACAATAGGTTTCCTGCCTTGGGAGGTGCTAGCACCTCCCCAGACACGCTTTTAGTGTATTGGGGCAGGGAGGGCTGCAAAAGGAGACACTGCCTGGGGCACACAAGGTCGTCCCTGCATAGCCTGGTTCAAACCAGTTGCTGGGGCACTCCAGCCCCAACTCTGGCACGAAACTGGACAAAGAGAAAGGGGTGTAACTACCCCCTTCTCAGGGTCCACCCATAGGAGGGACCTAGCAGGTAATCCAGACCCTTAGTTTGGTATAAAGTCAGGAGCTGTGTCTAGAGACATCAGATTACCCTGGAAAGACACTACGACACAAAACTCTTGGACTTTGACATTCTATGCTGACTAGAAGCCTGAAGAAGATCTCCCTTGTGGTCAAGGAGTGACCACCCTGTTCAAACAGGCACCACCAGTAACTTGACGGTATGCTTTGTCGACGCTCCCGACGGAACCCAATGACTCAGCTACTCAGGACTGGTCTTCCAGACTTCGCGGACGCCGACCCACATGCACAGCAAAGCTGAGATCCGTGGCGGACACGAGAGACATGGGACCAGACTCCCTGAACATCCTGCAAATTGCTAACTGCATTGACTCCTGAGGTAAGTCGCAGTTGTGCATTGGGGCACAAGAAGCCCCAGACCCGAGCAACATCTGCACCAGAGCTCAGCCCTCCACACTCCAAGAGTGCCACGTGGGGCCGCTCCTGCATTTGAGCTTGATGTGTCTTCCTGGTTGCTAGCCCATTGGCTAGTGAGCCCACTGAAGACGATCCTATTACATTTTCAATGCTTGCCTGGTTGCTCTGGGCTTGCTTCAGCTTCCTTCCAAACGAGAAGGGTCACAGACCTTGCTGGTCTGAACTGAAGCGAATCTTCACTTCCTGCATGGGTTGCGCTTACCAAGACTTTTTGGGTTCAATCCGCATACCGACACCGCAGTCAACTAGAGCCTTCATGCAACAGCTCGACTCCAGCTCCTGGTCATCATTGACACCTCCTGGTCCTCGTGGCTGCAGAGACAAGCTTCACCTCTTCTCCTGTTTGCATCGCGACATCACCTGGTCCCATCCTGGTTCCATCCTGGTCACTGGCTAGTGACCCAGACTCTGTACCCTCTGCTTTCAGGTTCTTCAGATCCTTGATCCACCCGGACACTCTCCTTTCGCCCGCCTGCAGGTCTCCATTGAAAGCATCGACGAAACCTGACACGAAAAGACACCTATGCACCCGGCTTCCCTGGGTGAGGTAACTCAAGTATTCCGGTGCTCCCGTGGGTATTGACTATCCAAGTGTCCTAGTGTAAAGGGGTTTCACCGTACTCCACCCGGAAGTGTCCTTAATAAGTAACTTTGTGACTTCTTCATTCTCCATTGTAAGTCAATGGTAACTTGCCTCTGTGTTCCCACACTGCACGTGTCTCCCGTGGGTCTCCTTCTTCCAAACCTTTGGTCCTGTATTGTAGCCCCAGCCATCCTCTAGGCCTATTCACCTTTCCTGAAGTGGTTCTTATACCTCTTACTTAGTATATGGTTTGTGAGGCCCCTAGAGCAGAACTGTTTTTTGTGGATGTATGTCGTTACAACGCATGCTTTTTCCACGCATGCCTTTACACTTGCGTTGGGGGGCGCTGGATAGTGAATAGTTTAATTTACTATTCCAACTCCAACCCCCGTGGATAGTAGGGAAGGTTTTGGATAGTAAATTAAACTATTCCCTATCCTACAGCGCCCTCAAGCGCAAGTCGTTGTAACGACTTGCGTTGTAATTCCTGCGTTGTAAAGGTACTGCGTGGAAAAAGTTTCGTTGTAAAGGATGTTTCCCATTTTTTGTGCAACTTATAGTATGCTTAATAAGTAACTTGTAATGTACTTCGATATCTGACCTCATAAAGAGTCCAGAGGGGTTGTGTTAGTAATAAATATGTATATATTTGATATATACCTTGTGTGGTGTCCTTTCATTTGGTATTCAAGGGATTATATATGGTAAAACAGCTGGCTTCACATGCTCTCTGAAGTTTTAGCCTAAGACTGCTTGTCAATGCTACCACTAGGATAGCTGGTCTATAAGGTTGACTTTACAACCATCACCATGAGGGTCGTTTAGACTGATGCAAGGTGCCCACTAGAATAGTGGACAACATATGCCAGGCTAACTTCTCACACCCTGGCTAGCAGCCTAGATCTCATCTTTGTGTGAAGGGATATCTGTCTCAGCATCAAATCCATAACTAGGGAGGGTGCTGCTTACCTGGACAGCTATTTAGCATACGATTTCCCAGAATTCTCTGCGTGTGGCTAGCATTGGTTTGGGGCAGAGAGCTGATGGAAATTAGTAAAACAACGCCAACAGATGTCTTACATTGCCTGTCAGAAGCAGTGGAGGTGTAGCTATGCATAAATAGATAAAATCTTTTGAAAAGGGTTCATGTTCTTTGTAACATGAGGTACTAGGGCGAGTGGGCATGAAATTCACACTAAATTGTTTTGCTTTGTGCAGTGGCGGTATCGTAGCCAATGAGGTTTAACCGAGGCGCGGTTATTGCTTATTGAAAACTTTACCCAATACCCTGTCATGAAGACTTGAAATATAGTTAAAATGGCAATTTTTGACAGTCTCTTCGGAGACTGGAGAATATGTAATAAAAAAATTATGATAGTTTGATTTGCAATGCAATTTTCTTGCAGAATTGTTGTCGGTGACAAGGACAAAACTGTGACTTTATTTGGCTTCAGTTTACTCTTTATGTTTTGTTTTGTTTTCTCAGCTTTTTCAATACAGCAGTAATTTAGGGATTTTTTCTCCTTGATGAGTTCTCATAATTCTTGCATTTCTTCCTCTTTGTTCTCACCTTTGCTCCACGGATTCGCTTGGGTCAGTGATGGGCAGGGGATAGGCTTTCTTTCCGCTCTCTGAGGTGACTCGCAGTCCGGTGCAGGGCTGGGCTTTTCCGAGGTCTCATCTCCCATTCAAATGTGCACAAACCGCCCAGAAAGTTTATTTCTGGGAGCAAAGGCGTTTGTTATCAGTAGGAAAATGTGGAGAGGGTTCATACAGATTGCATGGGGTGCTTGAAACAGAACATGAACTGACAAAGCTGTGGTTTTTGTCGTTATGTAAAGTGTATTTCTAATGCTCTTTGTGGCACTGAGTAATTGATGTTACCCAGCTCTATGACAGCGGCGTAGCTTCTGTTGGTGCAGCAGGTGCAGTTGCACTGGCGCCCACAGACCTGCGGGCCCCACTGAACCCTGATTATTGCGGTATTTTATATTCCAAACATGAACAAGGGGGCCTATTTCCTTCCTTGCTCTAGGGCCCATTTTTTCACCTGAGAGCCTTGAAAGGCTGCGTGGATCCTCCCTGATTTGAATCGGTGACAATGAGGTTAGGCAAAGAGCTCTTGCGTGGCTGCATCAGCCAAACTGGGCTACCAGATCCGGCACATTTGTATGCTGCATGCAGACGCAGACACACAATGTACACACAGCAATATCCAGGGCATGTATAAAAATCTGTATTGTGACGCAGCTGCGGCGTAAATGTTGCAGCCCATTTACAATGTGACGCATCTAGGGAGATGTGTCACGTTGTGAAGTCCTGCATCACATTATACCTGCGACAGGTATAATGTATGCGGGGTGGGCGTTCCCACGCAAAAGCCTTATAGAACTGACGCACTGAAATCTACAAGATTTCACTGCATCACTCTACGCCTTCACTGCGTCAAAATCCCTATGCCTTCACAGACCAGGCATAAGGAATGACTCAGGGCTTTTTGCGTCACTTTCATGAGCAACTCCAGCAAGGTGTCACTTTAGTGCCAACAGATGCGTCAGAATTTCTGACGCATCTGTTAGTCCTTGCGCCATGGAGCATTGTATTGTGAATACAGCACATCCATCGTGGCACAAGGACATTCAGCACTGACGCAAGGAAACTTATGCATCTATGCAGATGCGTCAGTTCCTTGTGAATCTTCCCCTAAAATGTTTTGAAAACCAGGAAACCAGTATATTGTACCTCCTAAAGCTAAAAATGAAATGCAGCAAATGCAACTATGTAGTGCCATGAAATGCAGAAGTGCATTATGGAATATGGAAAAATGTAGCTATAATTTATTTTCCTTTAAATTATTGCCGTTCCTCCTGCAGTAAACATTTGAAAACAGTGGGTCCTATGAGGATGCTATTATGAATTTGTGCTTCTTATATTTTCCACAACCTATGGTTAGCAGCCTAGATCTCATCTTTGTGTGAAGGTATATCTGTCTGAGCATCAAATCCATAACTTGGGAGGGTGCTGCTTACCTGGACAGCTATTTAGCATGCAATTTCCCATAATTCTCTGCGTGTGGCTATCGACGGTTTGGGGCAGAGAGCTGATATAAATTTGTAAAACAACACCATTTTATGTCTTACATTGTCTGTCAGAAGCAGTGGAGGAGTAGTTATGCATAAACAGATAACATCTTTTGAAAAGGATTAATTTCTTTGTAACATGAGGTACTGTCATATAGTTACTCATTGCCTTTATACTGTGTTAAGTTAGCATGAGCTTACTAAATGTTTAAACGCCATTTTACCTTTTGCTGCTTCTGCACACGACACATAATTGTTGTTTTAGCTTTCAACCTAGTAGAGCGTTGTGATTTACACAAGAATAATATGTAATTGCTCTGATATCAGCTTTGCTTGGTAAACTGTGTCTGTACAGTGAGTGCTGAAACCTTCAAGGATAACTTGACACAGTGTTGTTGTGAGGTCTGATCTTCGCACCTTCCTAGACATAAAATACATGCAAGCGGCAGCCAAATTCTGGCTTTAGGCACGTTTTATATTGCTCCACACAGAGCACACCACACACTTGATGGTGCTTTGCATGCAGAGAGCTGGTGGAAGATGATGCGATCCCTTACCACTAGGATCTTGAGGTATGGGGCCGCCCTGATAACACCCAAAGAGACCTTCTTAGATATAATATAATATACTAGATAGGGAGGGTGAGAATTAGGTGTTGTTAAACCCTATTCATTTCATCATTTTAGCATGTTGTCACCTTTTGCATTCTATGGACTAGTAACTATGCTGATAACTTTGCTTCTTATAATATGTTTGCTTGTATTATCTAAGATACTACGTTTGAGAACACTGCATTAGTAAATAAACATTTAAAATGTACAGGTGTCCTCATTTACTCCTAGTTCTGGTTTGAAATGATTGTATAACGAAAGAGTGTTCATGTATTCCACATGACCTGAGGTATTCTAAGTTCATGTTCTGGTTTGTCTAAACATTGGGAGTTTGTAATCACCAATGAGACACTGTAGCTAGCTCGGTAAGGGGATTTTGGGTACTAAGGCGAGTTTTGGCACACCCTAATTCACTGAGGTTCCAAGTCTTTATGCACAGTTCTGTAGGAGAAGGGAATCCCTGCTACATGGCGCCCAACCGTTGGTGGTCTTATTTCATGACACTCGAGTAGTACATCATTCATTCCTTAACCCCTTCGATGTCGTTTCCGGAAATGGTGGTGTCGGAAAAACCCTACTATTTGTGAAATAGGTCTTTTCAAGCTTGAATCTTTCTAAACGGTTTCCTTGAATTACTACCCAGTTGTGCTACAAAGTTTACTTTGTCCTTTTGCCTTTCTGTGTCGTTATGGCCGCGGTGGACATTCCGCGGCATAGTCGCATTGCGGTGCGTAACCATTTGCAGCAGTACAATGTCCCCGTGGATGGCATGGCCGTGATAATGGTGGTGAGTGCGGAGATAGCTTACCCTTACGAAATCTTTTATTCGTGGGTGAGATTCCCAGCTGTGGACCGAACTTCAGGTGTGTTCCACACGTACACTCCCACTGCTGTGCCAAATGAATATACTCCGTATAGGGCACAGGAAGTACCTATAGATACTTGGCAGCATCGCGTGTGGTTTGGTGGCGCCCTCCCACATTCTTTAACCGCTCCGAGGTTAGGTCCTTTGTCCATTCCAGGCGCAAATTGGCCTGTTTTGGCTGGATTTACTCCTCATCCTCAACACGGCAATTGTACCGTTTTTAAACTTCATAGACTACTTGTAGTCTCAATTAGCGTTATTCGAGCGTTGGTGCAATACATAACCCGTAATGGTCAAAGCTGTGATGGGCAAGCGTCCCCAGGATAAGGATGATTTTCCTTTCTGGCTTGCCGAGAAATTTGACCAGCTGGAAGCAGTATTTCCTAACACGACTCCTTGTGAAAAACACAGGATTCTGACAATTAGTTTACCCAAAGACTTGGCCCCTGAAATCGGTCACTGTGAGACCTGGGGTAGAACATTTGCGGCGGTCTATGCGAGGTGTTACGGCACTCCGTCTATGACTGTCCTGCCTACGGTCCTTAAGCATGTTCAGGATGAGCACGGACCTGAAGCTGCGGTTGAATTGGGTATGCGCCTGTGTGGCACCTTTGATGTGGTTTGCGATCTCATTCTTGCTAATGTCAAGGGGGATGCAGTGAACTTTCAGGTAGCTAATGCTTTGAGTGCGCTTCCCGATGCCGAGAAACCCCGACAGTTAGCGAGGATTATTGTAGCGGCTTATAAAACCGTGGGTCGCAATAGTATGGGTCTCAAGCCTTTTTCTACTAAAGAGAAAACGCAACCCCAAGGGCAGAAGTCTGACACTGACCTACAGCCCAAGTCCAAAAAATGAAATTGGCCTACGAAGCAAAAACAGGGAAAGCAACAGCAACAGAAACAGGAGTCTCGTCCTGCGTCTCCATTGCCTGCACCCCCAGAACGTATTTATGACTTGCGCGATCGCGCGAAGATAAAATCACCTGATCGGTTTCAGGTTTCTGATCAACGCTCTCCTCGTTCTTTTCAGGAGTCATCGGCCTCGGCGACCGGTGGTGGAGGAGGCGGAAGGGGTCGGGTGGCCAGCAAGGACGTGACCAGCCCCGCCCAAAAGACAGTGCAGGCAAGCAGTACGGATCTACACCGAAAAGACCCCAGTTTCAAAAGAAGAAAGTCGCCGCATTAACAGCGAGGTATGCCACAGATAGTGAGAACGCGGCTTCGGAATCTGACATGGGCTCTGACCTTGCTGGACAGCGCGGCAGAGATTACCACAATACGGGAGGCCCTGCGTCCACTACTGAAGGTGACAGCGACTGACCGTTATGTTGTAGTAGAAACAGCTGACACTAGAGTTGCTCCCCCTGACAGACTTTATGAAATTGTCCTGTTTATCGAAGGTGACATACAACGTACCATAAAAGGGATATTTTGGGAAAATCTTTCGTCTACTTATGACATTTTGTTATCGGAGGCTGACTGGCCCCCACTTTTTGTTCTCGCAGCTCCGCGAGGGGAGGAGGTGATCCTCCCCAGTTTCGCGCACACAGTCTCGAAGGAGCATGCGCTGAATTTTGCAGAAGAGTGGGCTAAGGCTCTAGCGCCGGCTCTCTACCGTACACACTGTGGTTGGGATACATTTTCCCCACACCACGAGATTCCTTTGCGGTCTCAGCCGCAGCCTCAACCTCAATATCCTCTTCGACGTGAAGCTAAGGCTTCCGTTGCGGAAATCCTTGAACAATTGAAATATCAAGGTGTAATTGAAACGTGTGTGTCACCAATGAATAACCCACTTTTTACTGTGACCAAGCCAGACGGATTGTATCATTTGGTATTGGATTACCGGCATTTAAACTCGCATTGCAGTACCTGTGCGGTACAGAATACTCACGGCTCTGCTTTGGTGGATAGTCTTGTGCGTAAGCGGTTTAAGACCACGCTTGACATTTCCAATGGTTTTTATGCCCACCATTTGGATGGTCTGAGTTCCCAATGGACCTCCTTTACTTGAGGCGGTGTGCAAAAACAATTTCGGCGTTTGCCTATGGGCTATAAGGATAGTCCTGGGATTTTTACTGCCCGCATAGTCTCTCTTTTAAAGAGAGTTGACCCAAATGCTTGTTCGTATGTGGATGACATTTATCTCACAGACGTCGAACTTTGGGAGCATCTGTGCCGAGTTGACCGCTTAATTTGTAGCTTTGCAGACATGGGTTACAAATTCAACTTTGCAAAATCGCACATTGCAGAGTATACAGTGTTGTTCCTGGGCTACGAGCTCAACAATGAAGGTAGAGGATTGGCTCCTCACTTCTTGGAGAAATGCGCACAACTGCGCGCTCCAACAACTCTGAAAAAAATTACAGTCTTTGCTGGGATTTTTGAACTTCGGGAGAGCTTACATTCCCGATTATGCCCAGCGTATCAAGCCTTTGTATGCTTTGATACAACCAACTTTTTCCAAATCATGCTGGCTGCCTGAGCACTCTGCTATTCTGCAATCTTTGCAGGCTGATCTGCTCGCTTCTAAATTCTTACTGAGTGGTGACAACCATACCAACCCTGGTGATAAGAATCATCCCTGGGACGGTAGGTTTCACTTACCTGACTTTTAACGAAGGAGACACAGTGTCTATTGCTTACAAGTCACACTTGTACACTTCGGCTGACATGCGATTTTCCACTGTGGAGAAGGTGTTGACGGCTGTACAGATGGCGATTCTTAAGGAACGTTCTCTGTCACAGGGAAAACGCATGTTGGTTGTTACCCCGTGTCCTGCTTTAGAAGCAGTTACGAAAGCCAGTGTACCGAATTCAAAAACTTTGCATTCTCGGTGGATACAATTGGCTGCTTCGCTGACTTCCCCGGATGTCACGTTTGTTTTTGACGCCTCCTTATGGTAGCAGGAGTACTTACAATATGAATTCGTTCATCCAGCTCCTTTAGCTATGCGGCCTTTGGAGGATTTCCATTGCATCATTTACACTGATGGGTCGGCGCAGGTTGCGCATGGCTCTAAACACGCCTACGTTTCCGCATGCGCCATTGTGGTCGGTGCCATGGTGAACGATGAGTTCAAGTCCAGAGTCGTGCACACGCAGACTCTAGGGGACTGCATCGCACAATTGGCAGAGCTTCGTGCTCTGATGCTTGCGTTGGAGTATGCAGATCCTAGTGTGACGACTCTTATTGTGAGTGGTTTCTATCACTGTGTCCAGTCTTACAATGAAAACTTGTTCTTTTGGATTCAAAATGACTTTCGTGATTCCAAGGGTAGCACAATAAAACATAAAATGATCTGGGTTTGAGTGGCTGAGCTTAAAGAGCAGTTGCCACTTGTGTTTGTAATTCATACTCTCGGCCATCAGCTTGTTGGAGTGCACGCTGTGGGTAACTCGCTTGCTGATGAGGCGGCGAAATCTGCGACATCGACATATTTAGTTGCAGCAGTTACACGGTCAAAAAGTAAGATTGATGATGATATCTTGGCGGATGTTGCTGCCACTGAGAAGGGAGGTAAATATCCTGCGGGGTTCCCTTCGAAGTACACATACCACTTAAGTCCCAATAAGGTTCCTTATGTGAAAATTCCTGAAGTTGGGGAGCGGTTGATTCCCAACTCGGACCGTAGGAATACGTTGATTACAGCGGCACATGAAGGTGTGGCGTCTGCGCATGCGGGCGTCTCGGCCACTGTATCTCAGTTACAACAGCGTTTCTGGTGGCGGGGACTGTACAAACAGACGCGCAATTATGTCCTTCAATGTGACATTTGCCAGCAGATTAAGCCTTCGACTGCTGCGCGTCCACCACAGACACAGTTGTACATATCTAATAAACCACTAGGATGCGTTTATTTAGATCACTGCGGTCCTTTTTCTTCTGATACTTCATATAAGTATATCTTAGTCGCAGTTGATTCATGCACACGCTTTGTCTGGGTCTGGCCCCACCGTAGCGCTGATTCACGGACTGTCATAAGAGATTTGCGCGTCTTTGTAGGGATTTTTGCCTGTGCTACCTTCCATTCGGATCAGGGTCCTGCTTTCGCCTCTAAGGCTTATAAGGATGCCATGATGTCGATGGGGGTCCAAGTCAAGTTTTCGTCTCCATACAGACCTGAGGGTAATAGTGTAGTGGAACGAATGAACTGTGACTTAAAGCAATCTTTGACAGCTCGAGTTATAGGCACTGGCAGGAACTGGCTGGCCCATCTCAATGGCGTGCAGCATGCTCTTAATAATCTCCCTAGAAGGTCTCTGGGTGGGCGGACCCCATACGAAATGCTCTTTGGTATCAAGATGTATGTCCCGGACCTTGACGGTCTAGACTACGTGGCCCAAGCCACAGCCTTTGACGTAGATGAACATTGCAATGTTTTACAGGATCTACAAAAGACCAGAGACAGTCTTGCAAAGGAATGTTTGCCCTCCACATCGGATGATGCGTTGCAGATCCCGGTAGTTGGCTGGCTACCCCAAGTTGGAGAACTGGTTCGGGAGAAGATCGAGAACAAAAAAGAATTTGGTCCCTCCTATCGAGCTCCGGTTCCTGTGCTTGGTGTGAAGGGCACAAGAACAGTCATTTTACCACCACTTCCAGGTCGTAAGGAAAACGGGTTTATCTCAATTGACAATGACAAGATACACAGAGTGGCCGATTCTTCTTAGCATGACACCGGCGGTCTCCTGTCTTTCAATTGTGAGAAATTCTGTTTTGGCCACTGCTTCTAATCCAGAGCCAGAGGTGGCCATCGAGATGCCTACAATTTCCAGTCCTTTATTAAGTACTTTGCCTGGTACTAACGTTGATGAAATCGATTACACTTACCCGACTGACTTATCGATGCCTGATTTGCAAACACGTTTGGCCACAGAATCCAGATTTTCTTTTGACACTGTTTCGCATGACTCAAAAAAGCCCTCACGTCTTGCAATTTATGCCAGTTTATTTAAAAAACACTTTTTGATTCCCCCTTGGACATATACTTGATTAGTACTTTTTTCAATTTACCTTTTTATGTCAATTGGATTTGTGTTTTATTTTTTTGACTCCTCAATGGACACTATGTCGAGGAGAGAGCTTTCAGCACACAGACTGAAGAGAGACTTGACTTTTGTTAACATCACTGCTTAGCATGTCCTAGATGGGATTGTGTTGGATGCCGTTAAATTTCAAATCCATGGCCCCACTGAGGTTGTTAATGTCCCTAATGTGATCAGGGTAAACATGGGGGATGTAGTAAAACAAAACATACGTTCTGATGATTGGGATGTTCAGGTCGTAGAGGAATTGTTTTCTGATTTTAAATATTATGCTGCCTTTGATGCTGAAGATTTGTACTTAGAATCTGCTAATTATGGTGAACTATTTTGTTTCCAACATTTTGGCAACCATTATCTGCATAAAATTAATTCCAGAAGGAGTGATGTGAATTATACACAGTGGGAGCACTGTCCAGCTCCTCTACAAGGCAGTTCGAATACGATTATTGCTTATTGAAAACTTTACTCAATACCCCATCATGGAGACTTGAAATATAGTCTAAATGGCAATTTTTGACGGTCTCTTCGGAGACTGGAGAATATTTAATTAAAAAATAAGATAGTTTGTTTTGCAATGCAATTTTCTTGCAGAATTGTTATCTGTGACAAGGACAAAATGGTGACTCTACTTGGTTTCAGTTTACTCTTTACGTTCTGTTTGTTTTCTCAGCTTTTTAAATACAGCAGTAATTTAGGAATTTTTTCTCCTTGCTGAGTTTTCGTAATTCTTGTATTTCTTCCTCTTTGTTCTCACCTTTGCTCCACGGATTCGCTTGGGTCAGTGATGGGCAGAGGATGGGCTTTGTTTCCGCTCTCTGAGGTGACTCGCAGTCCGGCGCAGGGCTGGGCTCTTCCGAGGTCTTATCTCCCATTCAAATGTGCACAAACCGCCCAGGAAGTTTATTTCTAGGAGCAAAGGCATTTGTTATCAGTAGGAAAATGTGGAGAGGGTTCATACAGATTGTATGGAGTGCTTGAAACAGAACAAGAACTGACAAAGCTCTTGTTTTTGTCGTTTGACATTATGTAAAGTTTATTTCTAATGCTCTTTGTGGCACTGAGTAATTGATGTTACCCAGCTCTATGACAGGGGCGTAGCTTCTGTTGGTGCAGCAGGTGCAGTAGCACTGGCGCCCACAGACCTGGGGGTCCCACTGAAATCTGATTATTGCGGTATTTTATATTCCAAACATTAACAAGGGGGCCTGTTTCCTTCCTTGCTCTAGGGCCCATTTTTTCACCTGAGAGCCTTGAAAGGCTGCGTGGATCCTCCCTGATTTGAATCGGTGACGATGAGGTCAGGCAAAGAGCTCTTGCGTGGCTGCATCAGCCCAACTGGGCTACCAGATCTGGCACATTTGTATGCTGCATGCAGACGGAAATTGCAAACACAACAGTGATGGACAGAATGTGGATCAATGTCACACATTCACCCCAGTCCAAAGATCTGGGCCCAAATCCATCGTTTTTCCACTCCACACCACCCTGGGTTAGACAATGGCGATATGCAAATCAGCGCTGACCCTGTGCCCCATGGGAACAGTCCAGTCCGAACTACAAAAGCCATGTCCTTCCCAGAACGGAATCGAGCATCCGAGGACCGGCCCGGTTTCGAGGTAACACCTCTCATCAGCCCGGCTAGCTTGACTCCAGTGGTGTGGAGTGCCTGGGACTCACGTCTGAGCATCCCCAGTACACTTAGAGCGGTAATTGCAAACACAACAGTGATGGACAGAATGTGGATCAATGTCACACATTCACCCCAGTCCAAAGATCTGGGCCCAAATCCATCGTTTTTCCATTCCACACCATCCTGGGTTAGACAATGGCAATATGCAAATCAGCGCTGACCCTGTGCCCCATGGGAACAGTCCAGTCCGAACTACAAAAGCCATGTCCTTCCCAGAACGGAATCAAGCATCCGAGGACCGGCCCGGTTAAGAGGTAACACCTCTCATCAGCCCGGCTAGCTTGACTCCAGTGGTGTGGAGTGCCTGGGACTCACGTCTGAGCATCCCCAGTACACTTAGAGCGGTAATTGCAAACACAACAGTGATGGACAGAATGTGGATCAATGTCACACATTCACCCCAGTCCAAAGATCTGGGCCCAAATCCATCGTTTTTCCACTCCACACCACCCTGGGTTAGACAATGGCGATATGCAAATCAGCGCTGACCCTGTGCCCCATGGGAACAGTCCAGTCCGAACTACAAAAGCCATGTCCTTCCCAGAACGGAATCAAGCATCCGAGGACCGGCCCGGTTTCGAGGTAACACCTCTCATCAGCCCGGCTAGCTTGACTCCAGTGGGGTGGAGTGCCTGGGACTCACGTCTGAGCATCCCCAGTACACTTAGAGCGGTAATTGCAAACACAACAGTGATGGACAGAATGTGGATCAATGTCACACATTCACCCCAGTCCAAAGATCTGGGCCCAAATCCATCGTTTTTCCACTCCACACCACCCTGGGTTAGACAATGGCGATATGCAAATCAGCGCTGACCCTGTGCCCCATGGGAACAGTCCAGTCCGAACTACAAAAGCCATGTCCTTCCCAGAACGGAATCAAGCATCCGAGGACCGGCCCGGTTTCGAGGTAACACCTCTCATCAGCCCGGCTAGCTTGACTCCAGTGGTGTGGAGTGCCTGGGACTCACGTCTGAGCATCCCCAGTACACTTAGAGCGGTAATTGCAAACACAACAGTGATGGACAGAATGTGGATCAATGTCACACATTCACCCCAGTCCAAAGATCTGGGCCCAAATCCATCGTTTTTTCACTCGACACCACCCTGGGTTAGACAATGGCGATATGCAAATCAGCGCTGACCCTGTGCGCAATGGGAACAGTCCAGTCTGAACTACAAAAGCCATGTCCTTCCCAGAACGGAATCAAGCATCCGAGGACCGGCCCGGTTTCGAGGTAACACCTCTCATCAGCCCGGCTAGCTTGACTCCAGTGGTGTGGAGTGCCTGGGACTCACGTCTGAGCATCCCCAGTACACTTAGAGCGGTAATTGCAAACACAACAGTGATGGACAGAATGTGGATCAATGTCACACATTCACCCCAGTCCAAAGATCTGGGACCAAATCCATCGTTTTTCCACTCCACACCACCCTGGGTTAGACAATGGCGATATGCAAATCAGCGCTGACCCTGTGCCCCATGGGAACAGTCCAGTCCGAACTACAAAAGCCATGTCCTTCCCAGAACGGAATTAAGCATCCGAGGACCGGCCCGGTTTCGAGGTAACACCTCTCATCAGCCCGGCTAGCTTGACTCCAGTGGTGTATAGTGCCTGGGACTCACGTCTGAGCATCCCCAGTACACTTAGAGCGGTAATTGCAAACACAACAGTGATGGACAGAATGTGGATCAATGTCACACATTCACCCCAGTCCAAAGATCTGGGCCCAAATCCATTGTTTTTCCACTCCACACCACCATGGGTTAGACAATGGCGATATGCAAATCAGCGCTGACCCTGTGCCCCATGGGAACAGTCCAGTCCGAACTACAAAAGCCATGTCCTTCCCAGAACGGAATCAAGCATCCGAGGACCGGCCCGGTTTCGAGGTAATACCTCTCATCAGCCCGCCTAGCTTGACTCCAGTGGTGTGGAGTGCCTGGGACTCACGACTGAGCATCCTCAGTACACTTAGAGCGGTAATTGCAAACACAACAGTGATGGACAGAATGTGGATCAATGTCACACATTCACCCCAGTCCAAAGATCTGGGCCCAAATCCATCGTTTTTCCACTCCACACCACCCTGGGTTAGACAATGGCGATATGCAAATCAGCGCTGACCCTGTGCCCCATGGGAACAGTCCAGTCCGAACTACAAAAGCCATGTCCTTCCCAGAACGGAATCAAGCATCCGAGGACCGGCCCGGTTTCGAGGTAACACCTCTCATCAGCCCGGCTAGCTTGACTCCAGTGGTGTGGAGTGCCTGGGACTCACGTCTGAGCATCCCCAGTACACTTAGAGCGGTAATTGCAAACACAACAGTGATGGACAGAATGTGGATCAATGTCACACATTCACCCCAGTCCAAAGATCTGGGCCCAAATCCATCGTTTTTCCACTCCACACCACCCTGGGTTAGACAATGGCGATATGCAAATCAGCGCTGACCCTGTGCCCCATGGGAACAGTCCAGTCCGAACTACAAAAGCCATGTCCTTCCCAGAACGGAATCAAGCATCCGAGGACCGGCCCGGTTTCGAGGTAACACCTCTCATCAGCCCGGCTAGCTTGACTCCAGTGGAGTGGAGTGCCTGGGACTCACGTCTGAGCATCCCCAGTACACTTAGAGCGGTAATTGCAAACACAACAGTGATGGACAGAATGTGGATCAATGTCACACATTCACCCCAGTCCAAAGATCTGGGCCCAAATCCATCGTTTTTCCACTCCACACCACCCTGGGTTAGACAATGGCGATATGCAAATTAGCGCTGACCCTGTGCCCCATGGGAACAGTCCAGTCCGAACTACAAAAGCCATGTCCTTCCCAGAACGGAATCAAGCATCCGAGGACCGGCCCGGTTTCGAGGTAACACCTCTCATCAGCCCGGCTAGCTTGACTCCAGTGGTGTGGAGTGCCTGGGACTCACGTCTGAGCATCCCCAGTACTCTTAGAGCGGTAATTGAAAACACAACAGTGATGGACAGAATGTGGATCAATGTCACACATTCACCCCAGTCCAAAGATCTGGGCCCAAATCCATCGTTTTTCCACTCCACACCACCCTGGTTTAGACAATGGCGATATGCAAATCAGCGCTGACCCTGTGCCCCATGGGAACAGTCCAGTCCAAACTACAAAAGCCATGTCCTTCCCTAGACGGAATCAAGCATCCGAGGACCGGCCCGGTTTCGAGGTAACACCTCTCATCAGCCCGGCTAGCTTGACTCCAGTGGTGTGGAGTGCCTGGGACTCACGACTGAGCATCCCCAGTACACTTAGAGCGGTAATTGCAAACACAACAGTGATGGACAGAATGTGGATCAATGTCACACATTCACCCCAGTCCAAAGATCTGGGCCCAAATCCATCGTTTTTCCACTCCACACCACCCTGGGTTAGACAATGGCGATATGCAAATCAGCGCTGACCCTGTGCCCCATGGGAACAGTCCAGTCCGAACTACAAAAGCCATGTCCTTCCCAGAACGGAATCAAGCATCCGAGGACCGGCCCGGTTTCGAGGTAACACCTCTCATCAGCCCGGCTAGCTGGACTCCAGTGGTGTGGAGTGCCTGGGACTCACGTGTGAGCATCCCCATTACACTTAGAGCGGTAATTGCAAACACAACAGTGATGGACAGAATGTGGATCAATGTCACACATTCACCCCAGTCCAAAGATCTGGGCCCAAATCCATCGTTTTTCCACTCCACACCACCCTGGGTTAGACAATGGCGATATGCAAATCAGCGCTGACCCTGTGACCCATGGGAACAGTCCAGTCCGAACTACAAAAGCCATGTCCTTCCCAGAACGGAATCAAGCATCCGAGGACCGGCCCGGTTTCGAGGTAACACCTCTCATCAGCCCGGCTAGCTTGACTCCAGTGGTGTGGAGTGCCTGGGACTCACGTGTGAGCATCCCCAGTACACTTAGAGCGGTAATTGCAAACACAACAGTGATGGACAGAATGTGGATCAATGTGACACATTTTCCCCAGTCCAAAGATCTGGGCCCAAATCCATCGTTTTTCCACTCCACACCACCCTGGGTTAGACAATGGCGATATGCAAATCAGCGCTGACCCTGTGCCCCATGGGAACAGTCCAGTCCAAACTACAAAAGCCATGTCCTTCCCAGAACAGAATTAAGCATCCGAGGACCGGCCCGGTTTCGAGGTAACACCTCTCATCAGCCCGGCTAGCTTGACTCCAGTGGTGTGGAGTGCCTGGGACTCACGTCTGAGCATCCCCAGTACACTTAGAGCGGTAATTGCAAACACAACAGTGATGGACAGAATGTGGATCAATGTCACACATTCACCCCAGTCCAAAGATCTGGGCCCAAATCCATCGTTTTTCCACTCCACACCACCCTGGGTTAGACAATGGCGATATGCAAATCAGCGCTGACCCTGTGCCCCATGGGAACAGTCCAGTCCGAACTACAAAAGCATTATCCTTCCCAGAACGGAATCAAGCATCCGAGAACCGGCCCGGTTTCGAGGTAACACCTCTCATCAGCCCGGCTAGCTTGACTCCAGTGGTGTGGAGTGCCTGGGACTCACGTCTGAGCATCCCCAGTACACTTAGAGCGGTAATTGCAAACACAACAGTGATGGACAGAATGTGGATCAATGTCACACATTCACCCCAGTCCAAAGATCTGGGCCCAAATCCATCGTTTTTCCACTCCACACCACCCTGGGTTAGACAATGGTGGTGTGGAGTGGAAAAACGATGGATTTGGGCCCAGATCTTTGGACTGGGGTGAATGTGTGACATTGATCCACATTCTGTCCATCACTGTTGTGTTTGCAATTACCGCTCTAAGTGTACTGGGGATGCTCAAACGTGAGTCCCAGGCACTCCACACCACTGGAGTCAAGCTAGCCGGGCTGATGAGAGGTGTTACCTTGAAACCGGGCCGGTCCTCGGATGCTTGATTCCGTTCTGGGAAGGACATTGCTTTTGTAGTTCGGACTGGACTGTTCCCATGGGGCACAGGGTCAGCGCTGATTTGCATATCGCCATTGTCTAACCCAGGGTGGTGTGGAGTGGAAAAACGATGGATTTGGGCCCAGATCTTTGGACTGGGGTGAATGTGTGACATTGATCCACATTCTGTCCATCACTGTTGTGTTTGCAATTACCGCTCTAAGTGTACTGGGGATGCTCAGACGTGAGTCCCAGGCACTCCACACCACTGGAGTCAAGCTAGCCGGGCTGATGAGAGGTGTTACCTCGAAACCGGGCCGGTCCTCGGATGCTTGATTCCGTTCTGGGAAGGACATGGCTTTTGTAGTTCGGACTGGACTGTTCCCATGGGGCACAGGGTCAGCGCTGATTTGCATATCGCCATTGTCTAACCCAGGGTGGTGTGGAGTGGAAAAACGATGGATTTGGGCCCAGATCTTTGGACTGGGGTGAATGTGTGACATTGATCCACATTCTGTCCATCACTGTTGTGTTTGCAATTACCGCTCTAAGTGTACTGGGGATGCTCAGACGTGAGTCCCAGGCACTCCACACCACTGGAGTCAAGCTAGCCGGGCTGATGAGAGGTGTTACCTCGAAACCGGGCCGGTCTTCGGATGCTTGATTCCGTTCTGGGAAGGACATGGCTTTTGTAGTTCGGACTGGACTGTTCCCATGGGGCACAGGGTCAGCGCTGATTTGCATATCGCCATTGTCTAACCCAGGGTGGTGTGGAGTGGAAAAACGATGGATTTGGGCCCAAATCTTTGGACTGGGGTGAATGTGTGACATTGATCCACATTCTGTCCATCACTGTTGTGTTTGCAATTACCGCTCTAAGTGTACTGGGGATGCTCAGACGTGAGTCCCAGGCACTCCACACCACTGGAGTCAAGCTAGCCGGGCTGATGAGAGGTGATACCTCGAAACCGGGCCGGTCCTCGGATGCTTGATTCCGTTCTGGGAAGGACATGGCTTTTGTAGTTCGGACTGGACTGTTCCCATGGGGCACAGGGTCAGCGCTGATTTGCATATCGCCATTGTCTAACCCAGGGTGGTGTGGAGTGGAAAAACGATGGATTTGGGCCCAGATCTTTGGACTGGGGTGAATGTGTGACATTGATCCACATTCTGTCCATCACTGTTGTGTTTGCAATTACCGCTCTAAGTGTACTGGGGATGCTCAGACGTGAGTCCCAGGCACTCCACACCACTGGAGTCAAGCTAGCCGGGCTGATGAGAGGTGTTACCTCGAAACCGGGCCGGTCCTCGGATGCTTGATTCCGTTCTGGGAAGGACATGGCTTTTGTAGTTCGGACTGGACTGTTCCCATGGGGCACAGGGTCAGCGCTGATTTGCATATCGCCATTGTCTAACCCAGGGTGGTGTGGAGTGGAAAAAGGATGGATTTGGGCCCAGATCTTTGGACTGGGGTGAATGTGTGACATTGATCCACATTCTGTCCATCACTGGTGTGTTTGCAATTACCGCTCTAAGTGTACTGGGGATGCTCAGACGTGAGTCCCAGGCACTCCACACCACTGGAGTCAAACTAGCCGGGCTGATGAGAGGTGTTACCTCGAAACCGAGCTGGTCCTCGGATGCTTGATTCCGTTCTGGGAAGGACATGGCTTTTGTAGTTCGGACTGGACTGTTCCCATGGGGCACAGGGTCAGCGCTGATTTGCATGTCGCCATTGTCTAACCCAGGGTGGTGTGGAGTGGAAAAACGATGGATTTGGGCCCAGATCTTTGGACTGGGGTGAATGTGTGACATTGATCCACATTCTGTCCATCACTGTTGTGTTTGCATGCAGACGGAGACACACAACGTACACACAGCCATATATAGGGCACGTATAAAAATCTGTATTGTGACGCAGCTGCGGCGTAAATGTTGCGGCCCATTTACAATGTGACGCATCTAGGGAGATGTGTCACATTGTAAAGTCCCGCATCACATTAAACCTGCGTCAGGTATAATGTATGCAGGGTGGGCGTTCCCACGCAAAAAGCCTTGTAGAACTGACGCACTGAAATCTACAAGATTTCACTACATCACTCTACGCCTTCACTGTGTGAAAATCCCTACACCTGCACAGACCAGGCATAAGTTATGACTCAGGGCTTTTTGCGTCACTTTCATGAGCATCTCCAGAAATGCGCCACTTTTGTGCCATCAGATGCGTCAGAATTTCTGACGCATCTTTTAATCCTTGCGCCATGGAGCGCTGTATTGTAAATACAGCACATCCATCGTGGCACAAGGACATTCAGCACTGACGCAAGGAAACCTATGCATCTATGCAGATGCGTCAGGTCCTTGTGAATCTTCCCCTAAAATGTTTTGAAGACCAGGAAACCAGTATATTACACCTCCTAAAGCTAAAAATGAAATGCAGCAAATGCAACTATGTAGTGCCATGAAATGGCAGACGTGCATTATGGAATATGGAAAAATGTAGCTATAATTTATTTTCCTTTAAATTATTGCTGTTCCTCCTCTAGTAAACATTTGTAGACAGTGGGCCCTATGAGGATGCTCTTATGAATTTGGCTTCTTATATTTTCCACAACCCATGGTTAGCAGCCTAGATCTCATCTTTGTGTGAAGGTATATCTGTCTGAGCATCAAATCCATAACTTGAGAGGGTGCTGCTTACCTGGACAGCTATTTAGCATACAATTCCCATAATTCTCTGCGTGTGGCTATCGACGGTTTGGAGCAGAGAGCTGATAGAAATTAGTAAAACAACACCATTATATGTCTTACATTGCCTGTCAGAAGCAGTGGAGGAGTAGTTATGCATAAACAGATAACATCTTACATTGCCTTACATGTTCTTTGTAACATGAGGTTCTAGGACAAGTGTGCATGAAATTCACACTAAATTGTTTAGCTTTGTGCAGTGGCAGTATCGTAGCCAATGAGGTTTAACCGAAGCGCGATTATTGCTTATTGAAAACTTTACCCAATACCCCGTCACGGAGACTTGAAATATAGTCGAAATAGAAATTTTTGACAGTCCCTTCGGAGACTAGAGAATATATAATTAAGAAATAAGATATTTTATTTTGCAATGCAATTTTCTTGCAGAATTGTTATCTGTGACAAGGACAAAACGGTGACTCTATTTGGCTTCAGTTTACTCTTTACGTTCTGTTTTGTTTTCTCAGCTTTTTAAATACAGCAGTAATTTAGGGATTTTCTCTCCTTGTTGAATTTTCGTAATTCTTGTATTTCTTCCTCTTTGTTCTCACCTGTGCTCCATGGATTCACTTGGGTCAGTGATGGGCAGAGGACGGGCTTTGTTTCCGCTCTCTGAGGTGACTCGCAGTCCGGCGCAGGGCTGGGCTCTTCCGAGGTCTCATCTCCCATTCAAATGTGCTCAAACCGCCCAGAAAGTTTATTTTGTCACAACCAACTCCGAAGACACCCTCACCGCCGCCGAACACCTACACTTCCAGATCCACACCGACCCCCAGACCACCCTCAGAGGAACACTCATCTACAGACCCCCGGGCCCACGGACACAATTCAGCGAAACCATCGCCGACTTCATCAGCCCGCACGCCCTAGCCTCACCAGAATACACCCTCCTAGGGGACCTTAACTTCCACCTGGAGAAAAACAACGACAACAACACCACCACCCTGCTCGACAACCTCGCCAACCTCAATCTCAAGCAACTGGTGGACACGCCAACCCACCTCGCCGGCAACACGCTCGACCCCATCTTCTCCGCCAGCAACCACGTCTCCTTCAGCCAATCTACCAGACTACACTGGACGGACCACAGCTGCATCCACTTCATCTTCAAGAAGACCACCTCCCACCACCAGACGCCACAGATGCCCCACAGATGCGGGAGCAAAGTCACCGCAGACCAACTGACCACATCGCTGAGCCAGAACCCACATGTAGACACCCCCAACACCAACGACGCAGCACACAACCTCGCACAGTGGATCACCAACTGCGCCGACGACCTCGCTCCTCTGAAGAAACCCCTAGGCAAGACGAGCAACAGAGAAACCGCATGGTTCACAGACGCCCTCAGAATCTTAAAGAAATCATGCTGAACCCTCGAGAAAGCTTGGCGCCACGAACGGACAACAGAAAACATGATAGCCCTCAAGAGGGCCACCCGCGAATACCACCAGATGATCCGCACCACCAAAAGGACATCGTTCAAAGAGCGACTAGACAACAACGCCCACAACAGCAAGGGACTCTTCGGCATCGTCAAAGAGCTCTCGAACCCCAGCGCCAGCAACACCGACATCACACCGTCGCAAGACCTCTGCAACTCCCTCGCCACTTTCTTCCACCGCAAGATCGCAGATAAACACGACAGCTTCGGACCCCAGACTCTGCCTCCAGCCACCATACCAACGATCCCCACCACCAGCCTCAGCGCATGGACCCCCATCAGCACTGAAGAAACAACCCGCGTCATGAACACCATCCACTCCGGCTCCCCATCTGACCTATGCCCTCATCATATCTTCAACAAAGCCGACACCATCATCGCACCCCACCTCCGGAACATCATCAACAGCTCCTTCACGTCAGCCACCTTCCCTGGAAGCTACTAACACGCAGAAATCAACGCCCTTCTGAAGAAACTAACAGCGGACGCCAAAGACCTCAAAAACTTCCGCCCCATCTTTCTTCTCCCCTTCCCGGCTAAAGTAATCAAGAATAACGTCAATAAACAGCTGACTGCATTCCTCAAAGAAAACAACTCGCTCGACCCTTCCCAGTCCGGATTTCGAGACAACCACAGCACCGAGACCGCCCTCATCACAGCCACCGATGACATCAGGACCCTGATGGACAACGGAGAGACAGCCGCTCTCATCCTCCTGGACCTCTCGGCAGCCTTTGATACCGACTGCCACCGTACCTTAATAACCCGCCTCTACAACACTGGGATCCAAGGAAAGGCCCTGGACTGGATCACATCGTTCCTCTCCGACAGAACCCAGAGAGTCCGCCTCCCTCCCTTCTGCTCCGAAGCACCAAGATTATCTGCGGCGTACCCCAGGGCTCCTCGCTCAGCCCAACCCTCTTCAATAGCTACATGAGCCCCCTCGCCACCATTGCATGCAAACACAACATCAACATCATCTCCTACGCCGACGACACCCAACTGATACTCTCCCTCACCAATGACCCTCTCACCGCCAAAGCCAACTTCCAAGACGGAATGAAAGATGTCGCAGAATGGATGAAGCACAGCCGTCTGAAGCTCAACTCGGACAAGACGGAGGTCCTCATCCTCGGACAATCCACGTCCGCCTGGGACGACTCCTGGTGACCCACGACGCTGGGCACCGCACCGACACCCACGGACCACGCACGCAACCTGGGATTCATCCTGGACTCCTCCCTCACGATGACCAAACAAGTCAACGCAGTCTCGTCCTCATGTATCAACACCCTGCGCATGCTCCAAAAGATCTTCCGGTGGATCCCCACCGAAACCAGAAAGACAGTCACCCAGGCCCTCGTCACCAGCCGACTGGACTATGGGAACGCCCTATATGCAGGAACCACAGCCAAACTCCAAAAACGCCTTCAACGCATACAGAACGCCACAGCACGACTCATCCTTGACATCCCTCGCCACAGCCACAAACCACTCACAGGCGAAACATGCACTGGCTCCCCGTCAGCAAGAGGATCACGTTCATGCTGCTCACCCACGCACACAAAGCGCTCCACAACATGGGCCCCGAATAACTCAACAACCGCCTCTTGTTCTACACCCCCACCCGCCAGCTCCGCTCCACCAGCCTCGCCCTTGCCACAGTCCCACGGATTCGCAAAACCACCACCGGAGGAAGATCGTTCTCTTACCTGGCAGCCAAGACATGGAACTCCCTCCCCGCACACCTACGACTGACCCAGGACCATCTCACCTTCAGGAAACACCTCAAGACCTGGCTATTCGAGCAATATTATTATTATTATTATATTTGAGTTTATAAAGCGCACAGATACCCTGGGGTTTCCCGGCGCTAACAGAGGAAAAGAAGCAGGGAGACCAAAATGAAGGCGATTAGGCAGAAAAAAGCCAGGTTTTCAGGCCCTTCCTGAATTTCAAGTAGCAAGTTTCAAAGCGCAGAGAGATGGGGAGTGTATTCCATAATGAAGGCGCCAAATAAGAAAAGGAACGACCACCCACTCTGGTACGTTTGAAACGGGGCACGGAAAAGGTGCCAAGAGAAGAAGATCTAAGGGTGCGCACTGGGCAGTACGGGTGAACTAAATTGGAAAGATAGGGGGGAGAATTGCCTGTTTTAATCCGGTGCATATAGCAGAGGGCTTTGAATTTTGCTCTTGATTCAATGCGCAGCCAATGAAGGTTGCGCAGGGAAACCGTGGCAGAGGCAGTTCTGGGCAGGTTGCAGAGCAGGCGAACTGCCATGTTTTGCACCACCTGTAGTTTGCGTATTGCCTCCTTGCAAGCCCCCAGGAGGAGTACGTTGCCGTAGTCTAACCTGGAGGTAATTAAAGCCTGGACCACAGTTCTTTGTGTGTCTGGAGGAAGCATCCATGCTATTTTTCTCAGCCACCGTATGATATTAGTACAGGTGGCTGAGACTTTCACAACGTGCTGCTTCATGGACAGTTGGTTGTCAAATGTAACTCCCAGGTTACGTGCTTTGGTAGCTGGAATCGGCAGGGGACCCATTTGCTGAGGCCAGTGTTTGGGGCCCCACAGAGAGCTGTCAGGACCGAATAAAAGAAGTTCGGTTTTGTCGCCGTTTAATTTTAGTTTATTGGTCTGCATCCAATTGGCAATATTAGTGAGCCCAGATCGGAGAGATGAAGTGGTGGCGTGTTTATTAGAAGAGAGAGAAAAAATGATTTGGGTGTCATCGGCGTATGAAAATATGGAGAGACCAGATTGTTCTGCCAAGGAGGCAAGAGGGCTGACATAAATGTTGAAGAAAAGGGGACTTAAGATAGAACCCTGGGGTACACCGTGAGGGGACGGGAGGGTAGTGGAGGCAGAAGTGGAGGAGAAGACCTGAAAAGTGCGTGCAGTCAGAAAACTAGCAATCCAGGCAAGAGCTGTGCCACGGATACCGGCAGCCTTTAAGGTGGAGAGCAGGATGTCATGGGAGACGGTGTAGAACGCAGCGCTTAAATCCAACAGGATAAGCGCCACCGTCTCCCCTCTGTCCACCTGCTGTCTGATGGCCTCTGTGACACCTAAGAGGGTGGATTCAGTAGAGAATCCAGCCCTGAAGCCAGATTGGGACGGGTGTAGGAATTTCGTATCCTCAATGTAAGAGGAGAGGCAGAGGTTAATGTGTTTCTCTAATACCTTGGACAAGTAGGGGAGTAGGGATATGGGTCGAAAATTAGCGGGGTTATTGGGATCAGCGTTAGTTTTTTTAAGAAGGGGAACCACCATAGCGTGTTTCCAAACTGCAGGAACAGTGGCTTCAGACAGAGATGCGTTCAGGAGAGCTAGGATGGGTGAAAGGACGGGGGTGTCGAGGGTGCTGAGAATTTGAGGGGGCATGGCATCCAATGGGGAGCCAGATTTGATTTTTGCCATGAGTTCAAAAAAGAGTTCTAATGAAATCGGGTCCCATTTGTCAATGGGGGAGTGATGAACAAGAGTATTCGTAGCCTGGGGGAAGGTGGTGACAGGGTCTATACTGGGGGAGTTGTCCAATGCTCGTGAGGGGGCATCGAAACCAGCATAGATGCGGTCTATTTTCTCCCTGAAAAAAACAGCAAGTGCGTTGCATTGATCTGAGTCCAAACAGGGGGCTTTTGGCAAGTTAGATTGTCCAGAAAGTTCTTGGACTGCTCTAAAAAGAGCTTTAGGGCGGTTTTGGGCTGATAGAATGGAGGTGTTAACATAGTTTGCTCTGGCATTTTTGCACAGGGCGTGGTAATGTCGAAGTTCCGTTTTATAAATTTCTTTAGCATTAGGGGAATATTCAGATCTCCATCTGCGTTCGAGTTTCTTGCACTTAGATTTAGCACATTTAAGTTGATCAGTGAACCAGGGGGCAGGGGGGTGGGTAAAATTATGTTTTCCTTTTTGAGCCGGAAGACAGATGTCAATAGCTGAAGACAGCCATGTGTTAATTAAACTTTCATCTTTGGTAGTAATATTGTTGGGTAGGGAGGGAAGGGTGGTGGCAAGCTGGCGATTCAATTGTAGCAGATTGAGTTTTTTCCAGTTCCTATTCGGTCTAAGGGTCTGAATATGAACTGGTGGATTGACAGTAACACTAGTCAAGATGTTAAATTCCACAATGTAGTGGTCGGACCAGGTAATGGGTTTAGAAGGGAGACAGGTAAGGACATCAAGATTCGAAAAAATGGGGTCAAGAAGGTTACCCGCTTTATGTGTGGGACCAGCATTATGAAGATGTAGATTAAGAGCGGCCAAATCTTGAAGCAGATGTGTACCGATAGGACAGAGTGTGTTGTTGAAATGGATATTAAGATCGCCAAGAAGAAGAAAATTCGAGGTTTGCATTAATAGAGGAGCTATCTTTTCCGATAAGGAAGAGGCCCAGGCGCCAGCAGCGCCAGGAGGACGATAGAGTAAGACACCCGAAAGGGTGTAGTGAGGATTCAATAATAGTTTAAAGCATCCAGCTTCACAATTAGGTATGAGTGCGTCCTCCCACTTGCATGAATAAATCCGTTTATATATAATGGCAATGCCCCCGCCCTCCTTGCCTGGTCTGTTGCGGCTCACATAGGTGTAGTTATTAGGGAGAGCTGTGGCAATGTCAGGTCCCGAGGAGTCGGTCAGCCAGGTCTCTGTTAAGAACAGGGCCGCCGGACTGTCGGAAACCAGAAGATCAAAAATGTCCCTCTTATGTTTAGGCAGGGACCTGCAGTTCAAGCTCATAAAGGTATAACCGGTGGAGTGATGCATGGAGGGGGGAGTGACTTGATATGGAAAGGGATTCAAAAATGTAGAACTGGGAATATGGGTAGGTGATGTTCCAGAGGTAAGAGTCAAAGAGCAAACCTGGCAGGAAGTAGGGGCGTCCATAGCCCGAAGACAAGGGCAAGTGTTGTTAATAGGAGGACGAAGAGATCGCAAGGCATGGCTAGAATAATAAAGCCTGGGGTTTGTGGGGAGCGGTGCAGGGGTGATGGCCCCTGGTCCCGTCTGGTCGCGGACGGGCGCAGACGGGCTTGGCTTAGGCGCGGCTTCGGCGCGCATCCGGCGCGCCCGCTGCGCCAGCCCGCTGCGCCGCCTGGTTGGCTTGCACATTTTATGGGGAGGAAGAGGGGCGGGAAGGACGGCCCGACTTGAGCACTGTCCCACCTGCCACACTCAAGATGGCGCCCACCGCTGGGCTGAAGGAGAAGAATGAGTAAGTCAAATGTGTTAGAGGTGTCAGAGTGCCTGGTAAAATCAATTCCCCTTATGCTAAAACCCCCAGAGATAAAGTGAGACAGTTTTTAAAAGTATTAAAAAACGCTACAAATGCGCAGATTTTCTGAACACAGGTCGGCTATTCCGTTACTACAATTCCTCTGCCGCTCGCAGCCCCAGTTTCCCTCACCAGGGAGAGCGACTGTAGGGCACCGAGCGCTGCAGAGGGCTCCGTTAAGTACACCAGAAGGGCGGGAAGGACGGCCCGACTTGAGCACTGTCCCACCTGCCACACTCAAGATGGCGCCCACCGCTGGGCTGAAGGAGAAGAATGAGTAAGTCAAATGTGTTAGAGGTGTCAGAGTGCCTGGTAAAATCAATTCCCCTTATGCTAAAACCCCCAGAGATAAAGTGAGACAGTTTTTAAAAGTATTAAAAAACGCTACAAATGCGCAGATTTTCTGAACACAGGTCGGCTATTCCGTTACTACAATTCCTCTGCCGCTCGCAGCCCCAGTTTCCCTCACCAGGGAGAGCGACTGTAGGGCACCGAGCGCTGCAGAGGGCTCCGTTAAGTACACCAGAAGGGCGGGAAGGACGGCCCGACTTGAGCACTGTCCCACCTGCCACACTCAAGATGGCGCCCACCGCTGGGCTGAAGGAGAAGAATGAGTAAGTCAAATGTGTTAGAGGTGTCAGAGTGCCTGGTAAAATCAATTCCCCTTATGCTAAAACCCCCAGAGATAAAGTGAGACAGTTTTTAAAAGTATTAAAAAACGCTACAAATGCGCAGATTTTCTGAACACAGGTCGGCTATTCCGTTACTACAATTCCTCTGCCGCTCGCAGCCCCAGTTTCCCTCACCAGGGAGAGCGACTGTAGGGCACCGAGCGCTGCAAAGGGCTCCGTTAAGTACACCAGAAGGGCGGGAAGGACGGCCCGACTTGAGCACTGTCCCACCTGCCACACTCAAGATGGCGCCCACCGCTGGGCTGAAGGAGAAGAATGAGTAAGTCAAATGTGTTAGAGGTGTCAGAGTGCCTGGTAAAATCAATTCCCCTTATGCTAAAACCCCCAGAGATAAAGTGAGACAGTTTTTAAAAGTATTAAAAAACGCTACAAATGCGCAGATTTTCTGAACACAGGTCGGCTATTCCGTTACTACAATTCCTCTGCCGCTCGCAGCCCCAGTTTCCCTCACCAGGGAGAGCGACTGTAGGGCACCGAGCGCTGCAGAGGGCTCCGTTAAGTACACCAGAAGGGCGGGAAGGACGGCCCGACTTGAGCACTGTCCCACCTGCCACACTCAAGATGGCGCCCACCGCTGGGCTGAAGGAGAAGAATGAGTAAGTCAAATGTGTTAGAGGTGTCAGAGTGCCTGGTAAAATCAATTCCCCTTATGCTAAAACCCCCAGCGCCCCCCTCAGCGCCTTGAGACCCTCACGGGTGAGTAGCGCGCTCTACAAATATACTGATTGATTGATTGATTGATTTCTGGGAGCGAAGGCATTTGTTATCAGTAGGAAAATGTGGAGAGGGTTCATACAGATTGTATGGAGTGCTTGAAACAGAACAAGAACTGACAAAGCTCTTGTTTTCCTCGTTTGACATTATGTAAAGTTTATTTCTAATGCTCTTTGTGGCACTGAGTAATTGATGTTACCCAGCTCTATGACAGGGGCGTAGCTTCTGTTGGTGCAGCAGGTGCAGTTGCACTGGTGCCCACAGACCTGCGGGACCCACTGAACCCTGATTATTGCAGTATTTTATATTCCAAACATCAACAAGGGGGCCTATTTCCTTCCTTGATCTAGGGCCCATTTTTTCACCTGAGAGCCTTGAAAGGCTGTGTGGATCCTCCCTGATTTGAATCGGTGACAATGAGGTCAGACAAAGAGCTCTTGCGTGGCTGCATCAGCCCAACTGGGCTACCAGATCTGGCACATTTGTATGCTGCATGCAGACGGAGACACACAACGTACACACAGCCATACATAGGACACATATAAAAATCTGTATTGTGACGCAGCTTCGGCATAAATGTTGCGGCCCATTTACTATGTGACGCATCTAGGTAGATGTGTCATGTTGTAAAGTCCCGCATCACATTATACCTGCATCAGGTATAATTTATGCAGGGTAGGCGTTCCCACGCAAAAAGCCTTGTAGAACTGGCGCACTGAAATCTACAAGATTTCACTACATCACTCTACGCCTTCACTGTGTCAAAATCCCTACGCCTGCACAGACCAGGCAAAAGTTATGACTCAGGGCTTTTTGCGTCACTTTCATGAGCAACTCCAGCAATGCGACACTTTTGTGCCAACAGATGCGTCAAAATTTCAGACGCATCTGTTAATCCTTGCGCCATGGAGCGCTGTATTGTAAATACAGCACATTCATCGTGGCACAAGGACATTCAGCACTGACTCAAGGAAACTTATGCATCTATGCAAATGCGTCAGGTCTTTGTGAATCTTCCCCAAAAATGTTTTGAAAACCAGGAAACCAGTATATTGTACCTCCTAAAGCTAAAAATGAAATGCAGCAAATGCAACTATGTAGTGCCATGAAATGCAGACGTGCATTATGGAATATGGAAACATGTAGCTATAATTTATTTTCCTTTAAATTATTGCCATTCCTCCTCTAGTAAATATTTGAAGACAGTGGGCCCTATGAGGATGCTATTATGAATTTGTGCTTCTTATATTTTCCACAACCCATGGTTAGCAGCCTAGCTCTCATCTTTGTGTGAAGGTATATCTGTCTGAGCATCAAATCCATAACAAAAGGGTGCTTCTTACCTGGACAGCTATTTAGCATACAATTTCCCATAATTCTCTGCGTGGGGCTAACGACGGTTTGGGGAAGAGAGCTGATAGAAATTAGTAAAACAACGCCATTATATGTCTTACATTGCCTTACATGTTCTTTGTAACGTGAGTTACTAGGACAAGTGTGCATGAAATTCACACTAAATTGTTTAGCTTTGTGCAGTGGCAGTATCGTAGCCAATGAGGTTTAACCGAGGCGTGATTATTGCTTATTGAAAACTTTACCCAATACCCCGTCATGGAGACTTGAAATAGTCGAAATGGCAATTTTTGATAGTCTCTTTGGAGACTGGAGAATATGTAATTAAAAAATAAGATAGTTTATTTTGCAATGCAATTTTCTTGCAGATTTGTGATCTGTGATAAGGACAAAACGGTGACTCTATTTGGCTTCAGTTTACTCTTTACGTTCTGTTTTATTTTCTCAGCTTTTTAAATACAGCAGTAATGGGATTTATTTTCCTTGATGAGTTTTCGTAATTCTTGTATTTCTTCCTCTTTGTTATCACCTTTGCTCCACGGATTCTCTTGGGTCAGTGATGGGCACAGGACGGGCTTTGTTTCTGCTCTCTGAGGTGACTCGCAGTCCGGCGCAGGGCTGGGCTTTTCCGAGGTCTCATCTCCCATTGAAATGTGCACTAACCGCCCATCAAGTTTATTTCTGGGAGCGAAGGCATTTGTTATCAGTAGGAAAATGTGGAGAGGGTTCATACAGATTGTATGGAGTGCTTGAAACAGAACAAGAACTGACAAAGCTCTTGTATTTGTCGTTTGACATTATGTAAAGTTTATTTCTAATGCTCTTTGTGGCACTGAGTAATTGATGTTACCCAGCTCTATGACAGGGGCGTAGCTTCTGTTTGTGCAGCAGGTGCAGTTGCACAGGTGCCCACAGACCTGCGGGACCCACTGAACCCTGATTATTGCAGTATTTTATATTCCAAACATCAACAAGGGGGCCTATTTCCTTCCTTGCCCTAGGGCCCATTTTTTCACCTGAGAGCCTTGAAAGGCTGCGTGGATCCTCCCTGATTTGAAACGGTGACAATGAGGTCAGGCAAAGAACTCTTGCGTGGCTGCATCAGCCCAACTGGGCTACCAGATCTGGCACATTTGTATGCTGCATGCAGACGGAGACACACAACGTACACACAGCCATATATAGGGCACCTAAAAAAATCTGTATTGTGACGCAGCTGCGGCATAAATGTTGCGGCCCATTTACTATGTGACGCATCTAGGGAGATGTGTCATGTTGTAAAGTCCCGCATCACATTATACCTGCATCAGGTATAATGTATGCAGGGTGGGCGTTCCCACGCAAAACGCTTTGTAGAACTGGCGCACTGAAATCTACAAGATTTCACTACATCACTCTACGCCTTCACTGTGTCAAAATCCCTACGCCTGCACAGACCAGGCATAAGTTAAGACTCAGGGCTTTTTGCGTCACTTTCATGAGCAACTCCAGCAATGCGTCACTTTTGTGCCAACAGATGCGTCAGAATTTCTGACGCATCTGTTAATCCGTGCGCCATGGAGCGCTGTATTGTAAATACAGCACATTCGTCGTGGCACAAGGACATTCAGCACTGACTCAAGGAAACTTATGCATCTATGCAGATGCGTCAGGTCCTTGTGAATCTTCCCCTAAAATGTTTTGAAAACCAGGAAACCAGTATATTGTACCTCCTAAAGCTAAAAATGAAATGCAGTAAATGCAACTATGTAGTGCCATGAAATGGCAGACGTGCATTATGGAATATGGAAACATTTAGCTATAATTTATTTTCCTTTAAATTGATTGCCTTTCCTCCTCTAGTAAACATTTGAAGACAGTGGGCCCTATGAGGATGCTATTATGAATTTGCGCTTCTTATATTTTCCACAACCCATGGTTAGCAGCCTAGATCTCATCTTTGTGTGAAGGTATATCTGTCTGAGCATCAAATCCATAACTTGGGAGGGTGCTGCTTACCTGGACAGCTATTTAGCATAAACTTTCCCATTATTCTCTGCGTTTGGCTATCGACTGTTTGGGGCAGAGAGCTGATAGAAATTAGTAAAACAAAACCATTATATGTCTTACATTGCCTGTCAGAAGCAGTGGAGGAGTAGTTATGCATAAACAGTGGCCTGAACGAGTCACAGCAACTCGCCGGCTTCCCTGGTTTGAGCAACGACGTAATAAGAGGAATACGCATGGATGGCGGGAGATGCCCTACTTCCAGTGCATCTTTATAGACTTCCCGCAGGGTCGGGGCCATGAAGTCAATATATGTCTTATAGAATTCGACTGGAATCCCTTCTAAACCCGTAGCCTTACCCGATTGCATTTGCATTATTGCGTCTCGTACCTCGTCGATTTCAAACGGAGCACTTAAAAATTGTCTCTGTGTATCGCTCAACCAACCTAAGGATATATCCTGCAAATAGTCATGCAATTGAAGCTTCCCGACTCTCGTGGTGGTGTATAGAGTGGTGCAATGTGTGACAAAGGCATTAAGGATCAGCGTCGTGTCCCTGTATAGCAATCCGTCCGAGCCTTCAATTTCCAGTATGACATTCGGCTGGCGCATCATCTTGATTGATGCAGCCAGCGATTTCCCTGGTCTCTCCCCTTCGCCATATCGGCGAGCCGTCCTGAATTTGGACTCTCTGCCAGCCTCTTCAGTGTATTCCGTGAGTTTTCCCCGGATTTGCGATAGGGTTGCTTTATCCGAGCATTCTGCTAGGGATCTGTCAAGTGCTTTGAGTTCAGTTTCAAGAGTGGTCAGTTTTCTTAGTATATTTTTTAAGACCGCCGCCCCCTTCGCAATACAAATCCCTTTCAGGGTAACCTTAAAGGCGTCCCAGATAGTTTCCACGTCTTTCACAGAGTCCTTGTTGCGCGCGAAAAAGTCTAACGTTTCCTCTCTCAGCTCTTCCTGAAACACAGCGTCTAGTAGCATGGTAGGTTGTAGTGGCCAGGCAGATTTCGGCGGACCTAAGTCCTCAGCCTGCAACGTGACCCTTACAGGCGAGTGGTCAGAAAAAGTCCTGGCTAGGTGTTGCGCTCCTACAAGCGCTGGGCAGAGTTGTGGAGAAATAAAGATGTATTCTAGCCTAGCCCATGACCATGCTTGTGCTGTAAAATGTGTGCCTTCTCGTGAATTAGCATTAAGGTGTCTCCATGTGTCAACCAGATTATAGTTTTGGATCAACATTTGCAATTCCGACCGTGCCTTGGTGTAGTGGTGGGGGGCAGGGTGGGACCTGTCAATGTCAGGTTTGTGTGCTATGTTAAAGTCCCCGCCCCAAATTATGTGATCAGGGCCCGTACTCATAACAGCGGCCCATAGACCAGTGAAGAATTGCGGATCATCAGTGTTGGGTCCATAGGTGCATATTAGAGTGACCGCCATGTGCCCCAGCCTACCCCATAGTATACAGTACCGTCCCTGAGTGTCGTGCGTGCCACCACCCAGTGTAAACGGTGTTCCCCTTTTTACAAGAATCGCTGCTCCTCTAGCATAAGTCGAATAAGAAGAAAAGGCTGTATGAGCCGCCCTTCTGGAGGCAAATATGTAACTATGGAGGGGTTTGAAATCTGTTTCTTGTATGAAAGCAATGTGTATATCATGACGGTACGCGGGTCTCCCAGCCCCCGCACATTCCATGTGAGAAGGTTCAATTTAGTGTCTGCCATATACAGCATGTTTTGTATTTGTATCAACGCTTGCGTGTCCAAGCCAGCCTGGAAATCAACCTGCATTTATCGTGACATGTAACACCTACAAATAGTTTCACATATAATGTATCACATCTCGGCTTCCATAAAACGCATTCTCTACAATAATACTCAGTTGTCAATGTTGTATGCCTCAAATGCCTCAAATGAACCACGTGAATAACCCCGCCCCTCCCGTTCCTCCCAAGTCGTCCCCAGATTATCTCACCCATCCTGTTATCAATTAGTCTTGTCATGTGATTATCTAACATCCCATTCCCCTCAGTCCAACCCCCCTCCCACTGAAGCATCCCCAACTTGCCAGTATACTCTACCCTCCCGCCACCCCTACTCCCAACCAGTAGAACAGTCACTCCAAAAACAACATAGAGTACTAGTGGGGAATACCCATAGGGGGCCACATTAGAGGGCCACACCATCACTTCCCTTTCCTCGAGCCTCCGGACCTGTACCATCTCTAGGCTCCGTCTGAGGAAGGGAAGTGGGACCTGGAATACGTTACCACTGGACGCGTAGCAGACTCTTCTTGTTGTGCATTAGGGCAGCCATCTCAGTCCCAGCTCAGCCAAGGGGCTACCCAATCACGGGCAGCACCAAAATCCATTGTACCAAAGTAACCATAAGGATCCTCAATTAGTGTTCGTCTTCTCTGACAGGAGATTCTTCCCGCTGTTCCGCCTCTCGATGAAATCCCCCTCGGTGCGCCCTCCTTATCGAACGCAGGTAGTCCTCCACTTGTTGCGGATTCGTAAAGAACCGTTGTTTGCCTTGATGTGTCACTCGCAATCTCGCTGGGTAAAGTAGAGCATAGTCAATTTGCGCCGCTCGTAGTTTTTTTTTAACTTCGATAAATTTGCAACGTTACTCCTGTACTATTGGAGTGAAGTCTGGGAAAATCAAGAATGCCACCCCCTTGTAGGACAACTGTTGATTGGCGTGCGTTGCGCGGAGGGTGACATCCCGGTCTCGGTAGTTCAAAAGGCGCGCAATGATGGGTCTCGGTGGTGTCCCAGGCTTTGGCCTAGGCCCAAGGGAACGGTGCGCCCTTTCAACAATGAACTGTGTGGAAAAAGCTTCAGTCCCAATGGAGTCTCTGAGCAGGTTTTCGATATAGTCTTCCATACGACCAGTATCTGTGGATTCTGGAATGCCCGTCACGCGGATGTTGTTGCGTCTACCACTGGCCTCCAAATCCCCGTTCTTTGCGGCAATAACGCGGAGTAACATCCATTCTGGCCAATTGTGTCGTATGAGTGGCAGTGGTATCGTCATTATCAGAGATTCTCCGCTCAGTCTCCTTTAACCGTTCCTCATGTTGGTCAACTTTCTGCACAATTGCGTCCATCCTGGAGGACATGCGGTCTACTTCAGCAACTACCGTCGCAAATCCCTGCTGCATTTCCTGTAGGATTTGTCTCATATCTAGCTCTGCGGATGCATCGCCAGTGCTAGAGCTTGTAGTGTTCTCCGATTCAGGGTCAGCGGGGTTCTGCTTGGGCCCTTTTTTCGTCACTGAGTCGAAGTTGATTTTGGGTTGGCGTGTATCCGGCTTCCCCATGATGTCAAAGGTATGGCAACACAATCGAGGTCTGGCGTCTACGCAATCTGAGTACACAGTCCGAGTTCTTGCCCCCAGATCAGGCAGTATGCCCGCAGGTTCTGTAGGTTATTGCAGCTGTGTTATGTCACTCCGTGGTGAAACGGGGGGGGGGAGGCGGAGGTCTGTGTGGCCAGACCAGACCAGAGAGATATTACAGTACACAATCACTTAGGATCGGTAGCCTAGTACGATAAGTCGGATCTGCGCTACTTTATCCCCTCAGCATATACGCGGTCAGTTGCGCTATGAACAAGGCGCTAAGAGCCTGTTCCCAGCAAAGGTAGAACATGGGTCCTCTTTGGTGGAAGTATTTCCTCGGGCAGCACCTCTGGTGCGGCGGCTTATCTACCTTGCGATCTCACGCGGTCCGCTCTGCCACCCGTTGCCAGACCCTGTAGGATCTTCAGATATGGCGTCTCTCCCAATCTCTAGCGCTGTATCCTGTTGTTCATGTAGACACCTCCTGTGGGTCGGCTGGTCGGGCTCTGGTGTGCCGTGGGATCTCTTTGCGCTGCACTGCCGGACCTGCTCCTACCTCGTGTCGCCGAGCCAATTATGTACTCCGAGCCGCCTTGTTCGCGCCGATACAGCAGATGAGCTACACCTTCATCGGAAGATGTGGGTCTTCCTTACCCTGCACAAGCCTTCCGTGCCACCGTCTCAGGATTGTTCCAGGTGCTTGCAGGGTGTGCCTAGTGATCGCCACAGTCCCGCGTCACTGTACTTATGCGGGGGAGGGGAGGGCCACCCTGCTCCGAGGCACAACCTAGCGCTTATGACCCAGGGCGCGGTGTGTGCCGCCCAATCGAATTCTTGGCCAGGCCAGTCTCTTTCAAAATAGCGGATTTTGCACACGCCCGCTCAAATGGTGCCCAGGCGCGTGAGCCTAAGGGTCTGCTGGACGGGCGCCGAGCCCTCTCACCGTGTGGGCGCACCGCTGGTCGGTCCCGCCTCCGATGACACTGGCAATGCGGCCTGTCCCCCTCGTGGTGGGCCTCGGTCTTTCCTGCTGCTTGGCGCCGGCCCCTGCAAGCCCCGCAGCTCCAGCGCTGTCCCCGGGCAGAACTGTAGCCTCTCAGTGCTGCGGAATGCGGCAGCCGATCTTTCCCAGATTTTTACCGAGGGTGAAGAACGCTGTCATACGTAGGTCGGCCCCTTCCTATTTATGTGCAGTCCAGTTATAAAGGATAAATGCCGGACAATGATTCCAGGCAGCAGGAGCCTCACCAAATGGCGGCCATTCTGCTTGCGCGCCCTCTAGCGCCCCCGCATCTGTTAATCCTTGCGCCATGGAGTGCTGTATTGTAAATACAGCACATCCATCGGTGCACAAGGTCATTCAGCACTGAGGCAAGGAAACTTATGCATCTATGCAGATGCGTCAGGTCCTTGTGAATCTTCCCCTAAAATGTTTTGAAAACCAGGAAGCCAGTATATTGTACCTCTTAAAGCTAAACATGAAATTCAGGAAATGCAAATATGTAGTGCCTATGAATTTGTGCTTCTTATATTTTCCACAACCCATGGTTAGCAGCCTACATCTCATCTTTGTGTGAAGGTATATCTGTCTGAGCATCAAATCCATAACTTGGGAGGGTGCTGCTTACCTGGACAGCTATTTAGCATACAATTTCCCATAATTCTCTGCGTGTGGCTCTCGATGGTTTGGGGCAGAGAGCTGATAGAAATTAGTAATTTTGCCATTGATAAAAGATACATTATTCACACCACAGACGGAAGGTACAAACGCATAGAATGAGTGAGTTGAACTTTTACGATGGTGGTGTGTGTTCTACAAAGTATTGCCATTTTTCAGTTGCTATACATTACTGTGTGTGACAACATAATTAGTTGTCTTTGTTTGTCAGTCCTACAATTACTACCCCTTTATCCCCTTCCTATGTATGTCTGCCATTTGTGTATTACAGGTACGTACGAGACCTATTTAGGAGAAGGATTAATATATCCATTTTCCCACTCCTTCACACGAATATACAACCCTATTCAAAGGAGTTTACATTCACAGAGACGCCCTTGGTCTCTACACCCACTTCACTTAGTCCTGAAGAAAGCCTGTCCGACTCCATCAGGCAAACAAGGGCTGAAACATGTCGACCTTTTTATATACAAAAGAATACTAGTGTGTGAGATTCCTAATTTATCTCAAAACACACGCCTTTAATTTTAAAGGTGACTCGAACCCAGACTTAATAAAATATGAATATCTGGTTTTACGAGCCTGTTTTATCAAATTTGTTTTTTACATGCTCCACCCATCACTGATCACTACTGCGGTAACCAGGGGTAACTCTCCGGCTGGAGGATGCATAACTACTAACCCGATGATTATGCACACACGTGCCTAAAAAGCGGAGAATCAAGATATACGGCTTCCATCCAAGTTCAGTCACGTGCAGGAGGGTTTTTCTATTGGGACATTTCAGTACGCAACCTGCATACCCAGGTTAATGCAGGACAAGTGATCCATCCCCATTTTTGATTTTGTGTATCGACGGTTTGGGGCAGAGAGCTGATAGAAATTAGTAAAACAACACCATTATATGTCTTACATTGCCTGTCAGAAGCAGTGGAGGAGTAGTTATGCATAAACAGATAACATCTTTTGAAAAGGAATCATGTTCTTTGTAACATGAGGTACTAGGGCAAGTGTGCATGAAATTCACACTAAATTGTTTAGCTTTGCGCAGTGGCAGTATCGTAGCCAATGAGGTTTAACCGAGGCGCGATTATTGCTCATTGAAAACTTTACCCATACCCCGTCATGGAGATTTGAAATATAGTCGAAATGGCAATTTTTGACAGTCTCTCCGGAGACTGGAGAATATGTAATTAAAAAATAAGATAGTTTATTTTGCAATGCAATTTTTAAGCAGAATTGTTATCTGTGACAGGGACAAAACAGTGACTCTATTTGGCTTCAGTTTACTCTTTACGTTCTGTTTTGTTTTCTCAGCTTTTTAAATACAGCAGTAATTTAGGGATTTTTTCTCCATGATGAGTTTTCGTAATTCTTGTATTTCTTCTTCTTTGTTCTCACCTTTGCTCCACGGATTCGCTTGGGTCAGTGATGGGCAGAGGACGGGCTTCGTTTCCTCTCTCTGAGGTGACTAGCAGTCCGGCGCAGGGCTTGGCTCTTCCAAGATCTCATCTCCCATTCAAATGTGCACAAACCGCCCAGAAAGTTTATTTCTAGGAGCGAAGGCGTTTGTTATCAGTAGGAAAATGTGGAGAGGGTTCATACAGATTGTATGGAGTGCTTGAAACAGGACAAGAACTGACAAAGCTCTTGTTTTTGTCATTTGACATTATGTAAAGTTTATTTCTAATGCTCTTTGTGGCACTGAGTAATTGATGTTACCCAGCTCTATGACAGGGGCGTAGCTTCTGTTGGTGCAGCAGATGCAGTTGCACTGGTGCCCACAGACCTGCGGGACCCACTGAACCCTGATTATTGCAGTATTTTATATTCCAAACATCAACAAGGGGGTCTATTTCCTTCCTTGCTCTAGGGCCCATTTTTTCACCTGAGAGCCTTGAAAGGCTGCGTGGATGCTCCCTGTTTTGAATCGGTGACAATGAGGTCAGGCAAAGAGCTCTTGCGTGGCTGCATCAGCTGAACTGGGCTACCAGATCTGGCACATTTGTATGCTGCATGCAGACGGAGACACACAACGTACACACAGCCTTATATAGGGCAAGTATAAAAATCTGTATTGTGACGCAGCTGCGGCGTAAATGTTGTGGCCCATTTACAATGTGACGCATCTAGGGAGATGTGTCACATTGTAAAGTCCCGCATCACATTATACCTGCGTCAGCTATAATGTATGCAGGGTGGGCGTTCCTACGCTAAAAGCCTTCTAGAACTGACGCACTGAAATCTAAGAGATTTCACTACATCACTCTACGCCTTCACTGTGTCAAAATCCCTACGCCTGCACAGACCAGGCATAAGTTATGAATCTGGGCTTTTAAAACATTTTTTTTTTTTTAAAGGACCTTTATTGTACAGTTCTGAACTTACACAGCGTATGGCCTACAACCCAGGGGGCCAGACGCAGCAAAAACCAATTCCGTTCATTACCATTGTGTTAACACAGCCCGTCAGCCGACAACCCGGGGGTCCGGTGGCATTGCAGAGTAATGTGTGTACATATCTTGCACGATTACACCGAATATCACATAGGTCTGTATTTTCTGTTTTGATGAACTTACTTAAGTAAATAAACAAACTAACAGAATGCAAACCATAAGGCAGACACATCGGTTAGAGCACATCACCTGTCCTGTCTTACGTGTGATGAGAATTTTCTGTGGGCGAACAAAAGTTTCTAACATCGGATTGAATTGCATCTAACACACCTACGTGTGGGCGACCCCATTCGAGTACAGTGTTGAATCGGGCAAACAGGCCTCGCAACCCCTCCCCAACTGTGTAGCATGTCTGTGGTAGATGGCAAGGTCTCTGTGCCTGCCTACTACTCCCAATCACGTCTCACTCTCCCTCCTCCTCATCTTCCGATGATAATGGCTCGTCCTCCTGCAGTGGTTCGCAGATCTCCCCCCTAAATACGTTCCATTGAGTCCGTATTTTGTTCCATTTGTGGGGGCAGGCCCTCGCTGTGTAGACCGCCCTCTCCGTGATCATCACTCTATCCATGTTCGTACACCATTGTGCCAGCGTGGGGGCCTCTGCCGCACCCCATTTCTAAGCTATATCTCGTTTCGCTATTAGCATACCTATCGTGGCCCAAGTTTGCCCAGGTCTGGTTAGATCATTCGGTTCCCATACATTCAACAGGCATTTGAGTGGCTCAGGGACAAGGGACTGCCCCAGTGTCTGAGAAATGGTGCCCATTATTCTTCTCCAAAATTCCACTATTTGAGGACACTCCCAAATGGTATGCAGAAATGTCCCCTCCTCCCCACATCCACGTAGACAGTAGGGATGTTGAGCCCGCTGTATAATGTGTAATGTCGTTCTTGTGTAATATACCCTGTGGAGGATTTTAAGCTGCACTAGACGGAACTTAGCCGATATGCCCACCTCCTTCAGCGATGCCAATGCCTCATTCCATTCGGAATCATCCATATCCCCCACCTCCGCCACCCATTTTCCTCTCAGTTTTGATGTAGGGTCCGGTAGGTTGTTAAGCAACTTACGATAAGTGAGTGATGTGGCCCGTGTTGCATGTAATCTGTGAGGAGGCGGTCCTCAAGGGGAGATGCCTCTGGGACTTCCGAGTCAGGTGGTATGGCTGTAAGCAGTGCGTGTCGAATCTGCACATATCTATACGATTCTGTCACTCCTAACTCATATTGCCGTCGCAGCTGAGTAAAGGGTATCACTGTGCCTTTGTCCCATAAGTCTCCCACCGTTGATATCCCAATGTTATCCCATTGTGTGAAGCCCTTACAGTGTCTCAGGCTCCCCAATGCTTTGGTGTCCCACAGTGGGGTGGGCTTAGTGATTTTCCCTTTCCACCCTAGTTTAGTCTGCGCTGTGTGCCACAGTGTGGTCATAAGTCTGGTGGGCCCTACCATCTTGTTTACGAGGCTTTTGTCGTAAAGGGGTGCTAACATACTGTTGGTACCTAATTGTGTCCTGTCGGCCTTATAGGCCGGGTCATCCTGGGGGGCGTGCAGCCACTGATTGATGGGTCTCAATTGGGCCGCCCAGTAGTATACCTGCAGGTTCGGCAGCGCTATCCCCCCTTCGTATCAGCTCCTATTCATTTTGGTCTGCGCTATGCGTGCTGGGAGATTACTCCAGAGCAGGTTGGATACCGGCAGAAAGTAACCGGGTGGTACCGAATAGGGTGTGTTATCTAGGACATAGAGAAGTCTTGGCAGCGACATAATTTTTTAGAGCGCCGCCCTGCCCAATAATGTCAAAGGTAAAGTCGCCCAATATTTAACATCATGTTTCAGCCGATCCAACGGCGGTTTCAGGTTTTTATCAAAGAATTCCGTTGGGTCGCCCGTGACGTGTATGCCAAGGTATTTGAAGGAGGACCCCGCGAGTCGTAAGGGGCAATCGGCAGCAAGAACGGGGGGTGGTCCTTGTAGCACATACAGTTCGGACTTCGCCCAGTTTATAGTATAACCTGAGACCTCCCCATGTGCGTCACACAGTGCCAGAAGTTCCGGAATACTACGGTCCGGATCTGCAAGGTAAACAAGCATGTCATCTGCGTAGAGCGGGAGACGGTCCTCCCACCCTTCCGCCCAGGTGATCCCCCTCAGCAGTGGAGTCGAGCGTATTAGCGTTGCCAGAGGTTCCAGCGCTATCGCGAAGAGTAGCGGACACAGGGGGCAACCCTGCCTGGTGCCCCATGCTAAGGGAAATACAGGGGAAAGGTGGCCGTTCGCCACGACCTGCGCTACGGGGTTAGTGTACAGTAACCGAACCCAGGCTATGAAGTTGGGACCAAACCCCATATGGGACAGGACCTCGAAGAGGTATTGCCATTCCACCAAATCAAAGGCCATCTTTGCGTCGAGTACCAATATGACCGCTGGGTCGGAGTGTGATGGTGCTCTAGCCAACACCCCATGCACCCGTCTCAGATTGAGGGCTGTGTTTCTGTGGGGCATAAAGCCCGACTGGTCTGGGTGTATCAGTTGTCGGAGGTGGGGGAGCAACCTGGCGGCTAGGAGTTTGCCAGAATTTTTATTTCCGCATTGAGAAGGGAGATGGGGCGGTATGACGCACATTCCGCCGGTGGTTTTCCGGGTTTGGGGATCGCCACTATAGTGGAGGCCGTTGATCTAACGGGAGTTCCGCTGTATTCAGACTCTCAGTAAACATAGCCAATAGGGGCCCACTGAGTTGTTCAGACATAGATTGGTACCATTCTATTGGGATGCCATTAGGTCCCGGTGTTTTCCCCGACTTCACCGCATGGATGGCTTGTCGGATTTCTTCGATCGTAATGTCTGCCTCTAACTCCGTAACTGCCTCCGGCGTCAGTGTTTGTGTGACGACGTGGCTGAGCGATGCCCGTGCCGCATCTGCCGACACCGTTCTATCTGGAGTATAGACAGCTTCAAAATGCTCTGCCAGGGCCCTCACTATCTCTTCTGGGCTTGTTTGCGCCAATCCCTCCTTATTATATATCTGTTGTATCCCCTTAGCGCTTCCTCCTCTCTTGTCCAACCAGGCCAACATTTTCCCTGCCTTATCCCCTATGTCGTATACTCTATGCGCGGTTACAGTAATTTGCTCAGCTGTCTGATGTTGCAAGTGTTCTTTATACTGTTGCTGACGTAGAAGTAATGTGTGCGACGTTACTGGCGTCGGGTCTGCCGTATGGGCCTCGTTTGCTTCTTGCATTGCTATTTCTAACTGGGACAATTCTAGTAGCCTCTCATGCCTATATCCTGTAATAGACGTTATCGCCTGGCCCCGTAACACCGTCTTGTACGCCTCCCATATGACCACAGAGGACTGTACTGATGCCGTATTTTCATCAAAATAGTATTTAGTCGCGTTCCTAAGAGCTTTTTTAACCTTTGGGACCTTGAGATACGATGCGTGTATGGGATAGATCCGTTTACGTGATTTCTCCTGAGTGGATAGGGTCAAAACTACAGGGGAGTGGTCTGATATTCCCCGAGGTTGGATCTCGATATTGTCTACTCGCTGCAAGCCGTTACCCAATGTCAGAAAGTAATCTATCCTTGACAAACTGTTATGTACCGTGGAATGATAGGTATATTGTTTCGCAGTAGGATGTGTGTGCCTCCATACGTCTATTAAACCTAGGGCCTCCAAGAAGTTGTGAAAGCGAGAGGGTCCGGGGGCTTGGGTCCTGACCGGGAATCTATCTGCTAAAGCGTCTACTGTTGCGTTGAAGTCCCCTCCGAAAAATTATATCTCCCTCAGGTAGAGAAAGAAGAAAGTCACCCAATGCTGGCAGCTTAACTGAGTGGAGTGCCGGAGGGACATACACTGATACGACATTCAAGAGCCTCCCCTCCCACTGTCCCTGTATCGCTGCAAAACAGCCCTGTTTGTCGACTTTGGTACTTAGTATTATGAAAGGGAATGATTTCTTAACTAGAATACCCGTTCATCTGGAGCCTGAGGTGAAGTCTGAGTGCACCGCCATCGCATAGCCTCTCCTGTCTAGTGCTTTGGACGCCCCTCCGGTGAGGTGTGTTTCCTGCAAAAGCACCAGAGCAGGGCCCTGCCTCTTCACTGCGTGCATTACTAATCCTTGCTTAATTTTGTCCCCCAGCCCTCTTACATTCCAGGTCATAATCCGAAGGGGGGCGACTGTTGACCTAGGCATCTCCCCCTCAGGAGCGTTGGAGTGTGAGTCGCGTAGGTTCGCCATCGTAACCATCTAGGTGCAAAACATGTCCCACCGCCCGCGTGTGTCGCCCGTCCCAGAAACCTGCGTTGAGTGTGTGCCACACCGTGCGTCTATCCCCTACCTGCATAACATGAATAACAACATAACTGCCCCCCCATACCACCCCCTTCCCTGCCTCCCTGCTTAACGGACCTAGAACCGCCCCCCCCCCCAACTTAGCAGAGTGCTTTACCCGCCCCATTAACAGTGTACTTGCTTGCTGGGGTGAAGTGTCCTCCGGAGCAGGCGGCTCCCCTGCCCTCTTAGAAGTCACCCAGGTCAGTGTCCAAGCGCGACCCCACCGTTCATGTCGCTATTAAATTAAACCCTGAGGAGTGCCGGGAGCTCATGATTCCTCGCCTCCATCTGCTTCAAAGTGTTCCTGGGTTGGCGACCGAGCCGTGCCATTTCTGCCTGACGCCTGCGATCCCGCTTGCCTGCCTCCTCGTTGGCTCCGGTTAGTCCTGTCAGTGCGGCGGGGTAGTCCTACTTGTCTCCAGCCCTCCAGCCAGTCGCGGGCCGCATCTGGGGTGTCGAAGAAACACACTTTATTATCCGCTACTACTCTCAACCGGGCCAGAAACAGCATTGAGTAGGATAGTTCCTTTGCTCTCAGCTCCTTCTTGATTCAAGGAAGGTTCTCCTCCGACGGGAGACCTCAGCAGTATAGTCTGGGAAGAATGTGAGTGTGGAATTCTGAATCTGGATTGGTGGCGACACCCTCGCTGCCTGCAAGATGGCATCCCGGTCGCGAAAATTAAAGAGCCTTGCCAGGATTGGTCTCGGGGGGGGCCCCCGGTTTTGGCTTTCCACCGGGAACTCTGTGTGCCCGCTCCACCGAGAAGAAGTGTGAGAGCCCTTTGGGTTGAAGTTTCGACTTGATCAGCTCTTCCAAATAGAGGTCTATAGCGCGGGTACCTTCTGATTCTGGAACCCCGAGAATCCGGATGTTGTTCCTTCTCGAGCGCCCTTCCTGATCGTCCAGTTTCTCCTTGAGCGATTTGTTTTCGGCCTCCACTCGCTCCATCGCTATTTGGAGTTCCGAGACGTCCTCCACCAAGGATTTTGTGACCACCTCGACCTGCTTCACTCTCTCGCTCATTTTGTGAAAGTCCGCGCGCAGTAAGGCGACCTCCGTAGCAGTGGACCCCACTGTTGCCTGCACCTGCGGCAGCGCTCTCATTACGTCTTCAAGCATCGCTTTCTTGGGACCCTCTCCGTTGGGTGTTTTCCCCGTGGAAGTACGAGGCTCCGTTTGGGGAGGGTTGTGTTTGTCGTAGGCAAATTTATCCAATCTGGATTGTGTTGAATTGCCCTTCGGGCCTCTGCCTGCCATGGTGCCCCTCAGATAGCGCCCTTTTGCTACTGCTATTGCTGTCCTGTCCCCAAGGACGCACCACCTCGGCTGGTCCCAGATCACGCTTTTGAGTCCTGGCGCCCCTCTCCTCCCTGGCTTGCGTAAATCCGGGCGTCTAGCAAATTAGCGCAGTGTTTCGGGTGGTTAGTGCCACAGTTCTTGCCCGTCCGTTAGTGCACGCTTTATCTGTAGCCTTCGCCGCGTAAGGGGTCTCTAAGGTCGCCCCCACGCACACAAAGCCGGTAGTGCACGTGGCACGCGGGCGTCTCTCTCCGCTGTCGCGTACCGGCTGCCGGAAGGGCTTGTGGGCCTGTGCGCTGCGTCCGATCGTTATTATCCCTTACCGCGCCGTTGGGGGGCCCGTGCTTCACCTCTGCTGCGACCCCAATGTATGCCAGTGTGCGGCCGTTTTGCAGACATCCGTCCAATTCATGCTTCACACTGGTCTGTGTAATTTCGCGGGCGCTAACTCCTACAAGCAGCGGGCTAAGAAAAATAGTAGGGCGGGAAAGTTCAGCTTAGCCATGCATCCTACAGCTACTGCGGCAATGATATGTGCTTGGCTTCCGGCCACAGGCAGCAGTGCGAAGCGACCCCGCCAAGTCCCAACAAAGACAACCCAGTCTGCAATCCTCAACCGGCGGGAGCCTTCAATTACACAGTATGAACCGCTATTTTATTTAGCTACAGGAATTGCGGCCGGCTTTAACCTCCGGGTGGGGCGGTTTTCAGACTCACTCGCGTCTCTGCTGTTATGCGCGTTGGGCAGGGCACTCACGAGTTCCACAGCCGGTGCTGTTCCGGTCGCCTCACCGCTTTACCCTCCTCCGCTACAGCCCGCGCTGACGTCCGCAGGCCGATGGGGCCACACGGGAGGGTAGGGATTACTGGTCGTCTCCTCCACCGTTGTAGTGCGAGTGGACTTAACTGGCCTGGACTTCCGGCGTGTCCCCCTCGCGTCTCCTCCACTTCCGCCCGTCCTCCGGGATTATTACCACTCGGTGTTTCTCGCTGCAGTTAGGCCCGCATACGTCGGAACCCTTTATGCTGTGTCCCGGCTTACAGGATGGACCGAAATTTCTCTGGTCGGACGCCGCTCGGTCCTAGACCCAGGTTCCTCCCATCCGAGGATTCAGGATACGGGATAACTATGCGGATTGTAGTGGGAAGGCCGCCTCACACCTGGAGCCTTTCGACTATGCTGCCACCATGCATGGCTGCTAGCCACGCCCCCCGGCTCAGGGCTTTTTGAGTCACTTTCACGAGCAACTCCAGCAATGCGTCACTTTTGTGCGAACAGATGCGTCAGAATTTCTGACGCATCTGTTAATCCTTGCGCCATGGAGCGCTGTATTGTAAATACAGCACATTCATCGTGGCACAAGGACATTCAGCACTGACTCAAGGAAACTTATGCATCCATGCAGTTGCGTCAGGTCCTTGTGAATCTTCCCCTAAAATGTTTTGGAATGGAATATGGAAAATGTATCTATAAATTATTTTCCTTTAAATTGATTGCCGTTCCTTCTCTAGTAAACATTTGAAGACAGTGGGCCCTATGAGGATGCTATTATGAATTTGTGCTTCTTATATTTTCCACAACCCATGGTTAGCAGCCTAGATCTCATCTTTGTGTGAAGGTATATCTGTCTGAGCATCAAATCCATAACTTGGGAGGGTGCTGCTTATCTGGACAGCTATTTAGCATACAATTTCCCATAATTCTCTGCGTGTGGCTATCGACGGTTTGGGGCAGAGAGCTGATAGAAATTAGTAAAACAACACCATTATATGTCTTACATTGCCTGTCAAAAGCAGTGGAGGAGTAGTTATGCATAAACAGATAACATCTTTTGAAAAGGAATCATGTTCTTTGTAACATGAGGTACTAGGGCAAGTGTGCATGAAATTCCGACTAAATTGTTTAGCTTTGCGCAGTGGCAGTATCGTAGCCAATGAGGTTTAACCGAGGCACGATTATTGCTTATTGAAAACTTTACCCAATACCCTGTCATGGATACTTGAAATATAGTTGAAATGGCAATTTTTGACAGTCTCTTCAGAGACTGGAGAATATGTAATTAAAAAATAAGATAGTTTATTTTGTAATGCAATTTTCTTGCAGATTTGTGATCTGTGACAAGGACAAAACGGTGACTCTATTTGGCTTCAGTTTACTCTTTACGTTCTGTTTTGTTTTCTCAGCTTTTTAAATACAGCAGTAATTTAGGGATTTATTTTCCTTGATGAGTTTTTGTAATTCTTGAATTTCTTCCTCTTTGTTCTCACCTTTGCTCCACGGATTCGCTTGGGTCAGTGATGGGTAGAGGACGGGCTTTGTTTCTGCTCTCTGAGGTGACTCGCAGTCCGGCGCAGGGCTGGGCTCTTCCGAGGTCTCATCTCCCATTCAAATGTGCACTAACCGCCCAGAAAGTTTTTTTCTGGGAGCGAAGGCGTTTGTTATCAGTAGGAAAATGTGGAGAGGGTTCATACAGATTGTATGGAGTGTTTGAAACAGAACAAGAACTGACAAAGCTCTTGTTTTTGTCGTTTGACATTATGTAAAGTTTATTTCTAATGCTCTTTGTGGCACTGAGTAATTGATGTTACCTAGCTCTATCACAGGGGCGTAGCTTCTGTTGGTGCAGCAGGTGCAGTTGCACTGGCGCCCACAGACCTGCGGGACCCACTGAACCCTGATTATTGTGGTATTTTATATTCCAAACTTCAACAAGGGGGCCTATTTTATTCCTTGCTCTAGGGCCCATTTTTTCACCTGAGAGCCTTGAAAGACTGCATGGATCCTCCCTGATTTGAATCGGTGACAATGAGGTCAGGCAAAGAGCTCTTGCGTGGCTGCATCAGCCCAACTGGGCTACCAGATCTGGCACATTTGTATGCTGCATGCAGACGGAGACACACAACGTACACACAACCATATATAGGGCAAGTATAAAAATCTGTATTGTGATGCAGCTGCGGCGTAAATGTTGCGGCCCATTTACAATGTGACGCATCTAGGGAGATGTGTCACATTGTAAAGTCCCGCATCACATTATACCTGCGTCAGGTATAATGTATGCAGGGTGGGCGTTCCCACGCTAAAAGCCTTCTAGAACTGACGCACTGAAATCTACAAGATTTCACTACATCACTCTACGCCTTCACTGTGCCAAAATCCCTATGCCAGAACAGACCAGGCATAAGTTATGTCCCCGGGCTTTTTGCGTCAATTTCATGAGCATTTCCAGCAATGCGTCACTTTTGTGCAAACAGATGCATCAGAATTTCTGACGCATCTGTTATTCCTTGCGCCATGGAGCGCTATATTGTAAATTCAGCACATTCATCGTGGCACAAGGACATTCAGCACTGACTCAAGGAAACTTATGCATCCATGCAGTTGCGTCAGGTCCTTGTGAATCTTCCCCTAAAATGTTTTGAAAACCAGTATATTGTACCTCCTAAAGCTAAAAATGAAATGCAGCCAATGCAACTATGTAGTGCCATGAAATGGCAGACGTGCATTATGGAATATGGAAAAATTTATCTATCATTTATTTTCCTTTAAATTGATTGCCGTTCCTTCTCTAGTAAACATTTGAAGACAGTGGGCCCTATGAGGATGCTATTATGAATTTGTGCTTCTTATATATTTTCCACAACCCATGGTTAGCAGCCTAGATCTCATCTTTGTGTGAAGGTATATCTGTCTGAGCATCAAATCCATAACTTGGGAAGGTGCTGCTTACCTGGACGGCTATTTAGCATACAATTTTCAATAATTCTCTGCGTGTGGCTATCGACGGTTTGGGGCAGAGAGCTGATAGAAATTAGTAAAACAACACCATTATATGTCTTACATTGCCTGTCAGAAGCAGTGGAGGAGTAGTTATGCATAAACAGATAACATCTTTTGAAAAGGAATCATGTTCTTTGTAACATGAGGTACTAGGGCAAGTGTGCATGAAATTCACACTAAATTGTTTAGCTTTGCGCAGTGGCAGTATCGTAGCCAATGAGGTTTAACCGAGGCACGATTATTGCTTATTGAAAACTTTACCCAATACCCCGTCATGGATACTTGAAATATAGTTGAAATGGCAATTTTTGACATTCTCTTCAGAGACTGGAGAATATGTGATTAAAAAATAAGATAGTTTATTTTGCAATGCAATTTTCTTGCAGATTTGTGATCTGTGACAAGGACAAAACGGTGACTCTATTTGGCTTCAGTTTACTCTTTACGTTCTGTTTTGTTTTCTCAGCTTTTTAAATGCAGCAGTAATTTAGGGATTTATTTTCCTTGATGAGTTTTCGTAATTCTTGAATTTCTTCCTCTTTGTTCTCACCTTTGCTCCACGGATTCGCTTGGGTCAGTGATGGGCAGAGGACGGGCTTTGTTTCTGCTCTCTGAGGTGACTCGCAGTCCGGCGCAGGGCTGGGCTCTCTTGAGGTCTCATCTCCCATTCAAATGTGCACTAACCGCCCAGAAAGTTTTTTTCTAGGAGCGAAGGCGTTTGTTATCAGTAGGAAAATGTGGAGAGGGTTCATACAGATTGTATGGAGTGTTTGAAACAGAACAAGAACTGACAAAGCTCTTGTTTTTGTCGTTTGACATTGTGTAAAGTTTATTTCTAATGCTCTTTGTGGCACTGAGTAATCGATATTACCAAGCTCTATGACAGGGGCGTAGCTTCTGTTGGTTCAGCAGGTGCAGTTGCACTGGCGCCCACAGACCTGCGGGACCCATTGAACCCTGATTTTTGCGGTATTTTAAATTCCAAACTTCAACAAGAGGGCCTATTTTCTTCCTTGCTCTAGGGCCCATTTTTTCACCTGAGAGCCTTGAAAGACTGCATGGATCCTCCCTGATTTGAATCGGTGACAATGAGGTCAGGCAAAGAGCTCTTGCGTGGCTGCATCAGCCCAACTGGGCTACCAGATCTGGCACATTTGTATGCTGCATGCAGTTGGAGACACACAACGTACACACAGCCATATATAGGGCAAGACTAAAAATCTGTATTGTGACGCAGCTGAGGCGTAAATGTTGCGGCCCATTTACAATGTGACGCATCTAGGGAGATGTGTCACATTGTAAAGTCACGCATCACATTATACCTGCGTCAGGTATAATGTATGCAGGGTGGGCGTTCCCACGCTAAAAGCTTTCTAGAACTGACGCACTGAAATCTACAAGATTTCACTACATCACTCTACGCCTTCACTGTGTCAAAATCCCTACACCTGCAAAGACCAGGCATAAGTTATGACTCAGGGCTTTTTGCGTCACTTTCATGAGCATTTCCAGCAATGCGTCACTTTTGTGCCAACAGATGCGTCAGAATTTCTGACGCATCTGTTAATCCTTGCGCCATGGAGCGCTGTATTGTAAATACAGCACATTCATCATGGCACAAGGACATTCAGCACTGACTCAAGGAAACTTATGCATCCATGCAGTTGCGTCAGGTCCTTGTGAATCTTCCCCTAAAATGTTTTGAAAACCAGGAAACAAGTATATTGTACCTCCTAAAGCTAAAAATGAAATGCAGCAAATGCAACTATGTAGTGCTATGAAATGGCAGACGTGCATTATGGAATATGGAAAAATGTATCTATAATTTATTTTCCTTTAAATTGATTGCCGTTCCTCCTCTAGTAAACATTTGAAGACAGTGGGCCCTATGAGGATGCTATTAAGAATTTGTGCTTCTTATATTTTCCACAACCCATGGTTAGCAGCCTAGATCTCATCTTTGTGTGAAGGTATATCTGTCTGAGCATCAAATCCATAACTTGGGAGGGTGCTGCTTACCTGGACAGCTCTTTAGCATACAATTTCCCATAATTCTCTGCGTGTGGCTATTGACAGTTTGGGGCAGAGAGTTGATAGAAATTAGTAAAACAACACCATTATATGTCTTACATTGCCTGTCAGAAGCAGTGGAGGAGTAGTTATGCATAAACAGATAACATCTTTTGAAAAGGAATCATGTTCTTTGTAACATGAGGTACTAGGGCAAGTGTGCATAAAATTCACGCTAAATTGTTTAGCTTTGCGCAGTGGCAGTATTGTAGCCAATGAGGTTTAACTGAGGTGCGATTATTGCTTATTGAAAACTTTACCCAATACCCGGTCATGGAGACTTGAAATATAGTCGAAATGGCAATTTTTGACAGTCTCTTCGGAGACTGGAGAATATGTAATTAAAAAATAAGATAGTTTATTTTGCAATGTAATTTACTTGCAGATTTGTGATCTGTGACAAGGACAAAACGGTGACTCTATTTGGCTTCAGTTTACTCTTCAGTTCTCTTTTGTTTTCTCAGCTTTTTAAATACAGCAGTAATTTAGGGATTTATTTTCCTTGATGAGTTTTCGTAATTCTTTTATTTTTTCCTCTTTGTTCTCATCTTTGCTCCACGGATTCGCTTGGGTCAGTGATGGGCAGAGGACGGGCTTTGTTTCTGCTCTCTTAGGTGACTCGCAGTCCGGCGCAGGGCTGGGCTCTTCCGAGGTCTCATCTCCCATTCAAATGTGCACTAACCGCCCAGAAAGTTTTTTTCTGGGAGGGAAGGCGTTTGTTATCAGTATGAAAATGTGGAGAGGGTTCATACAGATTGTATGGAGTGTTTGAAACAGAACAAGAACTGACAAAGCTCTTGTTTTTGTCGTTTGACATTATGTAAAGTTTATTTCTAATGCTCTTTGTGGCACTGAGTAATTGATGTTACCCAGCTCTATGACAGGGGCGTAGCTTCTGTTGGTGCAGCAGGTGCAGTTGCACTGGCGCCCGCAGACCTGCGGGACCCACTGAACCCTGATTATTGCGGTATTGTATATTCCAAACTTCAACAAGGGGGCCGATTTTCTTACTTGCTCTAGGGCCCATTTTTTCACCTGAGAGCCTTGAAAGACTGCATGGATCCTCCCTGATTTGAATCGGTGACAATGAGGTCTGGCAAAGAGCTCTTGCGAGGCTGCATCAGCCCAACTGGGCTACCAGATCTGGCACATTTGTATGCTGCATGCAGACGGAGACACACAACGTACACACAGCCATATATAGGGCAAGTATAAAAATCTGTATTGTGACGCAGCTGCGGCGTAAATGTTGCGGCCCATTTACAATGTGACGCATCTAGGGAGATGTGTCACATTGTAAAGTCCCGCATCACATTATACCTGCGTCAGGTATAATGTATGCAGGGTGGGCGTTCCCACACTAAAAGCCTTCTAGAACTGACGCACTCAAATCTACAAGATTTCACTACATCACTCTACGCCTTCACTGTGTCAAAATCCCTACGCCTACACAGACCATTCATAAGTTATGACTCAGGGCTTTTTGCGTCACTTTCATGAGCATTTCCAGCAATGCGTCACTTTTGTGCCAACAGATGCGTCAGAATTTCTGACGCATCTGTTAATCCTTGCGCCATGGAGCGCTGTATTGTAAATACAGCACATTCATCGTGGCACAAGGACATTCAGCACTGACTCAAGGACACTTATGCATCCATGCAGTTGCGTCAGGTCCTTGTGAATCTTCCCCTAAAATGTTTTGAAAACCAGGAAACCAGTATATTGTACCTCCTAAAGCTAAAAATGAAATGCAGCAAATGCAACTATGTAGTGCCATGAAATGGCAGACGTGCATTATGGAATATGGAAAAATGTATCTATAATTTATTTTCCTTTAAATTGATTGCCGTTCCTTCTCTAGTAAACATTTGAAGACAGTGGGACCTATGAGGATGCTATTATGAATTTGTGCTTCTTATATTTTTCACAACCCATGGTTAGCAGCCTAGATCTCATCTTTGTGTGAAGGTATATCTGTCTGAGCATCAAATCCATAACTTGGGAGGGTGCTGCTTACCTGGACAGCTATTTAGCATACAATTTCCCATAATTCTCTGCGTGTGGCTATTGACAGTTTGGGGCAGAGAGTTGATAGAAATTAGTAAAACAACACCATTATATGTCTTACATTGCCTGTCAGAAGCAGTGGAGGAGTAGTTATGCATAAACAGATAACATCTTTTGAAAAGGAATCATGTTCTTTGTAACATGAGGTACTAGGGCAAGTGTGCATAAAATTCACGCTAAATTGTTTAGCTTTGCGCAGTGGCAGTATTGTAGCCAATGAGGTTTAACCGAGGTGCGATTATTGCTTATAGAAAACTTTACACAATACCTGGTCATGGAGACTTGAAATATAGTCGAAATGGCAATTTTTGATAGTCTCTTCGGAGACTGGAGAATATGTAATTAAAAAATAAGATAGTTTATTTTGCAATGTAATTTACTTGCAGATTTGTGATCTGTGACAAGGACAAAACGGTGACTCTATTTGGCTTCAGTTTACTCTTCACGTTCTCTTTTGTTTTCTCAGCTTTTTAAATACAGCAGTAATTTAGGGATTTATTTTCCTTGATGAGTTTTCGTAATTCTTTTATTTCTTCCTCTTTGTTCTCATCTTTGCTCCACGGATTCGCTTGGGTCAGTGATGGGCAGAGGACGGGCTTTGTTTCTGCTCTCTGAGGTGACTCGCAGTCCGGCGCAGGGCTGGGCTCTTCCGAGGTCTCATCTCCCATTCAAATGTGCACTAACCGCCCAGAAAGTTTTTTTCTGGGAGCGAAGGCGTTTGTTATCAGTATGAAAATGAGGAGAGGGTTCATACAGATTGTATGGAGTGTTTGAAACAGAACAAGAACTGACAAAGCTCTTGTTTTTGTCGTTTGACATTATGTAAAGTTTATTTCTAATGCTCTTTGTGGCACTGAGTAATTGATGTTACCCAGCTCTATGACAGGGGCGTAGCTTCTGTTGGTGCAGCAGGTGCAGTTGCACTGGCGCCCGCAGACCTGCGGGACCCACTGAACCCTGATTATTGCGGTATTGTATATTCCAAACTTCAACAAGGGGGCCTATTTTCTTCCTTGCTCTAGGGCCCATTTTTTCACCTGAGAGCCTTGATAGACTGCATGGATCCTCCCTGATTTGAATCGGTGACAATGAGGTCAGGCAAAGAGCTCTTGCGAGGTTGCATCAGCCCAACTGGGCTACCAGATCTGGCACATTTGTATGCTGCATGCAGACGGAGACACACAACGTACACACAGCCATATATAGGGCAAGTATAAAAATCTGTATTGTGACGCAGCTGCGGCGTAAATGTTGCGGCCCATTTACAATGTGACGCATCTAGGGAGATGTGTCACATTGTAAAGTCCCGCATCACATTATACCTGCGTCAGGTATAATGTATGCAGGGTGGGCGTTCCCACGCTAAAAGCCTTCTAGAACTGACGCACTCAAATCTACAAGATTTCACTACATTACTCTACGCCTTCACTGTGTCAAAATCTCTACGCCTACACAGACCATTCATAAGTTATGACTCAGGGCTTTTTGCGTCACTTTCATGAGCATTTCCAGCAATGCGTCACTTTTGTGCAAACAGATGCGTCAGAATTTCTGACGCATCTGTTAATCCTTGCGCCATGGAGCGCTGTATTGTAAATACAGCACATTCATCGTGGCACAAGGACATTCAGCACTGACTCAAGGACACTTATGCATCCATGCAGTTGCGTCAGGTCCTTGTGAATCTTCCCCTAAAATGTTTTGAAAACCAGGAAACCAGTATATTGTACCTCCTAAAGCTAAAAATGAAATGCAGCAAATGCAACTATGTAGTGCAATGAAATGGCAGACGTGCATTATGGAATATGGAAAAATGTATCTATAATTTATTTTCCTTTAAATTGATTGCCGTTCCTTCTCTAGTAAACATTTGAAGACAGTGGGACCTATGAGGATGCTATTATGAATTTGTGCTTCTTATATTTTCCATAACCCATGGTTAGCAGCCTAGATCTCATCTTTGTGTGAAGGTATATCTGCCTGAGCATCAAATCCATAACTTGGGAGGGTGCTGCTTACCTGTACAGCTATTTAGCATACAATTTTCCATAATTCTCTGCGTGTGGCTATCGACGGTTTGAGGCAGAGAGCTGATAGAAATTAGTAAAACAACACCATTATATGTCTTACATTGCCTGTCAGAAGCAGTGGAGGAGTAGTTATGCATAAACAGATAACATCTTTTGAAAAGGAATCATGTTCTTTGTAACATGAGGTACTAGGGCAAGTGTGCATGAAATTCACACTAAATTGTTTAGCTTTGCGTAGTGGCAGTATCGTAGCCAATGAGGTTTAACCGAGGCGCGATTATTGCTTATTGAAAACTTTACCCAATACCCCGTCATGGAGACTTGAAATATAGTCGAAATGGCAATTTTTGACAGTCTCTTCGGAGACTGGAGAATATGTAATTAAAAAATAAGATAGTTTATTTTGCAATGCAATTTACTTGCAGGTTTGTGATCTGTGACAAGGACAAAACGGTGACTCTATTTGGCTTCAGTTTACTCTTTACGTTCTCTTTTGTTTTCTCAGCTTTTTAAATACAGCAGTAATTTAGGGATTTATTTTCCTTGATGAGTTTTCGTTATTCTTTTATTTCTTCCCCTTTGTTCTCATCTTTGCTCCACGGATTCGCTTGGGTCAGTGATGGGCAGAGGACGGGCTTTGTTTCTGCTCTCTTAAGGTGACTCGCAGTCCGGCGCAGGGCTGGGCTCTTCCGAGGTCTCATCTCCCATTCAAATGTGCACTAACCGCCAAGAAAGGTTTTTTCTGGGAGCGAAGGCATTTGTTATCAGTAGGAAAATGTGGAGAGGATTCATACAGATTGTATGGAGTGTTTGAAACAGAACAAGAACTGACAAAGCTCTTGTTTTTGCCGTTTGACATTATGTAAAGTTTATTTCTAATGCTCTTTGTGGCACTGAGTAATTGATGTTACCCAGCTCTATGACAGGGGCGTAGCTTCTGTTGGTGCAGCAGGTGCAGTTGCACTGGCGCCCACAGACCTGCGGGACCCTCTGAACCCTGATTATTGCGGTATTTTATATTCCAAACTTCAACAAGGGGGCCTATTTTCTTCCTTGCTCTAGGGCCCATTTATTCACCTGAGAGCCTTGAAAGACTGCATGGATCCTCTCTGATTTGAATTGGTGACAATGAGGTCAGGCAAAGAGCTCTTGTGTGGCTGCATCAGCCCAACTGGGCTACCAGATCTGGCACATTTG